>NC_140566.1:33291773-33906773 GCF_057381845.1 Rhamphochromis longiceps
ACAGCCTGGAAAGACCTTTGTTTCACAAAGATTCCACTTGGATCCTCTCTGTATTTTTGATGTTTGATATAAAACAAATACACGTATATGCATCCAACAACTGTGGGATCCTAACATTTTTCAGCCTTTGAAAGAAAGTTTGAGAACTACTGATGGCGAATGTTCCTAGAGTTTGATCGGGACATAAAACGAATGCAAAGACTTTCAAAACTTTTTAAGTTCAATTTTAAGCAAACAGCATTTACAGCGTGCCTCTGTCACAGTTCCTTTATGAGTTTGTTTGATTTTGTGGGGATATGTTGATGCTAAATTGTGACAGTAAGACCGTGTGCAAGTTGCTATGCTTATCAGACTGTGAAGCCATGTTCATATCATATTGCCTTTACTCAGCTGGGCTTCTGTTCGTTTCCAAAAAATATTTGGCTTCAAAGAAACAAACTGCATGTTCTGCAAAGTGCTCAGTTTGTTTTCTTCTAAAGCAAATCTTTTCATATTCTTTGAATTTGCAGAATTTTTATTAAATATCTAAAATTTTGTCCTTCAACGGGATGTGAAGGGATTCCTTCACATCCCGTTTATTATCTCAGAATTCTGAGTTTTTCTCGGGACCCTGAAGTTACTTTCTCTTCAATGTAGTTAACTTTACCATCAGATCAGCGAGTCTAGAAAGTACGCCACAATATGGTCACCTGCAGTCCAGCAACCATCAACTGCCAGTGTAGTTACACTAGTCTCCGTCAGTGTCTGTGTAAAAATCAGAGTCAATCTAAGCGAGCCAAAAAAGAGGAATTATTATCAAATTTCAGTTGAAGGGAATGGAGCTAAACAGTTAAAATAATTGTGCATCTGGACATCCTAAAATATGTCAAAGAGCGATGTTTCAAGTGGAAGAACATGTTAGTGTGGTGGCCTCATGCTTGTATGAGGTGATCCTGAACGGTAAAGCCATAGCACGCTGATCCCGTGGTTACGTTTTTCTCACGGAAATCATTCCCTTAACATTCAAAGCATAATGAAACCACATCAGGAACGTTCATGTTTTCCACATGGGTGTGGTGGTTGGGGGTGGCTTTTATTTATATAGCACCAAACCACAATAAGAGTCACCTAAAAGCGCTTTGTGTTATAAGGTAAAGCAAATTTAAAACTGTCAGAAGAAAAATGATCAAAATTCCAACTTTTGTTCTCTAAAGTTGGAATTCTGATCTTTTTATTCCTGTTCTCTCCCACAGGGTCCCATTTCACTCCGGACGATCACTTGAACGTGCCCCATTAACGTTGGAGAGTTGCAGTTTTAGATTGTGTTAGAAGGTCTCTGGTTCAGATCTCCAGTCTAGACTCACTTTGTCGGCCTAATCTTTTAATCTTAACTCTTGTATTCCTCGTGATATGACATGAACAAGGCACCAGAGGCTGAAGCATTGATCTGTTCGAAATCTTTAAACATTTAAAGCAAACTGTGTTAACTTTGAATTCTGTGGATATTTTATTTAATCTCATGTATTGATTGTATGCTAACTGTTGTTGTTGCCTGCATAAATTCTGACCCCTGAAAAGAGAGCATCGGCTTCCCTCCTGTCGTCCTAACACTGAAGAAAATGACGAAAAACAGCAACAGCTTTGATATTTCCAAACCTCGCATATAAAAACACAAACATCCAACGTGAGCTGCTCGAACCTCGCCGGTGGTCACCCTACTTGTTTCTTGCACTGGGACATTTTTTTAAAAAGGACAAAAAAAGATTTAAAAAAATAAAAGTACACAAAAAAACCTAAAGCGAGCCACTCTGTTGAAAGAGGGGAACTGTGCCTGTGCCTTACGTCGATGCACTTGTGGCAAGAAAAAGCACATCACCCAGACTTTCTTTGGCATCAGTGAGTATTATGATCTCTGATTTCAGTTGTGTTTCATCACAAATCTTTCCCTGTGTGCGAATGCAAAGACCTTTGTTCCATATTTGACTGTAGCGCCCCCTGCTGTCAACACCTGACTCTGCAAAAGGAAGTGCCGGCTTTGTTTTTTTCAAGTATCACTTTAAGTTCTTGTTGCTTTACATGCTCAAAATCTGAGGTTAAAACGTGTAACGTGATCCTTTGGAGTTTAATTTGCCAGTGTCTTTGATTTCCACTGCTTATCTTGAACCACTAGCTCAAAAATATCCAGTCACGTACTGCCATTTTGTCACAAGTGCTGGCGTCCAAGAGAAATACACAAGGGGGTGTTTGGTTTAGCAGCTACCCTTGGAAAGAGTAGCTTGGATCTATTCTAATGGTTGTCAAAACTCATCTTTAAAGCTGCAGGAGAGGTCATCAAATGTCATCCATCCAAATGCTCATGCGGATTTTCAGAGGACGATCTTGGAGGCGATGATCTCACCAGAATCTAAATTTATTTTTAATTTTTATGGTTGGCATCAAAATTGAACCTTCATGACTGCCCAGTGGTTAGTGAAGCCTGTGAAGCTTTAATTTGATTGTTTTCACCATCTTGTTGTTCTAGAAGTATCGCCCCCTGGTGGCCATTAAAAGCAATGCAGGTTTCAGGCATTTCTGGGTAGGGCTGTTCGATATAACGATATATATCGGATGACAATATAAAAACATCGTTTCATTTTACGCTATCGTTTGTTTCGTGGTGTTGCAAAATAAGCTGTTTACGGCGATATTTTTTCATGGTTTTGATGGTCACTGTAGTTATTATTAATTTCTTAAAGTTCTCTCTTTCTCGTATATTTAATATAACCACACTATGGACGGACAAGCGCCTGTTTTTATGTGTTGTCGTTAGCAACAACGACGGTAAAACCATCGCATGTCCGCTTGTTTATGTTCCACATAAACCTTTCACAATAAAGCTCAAGATCCTGTTGAGACTTTTCAAAATAAACTGAATCACGTGAAAGATGCAGAGTATTTACGGATGAGAAGTAAAAAGAGCCGCCAGGAGCTAAAAAATAAACCTTAGACTCAAACGTTAGAACAGGCTTTTCCCCGCAGCACGCCGTGTAATAAAAACTCACAAAGAAAACGGCGGCCGTTTCAACCTATGTCTAAAAATGTATCGTTTCATGCATCTGTTAAAACACTGGACTCCAGCTACATGACGCGCAGCTGGAAACACTTCACGCAAGTCGAGCTGCCAGAGATTCACAGAGTTTACAGAAAATGTTACATTTTTGTGATTTATATCGACGATAGATGTCTTATATCGGGATATGAGATTTTGGTCATATCGCACAGCCCTATTTCTGGGGTGACTTTGCTTTTCAGATCCAGTTGGTGTGCCAATCTTTTATACTGTCTGTGGGTTAGACCAGGCTCACTTTTGCCGCTGGCACCAAAGGACATCTCATGTGTATCACTCGGTCTTTGTGTCTTGACATTGTCAGTTCAATGTAGTGTTTTGAGATCAGAAGGAAATTCCCAAAACCATCCTACGACACTGCACAGATATTGTCGAAAGCTATCGAGAATATCTTCAATTTAACAAAGTGTTTTCCACCAAGTCTTGCAGAACTGTGCAGTATCAATATTGTCTGGCTGATGTCTGGCTGCAGAATTAAATCTGCGGCAGCAAGTATGGAAGGTTGCCTAATTACCATATCTGCAAGGCTGTAGTAATACATCAGCAAAAGCATTCACTGACGATGCGTTGAGTTCCCCCTCGGTTTCTGTTTCCGTTTGGGTCGGGCAGCCAGCCGGTGGTATGAAAACATCGCTCACCTGTGATGTGTAAATGTGGCAGAAATTGAGGCATTTTACATCTTAAAGCACATTTTAAGATGCAATAACTGGAAGTGCAAAGTTGTGAAGATCTTTCATCGATGCACCGAAAAGGAACTCGACATTTCCTATTAAACGCAGTCACAGTAGTGCGCAGCATTTATTTTATTCATGTCTCAGTTGTTGCGTGTGTCACATCCTTTTCCAGAGTCGGGTGTACCAACCTTCCTGCTGTCTCCAGCTTCTCGGTCGCTGTATATTAAAGGACCTTCACAAATATTTCACCATTAAAACTGAACCTAACTGATGTATTTGTTTTTTGACTACATGTACACAGGAGGAATTCTTCTTTTTTATACGGTTGTATATGTAAATAATGTAACCTTGTCGCTGCAGCATTAGATGATTCACACTGACAGAAGAGAAACACTGCTCTTTTACAAAAAGGAAAATCTCTTTTTATATTGTACATCAGTATGTGTTTTTATACCAAAAGGGGCAAAAAAAATAACAGTGTTAGAGGATGTCCACTGAGTTAGCATGTACAGAAATGTATACAATGTTTGCCTGTGGAGAACAAGCTGGTTTTGTTTTTCTGCCTTCTCCTTCCTACGCCCGTCTCTCCTGCTGAGCTCAGATGTTCCAGTCACACACAGACCTGCCTTTCATTTGGTTTTGTTGCCGTTGTTGTTGTCGTTCTGTTGGGCCCGAGGTCTTTGCATTCTCTCAAAGTGTGCCGTGTGTAAATCTGTGCAACTACGAGTGAGCTTTTGTTTTGTTTTGGTTCTTCTGCTCCACAGAACGTACTGAACGACGCTCAGAGAAGTACAAAGAAACAGAAAGCAGAGACCGGGATGTGGCACAGGGCTGAGGAGAAGTGTTTTGATCGGGCATACCCAAAAAGAAAAAGAAAGGAACAGCAGCTGGTGTTGTTAACTCACAGTAAAAGGACTTAAGAAAGTAAATAATTACTCATTAGCCATCGCTCATCTCATCCAGCGGGCTGTTGCTGATCGATCTCTGTGATTGACCGGGCGGTGTTGCTCTGGAAGCAGTTCTTCCAGCCCTGTGTTTATGCTGAGCGCTCTGTACTTCTGTCTCTGGCTACGCACTGAGGTTAACATCCATCCTGAGTATTTATATTTTTCTTCATTTTGAATCTGAAACTGCCGTTCATGGAGTAGTTTTCAAAGATGCCAAAATAAAAAGGCGTTGTTTAAATCAGTGCAGTGGTCATTGGATCCTCCCTGACACGCAAGCAACTCCACAAGCTGAATTAGAAATCCTGAAACAAAGGCAAAGTCCTGGCTAATTTCCTTCACTAGCAACACATGTTCATATTTCAGTATAATTTTTAATAATAGTCTTGATAAGAATGAGCATTAACTTTTGCCAGTGTACCAGTAGCTAACTGTCCATTGATTTTATGGGAAATATCCCCAGTTTTTACACTGGAATTACAGATACAGTTAATGACGTGCCTTTTTCTGCAAGCTCCGATCACACAAGCCCTGAGCCGGGCTGTAGACTGCCTGCCAACCACCGGCTGCCAGGGGAAAGAGTATTTTTTAACCGGTAACTGGAGGTTGTTGGCACCTGTGTCCAGTCAGTGAGTCCTGCAAAAATAGTAGGCTTGTACTTGCAGACAAGTTGCCATCTTTCATGCAAGCTAATGCAACCGCAGCAATCTGCTAGCAACCAAAGCAATCACAAGCATGCATTTGATGCATCACCCTCTTTTAACCTATTTCTGCTAGCGACAGCCTCTAACTGCCAACAACCACCCAACTGTTTGGTGAAGTTTCCACGAGAGACTGTCTGAGTGTGACTGAGGCCTCCTTTTTCATTTTATGACGCATGGTTTCAGAAATGTTAAAAATCCCAACAAAATGTGTAATTAAACTTTAGTTCAACAACAAAAGCTGATTCCCCGCAGGATTCGTGCTGATGGTTAGTTCATCTCTCTTTTAAAACAAAGTTTATCTCAAATGCATGTGTCTCCCAAAAAACACAATGTCATGGAGCAGTAAGTTAACAATAGAAAAGTGTAAATATAGGAGGTTTTTTTAAGGTTTCTATACACTTGGCTTCAGGCAGTTTGAGAAAAATCGGACTTTCATGTGAATCTGACAGTTATTGAGTAAAAAACATTTCAAAGGGAAACAGGAAGTCCTCTGCTCCCTCAGGCTGAGGATCGCTGGACTCAATTACTTTTCATCTGCACTGCAAACATTTGTAAAAAGGTGAATGGAGCACGGAGAAGGTTACGCACACATTTCAAGATAATGTACTTTTATTTATATGTTACAAGGCTGACGATGAGTTTATGCCTTGTTCTAAATCTGCATTAAATACGCACGGATCAGGCGTGACATAATGAGCACTGATAGGGGAAGTGAATACATCATTTATCTCTTCATCATAGCACCTGTTAGTGGGTGGGAGACATTGGGGAGCAGGTGAGCTTTCTGTCCACAAAGCTGATGTGTTAGAAACAGGAAAAGGGGAAAGTGTGAGGATCTGAGCGATTTGACCAAACTGTGATGGATAGATGGGTCAGAGCGTCGAAAACCTGCAGCACCTGTGGGGTGGGCAGAGTGGTCCAAGGAAGGAACGAGTGGTGAGCCAGTGACCAGGTCATGAGTGTCTGAGGATCCACAGAGAAGACTCAGAACATCACAGTGTGTGGGTCTGCATAGCTGCTGACCACACTAGAGGCACGAGAAATGGTCACGTGGGCATCAGAACTGGATTACGGAGCAACAGTAGGCGGTGCCTTAGTCTGATGACTCACGTTTTCCATTACATCACGCGATTGGTCAGGTGCTTGTGCGCCGCTTACCTGGGAAACACCTGCCACCAGGAGGCACTATGGGAAGGAGGCGAGGCAGCGTCAGGAAATGTTTGTGCTCTGAAACCTTGGGTCCTGCCATCCATATGGATCTTTCTTTGGCACGTATCACCAGCTGAGCTTTGTTGCAGACCATGTACACGCTGTCATGGTGACCGCACACCCTGACGGCTGTGGTCTCTTGCAGCACAAAGCAAAGATGGTTCAGGAGCAGTGTTGGTCAAGTTACTTGAAAATCGTAATTAGTTACTCATTACTGATTACTTCTCCAAAAAAGTAATCCTGTTACTTTACTGATTACTTATTTTCAAAAGTAATTAGTTACTTTATTACTTAGTTACTTTTTAAAAACAGGATGCACAACCCGAGTACGTAATGAAGCAGTAGACCTTTCAGCCCAATTCTATTTTTTCTGCATATTTCATCATATAAAATGTAATTAAATTAAAAAATCTCTTTATAAAACTTGTTTTATGAGTTTTAATGTTTTAACTTTTAACTCATTGCATCAAGCAAAAATTAAGTTATATGCAACAGTCTCTGACTGGAAGAAATTAGTTTAACATTTAAACCTTTTCTGCATGTTCCAGCATATAAAATACACTCAATATTCAAATAGATGCAAGTAAAACACAGTAAACAATAAATAAAATCAAAGATTCAGCTGCACTAAGTCCTGTCGCTCTTGTTCAGCAGGAGTGGGGCGGGTGGAGGTTTGCCCGGTGATGCAGCGGTCATGTCAGTGGGGGGATCCAGGGGGTTCTCTGTGAATGTCACATTCCCGTGGCAGCGTGTTCGGATTTGAAGTTTTCAGAGTGCACAGTGGACGCTAGTGTTTTGTCACTCTTTACAGAACCAAACTCAAGTAATGTGAGTACATCCACTCTTTAAACGCTGCACGGTCATACTGTCTCCCGCACTCAAATGATCCATTGTTGATCCGAACACGACCGTTACTGTTGCACGCTCGCACGTCATTGTCTTGAGACACGCTCACAAACAAAATCACGGTTTAGTAACACAGTAAACTAACAGTAATCTAATTACTTTTTTGCAATAATAATCCCTTACTTTACTGGTTACTTGAAAAAAGTAATCAGATTACACGCGTTACTGCCCATCTCTGTTCAGGAATGGTTTGAGGAGAACAAATTCTCCAGATCTCAGCGACAAACAGGTCATGGAGGCCCGACCTCGTAGCTTACAGGACTTTTGCTAAGATCTTGGTGCAGATACCACAGCGCACCTTCAGGGTTCGAGTGGACTCCATGCCTCGACTGGTCAGGGCTGTTTTGGCAGCAAAAGGAGACCAACACAATATTTGCATAGTTTCAAAAGCTAGCCTCAGTGTTTTCTGCCTCAGAATATTTACGTCTGACTCAAAATGTGGAGAAAATGTGAAAATCTCTGACCGTACAAAGAAAAATACCACTTCACTTGCCACATCATTCTGAATACAGTAAAAATGCAACTTTTAAATGGTACTTTCACTTTGGAGATAACAATCTCTGTTAGACAAGGCAAGATCAAAATGTGAGCAGTTATACATCCTTTCAAGTTTATGCCGCTCCCATACCTACATCGTGCTTGTCATGATCGAGCGCGATCCAAGCTGAACGTGGGACTTTCAACAGTGATGCTGGATTTAATCTTCACAGAAGACGGCGGCCCACTGGAGTCGTTATCTGATGTCGTTTCCTGTTTCATCTAGTTTTCACATTTGCTGACGTCTTCTTCTTCATCATCATTGCGGCGCTATCGTTCCGACGGCATGAGTAATCATATGTGTGAAATTGGTTCGATGTTTGATGGCTTTCTTTGTCTCTGAGTGTAAAACTGGTCGACGTGCAAATAAAAATCAGTGAAGTAAAAGAGACAGGCACTCTTCGGTTTGAACAAAAAGCACTCCCTGGGGCTTTTTGCTAGGCATTAATGAGGCTTTTTATTCCAGACAAAGTAGTCCCAACTGTCTGTTTGTGTTTTTTTTAAGAGTAAGAATCTGCAGAGGGTTACTCGAGTCCAAGTCTTTCTGCCTTGGAGAGTAAAGTGGAGAACTTATTTTCAGTCTTCTAAGTCAAAGCCACTATCGTCACCAAGATGCCAAGAGGGGCAACAACTGCTCTTCCGGAAACTTTCCTGTCACTAAAAGTCAATCTTTGACCCCCTAAAAACAGACAAATGAGGACTTTTCGGCTGTTGTGAGAAAGCAGCGGCCACATTCACTCAGCATAAACTTACATTTCCTGCAGCGTCTTTTTAATTTGATCTTCTTCACCCGACCTGCACTCTGAGCTGTGCCAGAGTGCAGATGGGGTCACGCCTCCCATCTTGTTTTGCTGTGTTATCAGCTGAGAGAACCGGTGCCACCCCAGATTAAGGAGCGCTCCTCGCCTTCTTCGGCTTACGCTGCCGAGGCTGCAGAGTGATCTGTGCTGCTGAACAGCTGGAGGCCTGGAAAATGTGCTTCGGCTGGTCGGCTCATTAGACAATTTTCACAGAGCGACGGCAGAGCTCGAGCAACAGATATGCCGCAAGCAAATTTTCATCTTAGTGCGTCATTAAAGCTTTTTGTCCTGCATTAGATTTGCAGAAATTTCCAAACATCTTTCTCTGATAACCAGTGGGACGGGTGATTATGTCATTCAGCTGATCTCATTTCAACAAAGCTGATGGCTCTGAGGACGTTTCAAGGTCAAGTGTTTTGTTTATTTTTCATCCAGAAAGGTCTTTTTGACATAATGTGCCATTGTAGTAGAAGAGCTGTTTCTTCACACAAAGATGATCATTTTTCTCTCCGATTATTGTTCCAATAAAAGCTGGCAGTGAGGCAGTGGCTCTTTTACAAAGCTTGTCAGCTGCACGGACAGGAGTGAAGTCTGAGAAATGCAAAATGGCTTCACGCAAACTACAGAAAATATATTTATTAGTATGAACTGGTGGGTCAGTGAGGCTGGTCTGGTGTGGAAGTTCCCACTGAGGGACAATTTACCTGATTTAAACAGCTCATCAGCCTTTCAGCATACGGCTCACCTGCTCGAACCTGTGAGTCACTGCAGTCATCAGTTTGCATTTGAATGGGGTCAAACTGGCCGTTAACTGTAATAAATTGGCAGGAATCACAAATCTGTGGCCGTCTACATGCACATAAATGAACTGCTTACATTCAGAATCCAGACAGAACCTCATAGATTTGTAATTCAACAATTCCTCCACAATTAGTGACGTAGTTGCTGCAGGACGGCAATTTCACTGCAAAGTTTCATGACAAAATGCTTTGATATAGGAATATAACCACAATACAACCAGTAGGCAACCAGCTCGTTATTGTGAACAGGCAGGTTGGTGTTGAGTTCCGCTCATCACTGCAGACTCACTGCACTTTGCAAACCTTTGCCAGCCTCAAAGTTATTCAGACTTTGATTGTTTGGAGACTGGTTTCCTCCCACTCCAAACTTCTGGGAGACCTGTTGGTCACTGCAGCTGCTTCCAGTCAGCTCAATACAGAGAAATTCACTGTAAGCAGTCGACAACCATCTTAGCTGCAAGGAGGTCGTTGTCCTTTTTTTAGTGACTGAGTCATTATGTTTCTGCATTTGTTTTTTAACTAGATTAGATTAGATTAGATAGAACTTTATTAATCCCTCGGGTGGGTTCCTCTGGGAAATTCGATTTCCAAAAAAGCACAGCACCGACAGAAGTTACAGAGTTACAGAATATTATATATATATATATATATATATATATATATATATAATACACACACACACACACACACACACACACACACACACACACACACACACACACATATATATATAAATACAGAGACAATATAAATAAAATATACGAAGGGGATAAATAGAATAAATAGGAATAAAAATAAAAATACAAGTGAATTGCACATTTCAAGTATTGAGTCTATTGCACCGTTGACTATTTACAAAAGTATTGCACAAAAGGTATTGCACAGTGAGGTGAAGAGGCACTACAGCTTAGTTGTTCCCCCCTCCTTTGTCCTCCTGTCTCCCCTCCCTCTCCCCTCCAGAGAGGAGTTAAACAGTCTGATGGCGTGTGGGACAAAGGAGTTTTTCAGTCTGTTAGTTCTTGTCTTGGGGAGAAGCAACCTGTCACTGAACAGACTCTTCTGATTGTTTATGGCCGTGTGCAGAGGATGTCTGGCATTGTCCATAATGTCCATCAGTTTCTTTAATGTCCTTTTCTCTGCCACTGTCACCAGAGTGTCCAGCTTCATGCCGACCACAGAGCTAGCCCTCCTGATCAGTTTCTCCAGCCTGGATGAGTCCCTCTTTGCTGTGCTGCTCCCCCAGCACACCACAGCATAGAAAAGTACTCCAGCAACCACCGACTGGTAAAACATCCTCAGGAGCTTCCTGCAGATGTTAAAAGACCTCAGCCTCCTGAGGAAGTACAGTCGGCTTTGGGCTTTTTTATACAGGTGCTCTGTGTTGCATGACCAGTCCAGTTTATTGTCCACCCACAGCCCGAGGTACTTGTACTTGTTGACCACCTCCACCTCCTCCCCCTCTATCTGAACCGGCAGTGGACCTGCTCTAGACCTCCCGAAGTCCACAACCAGTTCCTTAGTCTTTGAGGTGTTGAGTTGCAGGTGGTTTGTGTGACTCCATGCGACAAAGTTCCTCACCAGACTTCTGTACTCCTCTTCCTGATCATCCCAGATACACCCCATGATGGCTGTGTCGTCTGCAAACTTCTGAATGTGGCATAATTCAGAGTTGTAGCAGAAGTCAGAGGTGTACAGGGTGAAGAGAAGAGGGGACAGCACAGTTCCCTGTGGTGCTCCTGTGCTGCTGACCACAGTGTCAGACGTGATGTCCTTCAGCCTGACGTACTGTGGTCTGTCGGTGAGGTAGTCGGAGATCCAAGCCACCAGGCAGGGGTCCACCTCCATCCTGTTCAGTTTTTCTTGAAGCATACAGGGCCGGATGGTATTAAAGGCACTGGAAAAGTCAAGAAACAGGATCCTGACCGTGCCTTTTCCCCCATCCAGGTGTGAGTGGGCTCTGTGTAGGAGGTACAGGATGGCATCCTCCACTCCGACACCCGCCTTGTATGCAAACTGTAGTGGGTCCTGGGCATGTTGTGCCTGTGGTCGGAGGAAGTTGAGAAAGAGCCGCTCTAGAGTCTTCATAAGATGTGACGTCAGTGCCACGGTCGGAAGTCATTCAGCTCATTGGGCCGGTTCTTTTTGGGGACCGGGACGATGCAGGATGTCTTCCATAGGGCGGGCACTCTCCCCAGTCGCAGACTGAGGTTGAAGACTCGTTGTAGCGGCTCCCCAAGTTCAGCAGCACACGCCTTTAGCATCCTAGGACACACCTTGTCTGGGCCTGCTGCCTTTCTGGGGCGAAGCTTCCTCAGTTGCCTCCTGACCTGATCCACTGTGACACTGGGAGATGTTTGGGAGGAGGGGAGGGGGGGAGATGTCTTGCTGCTGAGAGAGGGATTGGAGGAGGGGGGTGTCATGGTGTCAGGAAGGGGGGGAAGCGAGGGAGGTAGGAGAGTGGGGATTGGACTCTGTAGTGAAGGTGAGGGTGGGGGGGTTGTGGGCTGGTCAAACCTGTTGAAGAAGTTGTTAAGTTCGTTTGCCTTCTCCACAGTCCCCCCCACTGTGCTTTTCTTGGTGTTGTGGCCTGTGATAGCAAACCAGAATACCAGTGATATGAAATCTACCCAAAGGTTGCACCTGGTCAGCTAGTGTGTGTCACTTGACTTATTATTTATTGTGAGCTTGTGCGTACCCTAGTTATCGTTTGTGTCTTGTTGTCCTTGTAATAGTTGGTATTTACTTAGTTGAGTGGTTGTTTAGTAATGAAGAAGTCTTTTCTGTGGCTCTTTGTTTCCGCTCTTGTTTCAGCTGACGTGCAGGTTGCTTTTAGTTGTTTTCCTCTTGTCTTCCTTTCTGTCCAAGTCCTGTCGTTTGTCCTTTGTCTTTCTATATTCCCCGTCTTCCCCGTTCCTCCCCAGTGTCAAGGTAACCCTCGTTCCTCATTTAGTTTTGTCTTCCTGCTTTATTTTGGTAACTTGTGTTGCGTTTCCTTCCCCTGCCTTGTTATGTCTATAGTGTTCAGCTGTGCGTCCCACCTGTTGTCTCTCATCTCGTTATCCTGTGACTGAATATATCGTCTGGTTTCCCTCTGTTCAACCTGTTGTGTTTCCTCTCTGAAAATTCCTAGTGTTTGGAATTCTTGTTCTTGCCCTAGTTATTGTTTGGATATTTGGAGTAGGGGTGGGTTTTTATAATCGATTTATCGATTAAAATCGATTCTGGCTTGGATAACGTAAAATCGATTCATTAAAATCCTGAATCGATTTTTTAATATTAATTTATTTTATCTGAAATGCCAGAATCTCAGGTGAAAGATCACAAAATTTCAACAACCACCAAACAGCTAAGACAGTAAATGAGAGCAGGTACACGGCTTCTGCACAAAGACGTAAACACACAGCGCGGACCCGCCGATCAGAATCAGTGAGATGTCGCCTTTCTCAGCTGACGGTCGGGGCTGAAAGCCGACAGCTCGCTGATTCTGATCCGCGGGTCCGCGCTTTGTGTTCACGCCCTTTTTGCGCTGATCACAAAGGCATCTGCTGTGACGCTCACACCTGTGATAAAGTCTTGCGTGTGTCAGCTTCCTTTTTATTGATACAAAAATATGTAAATGTACTGATCTGAATTATAATATTTCTGACTGTCAAAATTTCCCAGTTTCAAATCGAATCGAATCGAATTAAATCGAATCGATTCGGGGCCTTGTGAATCGGAATTGAATCGATTCTAGAAATCAGTGACGATACCCAGCCCTAATTTGGAGTTTTGTGAGTCAGCATTACGTAGCATTTGGCTTCGACTCCTCTCTTCTCGTGTCTCTGGTGGGAGGAACTATAACACACACGTTCACACTACAGATAAAAAATGGTAAATGGCCTGCATTTGTATGGCGCTTTTCTAGTCCCTAAGGACCCCAAAGCGCTTTACACTACATTCAGTCATTCACACACCGGTGATGGCAGCTACATTGTAGCCACAGCCACCCTGGGGCGCACTGACAGAGGCGAGGCTGCCGGACACTGGCGCCACCGGGCCCTCTGACCACCACCAGTAGGCAAACACGGGGTTAGTATCTTGCCCAAGGATATTTGGCATGCAGCCAGGAGGCAGCCTGGGATCGAACCACAGACCTTCTGATTAGTGGCTGACCTGCTCTGCCACCTGAGCTACAGCCACCCCTAGTGTGCTCTAGTGTGAACGCTCAAAGCGGCCCGCATGCGCAAAAGAAGACGTCACACACAACGCGCTCTGTTTAGACCCAGAGCAACAGTATTGTTTGACTGATGGCCCTTAATATAAAGACTTGTTTCGGACTTTTGCTTTAAGTTATAAAGTTATTTTGTTATTTACATTTGGCCTAATAATGATCCTTATTGCTGTTTTAGAGGAGCGGTGCTTCAAAGGATAGCTGCAGATTTCTGTCAGAATCTGCAGATTATACAGTACAAATAAAATGTTCACGTTTCTCCAACGTTGTCTTCCCAGCAGTTTCACCGGATGGCCAGGAAGCGTTCACGATGTCTTCTCCGGAGCTGATAATTGGCGTCTGTCTTGTGTCAGTGACGTAAAAGACGGATTTAATGCGACTTGACCGTTCAAACAGCGGTCGCTTTCTGAAACATCGGATATGTATCGGATTCAGGACCACATACGAAAGTGACCCAGATCGGATTTGAAAATATCGGATTTGTGCCGTTCACACTGTCATACCATGATCGGATATGGGTATTGGATTTGATGCGCTTTTGCCTGCAGTGTGAACGTAGCCTTAGAAGCAAGGAAGTTGACTTGTTCTCTCTTGGGAACTGGCTGCACCTGAGAGAGGGGCGTGGCCTCTGGTATGAAAGGGTCTGCTTCCCCACACCTGATAAGTGTATGTTTTGGGGTGTTGCTATTTTAAACACTACATAAAACTCCACCCGCAGAAATGAAACTGCAGGAACGCTGTGCACCTCTCGTTGGGACGCTGTGGGAGTACTCAGGCTGCGCTCCTTGTTGAGGTGATTGGACAACAGTATTTTTATCCCTGCAGATCTCCTGTGCACATCAATACTTCCTGACCCATGCAAAACTGCATTTGTTGTAATTAGAAACATAAAAAGGTCCGTCTGTGTTTCGATAGCACAGCGGTCTGTCAGTTGGGTTTGTGCTGATCAAGGGCTTTGTGCAATGCTGGAATTCTCTCCCTCTGTGCGCTCTGAGGTGCCAACATTTTCTTTCTTCGGGCTTTGGACTGAGCGCTTGCTGGCTGCGATCAAAAACCGCTCCATTTTTCTCTCCCACAATGCTCACATGAATCACATGAATAACCCGACATACAGTGGTATCACAGTGGTTGTATTCACACGAGGGAACAATGGTCACATTCATGCATGACTAAGTAACAACTAAATGATGCGGAGAGGGTGAACGTCTGTTAAAGGGCATTGTTGTGGCTAATGTTTGATTCAGTCCTTTTATGAGCTGTGAAGGGCATCTTTGTCCTGAATTTCTGACGCTAGTATGTGCATGCACAAAAAGGTCAAAGTCTACAGTTCGGTCTTCTGATCTCAGAAGGATCATTTCTATTGCTGATTCTCATTTTCTCTTTAATTGGCCTCTTTTAGCATTTTGTTTTGGTTGCAATGAAAAGTTGTGAGCGCTAAATCAAATTGAATTTGCTAATGCTACACCTGCTGGAGGTAATTGAATCTCTAAACTTTGTTTGAAGTATTGAGAAACCTTTAATGAATTGTTGCTCTTAACAGCAGGAGGTCTGCTGTTCAAGCTGTGGATTAATTAGCTGCAGGTGTTCAGCGTAGGAAAGAAAAGCATTCCCTGCTCTATTACAGAGGAAAGAGCAGCAATTTTATAATTACTGGTGGTTGCTTGGCAGCAAAGCAGTTGGATTAAGCTTAAAAGTATTTTAATGGCCTTTTCGATCACCCTATACTGCCAGGGTATGGATACTTTATTTATCGTTAGGGTAGCTGTGCAGTCGGTTTGGCTGCATAAATGCAAATGTTGGGACTAAAGCCTGATTAATAATCTTACATTGGTGACCATTTTCACAGGCTATGTAGAGCTCAGGGCCTGGCACGACCCACTAGGGTGTAGTCTCCTAATAAGTAAAACAGCATTTCACTACTGTGCAAAACATAGCACAAATACGGACTTGTTGAAGGTTTGTGCTTCTATTGCTGCTGTTTCGTGAAAGCCTCCGTGCACTGGGTGTTCTTTGGCACATGTGCCAGGATGCACCAGGTTTGGGTCACAAGTCAGACAGGTCTCCAGGACTCATCATGTATAAATGCTTTTAAAAGACCCCTCAGTGCCTCATTTACCCACAGTGGGAGGGCATACTTTTTCAGCACTGTTGCAGGATAAATGTTGTTTCATGAACCTGATCAAGTAGATTTGGGTGCTTAAAGTGAACAAAACACTGCAGAGCACAAAACATGACTCATGACTGACAAACATCCAACTTGCTCCACTACCACTCCTCCAACATCCACACTTTGCATGTCTTCAAAAGATGTTTTTTCTCTTGGCACCCAGTAATATCTGCAGCTGGTGCATCAATGCACCAGTGCAGAAGGGCACCTTGGTACAGCTTTGCAATCTTTGGTACCTGACATAACACCAGTATTTAACACCCTGAAATATATATTACATGTTGCTTGATTGAAGAAAGAAAGAGCAGGAAACTAACCAAAGCACAACCAAATGTAAACAGGCTTATCCTCAGTCACTGGCATTTTAGACACTGCCGCCAATTTGGCAGCTATAACAGGTACCCATATGGAAAAGATATAAATCTTATAAAGTTTGTATCTGTCTTGTGTGAAACTTGTATGAAAAGTATATAAGAGTGAAAACAGATATAAGATCCCTTGAAAAATTATATAATGAAACTTGTATGTTTTGGATACTTACTAAAACAATGTATGAAAGTAATGAGAAAGTGGCCACTTTCATGAGTAATCACATATAAGTTTTTACTATTTCTTTTCCATATGGGTAGTCACTGTGAAATGAATAACTAAAGCCCCATTCACATAAGTCTACAGTCAGAGTTTTTTCAGTGCAATGCAATTGTTTTTATAAAGTACTAAATCCCAACAAATGTAGTTTCAAGGTGCTTTATACTGTAAGGTAAAGACCCTAAAGTAATACAAAGAAATCAGAGAAAACCCCGACATCATATGACGCCCTTTGGCGACAGTGTGAAGGAAAAACTCCTTTTAACTGGAAGAAATCTCCAGCAGAGTGGCACGTTTTCAAGCACAACCTCCAGCAACCACATCAACCAGTTGGTGCCAGTTTGCCCAGCAATCAGAACCCTGTGTGTCTGAGGCCTGAAGCATTTGAGCTGAACTAAACTTTTTTGGATGCTTGCTAATGTTTCAGGTCTCTTAAGACTTCAATGCTCTGACTCAGAACCCACACAGCCAGCAAACAATGACTTAAAAAGAACACAAAATTTATATGATGCATCCATTTTCCTCCAGTTGGGGTCACAGGAGCCTAGCTCAGCTACCATGGGGTGGGGGGCGGGGTACACTGTGGACAGTCTGTTGCAGGGCTGTGGTTGATCCATAAGAAAATCTTTACAGCCTGAGACACGATACTGGAAGCTAAGCTGTAATACAAACGAGTTAAGGGATAAAGCTGTCGGTGCGCTGTATTTGTGCTGAAACCCCAACGACGTTAGTCGTCCAAGCAGCTGGACACCACCGTTTATCAAAGTACAATAAAGGAGGAGGAAACAGTTCATTTGGTGGGGTCTATTTTCACATTTGATGCTGTAGCATCTGAGGCAGCAGGATGATTTATGTGGGAGTGAGTGGAAATAGACTACACCGTGTGGGCTCATGGAAATGAAGGAACATGTCCCCCAGTTTAAATAGGATTTTGGCCAACCATGGAGCTCAGCGGCACACAGGAATAAGATATATCAGGTTCTGCACATATATACACACACAGAGACTGCAGTACATCTTGGTTGAGTCTATTTGTCACGGGGTTTCTTTCATAAGAAAGTTAAGCTTAGGCCTGGGCCCTGTATCACAAAGCCAGGCTCTCCTGGGGTCAGCTGCCGCATGCAGCCTTACTCTGGCCATCCAGGCTCACGATCCATCAGCTGCTAACACCAGGCTGGTAATCTGCCGGCTCTATTAACTCTGTTTTTCATTCTAGCCACGAGAATAAGAAGAGTAAAGGCGCAACATGGTGAAAGGTAGATGTAAGTACTAAAAGCACTTGACTAAACATAGAAGCAAAGAAATTATTTCAAGGATTTAAAGTTTGGCCATATAATAAGTGCATGAATGAACAGAAATGCATTTAAAATGCAAGACTTTGATCTGTCAGTATGCATGTATATATATATATATATATATATATATATATATAAAGATAGATAGATAGATATAGATATTTACAGAGGTGTGGACTCGAGTCACATGACTTGGACTCGAGTCAGACTCGAGTCATTAATTTTATGACTTTAGACTTGACTTGAAAAAATGTTCTAAGACTTGTGACTTGACTTGGACTTTTACACCAATGACTTGGGACTTGAATTGGACTTGAACCGGTTTACTTGAAAAGACTTGATATTTTACCCCAAATATAAAATTTAACATGCATATTATATAGAGATTGAAAATGTGACGTCATTCACGGGTAGAACCGCAAAGGATTCTGGGAACTCGTGGCAAGCGGTACTAGCGCACGCAGGCTTTCAATTGAAATCAGTTACACAGCGATAAAAAGAAACACAAAAATGTCAAGAAGCTGTTGTATTATTAACTGCAATAGCCGGTCGCATGACAGCCACGGGAAGCCGACGGGTAAAGAGATCGGTTGTTATCGGATTACGTCGTTGAAGAGAAATTGTTCGAGCCATGTTTCCGAAGTAACAAAGACGCGACGGATGGCCTGGATTGCAGCCATTCAAAGACCAAATATAACGTCCTAGAACACTCCAGCTCACAGGTTAGTCTGCTCCAAGCATTTACACGAAGGTCAGTCTGCTGTTGTAGTTAATACGTCATTTTCATAACATAATTGGTGATATAGGTTACAAGCAAGTCTGGCGCTGAACAGAAATTGTCGCGCTATGCTCCTGTGTTTATTGTGCATAAATAGTGAATTGTCCTGACACAATATTGTGTTTCGCTTCTGTTATTATGGTACATTGACAAAAACATATACTTTTATTCACAGGATAAAACAGGTTTTTTGTATCACTAATTGTCCAGTACGATTACAGCATACAATATTATTGTCACTGCTACATTTCTGTGATGCTACCAGAAATTATTTCCACTGCTAATTAATTACCGTTGAGCTCAAAGGTCCTATTAATAAACGGTTAAGGAATGTGTATTTATGACGACAGTTTGTGAGACTGGTAAACTTATGATACGTACGATGGTCTTTCGTTCTACACGGTGCATTTCAAGGTCCTGCACCCATCCGTCGGTAAACTGTACCTGGGCTTGTTGCAGTGACCGGAAGTTACTAAACTTCATGAGTGTATGCACTCACTCCAAGAGCCGTATGATTATAAATATGCATATAAATATGCTAAGATGAGATAGCTGACTTCATCTAACTAGCAAATGTTGTCCAGGCTACGTTGGTGATGCAGTTTTTTTTTAATATGTATGATATTTTTGTCATGCGATTTTAAAGCTGGTCCTACAACCGCATCCAAGAATAACATGCAGCTTATCTCAGAACTGTCGGTGAAAATTATTCTAGGAGCTAGGTTTAATTGAGCTGCATTTTAAAGAGGTGCAATTTCACAATTTGTGTATATTTTCTAAGTTCACTATTTTGTCATGTGTTGAGAAAAACACAGATTTAAAAATTACATGGTCTAATATTTACATTTAGCATAACTGCAACATTATTTTTTCGTTTTTTTTTTTTTTTAAAGACTCGAAAGGACTTGAAATTCAAAGTTTCAGACTTGTGACTTGACTCGGACTTTTACACCAGTGACTTGAGACTCGACTCTGACTTGCCTGACATTACTTGAGACTTGACTTGAGACTTGAGGATAAAGACTTGAGACTTACTTGAGACTTGCAAAACAATGACTTGGTCCCACCTCTGGATATTTATGTAATAGCAATATAGCTTATCAGGAAAATGCTGAAGTTGCTGTGTTTCCTCTCGGTTTTCTCTTTTCCTTAAACACTAAAATACTGATGCTGTGCAGTATGAAACCATAAGTATACCACATAAAGATGATATACTGTATATTTTATTTAAAATGCTCGCCAGCATAAAGCCAATCACCCTTTTGAATTTAACCATGACCATATCTTTTCTTCTTCAGAAGAAGATTCGATCAAGACAGTAAACTTTTTAATTACAGGCTGATAATTCATTGAGCCCTGCTTCTCTGCTGGGCTGTAAAAGATGGAGAGGGGAGGAGAAGATGGCTATAAAGGGAGAGAAAACAAGTGGGTGATGGTGAGAGTGTGAGACCGCCGGGAGCCGTGAGACTGATGATATCCACCGAGGCTTCCTGCCATGCTGGGATGTAAACAAAGAGATAAAGGGGCCCTTTAATATCATCTGACATTAACATGAGTTTCGTATCAACACTGAATACTGATATGATTTAGAGGCCATACTTTTATATGAGGAATTAGAGTGTACCCCCAGTAACAAAATGAAATCTGATTTCTTGTTGTGTCATAAAAAGTGGCCCATCGCATGAATCTCTTTGTCACTAAAACAAGTTTTTCCCCGGAAACTGCCAATAAACGCATCAAATTCATGTTTCCTGGACAAATACTTCCATGCATGCGATCGCTTGTTGAATTAAAACTTCACAGAGGATTATGGGTCATTTTAGACTTTACACCTTAATTAATTAAATGAACCCATGAGAGACACTGGCCTGCTGAGCAAATGGAAATTAGAAATCAAAGCTACTCAGTAAATGCCTGCTCGAACACGAGTGGTAAGACAAAATGAAGTTCTTCCCAAGTCCATGCTGCAGGCAGCAGCTAGTTAGCATTAGGGACGTCAGAAAACATTCAAAAACTCAAGCACAACCTAACATTTGCTGTATGTCTGTAAGCAATCCATTAAAACTCTTCTTTGACAGTCAAAATGTATTTAACATGCTGCTGAAATGTGCTGCACTGACCTGCTGAGTGTGGCTAACAGCAGCAGCGGTAACACTAGCAGCGCTAACAGTAGCAGTGCTAACAGCAGCAGCGCTAACACCAGCTATCAGTCTTAAAATCCAACAATATTAGAAAATTACTTTAATGCAGAAGGAATCAAGACTACAGCATAAATGTGGTATCAAGTTGTAGGTAAAAAGGAGACCTTTCATATCCTTTGGACAGACACATCTCACACTGATCCTTTTCGCTAACGCCCTTTGAATGATAAGAGTGAAACCGAGGTACACTATACAATTAAAAAGTACAGCTTATCCATCACAAATGCCTGCTTTATTGTCCTTCTGGATACCAATGAGGTTCAAAATTCACAAAGTGTACATCATATTTTATTCAGCAAGACTTTAAACTAGTGATTGAGTCAGGGGAAAAAAAGCCCATCAGAAAAGCGTTTACTGAGGTCACAGAGCAAGGGAGTTGAGGGCTGTTCTCTCATAGACGTCTATTAAACGAGTTGGGAAAATGTTCTGATAACAGCCGACAAAGACAAAGTTAAGCTTGTAGATCATATTCATCATCGCCGCATTTAAACTTACCAACATTAGCTGTATCAGTCCGGAAAGTTGGTGGAGGAGTAAAACTTCCTATCATTTAATGTGCTTTTAAGAACACCCATTCCCTGAGCTATTAGCCTGTCAAGCAAGAAAACATCAGGAAAGTGAAACATTCATCAGTTTGTACAAGAGTGAAACACAACTTTCAAAGTAGCTCTGCTTAAATGGATCTCTTCACTTTGATGCACCTGATGTAGACTTCATTATGCCGTCGGCTCAGTTCAAAGAGAATATTTAGGAAAAACACCGCAAATGCAAATCTTTCTGTCGAACACGAGATCCTGAGATATCGTTCAGTAGATATTTGTTCATGTTGCCAGTGAGGTTTAGAAAGTCCTGTAGTGCCTCCGGTCACCTGTTGTTTATCTTTTCAAAATTAAGTACAAAATCAGAAATGCTCTGAATGCAGCTGAGCAGCAGGAGACATAAAACCAGTTTAACGAAGCAATTCTGGCCACAAAGAGATTTTTTCTTCGTTTGTGAGATTTCACTTTAACAATCCTTTTTCTCATCTGGATGGCAGCTCTATTCTGTTGCGAAGAAAAGCCGACAGGCCTATTAACATGTTGCCTCCATCACATTGCAATAAAACATTCAATGCAGAAAAAAAATTCTTTTTAATTTAAAGATCTGTTCTTCTAGACTTCATCTTACGTGTTAAACTTCTTTCTTCCTTCTTACATTTAAGTCAAAACAGACTGACAGCTTTGGCATATCGTACTGTTGAGGAATATGATGAATAAATTCATTTTATTCAGTGTGTTCAACACTACTGACTGGTTTGTAGGCATTAATGTGAACATTAATTTCATTGATTCTGTCAGAAGGGTTGTTTTTCTTCAAGCTGCTTTCACCGGGCGGCTCGTAAAAGCTGAACTTAGTGCCAGTCCCCATGAGCTGACATGCTTTGGCACATACCCTGTTTTCAACCTCAGCAAGCCACTTTGTAACACACCTGCTTTACCAGACGTTATGTTGAAAATCTGTTAAATTGGCAAACCTAATGAAGTGACAGTGCATCTGTGTGTACAGGACTGTGGAAAAGTCTTGAGCCACCCCCATTTCCTGATGTTTTGGTTCCAAGGAGCCAGCCTTTCTTGAGCCTTGAGCAGTTTGTCTGTGTAGGTTTTCGGTCATCCTGGTTATGGTAATCTAAAGAAAGTAAGGAAAGCGACTGCACTGAATGCATTGATCTCTCATCCAAGAGGCTTCTTCAGTTCACAACATTTGAAGAAATCCAGTTGCTTTCTTTCCAGGGTCCTTAGTCTTGAGCTAAAGTTCTCCTGGCTTTCTGAAGGCCTTTTGGACATTGGCTGCTTGGAGGAATTTGGATTTTTGTTTACAAGTGAGGGGAGAGCAAGACTGAAAGACAGATTGGTGATGCAGTGATGCAGATTCTGTGTGATGAGAAAGCTGAGTGTAAACGTAAAGCTGCTGATTTACCAGTGAACCCACGTTCCTACCCTCACCTATGGTCACAAGGTTTGCGTAGTGATTACCCATACCTGGATAGAATGGACTGGTTCATATACCGCACGTTTCCACACAGCACTTGAAGCACCAAATACAACATACCTCATTCATCCATTCACAACCATTCATACAAGCTCTTTTTTCTTCAGTGCTTTCTATCTCACTTTCACACACATTCATACTCCGATGAACACATCAGAGAGCAACTTGGGGTTCAGTATTTGCCAAGGATACTTTGGCATGAAGACTGGAGCATCAACTAACATTTAAACCACCAACCTTCTGTTTAGTACATGACCTGCTGTACCTCGTGAGCTACATCCACAGATTATAGATACAAGCTGAGGAAATTATATTTTTCGAAAGGGTAGCTAAGAGTAGAACCACTGTTCTTGCACATCCAAAGCAGCCAGTTGAGGTGATTCGGGCATCTGTTCAGGATGCATCCTGAACGTCTCCGAGGCAAGGTGTTCAGGGTATCAGGAGGAGGACCCTCCTGGGATGATGCGTCACTGTTCCCCCAAAGGAGCTGGAGGAGGTGGTTGGAGAGAGTGAGGTCTGGGCTTCTCTGCTGAACAAAACACAGATAAGTGCAAGCGATGGAGGGATTATTAGGTAGATTATTAAATTAGCTGGGACTATGTCTGTGAAGGTTCTCAGTCATCCAGGTCATCGTAGTCAAAGGAGCTTGCAAAGAAAAGCGTCTGGACTTCTTTAAGTTACTTGAAGACGTTTCACCTCTCATCCGAGAAGCTTCTTCAGTTCTAAGGTCAAATGGTGGAGAGTCCCAGATATAAACCTAGTGGGAGTATCCCCCCACAGAGGGACAAAAGGACCCCCTGATGATCCTCTAATCGCCTGAGCCAAGGTGTGAAACAGGACAACTGTTTGCCTTTCCTGGACTGCGCTGTGCACATTGAAGAGAACGGCAACCTCAACATCGAAGTTTACCGGAAGCCCACACACACGGACCAGTACCTCCTCTTTGACTCCCATCACCCTTTGGAACACAAACTTGGAGTAATTAGGACCCTACACCACCGGGCAGAACATGTTCCCTCTAAGCCTGAAGGAAAAAAGAAGGAACACACACATGTAAAGGAAGCACTCGAAACGTGCGGCTATCCTAAATGGGCGTTCTTAAAGTCAGCAAAGAGGCACAGAAAAGAAGACCAGACAACAGAGAGGGAGGATAAGAAAGACAGACGCAACAACATTGTCATCCCCTATGTAGCCGGTGTATCAGAGAAACTCAGGAGAGTTTTCTCCAAGCATGACATCCCGGTGCATTTCAGACCCAGCAACACGCTCAGACAGAAACTGGTTCACCCGAAAGACAAAACGCCAAAACACAAACTTAACAATGTGGTGTTTGCTGTACAGTGCAGCGAGGAATGCTCAGACCTCTACATCGGAGAGACCAAACAGCCACTTCACAAGCGCATGGCACAACACAGAAGAGCCACCTCCACAGGACAAGACTCAGCAGTCCATCTGCATCTTAAGGATAAAGGTCACTCTTTCGAGGATGCCAATGTTCACATTTTGGACAGAGAGGACAGATGGTTTGAAAGAGGAGTGAAAGAAGCATCTATGTCCACTGTGAGCGACCATCTTTGAACAGAGGCGGGGGTTTACGACACCAACTCTCTGCCATCTATAATCCAGTTTTGAGATCCCTTCCCAGACGCCTTAACGCCCACTCACATCCTGGGCCATCTGACCTCAGGAATTCGCATGATAAGGTGGGGCCAGGTTTCACAATGAACTCACCCGAAACTCTGGCTGATTGGGACCCACACCCAGTTTCACACCTTGGCTCAGGCGATTAGAGGATCATCAGGGGGTCCTTTGGTCCCTCTGTGGGGGGAAACTCCCACTAGGTTTATATCTGGGACTCTCCACCATTTGACCTTAGAACTGAAGAAGCTTCTCGGATGAGAGGTGAAACGTCTTCAAGCAACTTAAAGAAGTCCAGACGCTTTTCTTTTCAAGCTCCTTTGACTAGCTGGGACTATGTGGAATATTTATTTCCATATAGTGGAATTAAACCTTTGGCTCTTTTTTTTAATTGCAGAAACTTTGGCTTGTCAAGACAAAAAAAGCTGCTATATGTTGACAAGTTAAACTGTTTAGCTTCATTAGTATGTTTATACACTTACTTCCCAGCAAATATAGGTCCGTCTTCATCTGGAGTGAATGTCTAATAACTGAATATACCTGTGATGCTGTGCAGGGCCTTTAGGTTAATGTGTCCATAATGGCCTCAGACTTGATCCAATTTCAGGTTTTTTTTTCATTTTCAGATGAAAAAAATTCATTTTTATTGCTTTTTCACAAATAGTGTTTTTGACTGTTATTGCTCAATTCCCGACTCTCTCTCTCTCTCTCTCTCTCTCTCTGTCTGTGTGTGTGTGTGTGTGTGTGTGTGTGTGTGTGTGTGTGTGTGTGTGTGTGTGTGTGTGTGTGTGTGTGTGTGTGTGTGTGTGTGTGTGTGTGTGTGTGTGTGTGTGTGTGTGTGTGTGTGTGTGTGTGTGTGCACAACATTGTGTAAGCATGCACATGTCTTTGTGTGCGCTGTCAGTGCCTCAAACTGACAGCTGAACTAACCACCCGGCATTAATGAGTTCACACACACACATTAGATAGAGGGGGGAAAATAACAAAAGAAAACACCCTTCACGCCATAATTTGTTTTCCTGTGTCGCCTCCTGACACCGTGAAGATTGAGGCAGAATATTAGCAAGAAATTATGTCAAATTTAGAAAAGTTGTTTTGCCCACGCCAGGCGTCGGGACTGACAGACGAGGACGAGATGTACGAGTGTTTATCAGCTGCCATCGGGAAGCTCCCAAGGGGCTGTGAGGCAGACGGCCATGTTTGTGTTGGAGAGAAGAATCTTCTGGAATAGAACAGACAGAGAATCAGGAGGGAGGAGAAGAGACAATCTGCTGCTGAAATCAGACAGAGCATGGATGGATGGATGATGGAGGGGTTATTAAACTGATTATTTATGAATGAATGAATGAATGAATGAATGATAAGAGGGACAGATGCAAGGAAAGTGAGACAGGAATGCATTAAGTGAAGCTGACGATCTCAGTGATTTCAATGGGATGAATAAACCACCTTCTTGTCCTCCCTCATCCACCCAGTCTCTCTCTTCTGTAATAAGTGTGAGGTGGTATTGAAAAGATGCCCACATTCAGAAAAAATAACAAGAGCAAACCAGCAGACTCATGATGAGTTCAGCTATACTGAAAGCTGTGTATATTTATTCTGGGACTCTATTAGAGTAGCTTTGCATGAGTCACAGTTCAAAATAATCCTTAGCTATCTCAGTGATGCAGTCCCACAGTTCATTCTCCATCTGGAACAAGCTGCTTTAGCCCCGCCCTATTGGCTGCCCTATCTTTTCTTAGAGCAGGAGGGTGGAGCTTCTGCTGCTGAGATGACCATATTAGGAATATTTGCTGTTTATGACATCATGCAGATCCATGACTAGAAAAAAACTGTCTGAAAAAAAGCATTTCAAGTTATGACAGGTTAGGTGTCTGTTTTGATCAGCTTACTATTCCAGTGTTTACATTCTTGAATTCCTGGGAATTAAGGTTTAGCTCTTACCTTAAGTTTAATACCTATTGGCATGTTTTTAGTTCGCTCAGTGTTCCCTGTGTCTTGTCTTGTAGCTTCTGTATCTGCACATTTTGTGAGAGTTATGTAACCAGTATTAGTTGTATTTTTTGTTCCTGTTTTACTTTGAAGGTTATTTTTCTTTCATGCTTTGCATTAGTTGAATGAACCTATGTTTCATTCCACTCTTTTAGTTACCGAGTTAGTCCTCAGTGTGGATACAGTGCTGTGCGTCTTGAGCAAACCCTCCTTATATTTTGCTTTATATTGGCTCCAAGGAGCCAGACTTTAACTCTTGGTCTGGATTCAATAGTTCTCCAGACTTCCTGAAGCTCTTTTTCACAGTATTGTGTTTAGTCCTGTTCTCTCCTCCTCATTTTGTCCTGGTAGTTTCTTTGCATGATTTTTGTTTTCTACTGGATTTTTCTCACATTCAGGCTTGGTTTAGATTTTTTTTTGTTTGTTTGTTTGTTTGTTTTTGCGCTCGGCTTATTACCAGCCTAAATGAATTTAGCTTTTTCCTCCTTTTATGTCTGCATTTCCACCTCTGACATCTCACAACAATATCTACAGTCACTCAAAACTGTATTCTTTAAATTCGCTTCACTTTGGCCTTTAATATAATTAAATCCAGTCATTCTCATCAATAAGCTGCTGAACATGGTACAGACGGCCCTGTGAATATGTCCTTTATCTCAACACAAACTACTTTAAAACCCAGCTCAATCATCATTCTCAAATATACAGATGACACAACTGGATTAACAACCAAAGCGATAAAAAGAGGTGGAAGCTAGAGAAGCCCCTTGGTGCCTTGAAAGCAACCTCCAGCTCAATACATGGAAACACAAGAGACTGTTATTGATTTAAGGCATCGCTAACCCCTCAAATACCCTGTACACATCTTCAAAGAATCTATAACATCATCATGAAATGTCATGGCACCCACATTAGCAATATGACTCATTAATAATGACCACGCTACCAGAAAACATGTAAAATATAAAGTAAAATTAGGGCTTAAATTAAAGTCACCACTGAGATATGCTATTATTATTATTATTATTATTATTATTATCATTATTATTATTATTATTATTATATCTATGGCCTTAGTCAAAGGAGCTTGCAAAGAAAAGCGTCTGGACTTCTTTAAGTTGCTTGAAGACGTTTCACCTCTCATCCGAGAAACTTCTTCAGTTCTAAGGTCAAATGGTGGAGAGTCCCAGATATAAACCTAGTGGGAGTGACCCCCCACAGAGGGACAAAAGGACCCCCTGATGATCCTCTAATCGCCTGAGCCAAGGTGTGAAACTGGGTGTGGGTCCCAATCAGCCAGAGTTTCGGGTGTGTTCATTGTGAAACCTGGCCCCACCTTATCATGCGAATTCCTGAGGTCAGATGGCCCAGGATGTGAGTGTGCGTTAAGGCGTCTGGGAAGGGATCTCAAAACTGGATTATAGATGGCAGAGAGTTGGTGTCGTAAACCCCCGCCTCTGTTCAAAGATGGTCGCTCACAGTGGACATAGATGCTTCTTTCACTCCTCTTTCAAACCATCTGTCCTCTCTGTCCAAAATGTGAACATTGGCATCCTCGAAAGAGTGATCTTTATCCTTAAGATGCAGATGGACTGCTGAGTCTTGTCCTGTGGAGGTGGCTCTTCTGTGTTGTGCCATGCGCTTGTGAAGTGGCTGTTTGGTCTCTCCAATGTAGAGGTCTGAGCATTCCTCGCTGCACTGTACAGCATACACCACATTGTTAAGTTTGTGTTTTGGCATTTTGTCTTTCGGGTGAACCAGTTTCTGTTTGAGCGTGTTGCTGGGTCTGAAATGCACCGGGATGTCATGCTTGGAGAAAACTCTCCTGAGTTTTTCCTGATACACCGGCTACATAGGGGATGACAATGTTGTTGCGTCTGTCCTTCTTATCCTCCCTCGCTGGTGTCTGGTCTTCTTTTCTGTGCGTCTTTGCTGACCTTAAGAACGCCCATTTAGGATAGCCGCACGTTTCGAGTGCTTCCTTTACATGTGTGTGTCCGTGTGTGTGGGCTTTCGGTAAACTTCGATGTTGAGGTTGCCGTTTTCTTCAATGTGCACAGCGCAGTCCAGGAAAGGCAAACAGTCGTCCTTTGTGTCTTCCCTGGTGAACTTGATGTTTTTATCCACAGCGTTAATGTGCGCAGTGAAGGATTCCACTTCTTGTGTCTTGATTTTGACCCAGGTGTCGTCCACATATCTGTACCAGTGGCTGGGTACTCTTCCTTTGAAAGAGCCAAGAGCCTTCCTTTCCACTTCCTCCATGTAAAGGTTGGCTACAATAGGTGACACGGGGGAGCCCATGGCACAGCCATGTTTTTGTCTGTAAAAGCCTTCGTTGTACTTGACATATGTAGTGGTGAGGCAGAGGTCTAACAGTGTGCAGATCTGATCGGGTGTGAAGTTGGTCCTGTCCTCCAAGGAGCTGTCTTCTTGTAGTCGTTTTCTGACAGTCTCCACGGCCTCCGTGGTGGGTATGCAAGTGAAGAGAGAGACTACATCAAAGGACACCATGGTTTCATCTGGATCCAGGGTAAGTTTCTGGACCTTGTCGGTGAAGTCGGTGGAGTTCTTGATGTGGTGGTCTTCAAGCAACTTAAAGAAGTCCAGACGCTTTTCTTTGCAAGCTCCTTTGACTACGATGACCTGGATGACTGAGAAACTTCACAGACATCTATGGCCTTAGCTTATCCAAAGTAATTTCTCCAGGTATATCTGGAGATGCAGATCATTCTGAAACCAGGAATTTGATTAATGAGTAGAATGATGGGAACTTTGAGCCTTGGGAGACGTCTGCAGTCTTGGACAGCTCGGGTTTGATGTAGCAATGATTCTTGACTCTTCTCTCTAACGCTGATGCAGATTTAAATGGTGTACTTAAATCTCCCGTCTCAATCTTGCAAATATCAACTGTGAATTTTGCTTTGTAGCATCTGTGAATGCTACATTGGATTAAGCTTATCCAACATGTTTGACCGATTGCAGATTTCACTGACCTTGGCAGTGTGTGTGTTTTGAAATGATTCTGATTCTTATTCTGTAACTCTCCTTATCCTTATCACCAGGCTGCAGTTAGATAACAAAGAGTCACTGACACCAACGTATTTAAGGCTATTGTGAAAGTTCTCAAGTGCAACTCCACTCTAATTGATGCAACAGAAATGAAGCACAACAGATGCTGCATCCATTTTAATCCCAGTAGTACCAGACAGACTCTTCAGGCCGTGCATTTTTATAACAGACACAGGCCCATCGTAGGGACCTGCAGGAAGAAAAGGTTTGTGAATGGTCACAGTATTTTGGCTCACGGGTGTGTAGAGGACTTTGTCTTGGTTCCATGACTGCAGCCTGAAGAAGTGAGCATCAGTGAGCCAAGAAAAAGCAACAACTGCGAAACAAAGGGTCTGCGTGGGTCTCCAAAGAGACATTAATAACAGCCAGCTATCAGTGAACACAAACTGGAGGGCTGGTGATTAATAAATGAACTCATCCCCCCTGAAAACAGCTGAGCCATCAGTGACACACAATGCTTACCCAGCATTCATCAGCACTATGATTTAAAGACATCTGCAGGCTGTGGAGTCATTTGCTCTAAAACTCTAAAACTAAAAAGAAGAAAAAGTACGGCACATAAAAACCTTTTTTTCAAAGTTTTCATCTATTTTTTTCCCAGTGCATACAGTTTGAAACCTTTTTTTGAAAACTACCAACAATATGAATGATTTAGAGCAGCGGTCTCCAACCTTTTTTGCGCCACGGACCGGTTCATGCCCGACAATATTTTCACGGACCGGCCTTTAAGGTGTCGCGGATAAATACAACAAAATAAAACTAGTACCGATACCGAAAAAAAGAAGATTTATTCATAACACAGTTAACGTTAACGAGTTAACGATAAAAACGATAACAAAATAACGCTGAAAACCGATAAAAACCTTGAAAACCATACATTTCACAACTGAGCCTCAACTCTTGCGGCCCGGTACCAAATGACTCACGGACCGGTACCGGTCCGAGGCCCGGGGGTTGGGGACCGCTGATTTAGAGAATCTGGAGGATAATAGAAATATAAAAAAGCAAAAAAAAAGTAAATATTAAATAAAAAATTAACTGTTACAATTAGAAATTACTTTAATAACGTTTGTATAAACAGAATAATAATCTAAAGTAATTAGTTTCTGGACGTTTTAATGTATAATAAAAAGAATAATTAAAATAACTTCTAAATGAACTATTAGTGAATGAATAGGACCAAAGAAGACCAAGTTGACCAAGACTGTGGCACAACTGTCAGTTACACAGTAAACAATAAAATAATATATACTAAGATGGTATTGAACATGTATAAGAACATTAATTTAAAAAAACATTTTTTAAAGTTAAAATATAACATGATGTTGCTCGGCTGTTGCATTGCATCGTATGTATTATGTAGGTACAGTATTAAGATGTGCATGATGGAACAATTATTAGATCAAATATTATTTTAGGGTTTCATCCTGGTCCAGGGTGTTGCTAAAAAACATTGTTGCTTCTGTGCTGGACTAGAGACCAATCAGCAACTCCCTCGCAACCAGCAGGTGGCGAGCATTTACAGACAAGTCACAATCTTCCATATGGATTACAGGCGGTTGCCGCAACCAGAGCAATCACAAGGTTGTTTTTTGGTGCGGCAAATATACCTCTGTGACCACCTAACGACTGCAAGAAACCTTTGGGAACCAATCTCCAACTGGTTAGGGAATATTGCATTTTTAGTAGCAACCAATGGTTGCCTGGCAGTGACCAACCATTCTCAAGGCTTGTGTGACCAGGCTTTAGCAATAGATTTCACAGCAACTGCCAACAATCTGCAGAAACCACTTCCAACAATTACCCATTGGTGGTTGTTAACCATGTGACCACATAGTACCATATTATTCCAGCACAGCACTTTGGTGTCAGACTGCAGGCTTACTTAGAGTTTACCTACAGTTTCTAGGAACCAGAAGTTTCGTTGTCACTTTTTCACCTCTCTTTTCCTTACAACCAATCAGGTCACGGAAGAGGGCTGCCCCACCTGAGCCTAGTTCTGTTTGAGGTCTCTTCCTTTTAAACTGGATTTCCTCCTCCCGACAGTCACCAAGTGCTGCTCCTAGGGGATCGAATAATCGCAGTGATTCTCTCTCTAATATTGTAAGTTCTTTATTTTACAAAGTGCTTTGTGGAAACTATTGTGAGCTGGCACTGCAGAAATAAAACTGAAGTTAATTAACTTTAATTTTATAAAACATGTGTGCATAAGTACATGGGGTGTTAGCACTGCTGCAGCCAAAAAACACAGAGCTGCCCAGAGAGCAGTTAGAAGATGTATAATCAAGACAGAGGTTGGCTTAACAGCTCAATTAGCAGCCGTAATTAAAACACTTGCTAAAAGACAGATAGCATGGATCTGTCTTCCACTCACACATACACAGTGCAAAATCAACCCACTGCACCCAGGAGCTCCCACTGAACAGTGGGGATGATGTACAGACATTACTACTGCAGGCTCTTGCACGCAATGAGGAAATGAAGCTGTTTCATGCATTCAGTAATGACAGAAACCACAGAAAAGCTACTCATGTATGTAATTATTAATCATCACCACCAACAAACCTGACTACCTCAGCTTATATGTGCTGCGGCTGCACTGAGAGTACTTCCTGTCTCCAGAGCAGTTTTATATCCCAGCTCTGTGTAAGCGTATAAAGAGGAAGGGAGTGGAGTAACATTTTTTTAACCTTAAGCCCAATAAGGATTTACCATGTGTATCATTCTGTTTAGAGCGGCGTGTTTGAGTGCTGCCAAAAAAGATGGCCACTTCTGTAACCTGTCTGTTCTAAACAAAAAGAGAAGCGGCTCCGCTTCCTTTGATATTCCACACTGAAACTCTGAAAATTGTCCTCAGTTGGCTGTGGGTGGTAAGTCACCAGAACCTGGGATGTGATTTCATTACAGCGTAATAATCCTTTACAGCTCGTCCCGTCCCACATGTCTGTCGTCGGCTTGTAACAACAATAAATCGAATCAACGAGAGTGTTCAGCGCTGAGGGAAAACGAGCACCAACAGCCCGTCTGAAGAACACTTTTATTTCTCTTGACACGTTTTCCTTTTTATCTTCATGTTGCTTTATGGCTTCTTTTCCACCATATTTATTTTCTGCTTCCATTTCTAAGACTGTAGAGTTTTCAGAATCTTGATTCGTTGCTGCTTCTGTTTTATTACTTAATGTTTTCTTTTGCATTTTTCTTGCAACCATGCATAAGCTGATTACTGGCAGGGGTATGGAAATTTTGTGAGACGCATTTATTATTCATATCATCAGATTTTGTGCTGCACCAACTAACCAAACTAGACAGCAAAGAGCCAGGCTGTCCTTGAGCCCTTCACAGAGGCAAAACAGAACATGCCAAAAAGAAGACACTCATGTCATTCTGCTCAAAAAGGCTCCACTCATCCTGACCTTTTCAGGTCTCCCCAAAATGTCGACACGCATGTCTGACTTCCTTCTGGTTTACCATCACACCATTTATATGAGGAGGAATCGCTGAAAGAAGTTGAACATGATTAATTACGACAAATAAATGAATGTTTTTGACGATTAGACTCCGATGACCCATCATGTCAGAACGAAATCCCAGTGTGATAGGATTTAGGACAGGACTCCCTGGAGTCTAGACTCTGGTGGTGGTGAGGCTGAAGTCTGAGACTTGGTTGCAGCTCCAACTGAGGCGTCTGTGAGGAGTTCAAGATGATGTGGTGTTGCATGAATGAGAGTATGAAAGGTAGAATGATGGAGAGCATAGATTTAAACTATGCAAAGTGTAGGCTGATTGGCCCAAATAAGGCAGGTGAGAAGATGATTGGACTAGAGTAATGATGACAGTATTGAGACGCAAGATCTGATATCGTCGTGTTGGTGTTGTTCCCAGATCATCATACTAAATGTTGTTCCAGGATCAACATTGCAAGTGACCAATCAGAATGTTGTGACTTTATACTTTTGCGACTTCGGGAAAAACCGGCGTAAAACCAAAAACTGTACTTAAGCTGCAAGAAACCGCCTCTGTCCGCCGATCAACGGACCCTGACTCTGACCCTAACCCTTTGATAAACGGTAAGCAGAATTGATATTGTCCTTGCAACATTGGGATTTCATAAATGCACGAATGGCTTGGCGCGCAAAAGAATAACGTCACAACAATGTGATTGGTCACTTGCGATGTTGAACCTGGAACAACATTTTCATGATGAACACCAACACGACGATATCAGATCATCCGTATTGAGACATCGTGGGAAAGAGGTAGTGATGTAGAGAACAGAAAAACAGACTAACGCCCAGCAAAGCAGGTAGATGATTGATTACATATCTTCCTTACTGAACTTACAGATAACCTTCAATTCAGGGGGAGTGTAGTTCTAAATTAAAAGAGTATGCTTTATTTTCACATTTAAATCTAAATTTTACATTAAAAACATCTAGTGCAACACCATTTCAATCCCGCATTTCTTAACTAATGGGCATTTAGTCAAGACAAGCAAGGCAAGGAGTACACGCCCAGTGAATTCTTAAAAAAGGTAATAATTAAAATATTAAAAAGTGAAAGCAATCTCTTTCTCCTTACATCTCAAATTACATTCTGTCCCATAAAGACCTCACGCTGGCTGTTTGTTTCATTATCCATCTATCTATTTTCTACAACTTATCCAGGCCAGCGTTACTGGGGCAGCAGCCTAAGCTGTTTGCATCTATCATGCATATTACTGTCATCGCATGGTTGCAGTTGGCTTCTGTATGGAAGCTAGCTTGACTAAACAGTCAGTGCAATCTACTTAGATTGCTTGAATGACCTCATGCACACATTGCTCGAAGGTTGTCCAATAGGTTGGATGTGACACAGCTACTGAACATGAGGGAAAAAGGTATATTCCCCAACTGGTTGGTCAGTGTTTCCTGGAGGTTGTTGGCAGTCAACAGGTGAGCTCAGTTGCAAAGTGGGTGCTTCACCAAAAACTTACTTGTGATTGCTTTGGTTGCAGGCAGGTTGCTGCAATTGCCAATAGTTTGTATAAAAAACACAAACCTGTCTGCAAACATCAAGTAGTGCAGCAGTAGTAAAACTTGAAACTTTCAAGAGTCAGCAAGTAAGATTTTTGCCTCACTACTGCAGCCAACACATTTTAAAAGTTTGCCTGTTATTTCACCACCAATTTCATCCTGTCTTCCTTCTCTCTCCCCAACCAGTCAGATGGCCCCGCCCCTCCCTGAGCCTGGTTCTGCCGGAGGTTTCTTCCTGTTAAAAGGGAGTTTTTCTTTCCCACTGTCGCCAAAGTGCTTGCTCATAGGGGGTCATATGATTGTTGGGTTTTTCTCCGAATGTCTTATTGTAGGGTCTACCTTACAATGTACAGTGCCTTGAGCCAACTGTTGTTGTGATTTGGCGCTGTGTAAATAAAACTGAATTGAATTGAATTTAAACTGAACCATCCAAATGACCAAGCTATCTGGCTCCAGAAGATGGCAACAGGGCTATGTATATATGTTTGACTCTATGGCCCCAGTTGCTATTTTAAGGTAATAATGAATAGAAAAAAGTCCATTTCCCTTCAACTGCTTGCTATAGTTAGCATATTAATGTGTCAATAATTCTCGTCTATGTAAGTCTACAGGATGTTTTAGCTTTGCAAAAGGTTAGCGAGAGCAGTCAGAAAGTGGAACTGACAGGATTAACAAACGGTGCCACAGTGGGAGGAAGAAACAAAGCACAGGTGAAGGGAGCAGAGACGCGGTGAAACGTGCTCTCATAAACTGCTGCTGAGTCACATCATGCCGCTGGATTAATAATCAGCTCTGGATGGCCTAATTGAGAAATCTCATTGTCTTAAATGAGCGAGGAGCAGCCAGTGGCCAAGGACACTGAAGGAAGAGCAATTTCCTATTTCCTGCAGCAGTGTTTCCATCAGTTATTAAGCTGTATTGATATTTTCCTTCAGCATGCTTTATGGGAGTTTTAAACATTTCAGGGGAATAAAGTGCGAGGAAGCAGCCGTTTAATGCTGTGACTTTGCAACTAGAAAGGTGGAAGCTTGTTTCTCTCAACTTGTTTATGTGGTGGAAGGTGCACTATGTAGCATTTTAAGTGGAGGAGCTTTGTTTACTGGTATTGTGTGACTGGATTGGAAGAAATTGGACATAACCTGACTTTCAGGACTGCCTCTTAGAGTCTGTGGACTAGAAATCCAAATGATGTGGGGTTTATGTTCATTCAGTGTTTCAGGGTTTAATACTTCTGCTCAATAACAATGAGCACCACTAGCTAATGTTAGCTTAGATTGGACTAATCACTAAAATTAACATTAAAGCACAGTTTAACTTTACATAAGGGCAAGAAAATGACAGATCCCAAATGACAGATAATCTTCTAGCCTTCTAGCTGTTACACGGTATAGTTAGCTATTTAGATGAGTTAGAAGGCAAACTGACATTACCCAATAGTCAAATGGGAATGGAGCCAATCTCAGGGTTAAACCTGGAATAAAATAAACAGGGAATATGTTACTTCTTTGGTATTGAGGATCAAAATTTTCTGGATAGGATTATTTAATGCTAGCTTGCGCCTGCTAGCAAGGACAAATGGTTGACTATCCCATGAAGCAAAATGTTTTCTCTATTGGATATGATCAATTAATTCATAAGACCTCTGATGATAACTGGTAAATCAGCTGACCATTTTGAAAGGGCCAAATTCAGGCAGCATTGAGCAACACCAGCTAATGCTAATGCTAGCTTAGAATGCATTAATCATGACTGCTAACAAACAGTCATCTTGCCATAAAACAAAAAAAGAAAACCCGAACCTAATAGCTTAATCTACTAGCTGCTACACTATAGTTGGAAAGCAATCTGTGTTGGAAGAAAACTATGTTTAACTAGTCAAATCTGATACACATATAGTATTTAAGTATAGCAGACACACAGCTGCTAGTCAAGTAACATTAACTAGTCCTCAGTTTTGAATGTGTGACAATCATGGTGACAATTTAAATTTAACCATTAGTGAATCAGTACATTGTAGTCGCATTGCAGTTGTTAGCAAATTATGTATCAAGATTCTGCGTGTCTACTTTTTCAAATTTTACTAGCACTTGGCCAGAAACAAACTACGGGCCACCACACCAAGATGCTCACAAACAAAACAATCACCCGTGCCCTGTTTTTGGTTGGTTGGGTACAAATGTGGGCATCGCAAATAAAAAAACTGAAATTCCAGTCCCAAAGAATAAAGGCACTATAGACTGAGGCCGTAATGCACCGGTGTGTGACAATGTGTTTGGATTCAGCCCTTTGAAGAGTGTCTGTGCTTACACATGTTGGAGTCTAATTATCAAATGGTTTTGATTTGCCAGCTTTGGTGCCCAGACTGGTATTTAAATGTGATTACAGTTTGTTTAATTCAGCCTGAACTAGTGTAGAAAATGTTGCTTTGCAGAATTTGGCTTTGTTTAGAACCACTCGGCATAAACACACAGAGACCCAAGGCATGTACACAAAAGTTACTTCACGAGCAGCTTGTTTGTTGAACTTTTCAGTAATATGAGCCTTAATGGGTTCGCCTCTGCTTTCCAAGTCCTGATGATCACATGTAAACATCCATCCTCATTAAAACAATGTGTTCTGTGTTGATTTCCTGTTGTTAAGTTGAATCTTAACAGCTCTGCATTTCATTTGGAAGAGAAGTGACACCCAAATTTGCGAAGCCGGCAGAGCTGGAACAACACACTGCTCCCTTTCCACAACAAACTCAAGTAGTAAACACTCAAGAACGTGAATGCAGTCCAAACACGTGAAACTCTCAGCAGAAAGAAAGGTTTAGTTGAAAGAAAGGTTTCTCTTGCATAAAAATCTGTCTACAGCAATCTAAATGAAGCGCCTTGAGGCGACTTTTGCTGTGATTTGGCGCTATATAAATAAAATTGAATTGAATTGAATTGAATTGAATTAAATTCTGTTTATAGCTGAGAAAAGGCTTTAGGTTCACACAGATGCATTCAGTTTGCTCCCAGAATGCACAAGTTTAAGGCTTGAAAAGAAAATGTACAGATGAAAAAACTCTTTAAGAGAGTAGCTAGCAGCCAGGTGCTTATAATCAAATATGCTTGATTAATTGATCATCAGTGAGTGTGAGCAGCTCTGATCATTCAGGTGTGTGGGAAACCAGTGGCAAAAGAAATGCTCTTAAAGAAGCGTTAAAGAATTGTTGCTGCCAATCAATCTGAGAATTGTTATCAGGCCATTTCAAAACAAATATTCTACAGAGAGAAAGATTATTCACTAAAGGAAACATTCAAGAGAGTTGTCAATCTACACAGGAGCGGAGCTTCCACCAAAAACCCCCAGAGGACCTCATACTCTACAGTCTGAGCATGTTAAATGTTATAGCTCAAGACAGCACAGTTAGAAAAAGGAAAGTAAACAAGTATAGCTCTCTTTGAACATCGCAAATAGCATGGATAAGGTGTCCTTGTACATTTCTCTCTGGTACATACTTCGAGTTTTGTATTAGAGTTTAATTATTTGTCTGGGTTTGTTTTCCTTTGATTCGTGTGTCTACATGGTTCCTTAAAAATAGTGGCACAGTCCACAGCGTGGATATGGACATTACTTTTATTTTTATTGCACAAAAGGGTGAGAGCGCGATGGTAAAGTGGAGACTACTCCATGATAGAAACAACTGCATTTTACTGCTAACACGACTCTGAGCAAGCACCTGCACAGAGAGCATGCTAACGCTAATCTAGCCGAGCGCTCAGAGTGATGTTAAAGCTGAGTGAATGCTGAAACCAACCCAGCACCGTGATAAAGTGAGCCATCATTTGCAGTAAGGCCGAACGTCAAAAGGTAACAAACTGGAGCCTGTAGGCTCTGTTTCTACCTGTTCATGTTTCCAAAGTAGAATCACCGTGGCGATCGCTTTAAAGTGTCTTTATGCTGGTTTTAGTTTTTGATTTGTGCTGTCGGCTTCACAACAAACAGGGGTAATATCTTGAACATGCACAAACATTTGACCACCACGCAGCGTGTAATTAATTTGCATGAATGTAATGTATTTGAATCGCTGCTCAGAGATGGTTTGACTCTCAAAGAGGAGCTAATGAGAATCGATAAGTGATATCGATAATGGAATAAGAATCGATACATTTTCATCAATTCACATCCGTACTGACAACGTTGGTGTATGCTTCTAATGAGACAACAAATGGTCTCCTGGAGGATTTTCACAAGATCTGGACCAGGACATCACTGAGTTCCTGTCCTATCGCACACGGTCAAGCTCCTTTAGGATTTAGGTCACATTGAGTGTGGGGGCCAGTCAGTGGTTTGATTTCCATCATCCTCCAGGAACTGCTGGAACTGCCTCCATATTATCGCCACATTAGACCAGCCATTGTTATGTACCAGGTGGAACCCAGGACCCACTGCACCACTGTATGGTCTGACACTGGGTCCAAGGATTTCATCTGGATACCTGATGGCAGTCAGGGTGTCTCAACTGCTGAGGTCTGTGTGTCTCTCCATGGATATCTCTCCCAGGGCGATGAGTGACCCACCACCAAACCAGCATCCTCGGGAGAATGCTACAAATGTTCCACATAATAAAAAGCATTAGAGGCTGAGGAAACTGCATAGATCTAAGCTTTTGTCAGGGCGAGCCTGGAGGCCAGTACGTAGATTTGGACCCAAGCGCAGATTCTATCACGGACAGCAGTTATAGGATTTTAACAGAAACTTTATTGTGAAAAACAAGAGTAAGCAATGACATGGGGAAAGAGTGCGTGGCACAGTGATCTCAAGTGTCTAGTTAGGCTTTTTCTGTTGTTGTTGTTGTTGATTTTATGTTTCATACCCATATTAAGCCTTAAATCTCTGAGCTTAAATCTCCCCGGAGCTGTTTACAGTCGAGTGCTCGTGCTCCACAGCTCAGGAACCGAGTGAACTGAAGGCTTTGCTTCAAATTCAGCAGCTATTTATTCAACCTGCTAATGTTTCAACAGCAGCCTTTAGGGCCCACAGTGGACCACAGGGTGTAGTTTTAGTTATTATTCATTGATTCACGTTTTGCTCTAGCTGTGCGTGTGTGTGCTCAATCCATCACCACTGCAAAAACACGCCCTATCTGTTCGATGCTCCTTCCCCTGACCACCAACTGTTTGTTACGAGCAGCTGATGAAAAATGCCGCTCTCCTTCAGCTAAACTTTTTGTGCATGTCTGCCTCTGGTTTGTTTTTGTCTCTGGCAGGTTGCAATTAGTGAGCGCTGTTTGTCAAGCAAGTGGCCGCCAGCGCTGCGGGTGTCCAAAGGGAAAGTGTGCAGGCCATAAAACGTCCATGCTCAGATTGTGTCCATGTGCGGCAGCTGTGTAATCATGTGAAGCCTTTAGAAACTTCAAAGTCTATCATTAATGGCTCTTTGTGGCCCGTATGCACACACACTCCTGTCCAAAGAAATGCTACAAAAGGGGCAATAATCATCCGATTTACAGATCAACACAGACTGATTAGAGCTCGGGGAGCCTGTGTTTGTGTCAGTGGACAAGAAAAATCTATCTTTCATCCTATTGTGATTGAAGTAGTCTGAGAGGTGAGTTAAACTCCTGCACCTCCTTTATGCTCTGTTGTCAGATCTTTAGAAAACTTAGTTTGTAGGAAAAGTGGTTGTAAGGTAGAGAACCTACAATAATTCAGAGAAAACCTCAACAATCAAACGAACCCCTTTGAGCGAGCACTTGGCAACAGTGGAGAGGAAGACTTCCCTTTTAACAGGAAGAAACCTCTGGCAGCACCAGTCTCAGGAAGGGGCAGCCATCCACGGGTTCAGTCACTCATTTTCATTGTGTCGACTGAAAGGTTCTGTTAGTAATCCTAGCTTATTTTCATGAGTATACCTGTGATATGCTAATAAGTTTGACTTGTGCCATACAGTTTCAAAACACCGAGGTTTTAATCTTGCCACAGGACTTTCACGTCCACAGGCTGCCATATTTATTCATGGTACATTGATTAAAGGCATAATTTCGCTAAGTGGCCCACGTTGCAGTAGCAAATCATGACTGAATCCAACACTAGTAGGAGTGCAGTCATTTTTGTGGATGAGAAGTTAAAGCTAACAAAAAGCTCAGTTAGCTGTCAGTTCTGAAAGTGTATTTTTAACAAACCTAATGATCTCTTACAGCGAGACATAACGAAATAAAAACATCAACACATCCTTTACTGCTTGTTAAAGGGGTGCGTCTTACCACCACCGCCGCTCAGACTGGAACTGACTTTCCTTTAAATCGCTTTGATGGACACTCCCGGAGAGTGGTTGGCATCATTATGTTTGTTCAGTTTTACAGCAGCAAAATAAAAAAATGTGTTTCATGTTATCAGTTTTCAGAAGATAAGCTGTGTCTTTGTACCGACACATAGAAGGTGTAAGCGCTCCGTTGAGCGTGAACTTATAACCTAAACAGCTAATTAGAGCCAGAGCCTGCAGTGCTTGTTCCAGTGATATCAAATATGGTTCTCAGGAAGTAAATACAAGTTTACCACCTGCAGCTTTAAATCCACACCTTCACGTGAACAATGTATTAATATGTATTAATGCTAAACTACACCGTCATGCTGCCCAGTGTCCACAAAACATATCAAAATGATCAAAGTAATTGATAGAAATGAGGGAAATCACCAAAGTGCTTATATTAAAATAAACCTTCAAGACAATTATATATTAAGCTTTCGTTTGTTGATTTCTACAGTACCAGAAGTCCCTGCCAGAGAGGGAAACAGCTTTCAATGCCTTGACTAAATAGATATCATGAAAAAAACTTGAAATAACTAGACCTTCTTATTGCAGGGTTACAAATCCCGCTGTCTGAAATGCTGTATGTCAGGAGATAGTCACTCACTTCCTCACATCAAGGACAGATCAATGGTTGAAGAGACAAAAAAGTAACAATGTTTTTCAAATAAATTAAAGAGGGAGAAGTGAAACCCGAAGATGGTAGCATTCGAAAACCTAGCATCTTCCACCTGCACCTGTCATTTCACTACGGGCAATTCATTACACCTGCAGCTCCTTCAGAGCCACACCCTTTACATCCTAGATGCCAAATCTTTGGGTAGTTTGTACCGTAACAACTGTGCTGCAATTCAGATGTGAAGTAGCTTTATTTCTTTTATTATGACACAATACTTCGGCCACAACACTTTGCGCTCTGGTGCAGGAGCCTCTTTGATCTCTGTTTGAGGTGTAATGATGGCACGCTGTCAGGATCACATTGTCATATAGGATTAAGATTTTATTTGTTTCTATTATTCACTCATCCATCAAAATCATTAAATTCAGGTGTTCCAATCCATCAGTTGATGCTGGGATGCACAGAGGTCACCAACTTTCTGCAAAGTCAATCACAACAGACCTCCAAACTCACAAACAGTAGTAGTAGACAGAATGGGTTTCCATGGCAGCTGCATCCAAGTCTTACATCACCGGGGGCAACGCAAAGCAGTGTTCTTTGGACTGATGAATCAAGCTTCAGATGGGCGAGTCTGGGTTTGGCGGTTGCCAGGAGAACGGTACAATTTCACGCTGGGAATAGTTTATGGATGACCTCTTTCTGTTCCAACATGACTGCACCCCAGTGCACAAAACATATAAAGACATGGATGAGTGTGCAGGGCCGTCGAGTACTTCCACACCAAACTCAGAGTCCTGACCTCAACCTGACAGAAACCCTTTGGGATGAATTAGAGCGGAGACTGCGAGCCTTCTCGACCAACCTCAGTGTCTGACGTCACAAATGTGCTTCTGGAAGAATGGTGAAAATTCCCATAAACACTCCTAAACCTTGTGGAAAGCTTCCCCATAAGAGTTGAAGCTGTCATAGTAGCAAAACTATGGATTAAGAGTGTGATATCACTCAAGTTCATATGTGTGTGAAGGCACACGAGGAAATACTTTTGACAATATGTAGCACATACTGGGTCACATTGAGCGTCCAAAGCACCTCCTGTGTGCACTCAGCCAACAATGCTTATCTGCTTTAATGTATGTATAATGCATATAAGCCATCACAGCCATGTATTAACAGGGATGATGGAAGGCAGCAGTGGATGTCAAATACAGGAAGGCCTATTAAGCATGCATTAAAATTGCTGATGGTCCACTTGCATGCAATTCATTTCAGCAAGATAGAACAATATCTATGCCAGGAGAGACTCAGAAGGTCATCAGCAAACAGCGCAACAACAGCGGTGCTCATTACTATTCATTGAAACTGGCATGTAAATTGCAAGAAAAAGCGGTGCATGTGAAGCCCCGACTGCCACAAAGCTGCCAAGAGCTAATGAAGAACCTGTGCATCGAGGTGCTGAGGAAACAGACAATGCTGGACTGATGTTTATTAGTTGCTGTGCTCCTACGGCGCCGCAGAAGCTAACCTTAACCTCTGGCATCAGTCTGTTGGCATCAGATGTCCTGGTAAGACCTGTGTATTTGTGTGTGTATGTGTGTAGCATCGAATGGCAATGATTACACCTGTATGAAATGCTGCCAAACTCAGGTACACACTGAAAAGGTCTGAGCAGGTGCAGAAACTTGTAATGTTAAAGCAGACCCTTTGTGCTATCTGCATATTTGTCACGTTTCAAATTGTGGCCTTATGTGAAAAAAATAATTGCCCCCTTGTTAAATCATGAATTTACTTTGATTAACAACATTTTTTTTTTGGAAAGTTGAGCTCTGTTTCACTAACCACACCCGGGCCTGATTACTGGTGGACCTGCTGAATCAAGAAATCGCTTAAATAGAACCCATGTGACAAAATGAAGCAGGCTAGAAGATCTCATAAAAGCAACACATCGTGCCATGAGCTAAAGAAACAGCTGAGAAACAAAGTTACTAACATCTACAAAGACATTTCTTTGAACCACGATGGGAGTCATTATCCACAACTGAAAACGTGGAACATTGTTGAACCTTCCCAGGAGTAGCCAGCCTACCAAAGTGACTCCAAGAGCATATCAACAAATCATCTTCGACAGCGGTCCCCGACCTTTTTTGCGTCACGGACCGGTTTATGTCTGACAATATTTTCACGGACCGGCCTTTAAGGTGTCGCGAATAAATACAACTACATATGTCCACTACCAGTATCAAAAAACAGAGGATTTATTCATAACACATGGGGAAAGACCCAGGGAAACTGAGTTAACAATAAAAACGATTTTTAAAAAAATAACAATAAAAGCTCTAAAAACCATCAATTTACACCCGAGCCTCAACTCTCGCGGCCTGGTACCAAACGACTCCTGGACCGGTACCGGTCTGTGCCCCAGGGGTTGGAAACCGCTGATCTTAGAGGTCACAAAAGAACCCAGAACAGAATCTAAAGAACTGCAGGCCTCACAGTTAAGGTGAGAGTTCACGATTCAACAATAAGAATGAGCAAAAATGACATCTACGGGAGAGTTCAAGAAGAAAACCACCGCTGAGCAAAAACAACACGAAGCATATGCCGACAAACATCTGGAGGATCCCCAACACATCTGGGAAAATATTCTGTGGACAAAAGCTGAATGTTTAGGAAGATTTGAGTCTGGTTACATTTGATGTAAAACTAACAGCATTACACAAAAATAACGTCATCAGAATCAGAATCAGAATACTTTATTGATCCCTGGGGGAAATTATTTTTTGTTACAGTGCTCCATTATAAACCAACATTAAGACAAGACAGACAATACACTAACTAAGAATAGTACAATATATACATATATATACATACATACATACATACATAAGTCACTCATAAATAAATAGCTGAAAAAGAAACATGTAGTTGTAGCAGTAAACAGTGTGTTAAGTGGATGCGTTGTACAGGGAGATGGCAACAGGCAGGAAAGATTTCCTGTGTCGTTCAGTGGTGCTTTTCGGTAATCTCAGTCTCTCACTGAACGAGCTCCTGTGACTGACCAACATGTCATGGAGTGGGTGGGAGGTGTTATCCAACATTGTCTTTATCTTGGACAGCATCCGCCTCTCCGACACCACCTTGAGGGTGTCCAGCTCCATCCCCACAACATTGCTGGCCTTACGGATCAGTTTATTAAGTCTGTTGGCATCTGCGACCCTCAGCCTGCTCCCCCAGCATGCAACAGCATAGAGGATCGCACTGGCCACAACAGACTCATAGAAAATCCTCAGCATTTTCTGGCAGATGTTGAAGGACCTCAGTCGCCTCAAAAAATAGAGACAACTCTGGCCCTTCCTGTAAAGTGCTGTGGTGTTTTTAGCCCAGTCCAGTTTATTGTCAATGTGTACTCCAAGGTATTTATAGTCCTCCACAATGTCAACACTGACCCCCTGGATTGAAACAGGGGTCAAGTGTTTCCTGGTCTTCCTGAAGTCCACAATCAGTTCCTTGGTCTTTGCCACGTTGAGCTGCAGATGATTCTGCTAAGACCACGTGACAAAGGAGTCGACCACAGCCCGGTACTCTGTCTCATCTGTCTCATAACAACAACATCAAAAATGGTGACAGACAGGGACTGCTTTTTGCCCTGAAGCTCAAGATCACTTGAGTTATGTAGTAGAACAATGATCCAGAACACAACAAGTCCACCTCTGAATGGCTAAAACATGGCTTTGGGGTGGTCTTGTTGAAGTCTGGACTTAAATCCAATTCAGATGCTTTGGTCTGACCTTAAAAAAAGCTCTGAATTGAAATTACTCTGCAAAGAAGAGAAGGCCGAAATTCATCCACAGCGATGTGAAAGACTCATCGCCAGTTATCACAAACACTTGATTAAGTTTTTGTCTGTCAAGGATGGCAAACAACCTAAAAATGTGTTTGATAACCTTCAACATGTAAATATGACAAACATTCAAAAAACTAAGAAATCAGGAAGAGGCCAAATGCTTTTTTCCAGTAATGTATGCACGGGCAGGTACTGCAGGTTACACATTCTGTAAACCAATTTTGTAGAACATAAAACTAAAAGCAGCAGAGAAATGAAGAATCGCTTTAATAAAAATGTAAAACATTTTGCTGCATCTGATAGCAAGCTTAACTTCATTCATGTGAGCCTGAGAGAAGGATTACTTACAGTGATATATCAAATCCAGCAGGTTCAGAGCAGTGGAGTATTAGAAGATGGCTGTTCCCCCCTGATAGAACATCTGAGAGCAGCACAAACGGCTGACATTCGACTTTTCATGTGTACAGAGCCCGAAGCTGTTTGGCACAGGCGTGTGTGCCAAAACTAAGACTATAGAGAGGCCAGAGGAGGTTATGTGTATGTCCACGCCAGAGGACTGATTTATCTACTGATAGCTCAGCGGTGGTAAATGAGAAACTGAGAGGCTGCTGGCAGATCTCAGGGTCCTCTGGCCTCACTGAAGCTTTATCTTTGGCACACTCTCTGCCACGTAAAGATGCAATATGACGATGGCAGGGATTCATATAACAAGCTGATGAGGTACAGCATGTTGGTGGCGTTCATTTATAGACTCTGCATCTGCTTGCAGGTAATTATCCAAAGAACAGGCTTTTAGTTTTAGTTCAGTTTGTCTTGTTTTATTTTGTTCTGCTGTATTACAGTTGCTCTTCCTGTCACCTCGTCATGTGTGATGAAACGCACTTAACTGCACTAATCTGAATAAAATGAAATTTGAATAGTCTGAACGCTAAATGATGGATGTGAAATCCAGAAAGAATACTTACAGTGTGCTAATACAATTTCACATAGCACTAGTTGACAACAATGGTTATCAACTAGTCAACGCGCTTTATATAACTACAACGGTCAAACAGTCCACCACAAGAGACACTTCAGTTTCTTAGATGTACTCTTGGCCTGCGATTTAAGATTTAAGAACTCTGGATGAGCGCTTTAAACCACGCACCAGCATGTTAACGACTGACCCTGTGTTTAGATAGACCGTGTCTGTTTTTTCATGTTTGGTCTGTTTTCAGCATCTTCTTCTTCTACCCGTGATATGAACTTTGAGAACAATTTAACCCTTCCCTGTAGCATTGTATTTATATTAGCCTAGCCATAGTTAGCAACAGGTAGCACATCATTAGCTCAACTAGAACTAGGCCAACTTTACTAATAACACTGTAAATGTTACAGCTATTTAGATTTCCATATTTTTTACACTCACAATTGTAGCCATGGATTCTTTTTTAGTTTAAAGTATTTAAAAGAAAAAGACTGTGGTACAGTGTTACCACCTTTGGATGGACTAACTAGCTAACGCACCGCTAACCTAAGCTAATCTATTTCTCACTGATACCTGGATGCTAAACACTGATCATTTTATTGGATATGAAAGAATATGAAGCACATTTAACTCTGTGTCACCTCAGTGTTTGTTTCCTTTGGAGAACCAAGTGAAACTTAGCACCTGGCTAATGACATTAGGCTTAATAAGCTAATCGCAGCTTAACTAATGGATGGTTGAAGTTCACCTGATTCATCTCTAACTATCAGTCTTGTTAGAAGGAAAAGTTTGGAGCATTGAACTTTCCTGAACCCAGACTTGGAGCATGTTATATCCACCATGATGATAATACAGGATATGTTTTCAATTTATCACATCTTTTTACAAAAGACTGTGACGGTGAAAACGATTAGCTCAAGGCTTCAAAAATGGGTCATCGCAAACCAGTAAAAAACGTGGTAGTAGCTTCTGTGGCGGAAATTTGTAAATGGTGGCACCTTTAAACCATTATCTACAGAGTAAAAAAAGCCACAACAAATGCTTACACCTTATGTTTCAGCTTCTCCCAGTTTGCAGTTAGACAGAAAAGGCACAGCCTCTGAGGTTTTGGGTCTTTGGGCAACCAGTATTCTCAAGAGGAGCCAGTGTAACTTAAAGGCATCATAATGGGAAGAGAGATCACACTTTATTAAACTGTACTAAAAGCTGAATGTGGTGATTTTTATTCTTTGAGAAACCTGCTAATATATCAACTGCTACTTTGATAAAAGCTTCTACTCAAAACGGGATGAATAACTTCAATGTTGCTTTGGATCCTGTTAAATTCACAGGGCATCTCTGACCATCTTTTTGTACTCCTCTGATTTTTTTCTCCTATCTTGTTTTCTCCTCGTTTTCCTTTTGTCTCCTTTATTCTTCCTCAATTTTCTTTTTATTCTCCCTCATGTTTCTTTTTCACTTGTGGCTTTTATAGTCCCCCTACATCCCCCGCATACCTTTCAAGGACAATCTACAGGTAAAGATGTGTTTGCTGCAGCAGCGATCCTGACAGCGCCCACTTTTATCCGGAGACTCAACACAACTTCACTTTGAAATCCATCATGTCTGTTCCTATGGGCTCAGCGTGAGGAACATGCGCGGGGGGTTGAAGGCTGCGTGGTGAGTGTAGCTGGTGCTTCGGTGGAATGATGTCATCATGTCTACCTTAATACCCCCGGAAACTGGGATCCACGTCGGACAGAGTTCAGCACAACTAAGCCAACCATGTCATCCCTCTAACTGGTGAGATTATGTCTGAGAATGGAGGAGGTTAGGGCATGTTTCTGTTCTCTCTCTCACACACACACACACTGAGACTCAGGAAAAACTGGGTTGAGCAGCTTTGGGATCAGAATGGATGGATCGTGGCTTCAAGGATCCAGTGTACAGCATGTGTGGATGAAATCACATCAACATGCCAACTTGTTCTTTTATTTTAATCTATGTCCCCTCACATACAGCTCAGAGCTGATAAGGCAGAGTTGCTAATGTGGCCCATATGATCAGAAATAGGCCGTCCTCTGCTGGTCGTATCAGTATCAGTGGTCTAGGGCAGCGATTTCCAAAGTCTGGAATGGGAAGTACCATCCAGGTGCCTCCAGAGCTCATTCAGATCAATGTTAGGATTTGAGTAAAATGGAGTCAGGATTGTTAACTATAACGCAGGACTCAGAGTGACACAGAGTTGCCATTTTAACAAGGTTTATTGTTACACAAGTTAAATATGAACAAAAGGTACAGGACTGCAGGAGATCACAGGAAGAAGACTGTTAATGCAGAAAAAAGCTGAGTCGTAGCTTGCATTGATCTCAGAAAGCTCCAGGAGTTCAGGAGTGGTGGAGGGTGGGCAGGCAGGTGAGCTCTGGCAGGTAAGCAGAGCAAACCAGTCGGCAACTATGTGGCTGATAACGGCTGCTCGTGCTGGTACGTGCTGTAATGAGAAAATCAAGAACAGGTGTGAATCTGGGAGTCCACCTGAGAGTCTGAGTGGGAGGAGATAAAAGGAGAACAAGTAAACATTTAATAATGACACAAAGACGAGACCTATTAGTGCATATTATTATGTTAATAAGCATCTTGTCAGGACATCTTGTTACCTTTAAAGCTTATTATGAGGACCTTAATTTAAAGAATTCCCTCTAACACAACCATACCAAGTGAGGTGACTTAGCATGACAAATAATTGTGTGGTTAAATTCACCAGCTGTAGAAAAGAGCAACACACAGATGCATCTCTAAGCACTTCAATGGGAAGCCTCCCTTGTGTGCAGTCAATGACAAAGTTCCCAAGTTAAAACGTCTAAATAAACTGCACTGCCGGAGCTGTCCTCGAAGGTGACAGCAGCAGTGGAAAACCCATCGAAGCCGCCAAGGCCTTTAAAACAGCTTTGGGTCAGAGGACAGTAGAAGAAGAGAACAATCAGGAGCATCACAGAGGCAGCAGGAGAGGCGGAAAGACAGCTCTGGATCACGGATGGCAACCAAGACGTGGCCTGATTGCCTCTGGCTACACTGGATAGGCAAGGAGTGTTGAAAGATGCGAAACACCTCGTGACCCCGGGTGATGGTGTGTATTTAAAGGTGTGGACAGTGTAAACATAAGTCCCCCGGAGCGCCAGAAAAAAGAGAGTATGAATTTTTAAACCAGGTGGCAACCTCCAGGGCTGAGGGCTGAAAAATAAAGCCAACATGGACACGAAAAAAATTTCTCTCGTGACCACCGGAGGCCAAAACAGAGTCAATCCCTACAGACTCCCATGTTAAACTTCCGAACTTTTATTTGGGTAAGATGCCACCACTTCGTCCAACTTCCTAAAAGTTTGCTTTCCAAACTGCAGGCGGTAGTGAGGCTCCACCCACTTTTAGCAAAATTCTTCTAATGAGGGGCATCCAATCAGGAGAAAGGTAAAGGGGGTGGAGGTAAAGCAGCTTTTTTCAGACAGAGGATTTAAGTATAAGATGTATAACGATTCAAAATAAGGACCAACTCCTCTAAGTGGACTTTTTGTATAACATTGCACAAGTTTGAGCATATGGGAAACTCCAAAACTGAAATTTAAGGCTGAAAGGAAAGAAAATCTTAGAGCTAACGAGAGGAGCAGATGTTTGAAGAATGTAATATTCAGTCAAGCTTCTTCACAGAACATTTAAATCCATTAATTCAGTTAAAATGCAGCAGATTTACAAATTGAGGGAAATTGTTTTCCATTCCTTGTTTGTAATTTGGGATGACAAGCTGAGTGTTTTTCTACCCCCAAAAAATCTAACCGTGTGCTGCTTTGTTGTCTCAACCGAATAATGTGTTTTGGTAAAGAGGCTCCCGTGAAGCACAGTGCAGCTTCAATCAAAGATGGAAATTGTTGCAGTGACAGATTTTGAGCTAATCAGGCAGCTTCACTACACCTTGATAAGACCTTGTAGGATCTCACCTGGTACATTATCACTGCAGCAGGCTAGCAGTGGTTATCAACTGTGTCAGGGTTAGTATAGGCACAAAAACACAGCTTACAAGCAAAAAACACAAATTAACACCAAATATATTTATTTTAATTACCAAAAAAAAGGGAAAATATTAGAAAATATCAAACAAAACCTCACAAAAACAAAAGAAATGACATGATTAAGAAAAACAACAGAAACAACAACCTACAAAATGAAAATTACAATATTTTACACCAAAGGAAAACAAAAGACAATCTGAGAAAAGATGAAACAAGATGAGAAAAAATAAGTTGACATGAAATTTCACACAACAAGTAACATAGAAAATCACAGCTTTATAAAAAAAATTAAATGAAATAATTTAAAAACTAATTTAGAAAGCACAACTTGAGCAACGTAGCTCACAGATGTTGAAGTCCAGTCCACGATCTGCCGTCCTGAAACTTTTCCATGTGTCCGTGCTGCAACACACCGGAATAAAATTCGTAGGTTGTTAGCAAGACTACAGAACTTGTCTGCATGCTGAGGTGGCAGTTCAGCCATTTGATTCATGTTACAGCAGCTCATGAGTGAATGAACACGATGCAATAAAAGTACTGTTAGAAGTACTTTATTTTTTAAAGTTACACTTTCATTTAAATTTACTTGAGTAGGGTTACAGGGTTGTCACCTCGGCATCCAGTCAAGTCTTGCTAATGATGTACTAATTTTATTCCTGTGTGTTGCAGCACGAACACATGGAAAAGTTTCAGGATACAGTCCTCGAGGACTGGAGTTCGACGTCCCTGAGTCATAAAAGGAACCAAACTCTCTTACAAAAAATGGAGGCGGGCGCCAGAGTTCATAAAAGCAACATTATCGATAACTAAAGCACACAAGTGTAACTGTTGCAAACAGAACATGACAAAGTCCATGATCGTATCGATACTGACTCTGGTATTGGTGTCAGATAGATGCAAATGCGATGGGATCGATACTTTGTTTTTATCCTCTCACGCACTATGAAAACTGTCTGAACCTTTTTGTGTTGACTGTGATGTCTGTTTTATTTACACCCTAAAGCACAGTCGGTGTCAACAGAAGTGGCACATTTACATCCCAGGACTCCAAAAAACAGCTGAAAATACACAAAAAGCTGAAAAGTGTCTTTGGTTGTGTTAAAGAATTGAGTAAAAAACATTTAGTGTTCATTAAAGTCTAATCAGAGTTTGCAAATTCATAATGATTCATCTCACAAATCTGTTTTTGGCCGATAGGTTAAAAGTATTGGTATCAGTATTGGTCCTGTTTAAAGCTGGTATCAGATCAATTATCGCACATGACTAAAACGGATTTCCTCCCAAGCTGTCCAAGCTAAATATAGAATTAATTTCAATAAACATTAATTATTTTTGACACTTTTGGAAATGTTGTTTTTTATCTAATGTTTGTGGTTTGTGTTGTTGTGTTTTGTAAAGGTAAATAACAGTGATGATCAAACGTTTGGAGCGCGGTATGAATTAGCTGATCTCCCATCTGAGATCAACTCTTACAGGCAGCTCAGAAACTTTCTCCCTGGAAGTCCAGTCCTGACCACTTGCATTAAGTTTTGTTTCAGACTGACCCAAATTTAAGGTGGCGGATCAGGAGCAGGGTCTCCGGCTACAGCGTGGAAGAATCTGCAGTTTGCTGAGCTCAGAGGCAGCGAATCAGGTGGGAAACAAAACCATAAACATGCTTGTTTTTTCTTTTTTAACATTCAGTGTTGTGTAAGGTGAGTTCTGCCACAACATCCTGAGATATCTGAGGCAGGAAATGATCCACTCTGTGGCTCACAATAAGAAAAAAGTGTCAGTTTGCAGCAGAGCACGTTAAAAACACAGGAAGCTTGTTTTTGCCACACTAGCCCATCTGCACTGTTTGTTAGATTTACCTCCGCATGACTTCATCCACTTCCCACTTCCTTTGACAGACGGGAGGAAATCCAACCTCCATCTCAAAGGCGTAATTACAAGGAGACATGAGAAGCCAGCTTTAAATCAGGCTTTTCATGTTAGAGACAGAATCACACTGACAAAAGCGTTATGTGGACTCTTATTTTTGTTCCTACTATAACCTGACAGTGGATGTGATGGTTTGTGATGGCACTGTTACAGACAGTGTGCTTTGTGCAGCCCTCACTCACACTTTATTTTGGGATATGCAGTCTGTAGCTTCATTCTAAGCGGGCCTCGTATTTTTGGACCATAAACACGACATCGAGTACACTTTTAGGGAAATTGCTCCTGACAGATTGCGGCTCTAGTGACTCACATTTTACAGGCTGATAAACACGACACGTGCAGGATGCCGCAGGAAGTACAGGAAGGTTAAGGCGGTCTGACAAGTTCAACTGTACACATACTGAGCATCACTGTCAACACGGAGTCAGCTGTAATCAGGTGAAAGCAGGAAGCACTGCATGCTAATCAGCATCGGATTCACTCTGCCCGCGTCTCATTCTCCCGCTTTTTCACGTCGGCTCCCTTCATCACAGCTTCTCCTCCTCATCAAATCACGAAGCACATCTGTAGCAAAACAACTGCAATCATGCTGGAAATGAAAGCGACTCCAAAGTTGCACTTTTGCAGTGTTTTTGTAGAAAAATGATTAAAATATGGCTCAGAGTAGCCACTGATGACAGCTTTGCACACTTTTGGAACGGGACCATGACTCGCCTTCAATTTAAAGCCACCATATCCATAAAAAGGCTCCTCACACTGAAGGTGTGCGCACTAAAACTCCAGACCGACAACATTACGGCGATAAAGTTGTGTTTTTGACACTATCTTGGAAGGACAAACGAAACTGAAGGAAATTTTTCAATATATTTATTGAAATGTGGCGGGGGACGTACGGCAGGGGAAAAAAGACCAGCTACACAATTTTCAGCCAGTAGCGGTGGCAGATTACACGTTTTGTCGGGATTCCTCCTGCGCCTCATTATCACGGGCACGGTGTCCTTTGGTGTTGCGGAAGTATTCCTGCTGTGAGATAATGGTCCTGTTTGTTTCAGAGAAATCTGCATTTCATCTACAAGACCTCGGTTTGCATCCCGTTGGGACCTCGGTGTTTTCTTTTCCCACTTATTTTTTAAAATTCACTTCCACTTGTTTGTTTAGTTTAGTCGGGGAAAGGAGTAAAAACAAAACACACCTTCACAGCAGTAACCTTTGGGGACTCGGTGTTGGTGCTGAAAAGAGCTTTATTGAAAGAAACCAGAGAAATCCTATTGTGTTTGGTTTAGGCTCTACTGCTGTGTGATACTGCAAATTTTTGATGGAGATCCAAAACCAAGTAATTAGGGCAAGTATTGCCAACACCAATTTAAATGACCACTGAAGCATTTCTACTTTCCACAATAAAAGACGCCGTTCAGGTGCCGCAGAGAGAGCTGGACGGTGCCAAACCAACAAAAGATTGCTGTTGTTCAAATAAAGTCTCAAACACGTCCCAATCAAACAGCTGTGTGGGTCTGTTTGTGCCACAGCTATAAACAACAGACGTGACAGTCAACTCAAAAAGACAAGTGTCAGCAGTGGCATCACCCGGAGACGCCAAACAGCTGTGTGGGTAAACGAGCCAACCTGAGGTCCTGATAAAAGGACACTAAGCGAGGCGCCGGGATCAGAGCAGGTTGGTGCTGGTGAGTGCACAACCTGCTGTGCTCGCTTTGAAGTCCAGTCCGCACCAATACGCACAGTTTGCTCCCATAAGAATCCAAACTACACGTCGCTGGATCGCAGCGCAGTTAAAAGAGAAGTTAAATAATATTTTAATTTTACTGTAAGTTTCTGAGCTCACACTCAACAATGGAAACAGTAAAATTAACTTGATTCATTTCTCGCATTACTGAAATGAACTTTGGCCCACTCTGGCCACTTCCACATCACAGAGTCACGGCAGCAAAGGCTGGAACATCACACAGTACGCTTCCTTATTAACTGCTTACAGCCTCACCTCAGTGTTTACAGCATGACCTCGGGACAGGAGACAGAGCGAGCGCATTAGCCTGAAGGGAGCCGGAGACCGACTCCGAGTGTACTGTGGTGATTCTGAGATGAGGGTCAGGACCCCGAGCGCCTCTCAGGACGGACACCGGCGGGTCGTTTTTAGAAAAAACCTGTTTTTATGTAATGAGCTCTGATCCCGGGCGCCCCCACTGAGACCCGATTCAAAATGCAAAAGTTTCAGGGGCTAATTTCCATCTCTCAAAAAAAAGGTCCAGGGATGTCCACAAGTCTGAACTGGGTTTCCTTCTGTGGTTTGGAAGCTTGATTTCATCATTATTTCAAGTGGGCACGCTAAAAAGAGTGAACAAAGGAGTTCGGAGATACAGATTCTTATTGGAATAAACTTTAATTTGAGGCGCTGCATGACAAACAGTGTAGACTTTCAGCTTTTTTCAAAGGTTTTTTCAAGAGTATTGAATGAACTGTTCAGGAAATACAGACGTTTTTGTCCACAGTTTCTCACTTTTAGAGGCTCTTCATTCACATTTTGATGGGTTGATGTAAAATCCACTTTGGTGGGTTTAGAGGCAAAATTAGAAAAAGTCGTGTTACGTCGTCTCTCCTCTATTATTTGTCTGTCTCTCTTCCAGATCCATCTACAGTATCTATAATGGTTTCCACACTCTGGGGCATTTTGTTCTTTTTTTTAACGAGCAGAGCGTGGGATTAATGTTTGCCAGCTGGAGGCAAACGGTCGTCCTGGGAGTTACCTGTCAGGACCCTGCAGTGGTTTGGGCCTCTCTGCGGGGCGATGGATGTTACATAACAGCAGGACACGTCACTTTGGAGGAATGTGGGAAATGGGAGGGGGTGTTAGAGGGGGATGGAGGGAGTGGACCGCCTCCGTGTGATACCCAGACATGAGTCACAGGGAGATGAAAATAGGTCAGTAGAAATCAACCTGAAGAAATGCTGCAGTTACACAACGTGCTGTGGCGTGCAGACAATGAGACGGTTGCATGCAAATGAGTTCTGTCCAGTGTGCACGGCTTTCTGTACCTCCTACACAAAACATTCAGTGAATGGATCATCAGCTGACCAATAAGGGATAGCGTCGGCATGCATTCAGCGTGATTAGGCCTAATATGAACAATGTTCTGCTTTAACGCACTACAAACCAATGCTTTCTGTAAACCGTTTGCACCAACATGGCTGCCACTGCTGAAGCCTCTCAGTATTAGCACTCGAAGGAGTTTTATTAGGCAGTGGGAAGTGATTCTAATGATGCACGCCAGCCAAAGCTCACGTCACACTGAGCTGAGCCAAGGTCAGACCGTGCCACGTTCAGAGTTACACCACGTTACACCGCAAGAGCAACATCTCAGACTCTGCAGGCCCGAGTTAGCATGTTAAAGGTTAAAGTTCATGACAGGACAATTAGAATAGGGCTGAACCGTTTTCTTGAAAAAGTTCCACACAGAAAGCCTCGTCTCTTTAAAAGAAACCTGGAAGTACAGTCATGGAACAATGTCATGTGGACGAACGAGACCAAACTGACAGCATCAGCCTGACTTTAAAGGTAAATGCTTGTTTAATGAGAATCTAAGACCTTCTAAAAGTAACTATCAACAGAATGTAACAAAAGTTTTAACTCATTAGCAGCCGCACTGAGTTGGGACAGTTTTAACAGCAGGTGGGCGGGGCCTCTGTTCTTACTGAGGGTTAGCGTGGACTCTACATGCACACTGTCCAGCTTCTTTCTGACTGCTACTGAAACTGGAAAGTTCAACACAAACCGGTAACCAGGAGTGTTTATCTTCAAGATAAAAGTTGCCCCTTTTGAAATATATTGGCTGCAAAGCAGAGCTTTTACTTTGAAAGTGAGTCTTCTCCATTTCTTTGCACCGCACCTTTCCAAGTTTAGTACTACTGGGCTAGTAGTTAGAGAGTAATTGCGCACAAGCATGACCAACCAAACAACCGTGGCAACCGCGTGATTTGGTCCAGGAGCCACTGCCAACCAGTCGGGGAAAACTCATTCATCCTTGGGAGATGTGTCCCAATATGGTGGACAAATCTCGAGCCGTGTGTGCGTGATGTCACATGAGAAACCTGAGTAGCCAGCTCTGTGTGGCTGAGGTGACCGTATAAGGAACGTCTGACTGTGTTTAGAGCAGTGAAGCCTGAGCTTGCACATGCACTGCCATGTTTAATGTGAACACCAAGAGTAAGAGCATACAAATGAAGAATACTAAAAGCGTGTTTCCTTTGAAAGATTTCATTTTTATCTCATTAGATACAAAAATATGTAGAAAAAGTTCAGGTCCAGTGTGATCGCTCTCGTCGTGGATGACTTCTGCCTCTGACTGGCATCTTTTTCATAAGTCAAGCAGGACGCGATGACAAAAAAAGGAAAAACAAACAGACACGTCTTCATTGGCTCGTCACTGCCATGTGCACCTGTGCTCCTGTTGCCTTCAGACATGCTGAGTGTGAATGCTTCCTGAGCCACAAGGTCAGACAGACGGTGGCAGTGTTCAGACAGCTCACACACTCACACACACTCGCACACACACAAGATGCACGGGCGTCTTCAATTATTCAGGAGTAGACAAAACCCAGAGTCGGTAACTTTTCCGTGTGAAAGAGAAGGCTTCTCTGTCAGCAGGCTCCCTCGGGGACGCAAACCTCTTCACATTCTGACCATTCAGGCTGAGCTTCCTGTTGGAGGGAGCAGCAGTGGTGCTCTGTGAGCGGATGCAAAAAAAAAACCGCCTGCGATATTGCAGCACGACATTTTTAGGTGCCGGACTGAAACAAGCCTGCAGGATTTGACCGACTTTACCATCAGACTCAAACATTCTTCTGCTTTAACACTACAAGTTTTTTTTCTTTGCATCGTCTTTATCATCAAAAGCCCAAAATAGACTCTGTGTCCTCTGATGCTATAAATACAGTTTCTGGGGGTTTTCTCAGAATAAAGAATAAAATTCTGGGTCAGTCTCTGAATTATGAAGCGGTCCTGCCAGGGCACTCTCTGCTGCATATACAAACATTCATCATTATGATCGCCTCACTGAGCCTCGATTTCTGTCAAGATATTTCAGAGTAGGTTGGAATGATCATTAAAATGCTGACGCACTGCAGGTTGTCTCCTCAGATTGAAGCTGCAGGATGAATATTGGGAGGCGAACACTCTGTGCAGCCTGTTCCTTTGTTTTAGGAAGGTACCGTTCCAAAGGGAACTTCCATATAATCCAGGTTTACAGTTGGAACAATTTTCAGAAGAAGTGCTGCAGAGCTGCGACTCGGTTTACTAATAATGGTTAGTTGAATATAATCAGCCATGATTGTAGGGAACAGAAGTAGCAGGATGCTTTTCAGATCCTTGAGTGAGAACTAGAACTCAGGAGGAAAGCCTGTTCGTATTTCCAGGCTGTTTATTCTCAGGTGTCTAACAAATACAAAGGTCACACAGGCCCACAGAGCACCTGGAGACCTTCGTTCGTTAGAGAAGATAGTCGCTGGCAGGCGCTGGATGAACAGGATGCTGCAGCAAAAACCTCCTCGCGATCATAGTCACTGACGGAGTACAAACATCCATGCTGTACCCGCATATCCCTCGGTTTCATTTGAGTAAATCGGGTCGTTCGACTGAAAGTTTTGGAGTGTCACGTTAGAATTTAAATGTTTTTATTTAGATAAAGAAAAACAAAAAAACGGGTAAAACATCTGTAATTTTGCTTCTTCCATGTTTGGCTGATTCCAGATGTGAGAGTCACAATCAGTGAGCATGAGGCCCCTACAGTATACCGCCAACGCTTTTGTGTCAATGTTTTAAGGACTAAATTATTACTTGGGGTGCAGAAAAATTAAAATTGTATTATTTAAAACCTGTAATTATATGTAAACGACTTTAACACTAGAATGTTATTGCAAAAATCAAACTGATCATTGTTTTCCTCTGAACCTCGTACATAATATTTGATACAAAGATTCATTTAATCTTCTGTCTTAGCTTGAACTTGTAGTTTCTACCTTCAGGGTCTTTTGTTCTAAACACATCTATCATTTCTTTTTTGACTTTAAAAAGCGATATTCATGAAAACTTGATGTCTTTACTTTGTTGTTGTTTTTGTTGAGTCTGTTTTTTTCTTCTTTTTTTAAGTTCAAAATAAAAAATCTGTTTTGTTCTATTGTGAAGCTTTAAATAACTGTACAACTTTTCCATGTAGCCATGGCGATGAAGTTATCTTCCATCGTTTTTAATCATCCGTTTTATCCTTTTTAATACCCTTCAGATCTAATTTAGCACCTGGCCCTCTCTGAGCTTAAAGGATCATGTTTCTGATGTCATTGGACAAAAAAAATCCATCAAAACCTTTCAGCATATTGAAATGTAAGCTTTTGGAGAGGAATTGAGACTCCAGATCATCTGAGTGCTACAAAGTAAGATGAAGTGCTGCGGTAAGTTTATAAGAACACTTGTGCCTGGGTGAGGGGGGTTAGAATCCCATTTGAAGCCAGAAGTTGGCATCGTGTTCGGCGTTACAGTCGGCCATACGAGCTGCATTATTTCGGGGTTTAAGCCTTGACTATATCTACCGATAATTCTTTAGCCGCAGTGCTGTGGTCCATCCATCCAATCACCCATCCATGCAATTTCCAGTCTGGATCTTGCTAGTGGAAGCCTCTCTTTCTATAAGCCTTAGCTTTCTATAAGTCGACAAAACACACGCAGACTGGATGGTGAAACTCCCACGGCCCTTCCAGAGGTAAACATCTGGTCCATAGCCAGGATGGAGTCCGCACTGCTCCAGGATCCAGGGTTCGACAGGTTGGCTGGAACATGCTTTCCATCACCCTGGAGTAAACTTTTCCCAGGGAAGGTAAGCGTCGTGACACACCTCGATAATTGGAGCACACCCTCCAGTCCTCCTTTTTGAAAAGTTGACCGGCAATTCGACTGTTTCTTCGTTTCATTTTGTCATTTTGTTTTGTTTTGTTGCCTTTTCTAGATTTTAGTCTTCTGGGCCTTGAACGCTTTACGAGTAATCCTTGAAGCAGCTACCAGTGGAAAAACCTAGAAATGATTCAAATGGTCGTCTCTATTGGTCTACGCAGAGGTGTCAAAACTCTTAAGTGCACTAAGGGGGCAGGGGAGATCGTCAAATGTCTTCATGAAAGAGTGAAAACATGTCAGCTCATCAACAGTACCAAAGGATCTGGGTAAGTTTATTCCTGCAATGCTATAATCCTTTAACACATTAATTTCAGGCAGTTTAGTATGTCTTTATTCTGAAAAGACAAAGAGACGTAAAGACGTCCTTCTTCATGATTGATTTTGACTGGTTTGTGGGCAAAGGTGAAAGGGAAAAAGCCGTTTGTCCTTCCAGTTTGGAAGTTTGCGTCTTCCTGATGTGATTTCAGGGGATAAAATGTGTTTAGTATTGATCCTCAGAGCATTAAGGGCAGGGATAGCTCAGTAGGTAAAGTGGTCGCCCCATGATCGGAAGGTCGGCGGTTCGAATCCACTTAACGGCTACCCTGAGGTACCCCTGAGCAACCAGTCACATCAAAGTCCGTCAGTCAGTGACTTACTCGCATTGCATTCATGTTCCTAATGTATTTAGAGAATGCATTCATGTGAGAATCCCTTTTAAAAACTAGTTTAAGACTGTCAGAAATCCAAACTGCAATCATGACACACGATTTATTAATAATGCAGAAGAGGAGGAAAATGTGTCTGCTTTTTAAAGCAACTTTTTAATGGATTTCCTGACAATAAAAAGCGGTTTTAACTCTTCAGCCTTGCTGTCAGGGGAAGCTGTCTGATAATATGAAGACTCATTACTTTCTAGCCTTCTGATGTGGGACGTCCTGGAAGTCCGTCAGTGAAATGACATTAAAGCTGAATTTGAGGCAAGATGCATACGTAATATGATTCAGGTGTTAGTGCTGGTTCAGTGGAGCCTAACAAATCCTGTTTAGTCAAATACTCCAGCTCTGCTGATCCAATCACAGTTTACAAACGTCTCTAACAGTGAAAAATGAGGTTGTCGCTTGTGCACTGTGACTCGACAATGATCTTTGCAGCAAAAACACGTAATAGCAGAAAATATTTTGACAAATGCTGACTGATAATTGGTGCTTTTGAGCTTGATTTGTCGGAGACAGACAACCATTTACGACATTTATAACACCATAATCTCAGACATCCTCACACCAAACTGGACCAGCTTCAGTTACCACTGCCACCTGCTCCTGGATCAAAGACTTCCAAACCAACCGGATTCAATCAGTCTGAATCGGCCCCCCATCATCACCTACGACTGCACATCAACCACCCAACCAACGTCATTGTAAAGTATTCCATCACTGTGATTGGACTCATCCCTGATTTAAATCAAACAGCGTACAGGTCGGAGAAAGAGAAAATAACCTGAAGCTGAACGTCCACTCCCCTCTCATTATAAGTGGAGAACAGAATCTGTCTCCACCTTCAGGTTTCTGGACACCCACATCACCGTCGGTCTCACCTGGACCCAGAACACCATCGCCCTGGTAAAAAAAAAAACAGCGGCTGCACGTCCTCTGTGTCCTGAGGATGAACAACCCGGCCCAGAAGCTGCTGCTGGCCTTACAGTGCCTCAGTGGATGTTTGGTACGCAGGGGCCACAACAAGAAGAGTGTGCAGGGGGTAATTAACACTGCCCAAAAAATCATTGTCTCCCTCCTGGGGTGGCAGAGGGTGACAGATTTTTCGGAGACAGACAACCTTTTACAAAATGTAAACATCATAATACAAATCTATCATGCAAAATAAAGGCCCCACCCAGATTCAAACACACTTGAGGCTGTGAGGCGACAGGGTTAAGAACCACACCACCATGCTGCCCGGTAAAGATCCTTCAACACGACTAAGAAATCTCAACAATCAAATGAACCCCTCTGAGCAAGCACCTAATTTCTAGTTTATAGTTTTGGTCACATTTGTTTTATGAAAGCTGAAGATAACTGTAATTCTTGCTCTTTTTCTTACTATCAAGCTGTGGATTAAGTTTTATGCTTAATAGGACTTCAAGACCTCAAAAATTTCCAAAACTATGAGGAACAAACATGCGGACTATGAGGATAATCTGCCAGTCCACCATCTAATGTCTCACCCACAATGCTGAGAAGGTCCTCTATGCAGAAACTTCCCCGAGGACGCAAACCACAACCCAGCACTTACACAAATATTCATATATTTAAAAAGGAGGCAATGATCTCATTATCTCGCCGGGGTGAATGTCTTCACATTGAGCCGGTGTAACTTTTCAAAGAACTAATAAAATCTTAGTCACATAAATGAAAAGTGAAATTCATAAGCACTGTATTGCATAGTTGCTCAGTTTAACACACTCAGGCTGTGCTCTTTGGCCTGGTGTGACCATTAGCTAATATTCTCAAACTTTATATTGGTGATAACTCTGACATTGCAGAATCAGTTCACTGATCCCACTTCCTTTAATTGCATCCTCGTTTCCCACACTCCCTTGCCACTCAGTCTCTTTTTCCTCTAAACCATCATCTGAAGCAGCATCTGTTTCTGATGGAGGCCGATCAGCTGTCGGTCTGCTTTCAGGGCTCAGAGAGTTTGGTTGGAGGAGACTATGTAAGTGAATTCCCTAATTATGCACTGTCCAAATACTAATAAGGACACTGCTGTTTGCTGTTGTCTAAATCCGCATGTGTATTAGAAACCTGCCCTTGAATCAGCCAAACCACGGTGGAAATGTGTAGCTCATATACAAGGAGGTCAGGCAGGGCATGAAGGTAAGTTAAGCCACAATCCCAGATCATCAAATGCAGCATAGATTAGAAGGCACAGCTGGAAAATCTCTGCATTGCTCCGTATTTAAGCTGCTGTAGCCTGTCTGCAGTTGTAGCCGCCTCTGCAAGCTGCTTTGAAACCCACGTGTATCCCAAGCTCCTCTCTTTGTGGTGGTGCCTGCTCTGTTCTCATTGGATGTTTTTCCCCACCTCGTGCACATATGTTTATAAGTAGGTGCGTAGAGCAGCTGGGAGATTCCTGACCAGAGTCGTGCTGCCAACTTTAAATGAAAGGAAATAACAATCTTGTTTTGATTACAGATTAAAGGTTACGGTTAATTTATTGTCTCAGATATGAGGAAATTAGTGTTGCAGTTTCCCAAGACGAGATAAGCATTACAATAAAATAATAATGAGCCAGTTTAACTGACAAAGGTACAGATGAATGTTAATAATGGTTGAGCTTACATAAATTCTGTCTGTTCTTCAAGAATACATAAAATGCATACTCAGAGGGAAGCATATGGGAAAGGTCAGCTGAAGGGTAATTTCTATAATCCTACCTGCCGGTTTAAGATTACAAATTTGAGGTCACCGCTCGATGAAGCATGAGCGTGATCCCAAGGCCACCAAACCTCCTGCTGCTTGGCTACACCTCCATAACAGTTATTAATATAATCAACGGGATTACATCACCGAGTTGTGAGTTTGTGTTTTCAGATGGTAAAACAAGAACTCGCTGATTAATTAGTTTGCTTTCTGTTTGTCATTTTCTGACTTCACAAGGAGCAACATCCAGCATCCTTCAGAAGATGGCGTAGCTTATGTTGACCTGAATTATTTAGTAGTCGTTACAAAGGACTCTGTTTGTGTGTTTGCTCTCCATCTGTTCTGTCAACAGTGTGATCTTTGCAGTGTGCAGAACAATAAAACCACTGAACAAATCCCTGTTCAGCCTGAATAAGAAATCAGTTGTTTTCTGATGCATTCTCTAAATACATTAGGAACATCCTTGACTCACGGAGATTTATGGTAAAGGTACTTTTTGTATTTACCTTCTGCAAAGGTTTACTGAAACTTTCACCACCAGGGGGTGGTGTTTTACCTGTGCTGTGCTGAGATGTTTTCATATGTCTGCTGCTTCTTTAACTTGTTGCTAAAGATGTTTTTGCCATTAAATGTTCTTAACGACTTACCTGGTTAATTAAATAAAGGTTACAGTAACTAACTGCCCCATCTTGTGGTGCAAGCTGGTACTTTTAAACACGGGGGTTTACAGTACCTGTGAGGCTGCTTACGACCTTCTGACGTGATCCTGACCCTGAGGTGTGACACCGATCCTGGAAGCCGTCCCTGGCTCAGTCTGTCCCCTGTGTGTAGATGTGAGCAAGACTACCAATCAGCCAATCTCCTGAGAGGAGACGTGAGGCAGGAGGACACTGGTTTGGACTTTTCTTTGACAGCTTACTTTGGCTCTGTGTGAGATGTTGTTTTTGAGGCTGCTGAGAGCTTCCACATCATGCTGCTTTCACCACTGTTCTCAAGGCTTTCTTCTCGGTTTGAACTGAGAACTTTGGCTTTGAAGTAACATTAATTTTGCATGCCGGCCAACACCCTCAACGACTTCTACTGCCGTTTCGACGAGCCATCAGGCAGCCTTCACACCTCCAACGGCCCCAACAATAGAGACACTTTGGTCACTCATTCCCCCACCTCTCCCCCCTCCATAGAGCCATCACCACCTTCAAACTGTTCACCTGCAACACCCGCCCCCTCACCCCACACAAAAGAGGATTTCACACCACCTCCTCCGACCACAACTCTTCATATTCATGAAGCAGATGTGAGGAAGCGATTTAGGAGTCTGAATGCTCGGAAAGCTCCCGGCCCAGACGGTGTGTCTCCTGCCACCCTCAGACACTGTGCAAACGAGCTGGCCCCAGTGTTTTCTGGCATCTTCAACTCCTCACTGCAGGCATGTCATGTGCCTGCCTGCTTCAAGTCCTCTACCATAATCCCTGTCCCCAAGAAACCTAGGATCACTGGACTAAATGACTACAGACCCGTGGCTCTGACATCTGTGGTCATGAAGTCATTTGAGCGCCTAGTTCTCTCCCATCTCAAGACCCTCACGGCCCACCCACCAGTCTGTCAAGCTAATCAAGTTCGCAGATGACACCACCGTCATTGGGCTCATCTCGGACGGGGACGAGTCTGCCTACAGGAGGGAGGTTGAACGTCTGGTGTCTTGGTGCAGCCACAACAACCTGGTGCTGAATGCCCAGAAGACAGTGGAGATTATTGTGGACTTCAGGAAGCACACAGCCCCACTCCCCCCCATCATCCTGACTGACACCCCCATCACCTCTGTGGACTCATTCCGCTTCCTGGGTACCACCATCACCCAGGACCTGAAGTGGGAGCCCACCATCACCTCCGTCATCAAGAAAGCCCAGCAGAGGATGTACTTCCTGAGGCAGCTGAAGAAATTCAACCTGCCAACACGGACGATGATGCAATTCTACACTGCAATCATCGAGTCCATCCTCACCTCCTCCATCACCGTGTGGTACGCTGGAGCCACTATCAGGGACAAACAGAGACTGCAGCGTGTTGTGCGCTCTGCTGAGAAGGTGATTGGCTGCAGACTCCCATCTTTGCAGGACCTGTACACCTCCAGGACACTGCGGCGGGCAGCCCGGATCTCAGCTGACCCTTCTCACCCTGGACACAGTCTGTTTGACCTGCTCCCCTCAGGCAGGAGGCTCCGGTCCATTCGCACCAGAACCTCTCGCCATAAGAACAGTTTCTTCCCCTCTGCTGTTGGACACATGAACAATAACCACATGACTGTCCCCGCCACTAACACATGACCCTACGCTGTGTCACTGCATCATTTCATGTTTGGCACTGATCACCACCTGCACTCATGTATATATCTTTCTACGTAGCACTCATAATTCTTATTCTCATGTATATATCTCATGTATATCTCATGCACATATCTTTCTTTCTACATAGCACTTTAATTCTTATTGTTTGCACTGAAGCACCGCAGCAATTTCCTAATGTTGTAAACCTCAACATCTGGCAATAAACCCATTCTGATTCTGATTCTGATTCTGATTCAGATAGTTTGTCTTGGTTATTATAGACACTGGAGGAATGAGGTCAGTGTATCAAACACTGTAGTTAAACTTATGCTTTGTTGACTGCTGCACAAAACCAGCTGGACTTTGACGGTAAAGTAAAAACATATAGTTTTATTATTTGTGCATCTAGTTCCTAGTTTAGTTATAGATGGCTTTAGATGTCTTAGTTCCCTTTAGCGTTCCCTTTGTGTTCCCTCAGTTTCATCTTTGTGTTAGCCTTGTCTGTCTTGTTCCCCCAGTTGTGTTGTGTTGTTTTTAACTTGCCATGTCTCGTTATGCCTGATTTATTCCCACTGTTCCTCTTGGCTTTTGTTGCATCAGTTTCGTGTTTCTGTAACTTAACATCCTGAAACGCAGCGCTCTTGTTGTTTTACCAGCTTTTGGTTCACCTTTAAAAAGTTTGTCATGGGTTTGCATTTGAGGTCCTCAGTTTACACGAAATATGTCAAAATAATGCGACCTCACAGACTCCAGTTGCATGTCTGAAGACTTTGAGGAAGTTATTGCCCAACTTGAAGAATGCTCACGGTGTGTGATTAATGCTACTGTGTCCTACAAAAGACTAAAAAGTTGGGGGGGTTTTGACAGCTACTTTAGCTACATGGAAATATGATAGATTTATTACCATATACTAACCTCATAACATCCAGCAGGTCATCACTTAGGTTGCATTTCAGCCAGATGATTAAAAAAATCATATAAAGAAGTAGACATGAACCAAACAGGTTTGTGATGACCTGCTGGATGTTAGGAGGTTACAGTAGTTGATTCTAGCATATGTTGAGACTGAATTCACTGAGCAGATAAGTGGACTATCCACAGCAGAGTTAATTGTGTCACCACCCAACACTCTTTCTTCCATGTGGAAAAACAACACGTTCTCATCCCAAGACGTAACACACAATGCCAATCTCTTTATAAGACCGGGGAAACCTGCAGTCAGCTGAGACTGAAGAAGTCACTTTGATGAGTGACGAAACGTTTCTCCCACTGAAAAGGTTACGTCCAGATGAACAGAATCAACTTTTGCGGATTTACTTATCTGGATGACTGAGCATGCATCAAGAGTTGAGTACACGGTATCCAACTACTATGTTATGGATTCACATGCATGCTTTTTCATTGCTCTTCCGATTTATTTTGCCTTGTGATGATGGTCAAACCAACAATAAGTGATCAGCAAAGATCCGCTCTAACATCGGAAACATTGCTGTGCGAAGCCTCCCTCACGGTTTGCTCTGTGTACGTATTCCTGCTCGTCTACCACCTTTAATTTATAATTCTGAATCTCTTGATCAGATCAGGACTTTAAATCACTGCTGAGCGTGTTTTTAATGTTTTGTTTTACCTGTGCTGGAAAGCTTAGCGCCGCTCATCAGTGTGTCTTTGATCACCGGAGCCTGCCTGAGGTTTTCATCCTTTTCTCCACACTCAAACACTACAACAGATTCTCGAGGTACCGAATCGCTCCCCTTCAGCTGGACGCTGCGTGCTCAGACATCTGATGAACCGAGGCCATGATTGGTTGTTACACTTAGCTGCTGGTACTTTTGATCTGTGGCTTTGAGGTCATGTGATGAAAGAAATTTATATTGGTGCAGAGCGCTGCTGGGATCAAACAGCGAGCCGAGCCGAGCTCAGGTACAGCCTCCCACGGGTCAAATTTATCTGTAATCGATATTTTGGGAGCCAACAGGCTCATTTTAGAGAAGCTACAGGTGTTCCTGTACAGATGCTTTGTCTTTACATGAAGGTGAAGCCTCATCAATGACATTCCCGCACAAAGAACTACAAGCATATTCTCCCAAATTTAATCCTCTGGGGTCTGGCTTTTCATTTCACTGCTGCCTCAGACCTCTAACTATACGAAGCATGAATACACTCAGATACAAGCACGTAACTGATTTCATTTTTAACCCAGGCTGGACTCTCTGATTGTGTGTGCTGCCTTAATGCTATGCAGTGATAAAAAGGTAAAGGGTAGTTCAGACTTGTTGTAGCCCAAGGCCTCAGGTAAGAAGCGAGGCAATCAATCGAGAGAAGCAAGGTGCACATAAAAGATCATCCCTGAAGGGAAATTAATAATGGACCCCCTGACAGATTTTAACAACCAGCATCGTTTTATACCCACTGCTGGACTCGCTCTCTCTTTTTACAGTCGCTGTAGTCCACAATCAATCCACATGGTGATAATAATAGTTGAAAAGCAGTTCTGATACAATTTTAAAAACACAATATTGAATTTGCAGGATTATTAAAGTAATTCATCTTCATTCTGATGGCAAAAGAGCCAAACGGGACAGGCCAAAAAAAATAAAAAATAAAAAAAATAAAAAAAGTAATTCATCTAAAATAGATCTAATAAAAGAACCATGGAGCTAATGTTTTGATGGTTTTCAGAATCATCAGAATCAGAATCAGAATACTTTATTGATCCCTGGGGGAAATTATTTTTTGTTACAGTGCTCCATTTTAAACCAACATTAAGACAAGACAGACAATACACTAACTAAGAATAGTACAATATATACATATATATACATACATACATACATACATACATACATACATAAGTCACTCATAAATAAATAGTTGGAAAAGAAACATGTGTAGTTGTAGCAGCAAACAGTGTGTTAAGTGGATGCGTTGTACAGGGAGATGGCCACAGGCAGGAATGATTTCCTGTGTCGTTCAGTGGTGCTTTTCGGTAATTTTTCGGTTTTATGCTGCGTTTTACTGTTTTGGCTCAAGTATCAACTTTTCTAAATTTAACAAGCTCTGAAACAACAGCTGTGCATTAGCTTAGCATAGAGACTGTGGTAGTCCCCAACACATCATGGTGTGACCTCACTGCTTGCAAAATAGCATTTTTAAATCAGTTTATGTGGTATCTCTATGTTGCCTTGTACCTTTTTGTTTTTACAAATCGCAGTGATTTTGTCCTGGGGCATCACATCTTGTGATTTTATATATTTAGTGTATTTTGGGATGTGGATTTTTTTATGGTTGTTTTTAAATTGTTTGGATGATTTCCTGAGAGCCTGGCTGCCAGCCAAGTTTCCCAGAAGAGACAATAAAATGAATCACCTGAACTGAGTGCTAAGTTATCAGCTAATGCTAGCTAGCTTGGTTAGCGAGCTGGATCCATCGACTGTACGGGTGAAACACAGAGACTGAAGGAGGAACTTCTCAGACGGTCTGTGGACTACAATATTCAAATATTGTTGTCTGTTACAGTATTGTTGTCTGTTACATGAAAACACTCAAAGTGTTTTCATGTTATACAAGATTCAACTCCACTTAGCATAGGTGAAACCTAGCATCTGTAGCTGCTAATTCTAAACACCTGCACACCCCAAACTGCAACATCCAAATAAAGGAGTCATTTTTTAAAAAAGCTTAAGGAGTCGAGCATAAATGCGGTCAGACTCCTCCTTTCCTGTGTCCTTATAAACTTTCTTTCCCACTTTGCCTCGACCTCATGACTTTTTCTATCACGGTCAGTGTAAGTGAGGAAAAGCTAGTAGGAGGTTATTTAAAGATATTCTGAGTTTATCTTTAAATCTAAAGCCCCGTCTGTACTTTGAAGCAAGAGGGAGACTTCTTGTTTTACACTTTTATGTCAGGGTCAAGATACCATCAGCGCTGAGATTCATCACAAACCTGAAACCTTTACTCACCGTTCTACATTCAGAATCAGAATCAGAATCAGAATACTTTATTGATCCCTGGGGGAAATTATTTTTTGTTACAGTGCTCCATTTTAAACCAACATTAAGACAAGACAGACAATACGCTAACTAAGAATAGTACAATATATACATATATATACATACATACATACATAAGTCACTTATAAATAAATAAATTCACCTCCTCCTCTACTTGGTTCAAGCTGTTGTAGCTCCTCTCCCTTTACTTTCTTCTGATTGGCTGCCCCTCATGAACAGGAGGTCTAACCCAGTGGACAGCTATCCAAAGGCTATTTTCTTGTATTTGTGTCAGTGGTGATGATATATTTGCACATAAACCACCACATTGGACACTGATGTGTCACACCATACACATCAGTTGTCCACTTAAGTGGACATGTAAAAACTCTTTGAAAAGTACATGTTTAAAAACATGAAGTAATTTAGGAGAGTGATGGCGCTCTTTCTGACGCGGGATCATTGAGTTAAACTCCAAGTCAGTGTGTGTCAGTGTACGGTAGTGCGGATCGTGTATGCCCGCGGGGGTCAGTGTTTGACGGCTGCTTCTGTGGTTTTCCTGCAGGAGGAACGTGGAACAAGGAGGACAGCACGCACCGGGGGTGCAGAAACACGGCAGTGGAGAGCACGAGCACGGACGTCGGAGTGGAACAAACACATGGGAGTATAGGGAGCAACGGGGATTTAATGTGCATCTGTTATGTACCTCACTGTAAATAAACGCACTGCCTTCTTTAAAGAGTCCAGCCTATTGGGTCCTCCTTTCCCCCACATCCCCACGGTTTGCCCTGGCAAACAGTGACATTTTTCATGCCTAAAGATGAATAAAAATAAGTAAGAAAAAAGTCCTGATTGAGTTTGTCATAATTCATGCATGAAAGGTTCAAACAGCAGGTGGGCGGGGCTCCTGAGCTCACACCGGTAGCTGTTTGCTTATAATTCTGGTTTAGAAAGGTGCTATACAGATAAAGTTAAAATAGTTCTTATAATTGTTGTTGTATTTGAGATAACCACCAATATGACATCATAAAGAGCCGAGAGTAAGAAAAAAGCACTGTATTAAAAGCAGAAGAAGAGCACTTCTACATAAAACAAAAGCACATCCTTGTCCTAATACGTGTTTCTTATACACATGATGTCTTAATAGAAATGAGACAAACATGGCTCACATTGATCTCGTGCAAATGCAACCTGTGAAAGTTTTCATTTTGCACACATTTCTTGTATTTTCTTCCCTGCGATGCCGAGCGAAGTCTCCAACTCTCTTAATGCAGGAAATGAGACTCTCCAGCTTTTAAGGACCTAATGTCACCTGATTATTACCTCGACTGGACACCTGAAAATGGAGCAAATGTAGAAGCGTGGAGGAAACATAATGAGGAGTTCAGAGGAGAATGAAGTGCCTTCCTGATTGAATGTAGCTCTATTTGTGTTCAGCATCGGTTCTGAATCACACCTGGACGATAGCTGTGACACTCTCGCAGATGAAGGGTCACTGAACCAAATCTTTGCCCAGCTGGAGCAATCAAACTCGGGAAAATCACCTCCACCGACAGGAAGTCCTGATCAGCTGCGCCTGGATCGCACTGTATGGATGTGAGGTGGTGCCCTGCAGGAGGAAGAGGAGGGGAACTGCAAATCTCCAGGTAATAAAAAGCAACCACTGAAGGTGTTTTGCATTATGCAGCGTCAGGCCTCAGTTTGTCTGCAGAGGCACATCACGCATCACGAATTTAAGGTCAGATTCACAGCGTGGCATCATTATTCTCTGTCCCACTCTGTTTCCACTTCATTTTAAATGCTCCGCGGAGCTATTTTTCTCTACCCGACTGAAACAAAATGTAAAAAGCAAAACAGCGATCGTCGGCATCAAGTTTTTCGTTATTAGCACGGTCAGGCTGAAATCATTTTAACTTCTGAAGCAGCAGCAATCTGATATTTACCAGAGAAAATGTCTTTATTTATAGTTCATTCATAAAATTAATCTGACTATAGGCCCCTATATGTAGGGTTGCCAACTCCCTGAAAAATAAATAAGGGACACCTCGTGGCCAGGGCCGGGAAACCCAGTTGTCTTCACCCTTCCCAGTGTGGTGAATTTTCTAGCTCTTTTTTTGTGTGTGAAATTATTTTTTTAACCATTTGACTTGAATTTGATTTAAGTAGATGCATATTCTATTCTTTGTGATATGAACACATGTGAAACAAATTATCATTTAGCCATTTATTTTTAGCTCAAAATGACAACATTAACACAGTAAAACAGGTCTCTTTCTTAAACAGAAGCCTGTCATGCTTAACTTTTGAGAATATAAGTAAATCTTTCTTTAAAAGAACTCTGTCCTGCTTAACTTAAAATAATAGAAAACAATAGAAAGAAAAACATTCTTGTAACAGTGCACATTTAGTGCATTTAGTACAATTGGCTTCAGCTGAGGTATTATTTCAGCTTTTCTAATGCTAATCAGCTGCTCCTGTTTGTAAACCCACTTGTTCCCATGATTACGCATCTTAACTCATCATCATTATTCATCTATGTATTACTTTTATGTATTAGTCATCTATTTGTTGTAATCATCTATCCTTGCAGTTGTTTATTACACAAAATAAATTATATTATCACACTTCTGGCCACATAGCGCTGATATTCACTGCACATGCCCATATTAACTTTTTCCAGCCAGGTGTTTTCTTTTTCCCATTCTTCCCTTTCTCTGAGGGGAACAAACATTGCTGCTCTAATGCTGGGCTTACACTGTGCGGTTTTAGGCCCATTTTGAGCCGATTTTTGAGTGATCTTCATCGTGCATCGTGTAGTATACGTGGGGTAACGAGAAGCGATTAACACCTCACGACCAGCTCCCGATCATCAATCGCTCGTGAGGGTGTCACCGCAGCCGCTCACACTGCTCATGCGCAAACACGTAAACGTCGGTGAAAAAGACGGCGCAGCACGGCTGTGCAGCGTGTGATCTGGACACAAGCGATGGAGGCACAACTTGTAGAACTTTGGAAAGCTCATCCGAGCCTTTTCGATGTGGCATCACAAAATTATCACGACCACAACAACCGTGAAACAGTTGGATTTACATGCTGCTCAATCACAGCTGCCTGATCATGTTTTTCATTAGCAATTTAGCAAAGTTGATGGTGGTGTGTCTGTGTGAGTGAAAGACAGAGAGAGCGAGCGACAGATTTTCTGTTATAACCTTCATGTTATGTTGGCACAGTGTGAGCACTCAGGTCGCATCAGAGCATCGGGCGGTATAGTGTGAGACCTGCATCGTGACCTACCAACTTCTAATCCCTGCGAGTCAATCGTGCAGTTTGAGCAGGAGCTGAATAACGTGACTGAAAAAATCGCACAGTGTCTGCCCAGCTTTAGGTTTACTGTCGTCCGAGACTTGCACCGCAGTGTCGGCGTTTGTTTCCCTGTTGGCCATGCTTGTTGTTGTGGTCATCTGTTGTCTTCCGGTATTTTCTCCGCAAGCGACCTTTCCTCGACCAATGAGATGAGCGGTAATCTGAATTGTCATACTCGAATTGTCATAAGTGTGCTGTCAGCTCATTGGTCACAAAGCAGGAGAGGGGCTGGGAATTATGTTTTCAAACAAAGCGTTAATTCCATTAAAAGTTATAGACTACTTTTGATTCTCACTGTATTACGGGACAAAGTGCGTCCCTTATTAGCTCAATACGGGACGTGTACTTTTGTTTCTAAATACGGGACGATTCCGTTTTTTAAGGGACGGTTGGCAACCCTACCTATATGAGGCACGTGTTTGTGACTTTTGGGCCACAGCTGTCCAGTCTAACATTTTCCCTAATCACTGGACCACATCTGGACCGCACAACATCTGCCAGTGTCATAACTGAGCCAAATGTAGTCCAGATTAGACCCAAATGTTCCCAGAGTTTACAAAAAGAAAGACAAAATCTCTCTAGGGGTTAAGGTGCATATCCCAGGAGTGCAAATACCTTCAGCTGTGAGCTCCTGGTTTGATTCCAGTTTCCATAAAGCACCTCTGGAGTAGATGGCCTCTCCACTTTCACCACAAGATCACGAGAGATACCGCTCGCCACAAGTGTTCAAGTCAAGCCACTTACGAGCACATTCACAACTACAAGAATAAAATACTAGATTTTCAAATGGGTTTTGAAGTGTCGAGTGAGTGAGCTCCTAATTTAAAGGCCTGATCTCTTCTCTTTAATCTGCTTCTCAGTCCAACTGGAAGCATCCGGTCAGCTGACCTTAATGATTAGAAAGGTGAGGTGGTGTTAACCCATTTAATGACTTAGAAACAAACCTTAAAGTCAATTCTGAGAGCCACATAAAGAAGAAGGAGAAAGCAGAACCTATTCTGATCATCAAGCCTTGATTAAACAACTGCATGGATTACTTGTGATTAGAAGAGAAAGTCCTTAGCCTAGTAAAACAAGAGCTAATTTTGGGCACCCCTGACCACCAGAGGACAGCACTGTGCCAGACTGCTGTTAATGAGGTGAGGTCAGAGGGCAACAACAGCAGCAGACAGTGGAGAGATGACGAAACCCAACAAAAGCGTGTAACTGACAGGAAAAGTTCAAAACGGAGCAGAAGATGTGAGCTGCACTCGCTGCTTGGGCTCCTGCCGAGAGTTTACTGATGCTGTTTGCTGCAGCCAGAGGCCCGAATGCTGCTCTGAGGCAGACAGCTCATCAAGATGAGTGACAAGCTTGTGGGCAGGAACAGCAGCAGCAGAGGAAAAAAGAGGACCAGACTCAACAATACAGTCTGTGCCCAGAGGCAAAAACTGGAGGAGAGGTGAGCAGAGGAGACGGGCTTTCAGTCCTCTTGACAATCAGAGATATTGTGGGCTGAGAGCAGCGAGGGGAAGCTCAACAAGGGGGGTGAGTTAATGATACTTTGGACGCCTGGGTGTGTGGATCTTACACTGTGCTTTAGCTGAGGGATGCTTGATGCACTGGAAGTACTGATGCTTTGGTTTAAGCAGTAAATCCTGAACTTGCTGTAGCTGGGAGCCCCAGTGTGTGGATGCTTCAGTTCCTCCTCGGGGTCAACATTTCTCTGAGTACGAGCAGTTTCTGTTGGAGAGTTAGAGGAGTATACAGGAAACTTCCAGCATTGGCACTTTAATGCTGACTTTCTGGTGATTTGTTTTTTTTAATCACCGGTTTTTACGTTTTCTGAATCGTTTTATTAAAAGTTTTTGTGCAGGAAAAGGGAAACACAAACAGCTGAATGTTCAACAGTTACTAAAATATAACCTTATTAGTCTCTCAGCCCGTCTGCCGCTTTCTTATCTTCTAGCAGTTTTTAAGGTTGTCTTGAGCAATAGTTGTCCAGACTCTCTGAAGCTGTTTTTCTTTGGATTCCTTTTTCACTTACTTTCAGTCGGGTCCTTGAAGTCTTTGGACTGCTGGGTTCTGTCGGGGCTGGTTGGGTTTGCAGTTTCAGATTATCAATCAAAATGTAGCACTGGGTAAAGATAAAATCCAGTTTTTAACTGTGTGGACTAATAGCTGTTTGTGCCACCTTTGGCAGTAAGATGAGTCACAGTGAGTCTTTCATATCACTGTGGAGGATTTTGGCCCACTCGTCTTTCCAGAATTGTTTTAATTCAGCCACACTGGCGAGTTTTTAGAGCATGAACGGATCACGCCAAAGCATCTCAGTCTGATTAAAGTCCAGACTTTGACTACACCACATTAAAAATAATGTTGATGATCATTCAGAGGTGGACTTGCTGGCTTGTTTCGGATTATTGTCCTGCATAACCGAAGTGCCCTCGAGCTTCAGGCATGAACTGATGGGCGGACGTTATGCTTCAGGATATTCTGATACGGAGCAGAAGTCATGCTTCCATCAAGTCCAGTCGTTCAGGTGATAAAGCAGCAAAGCAGCCCAGGCCATCACACTGCCACCACCATGTCTGACGGTTGCCATGATGCTGTTTTTGTGAAACACTTTTAGTTTTACATCAAATGTAACAAAACTCAAACCTGCCAAAACATTCAGATTTTGTCCACAAAATATTTTCCCAAAAGTCTTGGAGATCATCAGGATTTCACCATCCATTCTCTTCTGCCTTTCCATGTCAGGGTCACCTCTCACCCTATAGAGCAGCGGTCTCCAACCTTTTTTGCGCCACGGACCGGTTTATGCCCGACAATATTTTCACGGACCGGCCTTTAAGGTGTCGCGGATAAATACAACAAAATAAAACTAGTACCGGTACCGAAAAAAAGAAGATAACACAGTGAAAAGACCCAGGAAAACCGAGTAAACGATAAAAACGATAACAAAATAACGCTGAAAACCGATAAAAACCCTGAAAACCATGCATTTCACACCTGAGCCTCAACTCTCGCGGCCCGGTACCAAACGAGTCACGGACCGGTACCGGTCCGAGGCCCGGGGGTTGGGGGCCGCTGCTATAGAACACAGGTGTCGAACTCCAGGCCTCGAGGGCCGCTGTCCTGTGGGTTTAAGATGTGTCCTTGATCCAACACAGCTGATTTAAATGTCTAAATGACCTCCTCAACATGTCTTGAAGCTCTCCAGAGGCTGGTAATGAACTAATCATTTGATTCAGGTGTTTTAACCCAGGGTGTCTAAAACTTGCAGGACACCGGCCCTCGAGGCCTGGAGTTCAACACCCCTGCTATAGAAGATGGATCTGATGCAGGCCTAACACAGAGAGACAGACAACCATTCACACCTATGAGCAATTTAGCATCACCAATTAACCTAACCTCACTAATTGCATGTCTTTGGACTGTATCCAGGGAGAGTCGCCTGGACATCGAGACGTTTTTGGAACATGTGAGACGGACTTTGGGTTCTTTTTGGTGCCATCATGTCATTTTTTCCCCGTCTCTGTCTTACTGTTGAATCATGAACTCTGACCTTAACTGAAGCAAGTCAGGCCTGCAGTTCTTTAGATGTTCTTCTGGATTCTTTTGTGTCTCCTCGATGAGTCGCCGATGCACCCTTTGGTAGGAAGGCTACAACTGGGAAGGTTCACAACTGTTCCAAGTTTCCTCCATGTGTGGAAAAGTGCCAAAGCTTTAGAAGTGACTCTGTAACCCTTTCCAGTCTGATAGATGGCAATGACTTTGTTTCTCAGCTGTTTCTGTGTTTCTTCAGTTTGTGACATTATGTGTTTTTTGAGTAGATAAGTGATTTCAGAATCAGCAGGTCTGGCTGGTCGGGTGTGGCTAGAGAAATGAAATTCAGCTTTCCACACGGGACCAAGTATAGGTTTGGATAACACTTTCCCATTACAAGAAATTATTTAAAAACTGCACTTTTAAACAAAGATAAACAGATTAAATAGAAGACAAAAATGTGTTTGATGATCTGAAACATCCGAGGGTGACAAATATGCATAAAAACTCTGAAATCAAGTCAGAATACTTTTTCACAGCAGTGTAATCATGATGAGAATAAATACACAGACTTTAACTTGGAATGATCACTGCGTTAGTGTCACAACAAACTGAAAGAGCAGATTTAATTTGCACTGAACGGGCGGCTTTAAAACAAGACAAATTGTCTGCTTTACTGCCTTCAACCTTTGTGTGTTTTGTCACATTTATTGGTGTCGCTTTGATTTTGCACATCGTCTCGGAAACAACGGAGCCGAATCCCGCAGCCCGTCACGGCGTCGCCGAGCCAAACTCCCACCTGCTCTCTCGCGCTGGTGAGTCACTCTTGATGAGTGCATTAGTGGGACGCATGCAAATGCAAACGGATGTGCTCTGTCACTAGTAAGGCTGCGCCTCGCTTCTTCGTCTGCTTGGCGTTTCCCTCTGATCGGCGGTGAGGGGAGTTCAGATTTGTAGTGGCGCAGTGTGCAGCTGAGTGCTATTTAATTACCTGCTTTTGGAAAACTGCTGGGAATGCAACTAATTTAGGTCTTGTTTGAAGATGTGCCAGAAGATGTCTCCCGTCACACTCCCAGCAGAGGAAGAGGAGGGAGGGTGGGGGAGGCAGGCGCTGCTTCCTATCACAAATATTATAATAGCTGTCTGAGAAGCTCTTGGACAGGATTGAAGGCGTGCAGTAATGGTGACACTGAATGTAATTTTTTTTTTACTCTGCATAATGCTGCAGTGAATTGATCGAGCTTTGGGCTGTGCTAATGGCTTTGTTCTCAAACACTTGAGGGTAAAGGCTGTGGAAACAAAAGCAGGAGAATAATGAGGGAAAGAGCTCTGCTTTGATATTTGAGCTCAGTGTTTCAAAGCTGCAGGTGTTGGAGCGAGCTGAAGTGCTGACTTTCATGCTGACAGATACTTTACGCCAAGACTTCAGGTGCTGGGTGACTAATGACGGAGCTCGAGGAAATCCTCATTTTCGAACGTGGAAATTTCATCCTCTCGGACTAAATTAGAAGGCAACAAAACTTCAGAGGAAGTCTTTGTCGCGGTCAAGTTCACGTCGAGTTCAGTGTTTCATAACTTTGGAAACTTGCAGACACAAACACGGCCCTTTGTTCCCCTCACAGCCACTGTAATTATGTAAATGCACAAAATAGACTTACAGACTTTTTTTAAAAAAGGCATCCGGCACAATAAAACACAAAGGATGCTCAGTGCCGGAGAATCTGCTGATCGTGGAAGAGGGTGATTTACATAAGGGGTGCATGACGAAGGAGTTCATGAAAGAATAATAAACCTAAGGAGAAATGCACAAAGTTAAGGCAACAAACACACACAACAACTGGGCAGTGGGTCACAGGAGAGCCAGATTAAAACACTTACAATGATAACAGGCACCACCAACACTACAGTTACTACAATCAAAGTTATGATTTGATTCCAGTGTTAAATCAATAAGCTGCGATTCTGAAAACAGGACCCGCTGCAGTGATGGAGATTCTGTATGATGAAGACAGAGCTGAGCATGAAAGTAAGCTGGCGATTTACCGACTGATCTATGCTCTTACCCTCGTCTATTGCCAGGAGGTCTGCAAAGTGACCAAAAGAAAGAGATGGCAGATACTTACAGTGGAAATGACCTTTCTCCGAAGGGTGGCTGCACTCTCCCTCAGAGCAAAGGTGAGGAGCTCAATCATTCGGAAGAGGCTCAGATTTGACCAGCTACTCACATTGAGAGGAGGCAGCTGAGGTGGTTAAGGGTTCTGATTAGGATGACTCTCAGAAGCTTCCTGGGTGAGATGTTTCTGAGGCCCGGCAGCAGACCCAAGTCACACTGGAAGGATTACATCTCTCAGCTGGCTTGGGAGCGACTTGGAGAGTGTCTGGATGAACTGGAGGAGGTAGCCAGGGGATGGCTGCTGACATTGCTGTGGATGGATCTGATATCACCCAGTTCTGAGGTTCTAATCTCAGAGTTTCGTGGAAACCTTCGTCTCCAGATGAGAAAAGATGTTATGTCCATGTAGCTGGGCTGCCTCTGTGTCCACTGTAGAGCCCGTACATCCAGGAGCGCCAAAGGCAAATGGAAAAAAAGCTCAGTTTATTCAGATGTGCCCAAATAGAGCAGCTAATAGCAAAAAAAGTCACCACAATAATGACTGGGGCAGCAGTCAATACTCATTTTTGTATATTTGAATCAACACAGCCGAGATATCAGTCAGAGCTGTTTCTTTCTGCTGAGCCGTGTGTTCTGAAAACTACTTCACTGTTTTATTAAATCCCTTCACAGACCACACATGAACATTCCCTTCTCTTCTCCTTTAGATTGGAGGCCAGTAATGTAAATTCCCATAATGATGGAGCCAGGAAGGAAAACAAAACTGGCCAAAATGAGCTTTCAGGTGACCAGAGGCAGAGCTGGATCAAAACTGCTCTGCTGTGGTATGAATGTGTCGATGAAAGCAGCTGATAACAGCTTCTCCACCATCATCAACCTGACATCTGAGTAAAGGAGCAAAGTTAAATGAGGTGGAGAAGCCAACGGGTGGTAGGAGGCGGTGGAGGGGGGGGCAATTAAATAAAATCGGCATCAAAGCAACAAATTGACAATTTACTGTCTGGTTTTACAAAAGCATCATAGTTACAATTTAAAATGTTAGCATGTGTTTCTAATCTGCAGCTATTTTAGTCTCTTACGCCACAATAAATAATAATTCTATTGCAAGAACAAAAAAGTGAGCAAATAAGTGAGCAACATGTTCACAGCCATCTGAAGCTGTTCACATCAGAGATTTGTGACCTGCTGTGCTGCCACAGTGCAGGGAGGCTGGAGGTGGTCGACATCCAAGGACAGGTTGTTCATCATGTGAACAAAATCCATCAGCTGGGGAAAACATCAAGCTTTACATCCTTGGATGGACAGGCTGAGGCTGTTTAGTGAACAGAGGTCCAGCTGTCCTTATGTAAGACATTGGAGCTCTACTTAAGAGCTACTTGAGGCTCTGCCTGTGAATTACCGTGTGTGCATTTGAGTGAATGACAAACACATTACAGAGCTCTCTGGTGACCCAGTACGGTTGCTGGTCCTATAAAAGTACATTCTAATGGGCATTATCACCTTTATCTCATCCATAGGTTTGCAGAAGCGACCATATGTGCAAAATGGCTTAATTAGGAATCTTCGTCTTTGAAGCTCTGCCTCGAGTTTCCACATTTCACAGGCATACTGACAAGAGAAGAGAGCACAGAGAGAAGTTTTTGTCTCTCCAGATGGTTTTAACCTTCGCTCTTACTCTTGTCTGTACTATCCATAAAATTCAGTCACTGTTATGAAGGGGGAAAAAGTGCCATATAACTGCAGTCTGTTTACCATTTAGCTAATTCCAGCCGTCTTTAAATAGCCAACTTGTGGCCTAAATCTAAGCACACTTGATCAAAGAGCACAAAAACCTGACCTGATAGTCAGATAGTGAGGAGCCATATAAGGCTTTTTTCATTCTCCAATTTAGCATTTCCCCAAGTTTTTATCTTCTCCTGCTCTGTTTATTTAACTTTCCCGAGAGAGGAAGTGTGTTTTTACCGCTGAAGATGACGAGAGTAATGATGATGAGGCATGTTTGTTGAAGGTTGGGTGGTTCTTCAAAACTGAGATTTTCTTCCTCAGCAAAACATTTTATTTGAGTCCTACTGAACTATAATTCACTCATCTCAGGACTTTATGAAAAACACAATATTTCACAACTCTAGTCTATATTTCACTGCTCCAGTGTTGGATTGTTAAGATAAGATAAGATAAGATAAGATAGAACTTTATTAATCCCTCGGGTGGGTTCCTCTGGGAAATTCGACTTCCAAAAAGCACAGCAACGACCGAAGTTACAGTTACAGAATTGTTATATATATATATATATATATATATATATATACACACACACACACACACACACACACACACACACACACACACACACACACATATATAAATACAGAGACAAATATAAATAAAATATACAAAGGGGATAAATAGAATAAATAGGAATAAAGAGTACTGTTTGAGACCAGTCTAGTCATTTGTGTTATGTTTTAAGTTATTTAACACTTATTCAAGCCAAGAGTGGCTTAACTCGCAAAGTCTAGACTAAATTCTTTCAGCACAAGTCCAAGTTTACTTTTAAGCTATTCAAGGATAGATGATGTCATGCATCTTATCTTCCTACTTCGAGTTTTTGCTGCATCCTTTTCTATTGTCTCTTGTATGTCCCCTCATTGGGTCTGTTTCTGTGATGTTATAGTCATGTCCTTACAGTATAATGTGGCTTAAGTTGACTACTGTGATTCATCACGTAGATGAAATTGAATTCTCTCTCAGGTTTGTTAGAGTCAAGTAGCAAGTCATGCAAAACAATTCAAACGTATAAGTCCAATTTCAATTTTCAGTCATTTATAACTCCTTAAAGAGTCATTTTCTCAAACTGTTGTTCAAATATCACAATGACACCAGAAATCCTTCATATGAAGCTGTTTCTCCACTTGCACTGCAACTTTGAACTCTTCTACGACTTTCCTGACGGAGGTGCATGTGAGAACTCACATGACCAACACAATCTGATCTGACATGGGGGCGATCGTGGCTCAAGAGTTGGGAGTTCGCCTTGTAATCGGAAGGTTGCCGGTTCGAGCCCCAGCTTGGACAGTCCCGGTCGTTGTGTCCTTGGGCAAGACACTTCACCCGTTGCCTACTGGTGGTGGTCAGAGGGCCCGGTGGCGCCAGTGTCCGGCAGCCTCGCCTCTGTCAGTGCGCCCCAGGGTGGCTGTGGCTACAATGTAGCTACCTTCACCAGTGTGTGGATGGGTGGATGACAGGTTGTGTAAAGCGCTTTGGGGTCCTTAGGGACTAGTAAAGCGCTATACAAATACAGGCCATTTACATGGAGTCTCCAGCACAGTCTCCAGACTTACACCGGCTCAAATTGTTATGTGAAAGCAAAGCAACCTACAAGTGCCACATTTATAGGAACTTCTGCAACAGATGTGTGAAGAACTTTCTGAACACTTGATTTCTATTGTATTTCTATTGGTCTATAAATTAATTCCATGATTTATTTTTTAACTAAAGTTTGCTTATTTGTACTATAGTTTCATTTCAGAGTGCAATGAGACATTAAACTGCACAACTTCCAATAAAAAATGGAAAAATTGGGGCTTTCTAAAACTTTAGACCGGTAGTGTCTAAATGAACTACTGAAAAAAAAAACCCAACCTGATTCTCTCAAAGTTGCTCAAAGCTCATGTGAGAAAAGTCTGACAAGTCGATCCTTACATCATTCCAAACAAGTCCAAGTCGGCCTCGTCTCTGAAAGCTGTTCCTTAAACAACAGCCTCCCTTCAAAGCTTTAAAGTTGCTTTTACACAACTGAGACCAAGCTGCCACCACGAAGAGGCCCGATAATGAAATATTCAGAGTGTGTGCGGCAGTGCAGTGTCTCGCAGTGTGCATGGAAGTGTTTGTGTTTATAATGCGAGTGTGTCTGCTTCCTTTTGCGTGCGTGTTTATACTGCTGATGCCTTTAACCCAGGTTAGATGTCATTTCCTCCCTTCAGGCCGGCCAAATCCTTTAATTTCTGACACAAGCACGCACACACAAAAGATAAATACTTCTCATTCTCGCTCTGCCTCGCACACACACGGACACTCTGTAATCATTCGCTTATCTTTCAGCTACACACACACACTCAAAATTGCACTGATATTTTTGTGAGGATCTTCGCTGACATATTACATCCCCTTGCCCCATAAACAAATTCTTAACTCTCAAAACACCCTTTGAAGGCTTGTCCCAAACTTTGAACCGTCCCAAACATCCTGACTTTATGAATTTGGCTCTCACAAAGATAGATGTACCCACACACTTAACTTTCTGAGTGTGGAGCTGTAGGGAGGGAAAGAGCTGTGCTGTTTCACAAATTGCATGCAGACTTTTTGCATCAAGTGTCAGCCCCCCCTGCCTCCTCTTCTACCTCCTCCTCCTTCCTTACTTTGCTGAACTCTTAAGTGAAACACACCCTCCGCATGAGCCGTGACAGAGTGAACGCTGCCCGCATGGATTAGAAACTGTCCAGAAACACAGGTTTCTCACTGGGAATATGTGACTGTCGAACGTGTGGAATATGGCTCAGCACACGACGGTAAAATCTCAGCTGCGGAGATCTTTCAGCGAGCATGTCAAAGACTCCACCAACAAGGCTTGGGATGTCTTCTGGAGGGGTGTGAGGGAGAGGCGGCTGTGGGGTGAGTTGGGATTCGATGTGGGTGAAGATTATTTAGCTGGAAAAAAGCAGTTTATGCAAGGTTGCAGAAGTGTTTTGGTGAAAGTGTTTTGTGCAACTCAGCATGGTGAAGGAAACTGATATTAGGGAAGGGAGGTATAGTTAAAATCATTCGTCTGTTTCCAGTTGAGATGCTGTGCAGAAGGTGAATTAAATCAAAATGCAGTGGTTTGCAAAACAACTGAACCCTAGAGTCCAGTCGCAAAGTTTTAAATTAGCAATGTCATTGTTTTTCTGCTCATCTTGAATTCAAAGCAAGGAATGCATTTCAAAAAAGTTGGATTAGGAGCAACAAAAGAGTGAAAATTTCATGCTTAAAAGCATAAAACACCTGGTGGAACATGCTGCTTTTCACTGAAGTTCACTGGCAACAAGTCAGGAGAATGAGTGGGTATAAAAGGAGCCTCCAGGAGGCGATGGCGATGGTTTCAGCTCTCTGTGGAAGAGTGTGTGGTGAAGAAGTTCAGTAAGTTAAGTTCCACTGATGCTAAATGAAGCATAACATCCAGGCTTTGTTTTATTTAGGCAAAGTTATGCTTAATTCAGCAACATCGTCATTAAACAGTCAGCAGCACTGGCTTTTATCAGTCCAGACCACGAATCACCATGTGACAACATTTGGATCATTATGTGACAAAAAAAACTACACAATCGTTGTTGGAACAAAATCAAAAGCTAAGACGTTTTTCAGAGTCATCTGCAGATGTTTCTGGAAATTCCAGTGCATCTCTGAAGCAGTTGTGATTCACACACTCTTCATTTACAGAGGCAGTGCTGAAGTGAGACAGAACCCAGTTTGATGGGAGATGTGATCAGAAAGCATTACCTGACTGGCATTTGGCCAATCCCACACTCAGTCACCTTCTCATACACCTGTCTGGACTAGTTGGTGTTTTTAGCTCAGTCTGTTCACTCTTTACCCAAAGAAAGCCTGCTAGGAGCAGTCTTTGAAGCTCTTTTGTGAGCTGAGTGGTTTCAGGCCTGCTGATAATAGAAAGTGACTGGATTTGCATCAGAAGTTGGGGAGGGTGGTCTCTGCTTGTGCAGCTGGAAAAACCCTGAAAAGTATTCTTGTGTTCATCAAACTCGTCTTTGGTGATATAAACTGAGGTGTCGAGACTCATCAAATGTTGTCTTTATGGGTGCAAAGTCCTGTTGGGTTCCTTTGCTCATGTGTTCCTGTGTCGTGGATTCTTTACCTTGTTTTTTATTTTGGAGGATGACGTTGCGGGGACACAAATCTGGTGAGTGGTCCAGACTGTGAGTGAAGACTGTCTGTGTAGGAAAAATAGAGTAAAACTCGGGATATCACATTGGAGGATGAATTCATGGTGCACAACGAACAACAAGAGACTGTTGAGCTGGTTCGTTATCTCACTCCTCACCTGATGCCCTGGCTTCAGGTTTGGATGCTGTGATCTCTACAACTGGAAACTACTAAGAACTCCTCGGTTGTAGCTGAACAGCTAATCTGTTATCGTAAGCCAGGAAAAATCTCTTTCTAGATGACAAAACAAGGTTCGTTAAAGAAAAGTTCAACTAAAATTGTGCACGAGTTTTGCAAATTGCAATAACAGATAATATGTACACTATAAATTTAATCAAGAGCTGCAAGAACGTATGATACAGAAGGCATTGTAAGTTAGTTTCTAAGGTGTTGCTCTGGCTTTTCCTCATCTTCGAGTAACTTTGCTGGTGTCTTCAATCGAGGTATTTCAATTATTTCTGTTTGGTTCATGCAGAGACACACTACGTGTTGTTCTGGGGCTCTGACTCCAGTGAATTTTGTGAATTTTGAGCAACTGACACTTTATTTCCAGCATGCTGGTGAATTTGAATCAGCATCAGATTATGGTAGAAGTGTATTTCTGGGACTAAAGAACGCCAAGATCTGAAGCATCGTTGTCCCGCTGGTTATCGTTTTCAAACGCATGTGTGCTAAATGAAATCTACACCTTTGCCTTTAAAAGCTATGAATAATAAAATCCATGGACCGTATCATAACATGGTGGTCAGCTGCTGCTTCCTGCTGCCCATCATAGACAGTCCCATGAAGCCACTAGCATGCGAGCTGCAGCTGTGACTGATTGTGGTTTCACGTCTCATTGAAGCTGAGTGTTTTCCCGCGCCTGTTTCGCACTGCGAGGCAAACTCGCCGGGTGATACTCGGGGTGCTAAACGGAGCTCTCGGTTTTCGAGGAATCCCAGCGTGGCGTCCGCAGTGAGAACTTGAAAGCTCTCTCTCCATCTGAGAGGTCAGGGGCAGCATTTCAGCGCTCTTAACACAAAGCAGGTTTTAATGGATCCGTGAGCCCGCGGAGAAAATATCACGCGGTCGAGCCAAAGCTGGGTTGGTCTCATTTTCCTGGAGGCCGTTTGTGTGTGGGCTTGTTAGGTGAGCCTGTGACTAAAAGGTTAATTCACTGAAGTAGCTGGGAAAATGTCAAGGTGACCCCCGAGCGTGACTCTTCGCCTCCACCTGCTGTGCCCTGTGTGCTCCACTCTCAGGTGTAAATGTGAATGTAAAGCAGGATGCTGTGAAATACCAGCGCTGGCAAAAAAAAAGAGAGCTTCAAAGGACTTTCAGTGCTAAAGTGAGAAGTTGAGAATGGAATAATATTTTCTGCTGTGTGCATATGGATGGATTATGAAACCGAGCTCCTCCGGTCAAGACCTCCACACTGCAGAAAAGACAAAGCAGCTCACGCAGTTGTGTCTTTTTGTCTCCAGCTCTGTGTCTTGCAGGTGTTTTGTGAGTCCTGCTGGTGATTTGACATCTGTTTGCAGTGTTTTCCGTAGACATTTTTATTCCATCCTTCAGTAATTTTCTGCCTTTTGTTGTTATTCGTCTTTGATGATAGTATATCATTTCATTTTTGGTCATTTCCTGTCCTATTTTGGTTATTTTTGCATTTCTTTCTGGGCTGTTGTGCAGTTATTTTCACATACTAATTAATTCCGACCTGTCGCGTATGCTTTATGTACTCGCAGCATTTAATTTAAGAAAGAGCCAAAAGACAGTTGTAAAACTCTTCTGAATCAAACATGTAGATCTGCGCTCTGTGAAGGAAGCAGGAAATGTAGCTTTTCATTATTTCTTAATGGTATTTTATAAACAATGGTAACCCAGGGATGTCTTTGTGAGAAGGAAACTCCACCAAAATAAAAGTACCAGCTGTTTCTTTCTAAGCTTTCACACCAGCACCAGGCTGACACTTTTCTATCAAAGCGAATGGTAGAAAAGTGAAACCGTGAAACAGTTTTCATATGTTGGTTTCACAGGATTATATTCATACTGGCTCAAAAAGATTTTTTTTCAATAGGAGCAAAAATGGAAATGCTTTTGAGGATCACAAATTCTTCAAACTGATCCATTGTTAGCGTTATTTAAATTTTGTCCGTAGCATTTGGAAAGAACACTTTCATGTGGGCGTGCTTTGGAGCCCTGATTGGATTTTTTTATACATGTCCTCATTGTGACTTTGTACAGAGCCCCGCAAGGGACATAGGAGAAAAAAAAATTAAGATGAACTTTTGCGCAAATGTTTTGGCCGCATCCTTCAGAGGGCGCCAGCTCGAAGCCGACCGGGAGGTCGAAGCACGATGTGCCGGGAGTGCGGCGTCCCCCCGGCTGTAGTGGGCCTCGACCTAAAGTTAGCTTCGAGATGGTGGGTAACAGACGTCTCCGAAAACATCGGAGCACTTTTACAAATATGTGATGTCTTGATAAACCGAGCAGATACTTGAAGTTTACACAGCTACATTCACGCCTGAAAATAGCTTCAACGTTTATTTTGTGACCCAGAAAACATAAGATTGAAACTAAGTATCTGCCGCCATTGTTAGAAATGACTTGGCTGGGCCGCGCTATGAATTCTGGGATAGGTTGGGTCACGAAGGCTTTCAAATGCGACCTGCGAAGGATGCAGTGTATTTTGCGAGATCATGCAAAAGTTCATCTTAATTTTTTTTTTCTCCCATGTCCCTGGCAGGGCTCCGTAACTGTGCAATTCTAACTTTTGTGCAAAATCAGAGACAATCAGAAACAATTAACATATAAAACACCAGCTTGCCTCTACTAAAACACATATTGTGTGAGTTTTCCTGAATCTGAACACCACATTAATGTGGCGCCACAGAACTGCCACATTAATCAGAAACACACAAGATAGAAATATACACACATTCCCACTGACCCCAGTCTCCTGTCATAACATGTAACTGTGGCCTCATTTTGGAAGAAGTGGAGAAATGAAACGGTGTGTGTTGATCCAAACAGCGGGGAGTTCGATATGTTATAGATCAGCAGGCTGCAGAGGACGAGGCCGGTCTCTGAGCTCAGAAGCTTTTAATGACAACGCTGCAAGAGCTACCTGCAGGTCTTCAAATAAACGTGAAAGTTGAGTAATCCTAGTGATGCATATTAACACCTGTGTGTGTGTGTGTGTGTGTGTGTGTGTGTGTGTGTGTGTGTGTGTGTGTGTGTGTGTGTGTGTGTGTGTGTGTGTGTGTGTGTTCTGACAGCTGGTTTGGGTTTTCTAGTGAGAACAGATACCTGGCTCCAGCTGTGTGTACACTTACATCAGTGTGTGTGTGTTTCTGGATCAGATCAACAAATGACGTTAGAAGGGTTGTGCTCACTGATTGGCTGAGAGAGAGATTATGTAATGCTGTGGTTCAGATCCCTGTAGCACACACATTCACACACAGCTGAGAGAAAAGCAGCTACAAAAAGTTTGGGTAATGGCTCAGTCACAGGGTATAGGAACATAAGACGGCAGCCTTCTGGTGATGAGAGAGAAAATCTGAGTTTGCCTGGTGACTGTATCGTTTTTTTGTTTTTTTTATGGTGGTTCAGAGGTTGAGTGTGCAACACCCTCAACCTGTTGGCAACCACTTTCAATCAAGAAGGAGAGGAAACTTTCAATTGCTCTATTAGGTCACCTAGTTCACAGCTGTCTCGACACAATAGTGACTGACTTCAGTCACTCTCAGACAGACTGTCAAACATTACAAATATCTACAGCCTGATTGCCAACACAGACCAATGACTCTGAGTCAGTGTGTGCTATGAGCACAGACTGCGATGTGTCTCTTTGCTATAGAGGACTTAACTCAACTGTTGCCAAATGTAAAAGTGCAAGGCTCCTTAGCACCAATGACATTGCACTGATAAATCATCATCCTTCAGCAACTGAAGCACAATTTCTGTTTCAAATCTGTAAGGGCTCCATCTGGACTCTAAAAGTAAAGAATGTATGTGAATTAGTGAGTCACAGTGTGAATGCAATTTCCAACATGTACCCATTTGATTTCAAACTGATTGTAGAGTAACCATATATTATTGTCATTTTGAGATACTTAGCAACTTACTGCCATCTTTAGTGATATTAAAGTCAGTGAAGATGGAATCTGACTGGTCCCTGTCTTTGAACCAACCCTTTGAAAGGCAGCAAGAATACATTTAGATTTTATTTTTGTTTGTTTGTTTTGGCTACGTTTTGTTTTGTTTGTTTTGTTTTTTGTTTTGTTTTTTATTTAAACTGTTGAGCAGCTGAGGATAGACATGAAACAATTAAATGTTGCTGCCAAAAAGGTGGTTTATTAAAATATTATTAGTCACAAAAAATACTTAAAAGTAATGTCATTTAATGTTACAAACAGCTAGCTAACTGACACTTCCACTCATCAATTCAATTCAATTCAATTCAATTCAATTCAATTTTATTTATATAGCACCAAATCACAACAAAAGTCGCCTCAAGGCGCTTCATAGATACAGAGAAAAACCCAACAATCATATGACCCCCTATGAGCAAGCACTTTGGCAACAGTGGGAAGGAAAAACTCCCTTTTCACAGGAAGAAACCTCCGGCAGAACCAGGCTCAGGAGGGGCGGGGCCATCTGCTGCGACCAGATGAGGTGATAGAAGGAAGATAGGATAAAGACATGCTGTGGAAGAGAGACAGAGGTTAATAACAGATATGATTCAATGCAGAGAGGTCTGTTAACACATAGTGAGTGAGAAAGGTGACTGGAAAGGAAAAACTCAATGCATCATGGGAATCCCCGGCAGCCTACGTCTATTGCAGCATAACTAAGGGAGGATTCAGGGTCACCTGGTCCAGCCCTAACTATATGCTTTAGCATAAAGGAAAGTTTGAAGCCTAATCTTAAAAGTAGAGATTGTGTCTGTCTCCCGAATCCAAACTGGAAGCTGGTTCCACAGAAGAGGGGTCTGAAAACTGAAGGCTCTGCCTCCCATTCTACTTTTAAATACTCTAGGAACAACAAGTAGGCCTGCAGAGCGAGAGCGAAGTGCTCTAATAGGGTGATATGGTACTACAAGGTCATTACGATAAGATGGGGCCTGATTATTTAAGACCTTGTATGTGAGGAGCAGGACTTTGAATTCAATTCTGGATTTAACAGGAAGCCAATGAAGGGAAGCCAAAACAGGAGAAATATGCTCATCACTTACTAGACAGCTGCCAATAATTTAGCCACACTATAGAGCAGACAAAAGTGTGTAACATTCATAAAATTATTTGAAAATTGCCAAAAAGCTTTTGAGATTGTCCAGCTTTTGAGCTAACTAGCTAAATGTTTGTATTAGCAGGTGTTCTAGTGTTAGCTAGCATAAGTCAGAAAGAAACATGGCTCAGGGTTAGACTTGATTTCGTAAAACAAACAAACCCCTTCATGAATTGATTGCCCCGCTGATGTCACTTATAGTAATCCTCCAATAGCTACATTTCCATTTGGTTTCACAGGCTCCAGATAGAACTGGCTAATGTTAGCTTATCTGCTAACGTGAATAAGCTGTTTGATACCCAGTGTAGCATATAGCTGCTAACCTCATTGTTTCTATCTAACAACACGTCAGTTTAGAGGTTTTGTTTGTTTGTCAGTATGTTTCGTTTGTGTTGGAGCGCTGTAAACTAGTCATTTAGTGATGTTAATGGTTAATGCAGGTGCCTGCAGATTCATGTCCATGGAGAATTTGAGTGCTTAAAAACCTCTTATAATCGTGTGGATTCAACTCATCTTCTGTATTTTATGCAAACATTATGATTAAAAGAACATGATGAGTAACTGTTGTATTTTAGGCAAAACCATTATATTTCGCTCAACCTAATCCAGTTGCTTTTACTACTTAAACTTAACCAGAGAACATATCTTGGATTAATAATATCTCCCACCTCCACCAACCTCTCCAACCTCTAAATTTCAACTTTTTCATCTTTTAAAATTGTAAATCACTAAATATAAAGAGTGAAAATTGTCATGATGGACACGGAAAAGGTGGCACAGCAACACAAATTAACGAATTTGAGGTTCTGACTACTGCCTATAGACTAGATCTGTCCACACACCAATCACTTTAATTCAATTCAATGTCAATTAAATTTAAGTTAGTCCGACTAATTTTCCTGCCAAGCAAAATTAGCAAGCTTCCTTTTTTCCATCTTACCTAAATTTTGCCAAAGCTGAAATATTTTCACTTGAACAAATGCTCATTTGCCATGTTCGCATCATTTGAGAAAACCTAATTACATACAGCACCACACAAAACGCTTTGCTTTAGATTTGGTGAAATTTTGGCTCTCTATGACATCATAGAGATCCAAAGGTGTAAAAAAAATTGTGTAAAGCTGCTGTTTAGAGGACTTATTATTTGTATATGTTTGTTTTGGGTGGGGGGTTTTGGTTTTTTTTTTATTTGTATATGACAGAAAATAAGGACAATTCTAAAAGGTCCAGTTGAGAGTTTAGGTTTTGTCGTCATTTCCATGTTTTCACTGTGGGCGGCTTAATCAGTATTTGAAGACAGACATGAGAAATGCTTGATGGATTACTAATTCTCCCCACAAAGTGTACTTTTAATTTTGGCTTGCTCGCTTTGGGATCAATTTGCCACCAATGGAGAAAAAAATAATCACAAAAAAGAGTAAATTTCCGTCCTTGCATTTTTTTCTTTCCGATGAAGCCGTAGAAGCTTCTGCTCTCCATTTGCATAAACAGACAGCAAATTATACAGTGATTTTACAGTTAAATAGCCTTGCATAATGAAGTGGTTCTTGAGGATAAAGATGATTAAAACTGAAAATGAGAAAGCAGAGAGTCACCGAGGCTCTGAGCCAAAAGTGATGGGGGAATCGATGTGAAGGCTGGTGTTTGTTCTGCGATCAGAGACGGGCCAAACTAAACAGCCGAGTGGGGGAAACTGGGGTGAGAACCTGGGTGACACGCACACACCGAAACAAAACACAAACTTCCCCTTCATGTCTCTGCAGGCTTGACAATAAGAGGATAACACACACAGGGTGACACACACTCTTTATAATCAGCTTTCAGACACACACACACACAGTTTTGTTTTTTGCAGCTTGTGTGGTAAATGGATCTGTTTTGGGGCAAAAGGAGCAGCATGACTGCAGAAAAAGGGCATGTGTGTTTCATCATCTGTCTCTGAGCGGCGGCAGGACGTGACGAAGAGCGTGTGTGATGGAACGAACTGCAGGGTTTAAAACACAGGAGACAAAGAAATAACAAACACACTGTACTCTCCCACAGTTTGAAGGCTCAGTCATGGCAGCACTGCTGACACACAAAACAGTGGACACAAATCAGTCCTTTCCCTCGACGAGGTCCGTGCCCTGCCGGCTCAACCCGGAGCTGTTGTCATCTGTCTAAGTTCACGCAGTTCTTTGGTTAATCGTCCATGGGGCATCACACACTGAATCATTATTTTAAATAAAAGAGACAAAAAAAGCTTAATGATTTATCAGTTTGCATCCTGTTTGATCTACAGCAGCCATTCTTAAAATCAAGAGTGCTGCGACCCACACAAAAACCAGAAAATTCCACACGGCCCACTTAATCTTAAATCTACATCTAATCAACATAAATGAGAGTTTATTTAACTTAAACAATGTTATTCAAAAATTATAAACAACGTAGGCTGTTTTAAGGCCAGTGTGTGACCCACCACGGGGAAGCAAACATCAGTATTAGATCAGTAAATTTAGGTCAGAGTAATGAGCAGCATCACAAACTGACCACTTCTATTACCAGTCTGAATTCACGTTTATATTAAAATAAATGCATACATTTATATAAATGCAACTGCACATCCTCATTTCAAACTGAATTTCTGTTATTACTGCAACCCACCTGCAGTACCTTCACAGCCCACCAGGGGGGCTACCACTTCACTAAGGTTTAGCGCACCTGTCGATACATTTAAGAAACCAAGCAAAAACAATGAGGCTGCCAGCGTCTCACATTTACATTGAAGGTGGTTTTTGGCATCAGCGTCTTGACACTCCTGATTTATTACAATCTGCCTGACCGAGCGTCTTCAACGTTTGATAAGACGCTCTGCAACATGCTGCAGTTCTGTCTCCTTTATTTTCAACCATGACTCTTGTTCTCTCCAGCTTTTTGTTGACTCTTGTCATGTGCAACACATATATGAACTTTAAAAAACCCACAGTGTAGCTACAGCCAACAACCTCACTGAGACTTCACTGTGGACTTTTAAAAGCTTTTCCATAGTGAGTAATCAACATATTTGTAACTAATATCGTGCTGAAGATGTGCATGAATTTGGTCCATTTTCAGACCCTCAGCATTAACTTCTGTGACCTTAAGTTCCTCTCCTAAGGTGTTTATATCAGTCTAATTATAGCAGTGTAGCTAGCTAGCATGTAGGAGACCAGTATATGCCAAGTAGCCAGACTTCGCTAGCTGTCCAAACATCGCTGATATTTGTGGGGCAAGATGTCAATTTCATGTTTGCACCTTGTTAAACTCCAATCATAATGTATATTTTTTTATGCACACAGCAAAATCTCCAGTGTTAATTCAACTCCTATAGTGTTAAAGTTAACACTTTTCCAGTGTTTATATAATTCTCACTGGTTTAGAGTTAAAGTAACACTTTGCAAAGTGTTATTATTTTAACTCCATTGTAGTGTTAAAAATATAACACCCATAGTGTTAGAATTTCACTCTGTATGGTGTGAAGTGTCTTCACTCAGAGTGTAACTACCTAACATTTATAGTGTTGTTTTAGGACACTGATAAGTGTTCACTTTTACACTGGCTTGGGTTAACTCTTTTCACTGAGGGTGTTACTACACAACAACTATGGTGTTATTTATGACACTTTTAAGTGTTTATTTTCACACTGGATTGTGTTGACTGTTTTCACTTAGAGTGTTATTCTGTAACTTTTACAGTGTTATTTTGGCACTTTAAAGTGACATATATGAGCTTTTAAATACTAGTCTGTATTAATTGTCTGAATACAAAAATGCATTAAAGTGCAATTACTGTATGACTACTGTGTTACATTCAGTGAAAATCCTTGTTAAGTCCCTTTACAGGATAAAAGGAGAAAACATAAAATTGGTCACATAAGCATTTTAATAAATATTAAATTCCAAGCACCATACAGCATACGTTCACAACAAAAATAATGGCACAATGTACAGACCATCATCATCACCATAAGCACTTTGCAAATCAAAGGGCTTGTATATTTCAATACAGTCTGCTTTAACAACATCTTTTTCATCCGTTTCAAACACTTTATAAGCATGGCAATGTTCACTGAAATTTTCAACCACAAGCTTCTGAACTATGAAGTAGGTGTGACTATTGACCAAAACTATTGTTTTTATTCTGCAAAACACCGGCATCTCATGTTCAGAACCACAACAAATGACCAATCCTGTTCTGTACTCAGTCCCATTAATGTTAACCCAATTAGCAGAGAAAGCCTCTTCTGCAACAGCAGGCAAGCCTAGGGAGATCATTTCACTATTTTCCTCACTATCAACATCAAATGATTTCAAGGGCCCATACTCAACATGGCTTAAAGGACATGTCTCCCACTTGTATGCTATGGATGTTTGATGTTTTTTGGCAAGTGACACTGTGATGTTCTTAAAGTTCTTAAGGGTGTCTTTGAACACCCTATGTTTAGCCTCACCTCTCATGCTCCATACATGCAATAATGGCCCAATTTTTCTGATGCAAGTTGGGTAGTGCAACATAAAGTGGTGTTTGGGAATCATGTTCCTACCTAGATACAACAATTTGAACAAGTCATGATGTTCCATTGTTAAATGTTTTAGAAGCACAGTCATGCCATGTGTAACAGATGGAGAGAATATGATGTTAATTATTTGCAACAATAGCAATAGCATAGTCCAGTTCTGATTTCCTTCTGGCACAATATCACCAAAAATTAAAGGAATGTTTCTTATCAGACAAAGAGTCTGAATGGAGTTAAGACCTATACTATTACCACTACTGTCTAAGTTCACCCTTGTTGGACGATTTTTGCTCTCCAAGTAGCCATAGTCAAAAGCATAGATCCGTGACAAAAGAGCAGGTTTCGGCAGAAAATTGTCTGACAGATATTCCAACAGTAACTTTATCTCATATTGTGCTACCCCTTCGAGAATATCATGCGTAATGTCCAAGGAAAAGTTCTGGCAAACATGAAAGAATTGAAGAGTGTTCAGTGTAGAATTCTTTCTTAAGCCAAACACATGTAGCTTTTGAGGATCAGATTGCAACTCACTGCAGTGCATTTCAAAAAGTTCTTTCCCTCGTAAGATGATCTTTGGATCATCCTCAGTATACACACTCTGTGCATCCTGTTTTGCAATTAAACACAAACGACAAAAGTAACGTCCACTGAAAGACTCAACAAAACCCAAAATTGAGTGCATCCCCAAGTTGTCCCCAGTTATCTGACATATAGTGCCATGGACCTTTTCAGATGAGAAGGGTAAATCAATGCCATGGCTCTCCAAAAACTTTATGTCATCAATCAGAGGCTGTAAAATAGGATCAAAGCCGTATTTTTTCACATCTTCTGCATGAAACAATGCAACCAAATGAATGTTCATCAATGCAGAATTTAACTTTGGAGGCAGATTTCTGAGGACAAAATAGATTGCACCAACTTTGTGAACACCACGTTTGGAACCAAGTGGATTAGCAGTCTCAAAGTCATCATAATAAAGCTGAATTTGCAAAGAAGTCTGTGGTTTTGAAAACAATGGATGAGACTTATAGTAACTCCCATCACAAAAGTCTTCATATCTGTCTTCTTTTGATACACATAGTTTAGCAAGCAGCTCGCAAATATAAGAATTGCGACATATAAATTTGATTGTTTCCAAAATTGGAATGTACACAAAAGTGTCTTTTACTGGTACCTGGTCATAAGTGCCTGATTTTTTATTTAACCTTGTATCATAGCGTATTCCTAAAGTCTTTTCCACTGGATCCACAATTCCCCATTTTTCACGGAAATATGACTTTCTTTTAGCTTCAGTGTCGAACTTCTCAACTGGATTGTCAAAAGTCTCAAGACATTTTTCCACTGGAGATCTAACAGGATTTTCTGTTGGCACAACGTTCAGTACTTTATGTTTAAACTCACAGTGCAGTCCATCTGCAAAATCTTCCAAATCACAAACAAGTGATGACACAAAACTATTTGCCAAACCACTACCATTGAGTTTACCAATAATTTTAGTGCAAATTGCTTCAGAATTTTTTTTAATTCTTTGACCTGACCCATTGTTTTCAGAACACCCAACCTCTAGGCTCTGAGTAACACTTGTTCCTGCAACTGCTATGTCTGTATCTTGTAATCTGTCAAAATCAGCTTGAAATGACTCTGAGGGTTCTGCATCACCACTTTGACAACAATCTTCATCATGAACACTATTTAAATGTTTTTTTAAACCAGAATATGTAGTGAACTGACGGCTGCAACCATCTTGTGAACAAGCCAACTTAAATTTGGTGCTTGGATAAAAACTGTGACCTAGTCGCAAATGACTTATCAAAGCCTGACTGGTGCTATGCAGAGTTTGACAGATAAAACATTTAAACATGGTTCTCATTCAACATTTTGGCAACTCACGAACACGTGGTGACTCATCTGTTGAGGTGGCATCAATGTTGAATATGGTGGTCTGCACAAAACTGTAGAGATGAACCAGTGACTCGTCGTAAGATAAGTTGAACACGTAGTGGGATTTGAAAAGTTCATCAAAAGCACTGAGTGAGCTGGTGGCTTGGCAGGGGATGAGCTGTTTGTCCACTGCGATGTAGAAGGTGTCAATGCTGTTCTGGGTTCGACCAACAGCGAGGATGTATGGTTGTTTACCATCTCTTGCTTGCAAGTGTTCATCAATACTGCAGCATGACTAAAAACAAATGAGATATTGACATATAGGCCTAGCTTATACTTGCTGAGTATGAACCATTCATTCAGTTTGACATTATGTGCCTTGCTAACTTATTACAAAATACTAAGACACATACTTCATGGAGAGGAAAACTAAAAAGTGCAAAAACTGAAAAAGTGTTTTGTAGGATTTTAAAAAGTGAGACAACATATTTACCTTGTGAAAGTGCACCATTTTGTGTGCTGCATCAGTTGGACTTATTTTGGTTCTCCTCTTTCGTCCAGCTGTGGGTGGCAAAAGTTGAAGGAGTAGCAGCAGAGAGGCCATGTCACTGTCCCAGTCTGTGTATGGTTGAATTTATTAAAACAATTTCAAAATGACAGGTAAAAATAAATATTATTAAAATCAAACAAGCATGGTGCGACGCCTACCATTTGCATCACTCTCTGTTGGTTTCTCAGCAGCTTTTATCAAACGACACAGGTCAGTTGACTGAGTCAGCTGTTTGGCTTCTTTAATAACCTTTGGCTTGAATGACATGTCCCACTTCTCAAGCAACTTGGTGGCTGTTTCAGCACCAAACAGCAGCAGGAAGTCTTGATTGACCTGTTCATCATACACACAGGACATAAAGACAGTGCTCAACATTGTTTACATTGCAATGTGATTTTGACCAATATGGGATATAGCCTGACTGGGATGACCAATGATCACATCTTTTACTGTTGCCATCCACATCAGCAAAACAAAAAAAAAAGGATTAACAGTTGAAAATATCAAGTGATTTGACTTACTAGTCCTTTGACATCCAAAAAGCGTGGAAATGTTTTGAAGACATCTGCAGTTCTTTGTGGATCATGCACCAGATCCTGGCGATGTTGGAACGTCATTTTCATCTTCTGAAATACACTTGCTTCATCAGGAGAGTGAACAAGAAATGAGATGGCCTCCTTGCAGGCATCTCCATCAAGTTGCTGAGGCAATGTGGTTGCTAATCTTCTGCGCTTAGGCCCTTGTTCTTGATGCACTGGGACTTCCTTCACTGGCCGTTTGGTTGTAGACCTGGACATGGTTTTGAGGCGCCACGCTACATATCCAGTGCCTTTCACTCCGTCGTAGAAATGCTCCTGTCACATTTAAACATAGATGAAAAATAAACATCAAATGCGATCTTACAGACTTTGCAGATTCAGCAAAAAGAAACCCAAGGACTATTATCATGTAACAGGTGCAATACATGTTAAACAACATCCACAATTTCAATACAGTTTTATGACAATAGTTATTACGAAAGAGGAATTAAGATTTTTCTTTTAAATCATTTAGCTGATGTAATTATTCCATGATGAAAACTAAATAATGTGCTGTTTTACAATCACTGCATGACTTACATAGCCGTTTGGAGAAAATGGATCCTTCAATGAGGGAAAGAGTGTAATTATTCCAAGGGCATATTTCTCCTTTTGCTTACGGGAGGGAATTCTGCTATAGAGGAAATACAATTGACAATGTTAAATCAGAAGTATGTGTCTTTACTGCAGTATACATTACAAGAATATTCCATATGGCCCATCTTTACTTTTTTATTAGGTACTATTACTCTTACCCATGTCTCTCAGTCATATCACTTGCCAATATGTTAACAAGCTGCCGCCGGGTGCGGTGGCTCAGTGAATTTTCGGCATTGTATTCTTCAAGAATTTCCTCTCCACCAGGTTTCCTAGTCAAGGCATTTTTAACCATCTGCTCATATAAAAGGGAAAATAATAACAATAAAAACTTGTTTGTCAGTAAAGGTGAAAGTTTAGAGGAATGTCAACAAACCTGTGAAAGACATATCTAGCAAGAAGCACTAACTTATTATTATTATTTTTTTTTTTTTTTTTTTTTTTTTTTTACTATTTAATTTGTAAAAATGTGTATACACACACACACACACACACACACACACACACACACACGTAGGAAAATATTTAGTATACACATCCAGAAATGCATACACTATTATATATTGTACATATATTTATTAGTTTCAGGTTGGCCATTCTTGTATTTTGCTCGTTTGTGTTGTTGTGTTTGCACATCTCTGTTGCTTGTGGGGCTCGCACACAAGAATTTCACTCGCATGTGCTGTGCCAGTGTGCCTGCACATGTGATGTGACAATAAAAGTGATTTGATTTGATTTGAACTTCTACTAACATTTTTTCATACAGGGCAAGTTGGGAACCACCATGTTTAGAATTTCAATTTGTATAACAATCTACAGTATAAATGGTGTCAACTCAAAAATACAAAAGACATTTTCTGTTCTCAATTACCTCTTTTGCAGCCTCTGACACAGAAACATTTGGTGCAGAACTGTCTTTGCTGGATCTACTGCGGCCTGCAGGAATGCCCTTTTCCCTGAGGTCACTGTCACTTGATGAAAGTGATATAGTGTCCGTGAGGGAAGATAATGTATCCGAGGAGGATGGTGTGGAATGAGCTAAAGGACAAAAATCTTTGGGAGAGATGATTTGGTTAACTTTCTTTAGGCTACTCCACAATGCCATTAATAACACAATTTCAATGTTTATGTTCAGACAACATTCTATACAAATATGACCCAGCCCTGTCCACTGTCATGTATATTGCATGAAGACAGGTCAATGTCATCTGCATCAAGAGCAAAAGAACTTGGCTCTACATTGAGTGGGCTATACTATGAAAATTTAAGTTATGATAACATTTACCTTCATCTGAAATCTTTTCACGTATTGTCAGGCATAGGTCTGGTTGGGCCTCCAGTAACTCCAGAAAAATGTCTTCTTCGACAGCTGTGTCAGTTTCATCGAAAATATCAAGGTCAGCAGCATCCGGAAGTCCAAACTTGGTTTTGGCTTTACAAAAAGATAAGCATAATGTCACCTAAAACGCCTGAAAAACTTTTTTAAAAACTAATTTTGACTTTTTTATTTAGCTAATATTTATTAACAGCTGTTTTACCTGTCTTTAAAATGGTTAAATTAGACAAGTCTGCAGCAACAATATAGGCCTAGGCCTACTGCTCTGTACTGTTTTTAATGTCACACATTAAAATAAAATGTGTTAACATTTAATTTGTTTTTTAAATAGATGAGATGCAAACATGATGAACTGATACATGTGCAACAAATTTTGTTCTGCCAGGTTATCTTACCTTCACTGATGAATTCTAGATAAGTGAATCCTGCGTGCAATTTAATGTACTTCTTTACATTGAGGTATTTCACTTTCAGCAACATGTCTTACAACAGCACCTGGTGGAGAGAAGGGGGCACAGAATATTTTTTACCATATATTTAAACCATAGCTTAAGTGGCAACAAATCCGGACAACTTTAAGAAAATATTAGGCTATACATTGTGTGATGATCTGTGAAGGGGTGACAGACCACTTCAACCTCAGGAACATAATTTGGCTTCCCCCTGCGCACTAAAATAGCTGAACTTGGGTACACAGAAATAGCATCCAATGAATTATCCACCCATCCACATGTTTATAAGACGACAACGGCGATCTTCTCGTCTGCACGCAGGCTAGATACTTAGTTCTGCTATGTTGCGAGTAAATCGCTGTAGCCTACTTGGGGAAAAGCATCTCTGTTTAAACCATGTCAGGATGATAATCCACATAAAATTTCCTGTTGAACGCACACCTGCCTTCATCACGCTTTCACTTATGACAACAAATATCCCTTATACTGTAAATTAATGAGTGCAAGTCTTACATTTATATCGGGAGTTTCTGACACATGCACAGCCGTCTGGCTAGTTGCTACTTTGTGGTGGTTGTTTTGTGACATGACATGCTAGGATTATCAGTGGAGGCGACGTCAACGACCCTCAGTCGTTATACCGCTTTGTCTTAAACACTGGATGGTAGCCTATTTCACTAAAACTGTAGAAAAGGGGAAAATGTTCCCTTAGATTAGGCCTACTACAACATGTATGATATATCCTAACCGTTAGCAAGCAATCCATGCACAAACGCAGCGCGCCTTGCTTGGTCACTAACATCTAACAGAATTCCATAACCCCCTGCCACTTCAAAGATTTGTAGGCTAGGCTACTGCTAAACTCGCTGGTAGCACGTGTAATTAGCCTATCTTGACGCTTTCCAAAACTTGACTTGAACGTCTCCATGTGATTGTTTAGTTCACTTTTAAATAGGATATTTCTGAGGCGAATGTTCGCTTCCCTTAAAAGCAGTGGGCTAAACGCATTTGTCTTAGCTGCCAGCTAGGCTACCACAAATTCAAATTTTAACATTACATTTAACATATCCAGAGGATAGCTAACTCCTCCCTCGTTTCATTTAATAAGCATTGAACACTGGAAAGCATTTCTCTTATGACATTAGAACTAACTAGAATTGAGAATTATATTGAGCACGCATTTATTTTCGCTGCAATATTAACTTGTTATAGAGGATAGTTTAGCTACCTAAGCTAACGAATCCCATCTCTTACCGCAGATGAATACACTCCACATTAGGAAAATATTGCATTCTTCTGATAAATAATGTTATAGGCTAGTTAGTTACAATATTTAATAATGATAAAATAACATAGGTCTTGTTGTATAGTTCTTACCTGAACAACCTCCTCGATCTTGACAGCAAACTTCTGGCGGACTCCTCATGCCCATGAGCGCGAAAAACCCGGATGTGGAAATCAACTCCAAATGAGTGTTATAGTATTGACTCTTTGAAATAACTCCGGCTACAGAGCTTTTTCAGCACCGTTAGTGTTACTGTAACTCTCAAACCAACACTTTTCAACTCGAAATTTTTAACACCAGTAATTTTAACTCACATCAACACTTCGGATTTTGCTGTGCACCTACCAGTGAGAGTGCAGGATACCAGTGATTGACATATGACATTGCCTAGGCAACCAGAGCCCAAAATCTCCACTTGTGACCGACTATCAGGTTCAAAATGACGAGAACGAAGCAAATTACTCCCTGTGTGGATGCAGCTGTAGTAGGTCAACGCTCTCTGCAGATTATGGGTCATTATGTCCCTGTTGTGGAAAACACAGGGACTTAACGAGTGCCATTTATTTGATGTTATCCTTAATAAGCTTTATATTTCTAATGCTTTGCATTCAGGTAGCTGCTTGGTGTGTACAGTGTTAGGTGCATGGAGTATGAGGGTGAAGTCAAAGTGGTGAGAAGTCTTAGCTGCAGCTGTGTCAGGGAAGAGCTATGCTCACCACAGAGACAAAGAAATCTCTTTGAGATTGTTCGCTTTCATAAACGCATCGGATGTCTGTTGTCATCGCTGCCTGGGTTTCATCAGTGGTATTACCTCATCCTCAATGCCTTCCTTCACTCCGTCTTTTTTCCTTTCCCTCGCTCTGCTTTGCTCTTTTCCTCTCCATGTGCTGCCTCCGCTCTTCTCCTCTTTCCTCTGTTTGCCGTCACTCCGGCTGCATTCATACGACGGACTCTGGAGAGTACCGAGCTGTGTCTGTGTGTGTTCGATGGGCTTTTTGCCATTCAGATGGAGCCTACGCTACACTTAAAAAACCTTTCCAGATGTGCAGTGGGGGCACAAAAACTCCAGCTGGAATAAAAGAGTCAAGGATTCAGATTTCAGGTTTCTCGACTCCAACATCCACAAAGAGAATATTTGAAAATTGTCTTATTTACTGATAGGTTTCCCATCTGCAATTTTCCCCTCACAGTTCATGAATATTTTAACGTATGAAGCCCTCCGAATCATTTTTATCAGAAATTGTTTGATTTATGAAGATGCAATCTTCATGTGGGGGAAGATGAGAATAAGGAGGAGGCAGGTCTTCCTGTTCAGAATGAGAATGATGGACTTTCTACTTGAAGCTGAAAAGAAAATGTCAGGAGAGGCAACAAAGTGGTCGAGTTAGCGGAGCTATTCAGGGAGCCTGTTAACACCGCCATCGACCGCATCTTCTTCTGTGAGTTAAACCTAATGGTTTCAGGGCCAATCACAGAGAGCTTTGTGTTTTTAAACCTTTAAGTTAGTCCAATGAATGACTGATGAGTCGGTGAAGAAAAAGCAGGACATTCAAGAGTTGGGAGTTTACTTTTGACTCTTCACACAAAAAAGCAGCAAAGATGGACGATTTTTCAGTCGCTCGGCTCTGCATTAGGGAGGAGGACGGCTCGGCGTGGCAGCAAGCGCCGTACCACCTGGTTTAGTTACTTATTGCAAAGGTTTGGATCGAAATGCTCAATGAGCCGATTCACATTCAGCCCATGTTGGATGCAGAGGAATGAAATTTTCATGCGCTACGTCCATCAACGCTCGCATCAAGTAGCAGCTTGACTGTGGTTAAATTCCAAAATTAAGTAATTTCCCTGAAAACAGTATGCACTGGTCTGATTGCAATGCACCACTCTGTTGATTTCTATTAGGACCTAATAAAAATCAAATGAATGAGCTACTGGAAGCTAGAAAACTCAATAAAAACATCCTCGCAGTATTTTAGGTGGCTGCAGTCTGGCTCCTAATGAAGAGATTCAACGTTGAATTTGAAGGTTCATATTTACTGCCCTGAATTCATATGTCAGTCTTATAAAAACTAAAAATCATCATAGCAATGACCTTGACATGTTGTGTACTGCCTTTAATCAAAAACCACTCTCTCTCGTTTGCAGCCTCTCGCAACTTCAGCTTGAGTTCAGTCAATAGGATCAAAAACTCTTCACTCTGTTTCCGCACCGTGAAGAAAAACCTGTTCCCATTAAAAGCCACGTTTTCAAAGTTCGATGATTACAGTGCTCAAACCTCTTTAACCAGCTTTTTAAACACTGAAACATGATGGCATACAGAAAATTTGATTTTTAAATTAAGATTAATTATTAAATTGAAAACCCACAATTTGGAACCAGTAGTCTGAATATTTCAAATAAATGTTTTCTCTAACCCTATAATTCTCCTGTCATCACATCTTGTGACCTGTTTCTTTCCTTCTGGGATATTTTAAGGACTAAAATGTGCGCTGCTGTAAGGTGGTACCAGCATTCCTAGAGGTAGCACAGCTGGTATTTTCCCCATTTTCCTGCCACAGATTTCAGTGTCGAGAGATTAAATGAAATGTTCCCTTCCATCTGTGCTCAACCTTTTAGTGTTTTTGTTGCTTTGCTTTATCTCTCAGAAATGACAAATCACTCTAATGCTGCTGTCATAATAACACGTACTGCTGCAAACTCAACACTGCAACCATATTTTTAATGCATGAGGTATCAAACATAGAGCACAGTTAAAGTTAAAGCAAATATTCTGACAAGCCAATAGAGAAGCCAATCGACTGCTTTGTGGGTCATACATAGTTAAGAGGCCAGTTCGTGTCTCCATCATCATCTAACTATTTTTCAATCAAGACTAAACATCAAGAAAAGATGGTCAGCTGGTTGTTTTGAATGGAGAAAACAAAGTGCGTTTTGGTAAACTTTTAAAGGTCCTAATACCGATTGATAATTACTAGAAAGCAGATCAAACATCCAGGGTACCACTGCTTGTGTTGGACTGAAAAGTAAAGGAAAGTCAGACACAGGTTAAAGTCCAACAAAAAAGGTTTTTTTTTTAACCCAGAAAACAAACTTGGTTAAATTATACTAAAGATCTAAATCTTGGGCCCATAAAAGAGGTCAAAGTAACAGAACTCTACTCAAAAGTTGGTAACAAACAAACTGATCTACCTAAATAAGACTTAAACTTAAATACAGCCCACAAAAAGGGGTAGAATGCACAAAAACGTAGCTGAAACTAACATAACAAATTCCATTTCCCCCCCATGATCCAGAGTTGTGGTATGACCCAGTTTACAGGTCTCCATGTAGCCTTGCTCCGCCCCTTTTCCCACCTATTAGCTCATCAACCAAGGGACTGGGAGCAGCTGCCACTGAGAAAACAAAGGAAAATTAAATAATACACTAAAACTAACTAAAATCTATGCACTTATTTTATGTGATCGTATAAGTAAGTTAATTATAAACCAAACCAGTTTGCATTTCCCTGTAAATTAAATCCTTTATTTAAAGTGTTGTGTTATGTATAAGTCTATTGTAGCACTGTGATGTTTGACAGATATTACCCAATATATGTGGCTGTAACTGCAGCCATCACACCCTGGCTAGAGAAAAGAGCAGTGGAAAGTAATTTTGATGTGTTATGATGTAAATCGTTTGGGCGCCTTTTTGATTTAAATAAAGATGTGGGCCAATTAGATCATTTGTTATTATGTAACCTGGCCAATCAGCAATGATTTCCCAGCGACCCTTGCTGTTGACCTTGGTCTGACGTGGTCCGTCGCAGGAAGGCACGAACCTCATCAAGTGTGGAAAATCTAACTGGTTAGAAGGAAAATGTCAGAAGTGGCAGGACAGAAAGTCAGCTAGCCACTAAGCTAACGGCTACAGTAGAGAAAACCCCATAAGCTGTGTCCCAAAACTTAGGCCGCATCCTTCGGAAAACCCGTCCTTCGCGGTCTACGTGGGTCGGGTCCTTCGAAGACCCAGAAGGCCGGAAGTGCGAGGCTGTGAATCGGGTCGGTCTCGCCTTCAGATTTGCGTCACCAGCTGTCTTGGTGGAGTTTAATAAACTCATCCATCTGCTCCTCCCTAAAATATAACAGGACACTGGAGCAAATTCTCGACCATCGCACACTTCTGTTTGATCAGTTTGCTGTTTGACGTTTATTCAGCTGTGTGAAAACTATAACTTTGCTCTCAGCCAAACCGATTTACTCAGGAACAAATAAAACACTGATAAAGCCAAACAACAACAAGTCTGACACGGACCAGCAAACTGTACTATGCAAATTATGCCACAAACCGGCCCCCACCCGTGACACTTGTAAAATTGCTGTGGTTTTTAACAGAGCTTTAATGTGCTGAAAGTATCAGATGGATGTTGTACTAGTTAAGTTAGGAGGGATCAAAAATGCTGGGATTGTTTAAAATTACTGCATTATTTAATGTACCACTATTTTAGGATTTTCCCCTTAAAGATGTGGCAATGCAAACACCTTTTGCGTCCTCCCCTTGCATGCACACTTGCCGGGCATATTTTCTATTTAGAATTTGATATAAATGTTTTCACATTTCAGGCCACTCAATATTTGCCTCCAAGAACCGAGCCGGCAGCCAGTTGGCGGGTTTGACGAGATGGAAAAAAAACTGCTCTCTGCATCTCTCGCCACAATGAAATTCAATGTAAAGCACCTGCGGTTGTATTAAAGCAGCAGAGGGACACAGCTTTGAAAGGACAGCAGAATGAAAAGAAGAAAATACGCTTTCAGCAAAAGCCAGAGTCCCATATTCCACAATATTTATTGAGTTGGATTTATTATCTTGGAGGAAATGTGCTTTAGTTGTTTCCAAAGAGAGCAGAGAGGCGAGGAGGAGGCGGCCACCTGAGAGCCACAGAAAGGCCCAAAATGACTGCTTTTCTCATCATCTCTCAGCAGATTTTCAGAGAGGCAGGGTGTGGCAGTAAACCAGGGCACAGCCGAGGAAAATGGCTTATCTGAAATGATTCTGCTATCCTGGAACAGCAGGGTGTCCTGTGGCTTAGAGAGTGAGTTTGTTAAAGGTACAACAGACTCTTCATCTTGTGGCAGCAATAGTTTCGCCCGTTTCGGTGCAGCTTTTACTCACCTCCTCATTCCACAACCTTAAAATCTAGTTTCTGTCTTATTGGATTTGAGAGTCATTCTGTGGCGCTGAAGTCAGAGTCATGGAGGTGCTATGAAAACACTGTATCAACCCCTGTTTTGCCATCAAACTTATAAGCTTGTTATAAGAGCCTCACATAAAAAATAAGGTTTTTTTAATTATTTCTGGGAAACTTAATGTCATCCAGGTTAGAATAACCAGAAACCCAGGAAATCTTGCACTAACTCCAGCCTTCGTTCTAAAGCTGGTGAACTCGATCGGTGAATATCGAGCCGTTTGCTGCTGACAAACTTGCACAATCCTGGTGCATTAGTGTATTGTGTGTTCTGTGATGTTGGATTGCGGAAGACTTTGGCCTTTAGCTCAGCATTAGTGAAGTAAAGTTTATTTATACAGCACATTTAAGTATAACAGAAGTTGAGTGTTTATGCTGAACAACACACGATAAAATAGCAAAACGGTAGAAAACATAACAATATAATTGTAAATAAAAGTAACATCCTATACTGTTCATATACCTTTTCATGATTTCACTTCCTGCCTTTTATTTCGATTATGCTGCACTATCCATAAACATCGTCACTTTTCTGCGCTCCCTTAAGGCTGAAGAACTCTAAAAAAATTATTACTTCTATATTTCCCATCATTTTTATATTTTACTGTTAGCTGACGATGAGCAGTGGTGGATGAATGTATGGAGCTATTCATTCATAAAGGAATAAAATAAGTGAAACATTTGAAAGTGTTTCCCAAAAAACTATTTCGCCAAAAATGTTACCAAATAGCATTAAATGGATCAATATTACTTCTGCATTTGTTTAAGATAAGCTCAGTTTAGATATGTTTTATTCATGTATTCTGTTCAATTTTGAATATTGAAATATTGAATCATATTCTATAAAATCATATATTTTTCCGTGTGGCTTTCAAGTTAGGACCATGTACCACTGAAAAAAGAGCTCTGAAAAACAAGCTAACGCCTGTTTTTTATTTTTTAAACAAACATATTACAATACAGTAATTAAAAAAATCACAGCTGAATTAAAGGGTTTAAGCCATGTATGACAGTATCTATGGGAGATTATAAAAAAAATGTTTCAGTGGTGCCAAAAAAGTTAAAGGTCCCTGGTTTGAGAAGGAGACACAAATCTCTTGGGGTTTTGTCAGGATGGGTATCTGCCATAGAAATCTGCCAAATCACATATGCAGGACTCACTGTAGCGAAGCCTTGTGAGTCAGGCAGCAGTGGAAGTAGCTTTCTGGGCCAACTGGAGTTAAGGCTGCTTCCAGAGACAATAGTCAACTGTGGCCACAAGATGTCACTAAGTTTAGAGGATGGTCTGCACAGGCAACAAGAGAAGCTTAAGTGACAGAATACTGTTTGAGATGAAAGGAGAGAAGATCGGTTTAATTTTTAGATTTCACTGAGTAAGCAGTGCTTGGCCTGACAGAAACCCACCACATCAGTGGGGCTGGCCTTTCCAGACAGTTTGGACTTTTAAAGTTTAGGTTATTTTAAAAAAACAAATTCAGTGTAAAAGCTAGCTGGAACCATTAACATCTATCAGTTAGCTAACCTAAGCATTCACCGTGGTGTATAAATTGATAACATGTCTTAAGGACAACCCTTGGAAGCATTTAAAAGTGCTGTCACTGCCTCTAACATCGTCCGATACACTGCTCAGCACTTTTCATAGTTAAATGTAGCTCAAAGTTTTCCACAGAGTCACTGAAGTTGATTAAGACGGAACAAGCGCAGACAATAATTAGCTGGATGGAAAAAACCACTGGGCAATTAAAACTCAATAAGTTGTTATTTCACCTGTCAAAGCTTATCATCCTGTGATGTTCGGGCTTTGTAAGCTGATTAGCTTTTCTTGTTATTCCTCCTGTATGTTGTTGTGCTTCCTACTGAAGGCCTGATATGATTCGTGATCGTTCTCACATTCACATAATGTTGGGGTTGTGAGCCTCGGTTATTTTATGCTGTGTTTTTGTAGCTGTTGTTTCACATTGAGAAAATGCCTCTACCTGACTAAGTGTTATGTTCATTTTCATATCTCTGAAAACTCCCAGGATACAGTCATCATTTGGGTATCTGTGGCTGAATAACTTTCCATTCAGTTTCCCAGGGGCAGAAAAAAATCTGTTTATTTACTTCTTGAAGGAGGACGCATGATAACAGCGCAGGCGGGTTGGTTGGGACAATTGAGCACAGCGGCATTGTGCTGCTGAGACGGATGGGAGCGAGTCACCTCGCACAGTGTTGTCCCCAGACGGACCTCATTTTCTCTTCTGCTCGAGTTAGCACATTCACACTCACTGCTGGCTGAGACGCTTCAATCTTAGAAAAACTGTTTTTCTTATGCAACAGCTTTTTAAGACGTGGGTTTGAACACAGGAGCTGGATGAATTTGCTTAATTCTCTGTTGGTTATGTTGTCAGACCAAGTGGGTAAGATATTGATTTTATTTTGAAGTCTGTGATGCTTTTCATTCTTTTCTCGAGACTTTGCTCACCTACCACTTTACAGTATTTGGTACACTTTGCTAGTACTGGCTCGGACCCCCTTTTCCCTTTTTTACCCCTCAACAGTTATAAAAGGCTGATGGGGTAAAAAAGTCACCCAGCCGGGTGGGCTGGCAGCATAAACACCTGCGTTTATGAATAACCCAAGAACAAGATTTAAATTGAATCCAGAGGTATATCTACTAAAAATCTTGAACAAGTTCAAATCCTAGTAACCTCAAGGTCAGAGGTCAAGTTTTCTGAAAATCTTGTGAATGCAATAAGTCAAGAACAAGTCGAAATGGGATTGATGGGTGTATCTCCTTGCAGAATAAGGGAAGCACTTGCAGCCACCAGTATTTTTTTCCTTTAGAACTGAGTTAAATGTTCATGGCATCGATTCAACAAGGTGCTGGAAACATTCCTCCGAGATTTTGGTCCATGATGTAAACCCTGTTACACCAAATTCCAAAGGTTCTCTGTTGGACTGAGATCTGGTGACTGTGGAGGCCATTTCAGTACAGTGAACTTGTTTTCATGATCAAGACACCAGCAGATTTGAGCTGTGAGATATAGGGTGTTGTCCCGCTGGAAGCAGCCAATGTGGACATCAGGCATTTTTCAGTCTTCTACGGTCCCGCTTCAGTGAGCCCATGTAAATTATAGCCTCGGTTTCCTGTTCTTAGCTGACAGGAGTGTGGTTGTGCTTTCAGAGATGCTCTTTGCATAGCTTGGTTGTAACAAGTGATCATTTGACTGATGAGAAGGCATCTTCTCCCAGAGAACTGCCACTCTCTGGGTAGTTTCCCTTCTTCAGACCATTCTCTACAATACCTACAAGGTTGGCTCTGTGGGAAAATCCCAGGAGATCAGCTTTTTGTGAAATACTCAGACCAGGCTGTCTTAGCACCAACAGCCATGCCACATTAAAAGTCATTTAAATCACCTTTGTTACCCATTCTGATGCTCAGTTTGAACTTCAGCTACAGGTGAACCTGGAGTTTTGGAAAAATTAAAAAATAGCCTCAGGCTCATCCCATACTGAGCTGGGATGGAGGAGGGTTGCAAAGTTTAAATAGTAGACCCAGAATGAGATTTGCCAGTAAGATGAGAAGGAGCCATCAGTTAATGTGTGCTGGCTGTGCAATCAGGTGATGTGCAGGGATGCAGCCGACTTTGAGTTTGCCAATATTAGGTTAAATATACGAGTCCAGCTTTGTCTTTATTTCATCTCGACCACCGTTTGTCCAGATTGGGGTGTGAAGGCAGCAGCTGAAAAACACAGGTGCTTTTACTCCCTCCAGATCTTCCTGAGGGGAATCTAAGGGTTCCACAAAGCTCCAGCGTATCCTTTGGGAAACATCCGGGTGGCAGATGACCCACCTACCTCGTTTAGCTTTTTCACCTCGAAAGAGCAACAACTCTATTCTGAGCTCTTCGCCCTGTTCCCAGGTGTTGGTCCACAGTCCCAGTGGAGAGAAGTCATTTCTCTGCCACCTGCATTTGTGAACTTTCGATTACTACCAAGAGCTTCTTGACCCTGGGTGAAGACAGGAAAACATCAAGTGCTAATTTCAAACCTTTGTTTTGGAATTAGCACCTGAGGATTAACATCTTCTGGCGCTGTTGCAGATGAGGCTGCAGTCTCCCTTTCTCCTGTCTACCTTCACTCATGAACAAGCATGAACTCCTTCAACTCTCTCCCAGGTTCCTGAGGCCAAGATGCTGTTTTCTCCCAAAGTACCATCTCCCATCAAAGCTGTAACCTTCTGTAAATGGTCCATTTTTGGTACTGAGAAAAGTTTGGTAGTGTGTAAGCTGGAGTTTAAAAAATAAAATTGGAAGTTGCTTCATTCACAGAAACTGTGATCTTAGATAAAGTGGATGGCTGGGTCGTGCTTGTCTTCTCGAAGTGACGTTAAAGTACTTTATTAAAAGAGTCCAACAGAGGATTCTGACCTTCATCTCTTTCAGTCATTCTGACAGTATACTCTGACCAAAATCTCGTCAACTCCTTCACAGTACACATGCTCACATCTTTCTTATCTGGGTGCACAGCTCTCCAGCATCCCAACAGTCAACACAAAACGAGTCCATTTCAACAGACTCTCAGCTCAGCCTTTAATGAAACAGACTGGCTGGAAAAAAAGTTGCAGCTTTCTGCAGGTATTCAAAAAGTTCACCGGTTCATGGAGAAGTACTTAGAGCTTGAAAGGATTAAAGCACCACATTAAATACAGCAAAGTACTGGGTTACATCCCATATATCCACCATAGCCACAATATCTTTGTTAGTGAGTTTAGGTTTATAACATCTTTACGTCTGTGTGTACGCAGTTTGAGATTTTATGTCTTTCTTTGCAAAACGTCTCCGTAATGGCAATGTGGGTCTCACAGTTCTTCAGCAGAAACTATAAACAGTTACTGAAATGACTGTCAGTCATCAATTTGATGCTAATATTCAAATCAGAGGGTAAATCTTCATCATTCGGATAATTCCTGTGTTAATCCTTAAAAGTGCCAAGTTAGATTACTTTGAGATGCAAAATAAAGTATTTTGTCCTTAAAGGTTAACGTTAGCTCTGCCCTGTCCTGTAATATCACATATTTGAGTTTTTGATGTAAATTCTGTCCATCCGACTGTCTTAAACTCCTCTGCCTTAGACTGCAGCTGGTGTTTAACCACGCAAACCAAGGTGATGGAGTTGGACTCCACCTGCAGGATGAGGGATTCGGCAGAGAGGCAACGCTACAGTCACACCAGAGAAAACAGTGGTTGGAGACCACAGCATGACCAAAATTAGTGCAATAGGGTGCAATGCATTTACAATTTTGCAACTGTTCAAATGTTGTGGCCTTTAAACCGACATTGGTTCATCAAGACGAATCAAAATGCATTCAGTCTGCCGTCACTCTGCAATGTAATGTGATCAGGTTAGCAGTTGCATGCACTCTGTTTGTGATAATATGGCAATTAACTGTAGCAAATCTGCAAAAATCACAGACGTGTTGCTGTGCATTTGTTGAAATCTGTTGACATTTATGTACTTTACATTAAGCAGAAATTCATGAACTACTTAGATTTGAGTCCAGCTAGAACAGGGGTAGGCAACTCCAGGCCTCGAGTGCCGGTGTCCTGGAGGTTTTAGATGTGTCCATGATCCATCACAGCTGATTTAAAGGGCTAAATGACTCCTCAGCATTTCTTGAAGTTCTCCAGAGGTCTGGTAATGAACTAATCATTTGATTCAGGTGTGTTAACCCAGGGTGGGATCTAAAACCTGCAGGACACCGGCACTCGAGGCCTGGAGTTACCTACCCCTGAGCTAGAAGCTCACAGGTTTAACACAGAAATTCCTCCACAAATCGGGCCATGGTTGCTGCAGGACAGCGTTTAAGTGTTCATCGGTTATGCTCATCAGACTGATCAAACTATGTTGGCTATATAATATATGCGTCTGTCAAACGGTCTGAGGGTGGTTGCAGTCAGTCCGAGTCAGACTGTGATCGTTGGAGACAGGTTGCCTCCCACAAGGTGGCCTCTGCCATCATCTTAAGATGGGCATGAGGTTGACAAACTGGAAAATAGATGCCAGAATGAGGCAGCTCTCAGGTGGACTGTCAGATCGCTCTCCCTCAGTAGTCTTGCATCTGAATTCTCAGTTCAATTCAATTTTATTTATATAGCGCCAAATCACAACAAAAGTCGCCTCAAGGCGCTTCATAGATACAGAGAAAAACCCAACAATCATATGACCCCCTATGAGCAAACACTTTGGCAACAGTGGGAAGGAAAAACTCCCTTTTAACAAGAAGAAACCTCCGGCAGAACCAGGCTCAGGGAGGGGCGGGGCCATCTGCTGCGACCGGTTGGGGAGAGAGAAGGAAGACAGGATAAAGACATGCTGTGGAAGAGAGACAGAGGTTAATAACAGATATGATTCAGTCTTGGTAGTTTCTACTCAAAATAATGAAAACAATAAACATATTACTGTCAGTATATTTCAGACTGGGCTTTAATATACTGAAAACAAATATATAAACTGTGTGTTTAGGGAGTTGATCGTTGACTGGCCCATCAGTAATGTATTTTAACCTATTTTCTGCTGCCAGACTCAGTCTTTGGATGAAAGCTTCAGCATCATGCTTAAAGCATAAAAATGTGGCTGTGTTTCTTATTCAGGCTGAAAGGATACTTAGACATTGTGGCATTACTTCTGCTCATTATGTGCACAAAATGATTCTCTGTGTGCTATCGCTGTCAGTCATTTGACATTTCAAATGTTCTCTTGCTATTCTTTCCACTTTCACACCAGGGGGAAACAACGATTAAGTATGCAGCAGTGGGGCTGCAGTTCATACATGTATTCATGCGTAGTAAATGTGTAGTGAAGTGAGAGTGTTTAACTCGGTGGTTGTTCCTGCCCACTGATACACGTCTCTCCGCCGCTGCGCTTTACGTGTTTACACTGCGTGAATCTGTCAGGATGCCTCTCAAACACAGCTGCGGTGATGTTTAATCCGGGTTTTACCTGCACGTACGCAGTTATCACAGAGCATCAGGAGAATGTAAGACTCAACGCTGGCGATGAAGAATATTGAGTGAAAATGAAAAGCGCTATCACTGAAACGTCAGTTATTAATTTGCACTTCAGGAGCGACTATTCAAACATGTTGATTTTTAGTAGGAGCTGTCATCTGCGCTCATACTGCGCTCCATGATTTCCCTCTTCACTCCAGTGTTTTAGGAATTAATGACTGTCTGCCTGTGTCTGTCTGCAGACATTAGTCATACCTTATCAGTATGACAAATAAGGTGCTTCAGGAAGTTCAAGAAAAACTGTAAACTATCGTAGCAAAACATTTCCCATTAAAAGCTGTCATCATTTACTTTGGCTTTGTACTTTAGTTACACCCTATACATCTGCTCCAGATGTTTTTTTTGTCAATAGCCATTCTGGCAGGCCTCTATTTTGAGCTAAATAGTAACATGCTATTGCTTGCACTAGTTCACAACAAGGCGAGCAACACTTGGTGTCAACAGGGAGGAAGAACTCCTGAGCCAGGCTCAAAGTCAGGCACTTTTCTTATCTATTTGCTTTCTTACTGAAAGAATCATTCACTCATCCACACTCTGATAGAGTCATTGGGACAAACTCGGGGTTCTGTATCAGTAAAGTACCTTTAGTGAGATCATTGTTGCTGTGGGAGGAAATCCACACAGTTTTGTCATTTGGAGGACGCTCGTATGGATCCTGCCGCTCTTAGACGCTGCAGGTGAAAATTTCCTTCAGCTTTGCCGTGATTTCTGGGAATGCAATGGACATTTCATGAGGTATTTCAGTCTGGAGCAGAAGTAGTAAATCAAAAATGTCACCATTATAAAAAAGTTGCATTTGCTTCAAATGCTTATAAATTTTTAAATGATTTTGTTACTTTTTTATTAGTGAGTATCGATCTGCCAGCACCTGAGTGACATCAGTAATAATATAATTGAATGTTTGACTTGTGTCACTGTGTTAGCCCTGAATACCCTCACTAGAAGCTTTACTGTTGATTCATATGTTGTATTTTGAGTAATGTGTGCATCCTTTAATATAAACTCAGTGGTGACTTTAGTCATCTGAGCATCCATATGTGCTGCAAACATGATAATTTCCATAAAGCACTGTTCTTGCAAACAGTCCCTCTTGTTTTCCGCGCATTTCACATGCACATTTAGCCGTGGAGCTAAAGTTGCAGTCCCCCAGAGAAGGATCTCTAATGGCGGCTGACTGGTGCTTTGGTGGCTCTGTATCTTCTACCTGCCTGTATCGTTGTCATTCACATCATCACAGGACAGAACTTTGTTTGCTTTTATAGCTTCACTCGGAAACCACAAACAGATGAACAGATGCTAAATGGTTTTCAGAAACGGTAAACAAGCATCTATATTCATTGTGTGTCTGATGGAGTGTGTGGGACTGTGTGTGTTATAGGATTGGCTATGTGACAAGTAACTCTGTTGTAAAATAACTTCTCTGCTCGAGTCTCACGTCAAACAGCCAGAAGCCTTATGGCCCTAAAAGGAGTTGTGCTGTCGGACAAAGATGAACATCTCTGGTCGGATTTGTGTTTGGACTAAAGCTCCTGCTGAACCTGGAGACTTCAAAACAAAAGTGTTAGCCTGCATCATTTCTCAGCCGAAGGGTGACTGCCTCCGTATGCAGCTGTTTTTCAGAGGTGTCCACGGGATATATGGGCTCTTTTCTTTTGCTTTTGCTTTTTTAAGGGGGGAATGGGTCTATCCGCTTGCTAAGACTGAGCTCATTTGCCATTTATGGGTCCAAATATTCGTGAAGTTCCTAAAGTACAAACACTGTGACACAGCTGAGAATTAAAAATGGTCCTGATTTGTTCAGCTCCAAGAAAGTGATGTGTGGCTGTTCTCCTGGGTGCTGCATTAAAGTTTAATGTCCAGACATCCACGAAAACTAAGATTTACGAGGCTAGAGAAAAATGTGCACTCTCGACCAGCTGGCGAGTGGTTGCAGGAAGTTGCTGAGTGAAATTGGACCCAAAGAGGATTCTCCACCAAAAACAACCACAAGCAGATTGGTGCAGTTGCCTGTTGTTTGCATGGAAAATGCCAACTTGTCTGCAAATACTTGGAGAGCATTAGTAAAGCCTGAAAAAGCATGACGCAAACCAGAAACGGCACCTTCAAAGTAAAACTAGTGACAGTTTCCAATTCATGACACACTTATTTTTCACTACCGCTTAGAGAGTATCGGAAAAGCATTCGTAGACAAGTCAGCCTCTTCGATGCAAACTACTAACAACCGCGGCAATCTGCTAAGCCAAAGCAATCAAAATGAGGTCTTTGGCTAACCGTTAGGGAGTACACATTTTCCTCAAGTGAACAGTCAGATGGTCGAGGACCAATCACTAAGCTTTATTCACTTGACCCTACATGGTCACCGTAAATAAATAAATTGAATCTCATTACTGCTTCATGAACCAGCATCAGACTGTTTGGTAATTAGAAACTGATCCTAATTAGTGCATCTTTTTGGAATAATATGTAACCCTGGTAAGATTTACAGCAATCAGAAGTACAGGGTTCTTTGAATGCATCGTAGTCCTTGTCTGATAGTTTAATTTCTGGGCTTGCCCTGAAGGCACCATCTGCGGCTCCGTGCACGTGAAGGTGTGGTGTAGAGGAAAAAGGACGGCAAGGAAAAACTCCATGCTGCCGCGGAGCACGGTTTTTTCCAGTTGAAAGAGAGGAAAGAGGTTTAATTAACATTTGTGAGAGAGCTGTCGTTAGCGGTGAACCACAGACGGGTACCTACCTGAAAGGAGTCGGAGTATTTCTTCGAACTTTTTTGAACTATTCTGGTGAGTTAGCCTAGCTCACTTAGCACCGCTATTGCAGTTCAATGCACTGGAAAAAATAACTAACCAGTCAGAATAGTAGTAAATGTGTTTAATGATGTTTAAGATGTGTTTTCATAGTATTGCAATGTTGTGACAGTTTTGTTTATTATGAGTGTCTAATGTTTTTACTTTCTTGGGCCTGCTAGTTCAGCCGCGGCCAGCTAAGTGGTTATGCGCAGTTCACGTGCAATAGCTGTGCTGTTACTGTAACTGCGGGTGATGCACAGTAATACCGGTGTATTTACTTTTAATGTGTCACAAGATGCAAATTTATTTTAATATTTCAAAAGAACCAAGGACATTAGGAACAAGGACATTTAAGGAATGTGGACATCTAACATTCTGCATATTTGTGTGCAGACTGGTTTTTTTGTTGAGGTACAGTTCCATGGGTGCCAAGTGAGGAGCTGGTATCGTGGGTCTAAGACACTGTTGCTGCTGTGGAGGCCTTCTCTGTGTCAGGACGCCGACACGTTGATGCCTGCCGTACCAGGAGGGCGGTAGGAAAAAAAAACAAAAGGAAGCCCACCTGAGAGATACCTTATCATTTTCTTTTGCTACTTTTTCTCCGCCTGAGATTCAGGTCGTTTTCAGTTCTTAACCCAGGACAGTGGGTAACTGAATAAACTGACACCATAAGGAACTGGACACTCACGCGCTATTTTATTTTCTTTTTCCTTTTCTTTGGGGTGTTGAAATATTGTGTTTCTTGTCTTACATCTATTTTGATTGGTTCAATTATTTTTGTGATGCATTTGAGATGGTTACTGCATTTGAAGGTATCCCTACATTGAGGATGAGCAAAGGGAACTGATCCAAAAGGAAATATATAAAGCAAACTTTGTTTCATAAACCTGTGGTCGTGCGTGTTATGTGGGTTGGAAGTCTCATTGCTCTTACAGAGTTGCTACCGCCAATCTCCTTCCCAGACCTAGATTCGGATATTGTAGACATTGCACTTGGGCGAGCAGTATAGATCATCTCTTTATAGATAGAGGGACACACGTCCAGGTTACATAAAAAGTGGCGAGCCAGCCAGGAGATTGGTTAATAGTAGCTTTCTGATCTTCCACCCCACACTACGCACGTTTGAGATTTTTGAGATTTGTTCCACTGAGTCAGGTATGGATATTTGCAATCGTTTTGAGGTTAATGGTCAAAACTCCCTGTATGTAACAGGTATAGGACCAGAATACACAGATGAGGAAATAACTGCTGTGTTCAAAGTTAATGGAGATATTTCTAAATTAGTGAGGATCCCTGACGAATCAGGACAACCAGAGGGTAGAGCCCTGGTCCAGTATGCATCTGACAGGTCTATCTCTAGAATCGACCCCATTACTTTGGGTACCGTACCAAGTCCAAAGGACCCAGCTGTGATGTGGTTTGCGAGGACCATTAGAGATGTTTGTCAGGAAGTGGTGGGGAGGGAGATAGCTTGCAGATACCTGGACGAACTAAAGTCTGTCGCAGGCAGTGGCAGGAAAGGTTTCTTGAATGTGCTTCAGGAGGAACTGCATGGGAACCAGGGCACATCACATGACGTACACAGTAATGCTACACGGCCCTATGCAGCTCAAAATACTAACACACCTAATAATGATCAAAATGAGCCTGCAGAGCCCACACATGTTTATAGTGCATCTGCTAGTTTACCAACGAGCCCAGTCCACATCAGTGAGGATGTTTTTAACCCCCCCCAGATCCAGAGAGTGATTGTGGAGCATGTCATCCGAAGTGAGTCCACCACTTCACCATCCCCACAAATAAGGTTGCGCACCTTCTCTGGGCGGATGCCAAGGCCAAACGGTGAGGTGGACTACGAAACATGGCACACCCAAGTTGATCTTCTCCTTAACGATCCTTCCTTGAATGATGCTCACAAGGTGAGAAGGATTCTTGAGAGCTTGCTGAGTCCAGCAGCTGATGTTGTGAAGCCTCTTGGCATCTCTTCACCACCAAGTGTCTACATCACTCAACTTGATTCTGCTTTTGGTGTTGTGGAGGATGGAGAGGAGTTGTTTGCGGCATTTCTCGGCTCTAACCAAGATAGTGGAGAGAAGCCATCAACATACTTGAACAGGCTCCATAGCCTCCTCACAAGAGCAATTTCTAGAGGGGGAGCCTCAGCTGGAAATTCCAATGATCATTTGCTCAGACAGTTTTGTAGGGGCTGTTGGGATCAGAGCATCATCATCGGCTTACAGTTAGAGTGCAAAAAGGGAAATCCACCAACATTTCCTGAATTCCTCCTCATGCTGAGGACTGAGGAAGACCGCCGTTCCACAAAGCTAGATAGGATGAAAAAGCATTTAGGTGCTTCGAAAGCTAACATGTATGCCCACCATGTTTTTGATATGCCCTCTTATGACTGTGAGCCTGTCCCACTGCCTAACTCAAAGCCGAATGAGACATCAAAGCTTGAAAAGAAAGTAAATGAGCTAACTAAACAGTTGGAAAAGCTAAACAAAAAGCCACCGAGCCTCACTCATGATAGTAATCCTCCCCTAGTGGTAAAAGCAAAGCGAGATGAAACCTCTGATATTGAGAACAAGATAGCTGAACTGACAAAGCAAGTTGAAAAACTAGCACAAAATCAGAGAGAGAGTACTGAAAAGACCGACTGCTTTGCAATCAGTAGTAGTAACATGAAGAGGGGCCTTAAGGTGCCTGGAATGCCGAGGCCGTGGTTTTGTTTTAAGTGTGGGGAAGACAACCACATTGCTGCTCACTGCTCCAATGAACCCAACCCCGCACTGGTTCGCAAGAAAAATGCAGAACTCCGGGAGAGGCAGGATAAGTTTTTAGCTCAGCAGGCTGCTTCCCCATTCACTTTAAACTAGTAGCAGCTCCTGTTGTGGGACGTCCAGGAGCTGCAGTTGATGATAACCCCTGTCCCAACAGATCAGTTGATGGTGCTGGAACACAGAAGAAAGTCATAACCCACACAATGACTGAAACCTACCGTTGCACAGAGCGATCTATACCTGCAGGGCTTGTAGGTCCTCGTTGTGCGGCTTCTGTCTTTCTTGAGGGTGTACAGTGTGAGTCCATAATGGACACCGGCTCACAAGTTACAACAGTGTCCGAGTGTTTCCATAAGAACCATCTGTCTCACTTACCTATACATCCAATTCATGCCCTTCTTGAAATCGAAGGAGCAGGTGGACAGCAGGTCCCCTATCTTGGTTACATAGAAGCGCGTGTCACTTTCCCGCTGTCTGTTCCTGGCAGGAAAGAGGAGCTAGTCGTGTTAGCACTTGTGGTGCCAGAGTGTCAGTTCAACAGCAGGACCCCCCTGTTGATTGGTACCAATGTGTTATTACGACTTTATGAACAAGTACTTGAACAGGATGGTCCAGAGGTTGTTTGCAGACTCTTCTCTAGAGATTTTGCAGTGATCTTCCAGCATATTGCCCAGATCCATGACCTCAACAACCATGCTCATCCTGTCAGGTTACATGGTGGAAACCCCATCACCATCCCTGCAAAACAAAAGTGCTGCATCACAGGTGATGTCAGGTTGAAAAGGAACAGTCAGACCACATTTGTGCTTGAACCCAATGAACATCACAGGTTGCCAGGTGGCGTGTTCCTTGAAGCTGCTCTGATGGACATTCCATTTAAGTCTAGCTGCAAGGTCCCGGTCGTCCTGCGCAATCTTAGTGACCATGATGTTACGCTGCAGCCAAAATGCATCATTGCTCAAATATGTGCAGCTCAGCAGGTCACATCACTTGGACCAGTGAAAGGTGACTCTCATCACAATAAGCCTGACAGTGACAACCTTGAGTTCAATCTTGATGATTCACCAATATCTGAACAATGGAAAGATCGTATCACCACCAAGCTTAGATCTATTCCAGAAGTCTTTGCTGTGGATGACCTGTCATATGGTCACACCACTGCAGTGAAACATCACATCAGGCTACATGACGAGACTCCTTTTAAGGAGAGGCCAAGGCCTATTCATCCCAGTGACAGGGAGGCAGTCAAGGAGCATCTTAAAGAACTGCTTGATGCAGGAATCATTAAAGAGTCACAGAGCCCTTTTGCATCCCCAGTGGTCTTGGTCCGGAAAAAGAATGGTTCTATCAGGTTATGCATCGACTACAGGAAGCTAAATGCTCGAACCATCAGAGATGCATACGCTCTTCCGAACATTGAGGAGACCTTTGCTGCCCTTAGCGGTGCTAAATGGTTCTCCGTCATGGACCTTAAATCTGGTTATTACCAGGTTGAGATGGCCGAAGAAGACAAGCCTAAAACCGCTTTCACGTGTCCCCTCGGCTTCTTTGAATTCAATCGCATGCCTCAGGGTGTCACGAACGCACCAAGCACTTTTCAGCGCCTTATGGAAAGGTGTGTTGGTGACTTGCATCTCAATGAGGTATTGGTGTTTCTGGACGACTTGATTGTCTTTTCAGACACATTGGAAGAACATGAAGCACGACTCATGAAGGTGCTGAACCGTCTTAAAGATTTCGGTCTAAAGCTTTCTCCGGAGAAATGTCACTTCTTTAAGACGTCAGTAAAGTATCTTGGTCATGTCGTGGATGCACGAGGAGTTCATACTGACCCTGACAAGATATCCGCCTTGAGAGACTGGCCTCGTCCTTCAAATAGGAAAGAGCTTAAATGTTTCTTAGGCTTCGCTGGGTATTATCGGCGGTTTGTCGAAGGATATTCCCAGATAGCCAAACCTCTTAATAGCCTGACAGCAGGCTACTATCCACCAAAGAAAAGGGGCAAAGTGTACAAGAGGGAACGCTTCACGACTCTTGTGAGCCCTAATGCACCGCTCGGTGAGGAGTGGACTTCGGAGTGTGAGAGTGCATTCAGAACCCTGATCAAGAAACTGACGTCTGCGCCCATCCTTGCTTTTGCGAATCCACAACTACCATATGTTGTACATACTGACGCTTGTCGCGATGGATTGGGGGCAGCGCTCTATCAAGAGCAGGAGGGGAAGCTCAGAGTTGTCGCGTATGCCAGTCGAGGTCTTTCCAAGAGCGAGAGAAACTACCCTACGCACAAACTCGAATTCTTGGCCTTAAAGTGGGCCGTTTGTGAAAAGTTCAGTGATTTCCTTTATGGGTCAAGTTTCACTGTGCTTACCGACAACAACCCCCTCACATACGTCTTGACATCTGCGAAGTTAGATGCTGCTGGTCATCGCTGGTTAGCCGCTCTTTCTACTTACCAGTTTACCATCAAGTACAGAGCAGGGCAGGCCAACCGCGATGCAGATGGGTTATCCCGGCGGCCTCAAGGTCCGCCTCTTGAGGATGAAGCTTTCACTAAAGAAAGAGAGAGAATAGAGGACATGAAAAAACGGTTCATGGAAGCAGGAGATGACATGGATCATGAGGTGTTCTCTGCATTATGTCAACGTCATCTTGTGATGGTTAAAGATGAACGTCACCCTCATTCAGAGCAGCCTGTCATTGCGGAGTCTCTTGTTGTCGACCCTTCTGTAGTGCCTGATGTTTTCGATGAGGGCACTTTACCATCCATGGCTAACTCTGACTGGTGTAATGCTCAAAATAATGATCCGTCTCTCTCACGTGTCATCACCTTTGTGAGGAGAGCTGTAAAACCCAGTTTCAGAGAGACAAACCTTGAACATCCCGATGTCAAACTTCTTTTTAGGGAGTGGAAAAAACTTGAACTCAGGGATGGTGTCCTGTACAGGAAGTGGTCTGAGCGAGGCGAACTGGTGTATCAGTTGGTCTTACCCGAACAGTTCAGAGAGAGGGCACTGCAAGGAGTGCATGATGATGTTGGCCATCTCGGTTCTGAGCGTGCACTTCAGCTTGCTCGTGCCAGGTTCTACTGGCCGAGAATGGCCAGAGACATCGAGGAGAAGTGCAAAAAGTGCGAACGCTGTTTCAGGCGGAAGGCTGTGCCTCAGAGGGCCGCGCCTTTGGAAAACATTTCTGCTACTTATCCACTTGAACTTCTTTGTATGGATTATCTATCCCTTGAGCCGGATGATAGAAACACGAGAAACATTTTAGTCATCACCGACCACTTTACAAAATTTGCTGTGGCGGTGCCGACTAGGGATCAGAAAGCCAGAACTGTTGCGAAGGCTTTATGGGAGAACTTTATTGTTCACTACGGGTTCCCCAGTCGTCTGCTCAGCGACCAGGGCAGGGACTTTGAGTCTAAGACGATCAGAGAACTCTGCACACTGATTGGAGCAGACAAAGTTCGTACCACCCCGTACCATCCCCGGGGAAACCCAGTGGAACGATTTAACCGGACCCTCCTTGGTATGCTAGGGACCCTGGAAGAGAGAGACAAATATCATTGGAGAGATTTTGTCAAACCTCTGGTCCACGCATACAATTGCACGAGAAACAGTACAACAGGCTATTCGCCTTACGAACTAATGTTTGGTAGGCAGCCCAGACTGCCGATTGATCTTGTCCTGGGAATCCAACCTGATATGGCAAGTCACAAGACCCACTCAGAGTATGTCAAGGGCCTTCGTCAACGCCTACAGGAGAGCTACTCATTAGCTGCTAAAAATGCCAAGAAGATGGGAGAGAAGAACAAGGCTAGGTTTGACAGGGAGGTCAGGGCAGCTGAACTCTTAGAAGGGGATAGGGTCTTAGTGAGAAACGTGAATATCAGGGGGAAACACAAACTGGCAGATCGGTGGGAACAGAAAATCCATGTTGTTGTCAGACGGATTAGCGACAGTCCTGTTTATGTAGTCAAACCTGAGACAGGGGAGGGGCCACACCGTACGTTACATAGAGACCTTCTTTTGCCGTGCGGGTTCCTACCTGTAACTGAGATCAGAGAGCAAAGTTCTTCCACTGACGCATCGAGGAAAATGAGACTGAGGGGCAAAACAACAAAAGGCGTGCAAGGGGACACTGATTGTCAGGAGGACGGGTCGTACAGTGATGAAGATGAACTGTATCCTAATACATGGATGCCAGAAATCATCACGAAGGGTCCTTTCCTGCAGAGGGAAGGAGGCTTCAATGAGCCTCAGCCAGTTTCCAGGGTATTAAACCCAGACACCCCTTCTTTTGTGCCCCAAAGTTCCGCACACTTACCTGAAAGACCTACTCACGAGCTTCAACCAGGAACTCCTTATGTTAGCTCTGAGAATAGTGGTTCAGTTACACATCCTACTTCACACTGTAGGACTCCGGACCATATTGTCATTGATATTCCTGAACCTGATGTGACACAAATCTCACCTGATGAAGAGAACACAGATCTCATCACCACAGACCCTGTAGTTGCAGACACTGACAATGTAGTATCTGAGAGTCAAGAGTCCGAGAACGCAAGTGTCCGGCGTTCTACTAGGGAGAGACGTCCGCCTCGGAAACTCACCTACGATGAGCTGGGGGAGCCTTTAACCTTGGCCATTAGTTCATTCTTTCAGGCTTTAGGGGCTGCTATTTCACATGTGTCTGTACCGGTAGGGGCAGGTATGCATGCTGGGACTCATGCAGTCTAGAGGGGGAGAATGTAACCCTGGTAAGATTTACAGCAATCAGAAGTACAGGGTTCTTTGAATGCATCGTAGTCCTTGTCTGATAGTTTAATTTCTGGGCTTGCCCTGAAGGCACCATCTGCGGCTCCGTGCACGTGAAGGTGTGGTGTAGAGGAAAAAGGACGGCAAGGAAAAACTCCATGCTGCCGCGGAGCACGGTTTTTTCCAGTTGAAAGAGAGGAAAGAGGTTTAATTAACATTTGTGAGAGAGCTGTCGTTAGCGGTGAACCACAGACGGGTACCTACCTGAAAGGAGTCGGAGTATTTCTTCGAACTTTTTTGAACTATTCTGGTGAGTTAGCCTAGCTCACTTAGCACCGCTATTGCAGTTCAATGCACTGGAAAAAATAACTAACCAGTCAGAATAGTAGTAAATGTGTTTAATGATGTTTAAGATGTGTTTTCATAGTATTGCAATGTTGTGACAGTTTTGTTTATTATGAGTGTCTAATGTTTTTACTTTCTTGGGCCTGCTAGTTCAGCCGCGGCCAGCTAAGTGGTTATGCGCAGTTCACGTGCAATAGCTGTGCTGTTACTGTAACTGCGGGTGATGCACAGTAATACCGGTGTATTTACTTTTAATGTGTCACAAGATGCAAATTTATTTTAATATTTCAAAAGAACCAAGGACATTAGGAACAAGGACATTTAAGGAATGTGGACATCTAACATTCTGCATATTTGTGTGCAGACTGGTTTTTTTGTTGAGGTACAGTTCCATGGGTGCCAAGTGAGGAGCTGGTATCGTGGGTCTAAGACACTGTTGCTGCTGTGGAGGCCTTCTCTGTGTCAGGACGCCGACACGTTGATGCCTGCCGTACCAGGAGGGCGGTAGGAAAAAAAAACAAAAGGAAGCCCACCTGAGAGATACCTTATCATTTTCTTTTGCTACTTTTTCTCCGCCTGAGATTCAGGTCGTTTTCAGTTCTTAACCCAGGACAGTGGGTAACTGAATAAACTGACACCATAAGGAACTGGACACTCACGCGCTATTTTATTTTCTTTTTCCTTTTCTTTGGGGTGTTGAAATATTGTGTTTCTTGTCTTACATCTATTTTGATTGGTTCAATTATTTTTGTGATGCATTTGAGATGGTTACTGCATTTGAAGGTATCCCTACATTGAGGATGAGCAAAGGGAACTGATCCAAAAGGAAATATATAAAGCAAACTTTGTTTCATAAACCTGTGGTCGTGCGTGTTATGTGGGTTGGAAGTCTCATTGCTCTTACAGAGTTGCTACCGCCAATCTCCTTCCCAGACCTAGATTCGGATATTGTAGACATTGCACTTGGGCGAGCAGTATAGATCATCTCTTTATAGATAGAGGGACACACGTCCAGGTTACAAATACATTTTAAAATATTTAAAAAATAATAACAATAATAGTTTCCGAGATAAGTCTATGGATTTTTTATTAAATGAAATGCTCTCCCACAGTGCTTTAAATCACCAAACTTTCCAGTTACTTTCTCATCTATATTCTGAAGTCATGGCCAGATTTAGAGAACATTTTATACCTACAAAAATGGCCCAAACCGATTTTTCTGGAGTTTGACAGTTTTCTGATTTATGGAGTGATTAAAAATAAAATATTTCTAAAATCCCCCCTGCAGAAGTGCTCAGATCTACCAACAAAATCAAACAGTGTTCAGATCTCTGTGCTCAGTTTTCATCATATTGGCTGTGCTGTGAAAAAGTATTTGCCCCACTCCTGATTTCTCAGGTTTTTTTCTTGGTTTCTTAGCTCATATAATTATTTAAATAACGACTATAAGTTCAGAAAGGGGGGCCAGTGATTTCTCACAGCAATATATTGGAGATATCCTCTCTCTGACATCATGCAGACGCAAGAGTAGAAAAAACTGACAGAAACTGAGTGTTTCTGTCCTGGATCTGACTTGGATATTCACCGAGTCACTTATTTGAAACTTTGGGCATATTTTAAAGCACATGTCATCGTAACAGTGCAATATAAGAATAGTGAGTCTTCTTTAAAACACATGGACCCATAAAAAGGATTATTCTTCCCCAATGTTTCCCGGCTTTAGCTCAGTGTTCATTTCTTCATGTTAAAGAAGACAGATGATGATTTTTCTCTATTACGTTCCCCTCTTAATCCCAAACCTGCTGTTTTACAACTCCATCGCCACGAATCATCCGTCTTCGATAATGAGTTTACTTTGATGGCGACAGTCGATTTGTCAGAGTTGCTGAGCGGGGTTGTGAGGTGCTCATTTACCTGGAGGATGCAGTCAGGCTGTCTGAGCCCAGCTGTGCCTCCAGACAGAAAGCCGCCGTCCCCGAGAGCGAGAACTTTGTCATCATTTAATGTCAGTGAAGATTTTCAACGTGAAACTTTCATTCATCAACATCAAAAATGTTTTTGTTTGCCGGGTTTTCACAAGCTTTGCATCGATGTCTGCTCTACTTTTCTTTTTTGCCCTAATGGAGACCAGAATTTACTAAATAAATATCATGTTGCATTCAAAATCACACGAAACCAGTGACTGAGACCACAAAGTCGTCAGCAAAGTGTTTTCTGAGCTCGTAAAGAAGTAGGGTCATATTTCCACACATACAATCTGAATTCAGATGATGCGCCCCCTGCTGGTCACTGAGCAGAATACAGGTTTAAGGTACTTAACTGACTTTCTTATCAGATATGGAAGCTTTTGGTCATTTTTTGTGGTAATGTGCATCTCTGGGTGTTGTAATGTAGGTAAACACCTCCTCCCAGGTGTGTGTGAGAGAGAGTGTGTGTTTATATATCTTTGTGGGGACCAAAGATTGGAAGTTTACTATGCTTGTGGGGACCAACAGCCCTTATGGAGACAAAATCTTGGTCCCCACGAGTTTGAAGGCATTTTTCAAGCTCAAAATGTGGTTTTAGTGTCAGGGTTACAATTAGGTTATGGTTAGGTTTAGGCTAAGGGTTAGGCATTCATTTAATGGTTAGGATTAGGGTACGCGGCATTATGTCAATTAGATGTCCCCACAAAGATGAAAACACAGTGTGTGTGTGTGTGTGTGTGTGTGTGTGTGTGTGTGTGTGTGTGTGTGTGTGTGTGTGTGTGTGTGTGTGTGTGTGTGTGTGTGTGTGCAAACATGCATCCCTGCATTAGTGCCATTTCACATTTGATCTGCTTTGCTTTATTGCAAACAACTGTGTGACTGCTGTGCCAAATCAGTGTAATTCAGCCAGCAGATTATTTGTGCTAATGGATGAAAGCAAACCAAAGGTGCTGGGTTTTATTTGTCTCGTCTCTCCTGAAGACAGAGCAGGATTACAGCAGCCGCAGAGGAAGCAGCCAGAACAGGAAGTGGACGTTTCTTTTATTCTCTCATGAATGCAGTCGTAAACTTGGCAGAGTGGCTCCAACATTAATCCCGATCCGGTTGCTCTGTTTTCCTTTTTGCTTTTTCATGTTTCTGTTGTTGTGTATTTTTTTGGAGTCCTGCGATACCACCGGCTGAGGATTACTCGTCCCCCCGCTGCGTTCCTGGCTCCAGCAGCTCGTCCGGGTGGCTGCGAACCCCTCCAACGATTCATCTTCGTGCGGCGTGAATGTGGTCGCTGCTGATAAAGTGGAGATGCAGCAGCGGCGCTGTTCCCCTCAGCGAGCGGAGAGGAGGCTCAGACAAAAGGAAAGGAGAGGAGAGGAAGGGAGGGATGTGGGAAGTTGAAACCAGGTCCAGTGACGCATCATCTGCATTTCTGACTGTCTGATCGTGCTGCAATCTCCATAGACTCCCATGTGAAAATTTCCACCTTTAAACACGTCTACAGCCTTAATAGTGTTTAAATACTTCAGTCTCAGTCTCACACAGCTGTTAACCTCCTTGACTCCAGATGTGAGGATCACAGGAGCCTCGTAGTTTGACTTCCATGTTTTTCCTTTTGCTGTGCAAGGTGTTCCTGCTATTTTAGGAAAAGCACTGTTTACTCTTTTCTTCAGCTGGAAAAGCTGCAGTGCAGGAAACAACTGAGCTGTTCCTCATTTTTAAGTGGGCACCCTGAGGAGTCCCTCGAGGACCCCCGGAGCGCCCCACATCACTAATTTGCTGCTTTCTCCCACTGAGCCGACGGTGGAGAGTGAAACTTCATGACAACTTTATTTAAAACAAAACAAGATGTTCAGCTGAGCTGAGTGTGTGTGTGTGTGTGTGTGTGTGTGTGTGTGTGTGTGTGTGTGTGTGTGTGTGTGTGTGTGTGTGTGTGTGTGTGTGTGTGTGTGTGGGCTAATGATCTGATATTGTTTTATGGGTTTGTTTTGGAGTGTGTTTGGTTGTGGTTAGCAACAGCAGGCCTGCAGGGATTGAGATGTGGATTGAGTAAAAAGAGTTGAGAGGGTGAGGATCCAGCCAAGAGGCTCCATATCTGCCAGGCTGTGTATGGAAACACAAAACACACTCACACTCAGTACTGCAGAGCTTTGTTGCAGACTCATCTCTCCTGAACCCTCTGAGCCACATGAAAAAAGGAAAATCAGGATCTCTAGCTGATGCACACCCTCACCCCTCCCCTGCAGATTATTCCCACATCATGAACTTAAAAAAAAGATGCTGCTCCAGCAACTTCTCTCTTTTTTTGGTGGAAGTCAACCTGCAACTCTCGGCTACCGTCCCTCACACCGAACCCCTCCGTCAGGCGACATTCAATTTGCAGTTAGCTCTCTTTCCATTTGCAGTTAGTTGGCTAAATGTGAGACTCCGGGGACGTGAAGAGCAGGCTGAAGATGAGCAATCGTTGTGGCGCTTCATTACTTAACTCTTCTCCCTTTTGAGAGCCAAAATTAAGTTTAAGTGTGTTTGGAGGAGGTGAGAAATTCGGCAGCAATTAAAAGCCTCCTCCATCCACGTCCAGAGACAAATATGTTTTTTTTACTGAGGTTAATGCAAATGTTTGATATCCTGAGGAGAGGATCTCTCATGTGTAGTCAATCAGCTATTGAGCAGAATATTTATGTCTCCACATTAAGCTGTTCAGTTTGCACATTTCTCCCTGTGGAAGCGTTTGTTTGAACAATCACTGGAATTTCCAGTACTTTATAATTTTGCCCATTCGGCCATCTTTTCCATCTAAGGAAAACACTGGGTGCATTTTATTTTTCTAATTTATTACCTTTGTTTTACCAGGAAGTCTTTACAAGACAAAACATCTCAAAAATGCTGCAAATAAACCATAAAATACAAAATCCACTTTCTATTCTCTAGTATTAATCCAGTACTGACACTGGTGTCAATACTCAGCCCTAACATTAAGTGGTTTCACAAAAGAAACATCTGTAACAGGTTGAGACAAATCTCTTCCATACAGCAAACAGGCATGTTTAGGCCACACCCCCCACTTTAATGCCACTTTCTTATGATTGGTTGAACAGCAGGTGGGTGGGGTTTCTGGGGCTGGGATGACCATATTAGGGATATATGGAATCTGTGACATCATACAGATCCAAGAGTAGAAAAACGCCTGAAAGTGAATGTTTCTGACAAAAGTTTGAGTTTGTACAAATGCCGGTTTCTTTTTTTTGAACTTTTAATCATCGAAATATGAGCATCCACCACTGCAACTGTATATCTGTGACAATAAGGGAAAGCATATTCGGGCCACTTCTATGAGATTTTTTTAATTTTAATGTTTTCTGGTGTTTTCACTTCTGATTCAAAGTTTTTAAAAGCTCACAAACTCCACCCAGCTGCTCCGTCAGCACGCCCTTATACACACATCTAATTTTGTTTGTCCACCTTTCACTGCATCAGCCAGTGTGGAAACGAGCATCTCATCATTTACATGGTGAATAACTTTGCTCTGTTCTGCGAGGTCACAACTAAAAGCTCATCCCGGATTGATTTCAGAGACTCGTTAGCCTTCTTGGGGAAGACTGATTTATAATTTTACTCCACGAGACGTCCACAATTACAATAACTGGTTGCTGGCATGAAAATTTATAACAAAGCAATTATTAAACTTCACAGCTACGAGCCATTTGCACGACCGTAAGGATGCAGCCATCCTTATAATGCCCACCCTAATCATCCGTGTCATCGCTGTCATTGTTGTCTCAAAATGTGTGCAGCTTCTCCTGTTATGGATGAGAAAATTTAATACAAAATTACCCTAAATGTAGCCCACCATCTGTTAGAGCCAAGTTCTGATTGTCATCATCATCATCATTAGCGAGTAATGGAAGACTACCAAACTGAGCTGGCCTCTGCCCAGCGGTAGTGTGTTTTTAAAGTGAATCGAAGATGGCTTCTCGCAGTTGTTCTGCATCCAGCCGACAAGAAGATGAACAACAAGAGTGAGTGAAAGAAAACCAGCTGCAGAAACAAATTAGTGTCCTCAATTAACATTCCAGCACAGCGAGAGGAGAGCTTTTGTCCTATAAGTAAACTGCCATGGTTACGTATTATCGATATATAACGGGCCCTCCTAAGACTAAACAAATGTTTTCTGAGCTAAGAGGAAATAAACCACCAGCTGTGAATAAAAGATGCATTAACTGTTGGTTTCTGAAGGAATTCTGAAGCTTTTTGGAATCAAAACTGACTTTAGCTAGCGAGCTTGGTTAGCGAGCAATAAACATGCTAATGAGAGCAAAGTAGCTAAGATGGCTTCCAAAAGCCACAGCTGTGTTTTCAGTTCTTCTCTCTTGATGCTTTTGACAAATTGAATTAACCAACTGATGGTTATAAGTACAGCCTTTAAACTCTTCAGAGTACACCTTGCTAGTACTGGGTTGGGTTTTTCCTTCAGAAATGCTTCACTTAATCATTGCTCAGAGGTTTTGGTCCATGTTGTCATGACGACATCACACAGCTCCTGCAGATTTGTGACACAGCGTTATGATCATGTCTGCATGCCTAAGTGCAACGAGTTGCTGCCATGTGAACTTACTGCACATTTTCTTTCACATCCTAAAAACAGTAACAGGAAGTGTCCTGCTCCCTCCTTCCTCCACGGTCGGTCCAACCATTGCACACCAGAAAAATCATACTGATTATTTAGCCGTCCTCTCTCTGGCGGATTTGTGAGAGTCTCTTGCTTGAAGCGGCAGTACTATTCTTCTTTCTGGTATTGTTATGTCTCACTCTGTCACGGCTCCAGCGGATCTCCGAGCCAGCCGGGGCAGCAACGCCTTCGCCGCCAATGCCAGACGTGCTGCTGGAGAACTCTGCTGTGGCCTGGCTGCTTCTCTTCAGTCATTTGGCCTGATGGATAGCTTTGTGCGGTTGGATGAGTCTCAGGGATGCACCAGGACTACTTTGTCACTGCAGCTCTGTCTGCTTTGTGTAGAGCTGCGTGCTGCCCAACAGTCTGCCTACAACTGTAACCGAGGCGATCAGCAGTGAACCCGAACGCTGTGATGCAAAATCAAAAAAGCTTTATTTAATTAACAACAACAAACTGACATATGTGATGTAACACCGACTTTTCTGCACGACTGCTCTGCTCCTCACTAATAACAAAGAGGTGAAGCAGACGAGGTCACCCGAGGGGACGTCGGGTTCACGGAGGCCATTCGCCGCCGTAATTCTCATTACATTGTGCCACGGGCCCTTCAAACCTCATTCATCACCGCGGGGATGGAAATGACGAGGAGGATGCAGCTGAGACGAGGCAGGAGGCTGAAAAACAATCTGTTTGTGTCTGAGATGGAGGTCTGAGGGAGCTCGCTGCCTGGGGATCAGAGTCAGGGTTAGGCAGGTTTGTAAAGGGATTCATATCTACAAGTATTCTTTTCATTTGGAAGCAAATGTTCATATTTGTTGCTGGAATTGTTAGAAACTTTCCAGGAAGTAGAGCTGTAGCACTGAAGTAGTAAGGAGGGGGAAAATGAGTGAAATGGAAAAATAATTCAATATTTCTATTTCATGTTGGAGAAATGCAGCAAGCTTCTGCCTGCAGAAGGACCGCATGTTTCTTCAATGAGGGTTAAACAAAAAATGCTGATTAGAACAACAGCACAATGAAAAGAAGCTGCACAAAATAACAAATTCCTCTTGTTTTGTCAGCGGTGAGCGTTCAGGTCATTTTATCTGCTCTGCGATGTTAAACGGAGCCGCCTGAACACTTCCAGCGCTGATTAAGGTTGTGCAAAAATAAACAGGGCACTGAAACTGAACTCATCTTAATGAAACAAACCTTTGCAAAGGAATCAATGCAGCAGGGACAGGTATAAAGAAATAATACCAGTTTGTTTACACCCACTCTGTGGATCCAGTCTGTGTTCAGCTGTGGTTGTAGGAACCAGCCTGGTAATGAAGACACATAAAGTGCATCAGGACCTTGAACACAGCTTACAGTCAGTTGTTTTCCATCCTCAGACTCACTATAAGCAAACAACATCTGATGCTGCACCATGTCCTTCCTCAGTTCTTTTGTTCGTATGCTGGATGAAACTCTTTAGTCCTTTGGGCCAGAAACAGCACGACGTAGGGTCCAATCTGACCCACGAGGCGGCTCTGCCAAGAAGGGGTGGGTATCGTCACTGATTCCTAGAATCGATTCGATTCGATTTGAATCGGGGAAATCACATTCAGAAATATAATTCTGATCATTTATCAGTACTGACACTTGTGAGACTTCAACACAGCAGATGCCTTTGTCAGAATAACGGAGGATAAAACACAAAAAAACATGAAGGAGATTTTCGTGGCCAATATCTACGGTAGCCCTGAGAGGCCAAACGGACTGCAACTTAAGAAAACACCAGCAATAAAGAAAAGGCTGCAAAAGCACACAAAACACAACAGAAATAGGAAAAAGAAAACAGAAATAGAAAAAAACTGATTTCCAAAAGCACAAGGGAAGTGTTTCTGGGGAGACAATAACCTGACGGACCAGTTGCAGGAACCCAAAACATGCTAGGTGTGTTTTATCATTCATATAATACTGATGACGGATTTTTAGGCTAATAGTTAGGCTAACACACTTACCTCTCATCTTTTCTTTCCTTACAAAACCGATACATCCTCCACTTCTTTTAAATGTCTCCCAGCGCAATTCTTAGCATATTTTGGTTCCTGCAACTGGTCCGTCAGGTTATTGTCTCCCCAGAAACACGTCCCTTGTGCTTTTGGAAATCTGTTTTTTCCTATTTCTGTTTTCTTTTTCCTATTTCCGTTGTGTTTTGTGTGCTTTTGCAGCGTTTTCCTTATTGCTGGTGTTTTTTTAAGTTGTAGTCTCTTTGGCCTCTCAGGGCCACCGTAGATAACCTTAAAAATATTCTGCAGAAGAACAAGAACAGAAGAAAACCATGAATCAACACATGAACATTACCTGATGCTGCTGAAGTGAAGCAGAGCAAAGTTACAGAGGTTTAATTAGAGACACAGCTGAGCATTTTGCAATTTGGTATGATTTTAAAAGGTTTACATTTCTTCGGTACTGAACAGCAGAAATGAGGCTTTCTTATCAGAAGTGATTAAAAAGAAAAACAGTGGCCGACAGCGCCGCACATGGTAGACTGGTGCGTACACTGAAGTACACTGAGAGAGAGAGCTGTGCATGAAGTGTGATTTTATCGTGGTGGAAGCAAAACAGCAAAAGTCAGAGAGAATTAACAACGATGTTTATGTGTAGTGTAGTTTGGATCTTCTTTTCAATTTTGGTTGGAGAGAGACAAAACCTGCAGCTTCAGAATCAGCGCAAAAAAAGACGTAAACACAGAGCGCAGACCCGCCGACGCATCAGAGTCAGTGATCTGTCGGCTTTCAGCCCCGACGGCGTGTCCGTGCACGGATGAGAAAACATCTCACTGATTCTGATGCCCCGCTCTCTGTGTTCACATCTTCAGTGTACCTGCTCTCGTTTGCTGTTTCAGCTGTTTGGCGGTTGTTGTGGTTTTGTGAGGTTTAACCTGAGATTCTGGCATTTTGGGCAAAATACATTTATATTTAAAAATCGATTCAGGATTTTAATGAATCGATATCGCGTTATTAGAGCTAAAATCAATTTTAATCTATAAACGATTATTGAAACCCAGCCCTACTGCCAAGTGTGAATGAGTTTTGGATTAAAAAATCGGTGAAGAAACTGGAAGTATCTGTGAACTTTACAGAGCGTGGAAATAAAACGTTCTTGTTTCGTTCCAAAGAATCTCGACATCATCGTTTTTTTTAATCGATTTTTGTCATTGAAGGTGAATATTTTGAGGATGTGGCTCTCTACACTGACGGCATTAGAGATTTTTATTGAATTTAAAAGAGCCCAACACTCCTGGATTGGACAGCAGGAGAAACCCTGCGGCTGCATGTTGTAGATAATAGATGTAGGTATGGTTTCCCCTCCTTCACACTTCAGATGCGTGCACTTTCTAACCTTTAGAGTCCTTCAGTAACTCCCTCAGCTGTTTTCACATGAAAAAGATGTTTAGATGTGGAGTAATTCAGCAGCAATGACAAAGAGTTCATGAGTCAACCTTAGTTAGGGCTGTCAGAGAAAATTTAAAGGTTAATCATAAAATCACATTGATTGTGGAGATTAATATTCGACGTCTCGTTCTCGAGAGGGCAGAATGCGAAGCGAAGCTGTCGGGTCCACACACTCGTTCAGGGTTTCTAAACCACCACTGTGATGAAACGCCTCATTAGGATCGGTTTGTGTGGTGATCTTCTGTTTGTCACTTGAAGGAACATTTTTGCACATTTATGTATTTCTTTGTTAGAAGGTTTGTGACAAATTGTGCAGTGAAATGAAGCAGACCAAGCACTGAGCAGTGGAGGAAGCAGTGATACGTGAGGTTTGACCGGCAATAAGCAAGTTCTGACTGCTTAGACTGGCCGACCATGAGCAGGTGACTGAGTCCTGACTTAAACCAGCTCTTCTCTGGGGTTGTCTGAGGCTGAAGTAGAAGAAGGGTCTGGTTTTCAGGATAAGGGGGCCATCCCGAGCCTCTGCATCCATGAGTCAGAGTGTGCTGCAGGACATTGTGTGTCAGTTAGGCTAAATTAAGAGCTCTGCAGCTCTGACAGCCTCCCAGCCATGAAAGAACCTTTTTTTCCTTCCCTCCCTCTCTTCAGAGGATGGTGTGGCTCAGCCTGTGAACTAAAAACTCACCATGAAGATTTATGATAAAGGCCTGAGAAAGCTGCTCTTATCTTGAGCTATTTCTAAAATAACCGAGCTGAAAAACAAGGGCTGCTATCCAACAAACACAGAGGCACAAACTCTACAATTGATGGATGATTTTTACAAATGAGCTGCTGCTTGTTAACGGAGATCGTCTCCATGTAGGGTCATTTTTTTTATCATTTTTATGAAAACAGCAATTAGATATCAGTTTCTATGCTGATGATAACATCTTGTTTGCATAAGTTCCACTCCAAACACAGCGCTTAGTACTAATCAGTCAGTTTTGATGCTCCGCAGATATACATACCAGCCTTAACTTACTATGAAAGAAACATGCCTTTCACAGGTTTGGGTAATAAATCAGTAATCAGCTACATGATTAGGAAATAGGACAAAAACAAATACCTTTCCTCTTTGGATTGTTACGTTTCGGTGTTGTCAGTGTGTTGTTTTTGGCGTGACTGTTATGTGTTTCCTGTTTTACTTTGAAAGTCTGTGTTATCTTAGTGTTTTCAGTTTACGTTTCCCTGTCTCGTCAGTTCTGAGTTGCCCCAGCTGTGTTTCCCTCTTGTTGTCCATTTTCCTGATTGCTCCCTCTAGGTATTTAAACCCTGTGTTTCAGTGTGTCATGGTCACGATCTCCCCCGTGTTGTAAATAGTTTGGTGTTTTGTTGTAAATAAATAGTTTGTTGTAAATAGCTGTAAATAGATTTGTCGATACTTTCGTTTTGGGATTTTGGTGGTGAGCTTTAGTGGGGGGGTTTTTGTGTGTTTTTTTTCTTTATTTTTACTTTTTTCGTGTTGCACTCCGGTTGCCTAGGCCGGGGTGTAACAGGATGCAGAGCTACTGACATTGATTAAAGGCACACAGAGCCTAAAACACAGAATTCAGATCAAACTGGACACAAACAAAGTAAGAGACAAAAACGTCTTTAGTGACACAGTGTGAGCAAACAGCGCCCTCTGTGTTGATAACTGGTCATTACAGGATGATGGTCAATTCTGAAAGTGGTTACCAGACTTCAAAGATAAAGTAGCTAAAAAACACACTTGACAAGTGGATTGATACACGCCATCTAGACGAATCTTTAGACCCGCATTCTTGGAAATGGCCAGCAGGGGTCGACTCCTCTAAGATGATTTTATGGTCTCAGTTGTTAGTTTCAAGTTTTACTGAATAGAACACGATGTTCATAAAACTACAGTTTAATTTAGACTAAAATGGACAGTAAGAGCACTTTTATGCTCGTTGCTTACAGCGATATATAACCTGTCACTGCCACTACAGCTGGGTTAAACACATGAGTGTATAGTCGTGTCGGTTTTAGCTTCTTTTTAATGCTATTTCAGTACAGAAGCTCAGAGATTCACACATTATACAGACAGAAATGTTTGAAAACCTGAGACTTTGTGGAAAAAGTCATCGGCGCTGATGTGGCGGTGTTGCCTGAGTGGTGACACTTATTGTTCAGGAGAATACTGCAGTGGCTTCCTGCGCTGTAATGGTGGGTGTAAATAAAAGAGCATAAAAGTGACCATGTGACGATGATGATGTAGTCGGTGGTGAAGCAACAAATGCGAGGCTATGAACATGCGGTCTCTTTGGTTGTCCACCACCCCTTCCTCTTCTTCTGACCACTCCCAAAATACCAAGATGGTGATGTTCACTCAACGCATTTACCTCCATCTTTTCTGTACAGTCTATGTATGTACAGTAAGCTGCTTTTTTTTTTATTGATTCTAAAATGAATGATTTTGTTTTTTAAGTTGACCTCCAGATTTGAAAGACCAATAAATAAGAGTCCAGCTCAACTGAAGACGAGTTTGAAAATGTTAAATGTACGTGAGATTTCAGTCGCATTAGCTGCTCCAACCAGCACAGTCGAGCTGCATTAATGTTGCATTAGCTGAACAAAAAAGAATGAAGAAGCCTCTTTTTAAACGTACACAGGGCCACGTGCACTTTCACACTCTCAGGTGTTTGTTTCTTATCATCCAGTTTACGCAACAATATCATAAATATTTTCAAACACATTTCTAGTCATGCTTTGTAATAACTGTCATAAGTAAACGGAAAATTGTCAGCTATGAAACTTTAGTTGTATTTAACAGTAAAATAATCATTAATTATTTGTAAGCTTCCAATTTGAAAGAAATGATTTTATAGCCTCATCGCTGACGCCTGCTCCCCTCCTTTATTGTTGTTACCTTTGCATTTATAAACCCATGGCTTCCTTGTTAATCCTGCAAACAGTGATGCAGGGAAGGCAGAATATCTCCGACTGTTTTCCTGTTTGCAGTGTGCACAGTGCCGTGCGATAACAGCCTGATAATCATATTATATCTGCACCTCTGCCACTGATCTGTGACGTCTTCAGAGTGAAAACCAGGAAAGAAATTAGACAAAAATCGCTCTGCTCTAATCTCCACTTTTCCTGCGTCCCTCCCACAGTTTACCTGGCGTCTTATTGATTTCATCCACCTCTCCACGGTCCCCGGTCCTGCTGTAAACCTGTAAGCCAGGCTGTTGCTCTTTATGGATCAGGTTTTTCTCCTTCATAAGCACATGCAGGGAAACTCTGCGAGGTGCCAACCTCTCTGCACCGCTGCCTCTGAGGCATATCCCCGCACATTTATCATACTTGTCGGATAAAGTGACTCTGATTTAGATCTCTCCCCCTCCCTGCTTTCCTCTTTCTTCCTCCGAGCTTGGAAAATGGCTTATTGTGCTCCGTCCTCTCCACAAAGAAAGAGATGCATTCATCTCGGGGTGGCCTAGCTTTTGCTCCCCTCGTTGCTGCTTGTCAGCTGTTTTCTCCTCAAACACGCTAACTCCGTCTGACCTGCTTATCCAGCACTATCTGGAGCCGCTGTGGCCCGGGAGCAAACTGTTCCTGGCCCGAGTGAAATCCATCATGCCACCTGGGGTCCTTATCACGAGGAGAGGGGAAGCAGGAAAATACGATAGGGGTGGTCCTGACACGAGGAAGGTGAGCAGAAAGAGAACAGAGGAGAGATCGGAGGCAGAAGAAGGGGAGATAAGAGGAGAGAGGAGGAGGAGAGATTTGAAAGAGCAGAAAAGTTGGGAAGGCTTCAGGGAGAGATGGAGTCTGAGAAGCAGTTTAAGAGCAGGGGCGGTTCAGATAAGGCAGATGCGACAGTCTGGGAAGACGTGACTCAGATAAGATGTCCGACCAGCTACAAGCAGGGTCAACAAACAAAACGAGCAGGCTAAAAGAGAGGCGGGCAGAAGCTTTAAGCCGCACGTATCGCCGCCACATCAACCCCCCTCAGGGCCAAAAAATACAGCAGCTAAACCCTTATTTACCAGCTCGAAACACGCCAAGGGATCCACCCATGCATATGTTTCCAGTTCTGACACCAATACCCGATTAATAAGCTGTGCTCCTCTCTGTGAGGAGGAGACGGGGAGTTGTAGTTTTATTTAAGGTAACATCAGGCTCGACTTAAACTTCCTTTCCTGACTTTGTAAAAGACTAAACGGCAAAGAACGGCTCAGAAAACGGCCGGACCAGCAAAACATACCAGCTACTACTGCTAACATTTACTGAAGATCATTAGTTATTATCAGCTCGCCCGGCTCCAGTCTTCTTTAATGGGACACACCCATGAAAAAGCAGACACTACAGATTCCAACAGCTCAGAGTCAAGCAAAGACAACCGTGACAACCTGAGATGGAGGGATAGTGGGAATACTGGACAAAGATGAATAAGATGGAGCTGCAGGAAAAGAAGAAGACCACAGAGAAGAGTTTTGGGTGTCGTGAAGGAGGAGATGCAGAGGGTTATTGTGACAGAGCAGCATGTTAGGCACAAGGTGAGGTGGAGGCAGATGACCTGCTTTTAGGAGCAGCTGAAAGATGAAGAAGACTTATGTCGTAAAAATTTACTCTGATTTCTGATTTCTTGTATAAAAAGTGTAAAAGTCCCTGATTTATCTTTTTTTGTATCCTGAGACAATTTAGATTTTATTGATTTGTATGTTTTCTCACTCATATTTTATTCACAGGGACACAAAACAAAAAACAGGGATGTTAAATGTTTAAAAAATAAGAAGTAAATATGAGTTTAGTGAAAAACAGCTAATTTTCACGATAGTCCCAGAGCATCACATGAAACTACAACGTACTTAATGACACACACATAAACACACACACACACTCATGCACACACACTCATGCACACACACACGCACATACACACACACTCATGCACACACACACACATGCACACACACACACTCATGCACACACACACACGCACATACACACACACACTCATGCACACACACACACACTCATGCACACGCACACACACTCATGCACGCACACACTCATGCACGCACACACGCACATACACACACACACACTCATGCACACACACACACACACTCATGCACGCACACACACTCATGCACACGCACACACACTCATGCACGCACACACACTCATGCACACACGCACTCATGCACACACACACTCATGCATAAACGCGCACACACACACACACACACACACACACACACACACACACACACACACTCATGCCTATCCTCTCGCAGTCATTTAAGGTCCCAGCAGCCCAGATCAGATTTCAGAGCCAGCCGAGTGTGATGATACAGACGAGCTGCAGCAGTGCAAAACACCAGGCTCATGCTGCTGCTTTCCTCTACTGTGTGTGTGTGTGTGTGTGTGTGTGTGTGTGTGTGTGTGTGTGTGTGTGTGTGTGTGTGTGTGTGTGTGTGAGGGGTTCAAGAAGAAACACACATGCCAGCAAAACTGTTTCCCACCTGGGATCGGAAGCATTAGCTGTTAAACAGAGCATCAGGGTCAAAGCCTCGCGCCGCTCTCGGACTTTCACCAGCTGCTCAGTCCGAGTGCAAAAAGCTTTCCCTCACATTAGAAAACAGCTGGAAAAAAAGTGGAAACACCCCTCGCTGTCCACACTATCACAAAGATGAGTCTACAGACGCAGGGAGGACGTCAGATAGCTCGAAGAATTTAAGCAATCTAATATTTTCCTTTGAGACAGAAAAAAGTGAAACTAGGAATACATGAAGACTGGGATGTTTAAAATCACTGGTTCCACTGGGAAACTGGCATCGTAGGCAAGATATATTAGGTGCTCTGAGAACATGTTGGATGGCAGCATAAATCAGGATAATACAACACATGACGAGTGTCACAATTCCAAAACAGGGACCAAATCACCGCACAAACATCTACGGGGTCACAGCGTGAAACCCACGTGGAGCGTTTCATCTCCGAGTCTTCCCAGTCTGAAAATTACTTGGTCAACTACGTCAGAAAAATAGAGTTCATCCACTCTTCATCCACTGTTTACCGTTTTAACCCTGTTACTCACCTACTCACCAGATCTGACTTCCACCGATCAATCTTATTAGTGCACCAAATAACTGAAGTGTCACAGGAAATTATTCAGAAATTAGCAATCAGTATTTTCTCAGTTACAAATATGAAACCTGTTTTGATTGAGACTGAGTTCAGGTCTTCTCTCTCCTCTGTTTCCTCCTCTGAACTCTTTGATTTTCTGTCTTTTTGTCTCCCTCCATCACTTCTCCTCTGTCACCTCTTCTGTCCTTTACTCTGAGAGGGAGTCCGCAGGGAGAACAGAACACGTGTCAATCATCTTCTTATCGCCGGCTTTTAGAGAAGAAAGCCCGGGAGTTAGATGAGACACTGAGTCATGCTTTCTTTCTGTCTTTCTTTTCTTGGAAAAGCTCGCTGTCAAATTCTCCCGCAGCGTTCAGCCTGGGTTGACCTGTCTGATTCGAATAGGTGCTCATTTTGCACACCGGGATACGACTGAAGGTCTCGGGGACCGAACAAAAGCTGAATTGGTGAAACTAGTGTTCTTGAGCCTCGGCTGAGGTGACGGATGTCTTCATTCACTTTCGCTCCCTTCTGGAAAACACAGCTTTAACTGTGGTCAAAGCATCTGAAAAATGAAGTGAAGTTATTTCAACAAATCACCGCCCACCTGTAACCCTTACAGTTCTCTGAATAACCACCTCCATCACTAGCAGACTCAGAAAAGGAAATTGTGACTTTAGCCTTATTGAAAGCTCTGTGAAGGAGGCCTGAAACACAGAAATAGGTTTGTGCACCTCCTCATCCATCATGTCGAAGTAAATCTTATTTTTGAGTTTGGTCTTTGGTTATAAGTCTGAAATAAATTGATGAAATTAGCTTTAGCCATTTTCACAGATTCCCACATTAAATCAGCCTCTAAGACTTTTGTTTTTGTGCAAATGAGTTACAGAAGTTTGCCATGAGAATGTCATAATCCTGCTGTGGCGCCTGATGTGGACAAACAAGATTTATTCAGGAAAGAAAGTTAAAAAATATTAAATTCAGACCCCATACAGCTGTAGCCAGCTGGTGTGTTACTACAACTGTACAAACATAAACAGCCACTTAAATAGTTTGGTTTTGCCCCAAGAGCCACTCAAGGGGGTCGGTCAAAAACTGGCCGTTGTTTATTTTTCGTGAGTTTATTCAGCAGAGTGACTGGACAGATCTGTCTTTGAGTTTATAGGCTGTCAGTAGACTGTTTACCTCAGCTGTCAATGTCGCATCTATTCACTGTTGAGGAGGCTGTGAAACGTCGTGAAAACAGTGTGATATGATGAGTCAGTGAAGCTCTTGTTTGACTGATGACAGCAACACTGAGGTGAGCTGTTGAGGATATCCTGAAGTTTTCTGTCAGTAAGAGCTGCTGTTTGTGTTGCTGTTAGCTTCTGTTAGCCTCTGTTAACAGCTGTTAGCTTCTATTAGCCTCTGTTAACAGCTGTTAGCTTCTGTTAGCCTCTGTTAGCCTCTGTTAACAGCTGTTAGCCTCTGTTAGCCTCTGTTAACAGCTGTTAGCTTCTGTTAGCCTCTGTTAACAGCTGTTAGCTTCTGTTAGCCTCTGTTAGCCTCTGTTAACAGCTGTTAGCTTCTGTTAGCCTCTGTTAACAGCTGTTAGCTACATTTAGCCTCTGTTAACAGCTGTTAGCAACGTTTATCCTCTGCTAGCTAACAGCTATTAAAACGGCAATTTAACATTTTTTATTCAGACACTTAGCGAAAAACTTCCATCCAATGTGGAAATGTAATCAAACTATTTATCAGGGGGAAAGTGTGATTTTTAGGTTATACCTGAAATAACGTTAGCTTATAACCAGCTGTGATTGTTGTTTAGCTCATTGTGAGCTGTCCAGGAAGCTCATGTATAATCAGCTGACAATAAGTAATTAAAATTATTATTAAAAATTATTGAGAATGAGCGTGTTTCCGTGTTTCTGAAGCTCCGACTTCAGTTAAAGAGATGGAAGCTGAGGTGAAGAGGGTGACAGTTTATAAAGATGCTGATAGCGTTGTCTCTTTCCTTGGCCTTTTCACTTCTTTGCTGAAGGGCATTCCTGCTCTGATGATTAAACAGATGTAATGCTTCATATCTTGACTCTTAAGGTGCAGACATGAATTTAATTGTCCCTCCGCGAACGCCTACAACTTCTGTTTCGCCTTTGGCGTAACACGTCTGTGTCTGGTCTCTACTCACATAAAACATAATTAAGTATAATGGTGAAGTGCATGTAGGCTTCCACAGCGCGGCGTCCTCTCTGATGTATTTTTAGTGTATTAATTTGGAATAATTAAAGGTTTATAAGAAAACATCACTTTCTGTGTATATTTATGAGTACAGTGTCCTTTTTGTTAAACGACCTGAAAAAACTGGCTGTACCTTTAAAAAACACGTAATACAAAGTAATTTTATGCATATATTACTAGTAATACAGATTTACTAATTATCGTGAAAAACTACAACAAACTAAAACAAAAAAGGGTTAAATGCCTAAAAACAAAGTCACCTCCAGGCGTTCCATACTGTAAGATAACCCTACAATAATAGAACCACCTCCTCTGAGCAAACACCTGGAGACAGTCTGAAGAAAAAAACCCCTTTTAACACCTCTGTTCAGACTCTGTTCTTCAGTAGACAAACAGTCCACATGACAGTTGTGACTTTCACCCAGAAGTGCTTCGTGTCCCTGTGAAGCCAAGATCAAAGTGGATTTACAATGTTTAAACTGCGTGGATTCATCATTTTTAGCTCCTTTAACCTCCCAGGACCTGCCGTCCACATATGTGGACATTACATCACACTAAATTTTTCTCTACAAGGGCCTGATAGCCACCTACGAGGACATTATGCTGTCTCTGCTCTATCGAAATTTGAAACAAATATCCTCATATGTGGCTCTCATTTTTCTCTGACACAAAAATCTGGTAAAAAAAAAAAAAAAAAAAAAAAAAGTAATTAATTGCAAAGAGGAATTAAGAAGGAGGTTAAATTAAGCTTTTTTAGTTTCAGTTTTCTGTGGTGCCACGTGAGAGCTCGTGGTGGTCTGAAACAGTCATGCAACCAAAGCGTCGTTCATTTCTAGCCTAACATCAGTGTTTTATTTGTGTGATTGCAAAGATGTCATCTCTGCAGTCTCCAGTATCATCTCCCACAGAAGCTATGTGATTTTCCCAAACATCAGACAAAACCTGCTGGCTTTTTGTCCAGAGAGCCAGAGTAAAGTCTGTCCTGTGGGTCACGACTTGTAGTAATCTGTAAGTGTCCGTCTGCTGTGAGGCTCATTCATCCTGATCTCTGATGAGACTCTGAAGTGTGAACTGCTGCGTTCAGCTCTTTTATTATTAAATATTAATAAAACATTATATTCATTATAAGACTGTAGCTGCAATGGCGTGTCCAGCGGGGTGGCCTGGGGGGGCACAGGCCACCCCCCCAACCAGACTGGCCACCCCAGGTGCCACCCCAAAGGCAAAACAATAAAATTCAATCAAATATCAAATGTACGATTATGTTTTCACGGTGACGCTCAGATATCCGAGTGTAAGTGAATGCAGCATCGGCTTCTGCGCTATGTGCATCACGTTAGCAAAGGTAGGAGAGCCAAGCACGAAAGACGGCACTGCAGGAAACAATTTTTCGGTGAAAGAAAATGAGGACAGAATAAATGTCCCGGTAAGTAATATTGAGTTTGTTGAGTTTAGTAAACTTCGGTGAAATTAGAATCCCAAGGAAAAAATAACACTTAAAGAATTATTGCAGCCGTCGAATATTTCTGACAGTTTGCTACTGAGGGGAGCTAACATAAGAGTTATGTTAGCTGCCCTAACTGATGTAATCTAAGTCGTAACATTGCTGTATGGAGCTGCAGATTTGGTTGCAGGTTAACATAGCTGGACTGGCCATCGGGCATACCGGGCATGTGCCCGGTGACTTTTTTTTTTTTTTTTTTTTTGTAATGGCATGAACAATGAGAGGTGGTGGATTGGCCAGATGCAGGTCGATGTGTAAAAATGACTCAGTTGTTTGGTGGTGGCTATGGTGGGGCTTCCACAGAGGCAACAGGTGGATGAGGGAAGGGGAGGCAGGAGGAGAGCCCCGAGGCAGCCGCCAGTCCGAGTGTCAGGTGAACTGAACTTCAGGTAAGAAGTTATGACCTGCAGTCTATCTGGGTCAGATATAAACCAAGTTCAGGTGGAGTTTATTTTCGTTGTGCTGACTTTTTACCCTCAGTTGCAATAACTCATACTGCGTTCTAGCCAGCTTGATGGAGTTTTTAGGTGGGTGGGTGCTATGATGTTACTGATCGTGAACTTTATTTTATTCATAAGGTTAGTTAGTAGAGTTGCCAACGGCTCCTTAAAAAAATGGAATGGTCCCTCAATCAGAGAAAATATTACACGTTTCGTATTGAGCTGAGAAGAGACGCAGTTTGTCCCGGACTTTAGCTAGAATGGAAAAAGACACAATGCTGGAGTTATTCTGTCTTTACGCTGCACAGCTGCCTCTTCTTCTCTCATTCTCCCCCCTCCCTCTCCTGTTGCTACTTCAATCATGAAACTGATCAATGATCAGCTGATCGTCTCTCTTGTTTATTTATCGCCCACTTTGTGCCAGAAAGAGGAAACCAGCGGATGTTGCGCTAAACAACAGCAGCACGTTTAAGCTTGATCAGCTGTTGTTAGAATTTATTTAATATTAATTTCTAATATCAGCTGATGTTTGCTGGAGCCACAGCTGTAAAGCTGCTGGTCATGATGTCGGTTTGGTTATCTGGTGAGAGGGAAACATGAAGATGAAACCAGGAGATGTCCTTACTGAATCATCAGAGCTGTGATGGAGAAACAGGTTTACCTTTTAAGTGACATGAATGAGTTGAAGGGAAGTTATGAACTGTTTCTGAGAGACAAATAACACCAGGATCCTTTTCTAAGCAGCTGACAGCTGGTAACTGTGCAGGGGCGGGTCTAGCAAAGTGTTGCCAGGGGGCAGGTAGGGCATTAACAGGGAAAGGCACAAAGAAATACTTTTCTTTCTTATTCTCATTTAAAATACCTAGCTTTTATTAAATAATTATCTAAATCTTACAACCAAAGTTTTTATCTGACGTAAAATGTATAGAAATCATACATATACCAACAAGACTGTACATCACTGTCACAACAGCATTTGTTTTCAGTCAAAGTCTTTATGGCTTTAATACCTGGTGGGCCGGTCTGTAGTCAAAATGCCCGATTTTCTGTCCCAGTCCAGCCCTGCAGGTTAATACTGGCAGTGTCACCATGCCAGCTGACTGGATTTCATCATCAGCCAGTGTTGTTCTTTATCAATATTACCAAAGTTTACCATAAGGCAGCATAGAAAGTATTTACTTGCCTTTAGGTTTTATTCAAATGTTCGTCTTTTCAGTTGTTTCCCCACTTTTTTCCTGTTTCACAATCAAACACCAGTTTGTGAGAAGATTATCTTCTTTTTTTAACAGGCAGATAAAGTTTTGCATTGGCATTGGCTAATTTGTCAATTGTTTGTTACAGATGTTCGTATTTTAATATTCAAAAATGTTTTTGCCCAAAACATATGTGTACTATATGTCAGTAAAAATACTATGCAAATATTGATGTCCTTGAATGCTGAGTAAACACTGACAAAACACTGATTGTATCTCTTGTCCTTTAGCAACGCAGTATCTAAAAACTTTGCACAGTAGTGTTTAAAATCTCATTCTAATAAGAGTTAAAAGCGCATTCGGTTATTAGGTTTATAGGGTTATTGAATTATGGTTAATAGAATTGTTTTTAACATTATCTGCCAATTACATCTGCCACCCTTCTCCAAATCTGTGCCCCTACCTGGCCCCCCCAACAAAAATTTTCTAGACACGCCACTGTGTAGCTGTCGAAGGAGTTTTCTATGCAAAGAGCGCCTGCCTTCATCCAGACCTGCTCTGACTGAAGGATGCGATACATTCTGGTCCGATGAGTATCCTCGAGGTGCTTTTATTTTTCCCCGTGTGCCTCACGGAGACCCATTTACCCCCCCCCCCCCCCCCCGGTCGTTCTTTTGGTTTTAAAGTGGCCGCTGTGAACACCTGACCTTTCATCGGATTATTTAGATTGCAGAGTTTCTCCTCGCTGCAGAATCCACTGTATCAGCGGCAAATGTCACGCCGCCGTGCTTCACGTTCACTCGGGAGGAAACTCTCTCACCTCGCCGATAATACATCTTTAATACATCCATTCAAGTGCTCTACTCTATACTTCCACTCCACTGCGTTTGAGAAATGCTGCACTGATTTACTATAAACTGGCAGCATAGTGATATTTTGCACACAGTCCAGGTTCTTGATTTTTCACAGAACTCTCAGTTTTTATTTAAATCATCCCACTTGTGTTTTGGTGTTTTCCTTGTCTCTGACTGACAGAAGATGCACATCACCAGTTTACAGTAAATGACCCTTTAATTTGCTCAAAGGAGTCCTAAATGTTTGCACAACATCTTAAACTGTCAGTCATGCCGCCAGTGCACAGCCGCCATCAAATCCACAGCACGCGATCACATGCTTGGGAGCAACGTCACGCTGTAGTGGTGTTCTCCTGCCACTAGGGGTCATGTTAGAGAGCAATAGGAAGGAGGAGGAGGTGAGGGAGTCTCAGGCATCAGCAGCTAAACATCATCTACTCACAAAAACACTGCAGGAATAACAGCTCAGCACCTCGGATGCAGGCAGCTGACATCTGAGACGTAGAGTCTTCACAACGAGGCGGGAAAGGTCTCATGGTCTCTTTTTTATATCCCTGTTTGGTTCCCCTGACTGTGAGGACAGGCCCCCTCATCTTTAGAGTTCACATAGACGTCGCCCAATGAGGCACCGACAGGGATGGGCAGGGCCTGTGATCATGTGACTTAGAGCCAAAAACACTGAGTGCGTAACTGCAAATTTGGGCTTTTGACTTACCTGCTTTTCTTTTCTCCGTCTAACATTGCTGCACGTGCCGAAATGAGTGTCTGCAGGGGTGGAGCTAAACTGATGGGTAACGTGGGGACCGCAAAATTCAGGAAAGGTGTAACCTTTGCAAACAAGATTCTCTCCACCTGCTGAGGCACACACTTTATTGGGGGATGGGTCGTCATGGGGACCAGAGAAGTCTGGAAATGTCAGCTTACTCTCATCTGCACACATTTGTTTCATGTAGGCTTGTTTTTGTTTCACTCTTGATTGTCTTTGTGTATTTTAAATTTTATTTGTCAATCAAAACAAATTATTAAAAAAGAAATCCAAAAAGGAAAATGGATCACTTATTTTTAAAACAGCAGTTTAAGCACAGGAATATCAGGGCGATCGTGGCTCAAGAGTTGGTTGCTGGTTCGAGCCCCGGTTCGGACAGTCTTGGTCGTTGTGTCCTTGGGCAAGACACTTAAATTACTGGTGATGGCCAGAGGGGATACCTAGGTATCTAGTGGAGCCAGCTGAAAAATAGGTGGAAAAGTCCAACTGAGGGGTGGTATTTAACGTTTGTCCCATCAAGTCTCACACAAATCCATTTATTCCACTTTAAAACAAAAGACATTAAAACATAAGTAAATTAAAAAATGTAAATATTGAAACTAAATGGAGCATTTTGATTTAAATAATGTGCAAAAGAAAGACACGTTATATTGTGTATAATGACAAAAACTCATTAATGTAAAAATCCAAATTCATTTCCCAACTTCCATCCATCCATCCATCCATTTTCATCCGCTTTGTCCGGGGCCGGGTCGCGGGGGCAGCAGCCTAAGCAAAGAGGCCCAGACCTCCCTCTCCCCAGCCACCTCCTCCAGCTTATCCGGGGGAATACCAAGGCGTTCCCAGGCCAGCCGAGAGATATAATCTCTCCAGCGTGTCCTGGGTCTGCCCCGGGGCCTCCTCCCGGTGGGACATGCCTGGAACACCTCACCCAGGAGGCGCCCAGGGGGCATCCTTGTCAGATGCCTGAACCACCTCAGCTGGCTCCTTTTGATGTGGAGCAGCAGCTGCTCTACTCTGAGCCCCTCCCGGATGGCCGAACTTCTCACCCTATCTCTAAGGGAGAGGCCAGCCACCCTTCGGAGGAAGCTCATTTCTGCCACTTGTATCCGCGATCTCGTTCTTTCGGTCACTACCCACAGCTCGTGGCCATAGGTGAGGGTAGGGACGTAGATCGACCGGTAAATTGAGAGCTTCGCTTTTACAACTTTTAAAATAAAAAAAATCCAAATCTTTTTCCCGAGAGAACCGACATCATCATCGCCCGCTCCTTGGCTGAAACCTGTCGGATGTTTCTCATTCTGCCGCTTCTTCTCGCAGCGTCAAGCTCAGATCAGTCTGCTTTTGTCTTCATGTAAAATATGAATCAGTGAATCACGTTTGACTTTCATTCGCAGGCAGTTTGCATGCACATCAAACTGTTAAGCACTCGACAGCGAGAGGGAGGTGTTTTTACTCTGCCGCCTCCCCTCCGTCTCCCAGCCCTTCATTTCTGCAGTGTTTTGTTTTCCACAATATTGATCCTTTAATGTTTAGTTGATGGAGTGCTTTGTGTTGGTCAGCATTTTCACCAACTGCTGACGGTGTGCTGCCAGTTATTTCCACCTGCTCCGGGCTGCGAGCTCGGGTGTTTTTCTGCAACATTTTTTATTCTCTGCAGAAGTCGGAGTGAGACGTCGGCTGCACACAGACGGGAAAAGTTGACGAGAATGAGGGTTAAACTGTGCAAACTCACAGCAATTATATGAACTTCTTGTGGTGCACTTTATCATTTTCTTGCTTTTGAAGGTCTAATTTCTGCTTTTTTCGTTGGAGATCATCATCGGAGGCACCAGCTGATCTAAAGAAATATATAATGAATGTTTGCAGTAATTAGACACCACCTTCAAAATGTTGCCTGCACGATGCCTACAGGAGAGTTTGAAGTCTTCAAAACAGGTTTCTAATGAAAACACGTGACTTATATGCAATAATACTGAGAAGTACTTAGACATGCATGACGCTGGGTACATTCATCTGTTTGTGTGGTTGTGCCACTGTTAATAAGCTGGTACCTTCAGTCACCGTAGTAGCAGTGAGATTACGTGAGCAGTGCCTCCAGTCACGATGATTTCAGAAACATGGAGCTACTTTAGCAACCGCCAACAAAACGTTAAAACCTTCTCGTGCCTGTCATACGTTCACGGTGCAGATCTCAATAAAGTCAGATTTGCTGTGTTTCATAGTTAGTGCTGCTGGAGAGGAGTGAGGAAGTGGCAGGTTTAACACTATATAAACTATTAACAAAGAGTTGACCTATAAAAACTTGTTTTCAGCAGTTGTTTTTAAAAAAAGTCGTGATTGGACGACAGAGGCTACGCCAAAGTTTAAGAGCTGCAGCCTGAAATGCCACCCTCCATCACGGTCTCACTCCAGCTGATCAAACTCCACGTTTAGCGTGTTATACATCTATGTTACACGGTTCAAACTGCTTTTGAAAGCACATGCGTGTTGCCGTAGAGCTCGAAGGCAGAAAGCTGCAGGGTCAGAGGTTAATGTCGTCCTCTGTGAGGGAGGTGAAAGGCGTAAATTTGTGCTGCCGTTGGTGAAACTCATTGAGTTAGAGTTAGAATGAATCTTTAGCTCACTGGCTAAGGATAAAAGGACAAAGTGTTTGGTGAGTGATTTGCTGTGTGGCCCTCGAATAGAAAACACACAAGAACAATAATAACACGTGATATATGAAGTCAAAGGCAGTCTTGACGTCTCTCTCACTCCGTTGGCTCCTCGGGGGACCCGGGCCAGGTAAGATGTACGATCTCGCTGTGTTCTCGGTATACCTGCAGGTATCCTACCAGCTGGAGGTGCAAAGAGAGACGAGCACAAAAAGGTGCATGTTGACCTCAAACAGGGCAAAATGACCGATAAAGAACTAAAATTGACTATGAAGGGACTTTGTCTCAGGAGATCGAGCAAGTTTGTGCACAAACGAAAACGTTTTTAAAGCCTATTTAAGGGCAGAAATTACAAGTGAGCACACAATAAACGTAATTTATTTCCATTTAAATTCAAGGCTTGCCCCACAGATCTAGATTCAAGATTCTTTATTTGTCACATGCATAGTTATACAAGTACAACACGCAGTGAAATGTATCCTGACACGCTCGACTGTGCAAAAGGGGAGAGAAGAGCATTATATCTTATATTAGATCTAAATGTTTTAGCAAATCCATCAGATGTTTTGATGACTCAGTAGGTTGTTCTTTAAGACTAAACTCCTATAATAACTAATTAAGAAAAGAAAGATTAGTGCTTTCCTTGTAAGTGTTTTATGTGTACATTTGTTCACACTCCAGAGCAGCAGGGGGCAGCAGCAGGACACACAGGAACCAGAAGTATTTGTACAGTAAGCGTGAAAGCTCGTGATTTTGTTTGTTTCTTTGCTTTTCTTTGAACATTAACTGTTTGTTTAACGTTTTTTATCCCCAGTAGACGAAATATGGGATTTTGTTTTTTTCAGTTTAGCTTTTTATATCCAAACACAGCCGTGAATGCTGGGAAACATTACCTGTAGCTCGTCAGCAGGTGTGTCTGTGGTTCACCTACAGCAGCGCTTTCAGCTGCAACATTGTTGGTAGTGAGGAGACTGCAGCTGTGCTCTCAAATGGTCAAAATGCTAACTGTTAGATTCAGCTTTTTAAATAAAATCACAAACACAAAAAGGCCAAGAAAGAAAAAACTAAATGACTACAAAGAAAGTTCTTTCAAAGACACACAAAATGAAAATTATGGGGAGGGGGTGACAACAAAAATGTACTCATGGTCTTTTAAACCATGATTAAGACAAAACGTGTAAACGCGAGACGACTCCAGAGAATGAAGTGAATCTAAAGAAAAAAGGCCAAAATCGAACCTCTCCTGTGGAGAAATAAGCTGCACTCGAATGTATTAAATATACATGCACACAGAGCTGAGACAGTAATGTACACAAAACTAAACTCGGGCCACGACCACATCGCAGAGCCTCTATCAGCTCTGAAAGCAACCCACTTTAACACACACACACACTTTGCTCGGCAGGGTTCGTTTGCTGCTTTAATCACTTGGTTCCACCGACTCTCTGCTAGCGCGCCGTTAGCCTACATACAGTATGTCTAATTCTTCAGCCTTTAGCGCGCTGGCCTCGTTTCACTGTGGGATGAAAATCGATTTCATGGCGAAACGTTGCTGAACAGTTTGTGCTTTCAAACATAAAGTAGGACAGCAAACAGAGCAGCTGCTCCGGGAAACACATGCATACATACAGTACACATGTCCTACCTGACTCTGAGGTGGGCGGCTCCTTTTTTACCCTTTGTCTTACTTTTTCATGATTACAGTAAAAGAAAAACCCGTTGGCTGCTCTTCGTGACCTCCTGTGTTCTGGGTGTTTAATTCAAGTCTGTCTGACTGCCACAGGGCTGCACTGGAGCAGGAAGCAAGGCCACGCTTAATTTAAAGTATGTGCTTCATTTTCCCCCCTTTATTCAAAACCTGATCTTCCTCCAACCAAACTGACCCTCTGTTGGTTTCATGTTTGGTCTCCACCGAATCCTCAGAAGAAAAAGGTTATTTAGCTTTTACAGACTGTTTCTAAGTTTTTTGGTTTTGTGGTAGAGATTTTTTGAGCCAAGTTTTCAGCTAACTGTGCTTTTCAACCTTTGCTGCAGCGATCTGGATCAGTGTGCTGACTGGCAAAGTTGGAATCTCAAATGAAGTCAGCAAAAGTTTAAGTTATGAAAACATTTTTGACTCTAAATGTTTAAAATTATTTATGTAAAATGAGGTTTTTTATAAAAATTAGTATACACTGTGCTATTTTACAACAGAGGTGCCGCGTTAATCTTCAGGTTACAGCAGGGGACATGAAACCAGATTTAAATAATTGTCTTTTAGCTTTTTTTAATACTTTCAGATATTGACAAAAAAATGTTCAAAACTATTAAATGAAATTAAATCATTTCAAAAAGGTCCAAAATAACTACCACGGAAAACAAATACAAATACAAAGTGAATTAGATGACCTTCAGAAGACAGAAAAACACTAAAAACAAGCATAAAAAGACGAATCATGACTGCAAACAGATGCTAAATGACTACAAGGACACAGAAATGACGATAAAGGGAAACTTGCAGCCAATAAAAGTCATAAAAAGGCCACAAAACAAAGAGAAACAAGTGATCAGAGGTTTTTTTAATCTATTAAAATACAGAATAAGTAAAAAAAATGACCAAAACAATTACAAAAGAAACAAAAAGATACAAAAAAGACAAACATGATACCTCAGAGACACAAACTGAACAGTAGGTTAAAGTAAAAAACAGAAAATGACCACAAAGTGAGATTGATGGAGGACATAACGAAATCAAAAATCACTACAAAATTACCCAAAATCACCTTGAAGAGACATGCAAGTAGAAACGGTAACAAAAACATAAAAAAAAGATGTAACACTAGCACTAACACTATGTAACGAGAGCAGTTAAACAGATACAAAAACATAAAAATTACTATGAAATGACCATAAAATCATATAAAATGACTACAGACACACAAAAATAACCTATACAGGTGAAGGCTAATAGAAACAAAACGACTAAAAAAATCATAAAAAATTAATGTGAAATGACTCGCAAAGGAGAACAGAGAGCCACTAATCAACCACAACAATCTTACATTTAACAGACAGACGTTGTGTACAATGTAACTACTGTTTGAAAATGTGGTGGTAGTAACCAAGCTTTAAAAACAGGAAGGGGTCAGAGCTCTTTAATATCTCCCTACTTTTACTCAGAGTTTTTAATTCAGAGCTTGTATTATCGTATTTTTACCCTCCTTTATCTCTGACTGTAGTATTCTCAAAGACATCCGTCTGTCTTTGCCACTGCAGACTCGTCTGTTCTTCCTCGCTCTCTTATGGCCTCTCTGCTCATACCTTTAATGTCATGATCTTTAGCAGCCAATGATTTTCAATAGGAAAAGGTGGCCTGACCTTTCCGTCAAAGCCTTCTTTCCGAATGCTCCTAATACAACGAGGCAGGCTGTTGTGAGAAGCGGGCTGCTGGCTTAGGTCTCTGGTGATGGCTGGATGTGAACAGTATACAAATGTTTGGGAAAACGGCTCAGAGTTTATGAAACGGAGTCTATGACCGGGGAGAAGCAGGATCAAAGTAAAGCCAGAGACCTTTTTTTGACTGAGAAACAAAGGTTGAAATTTTAAGTGACAATAGTGAGAGAGCCAGATATTGTTTTCAGGAGCTGGTGGAGACCAAAAACAGAGCTTAAAAAAGAGCTATCTGGATTATAGACCACCAACCTTTTCAAAGAAAGAGTTCACGGCCTTCATAAAATTTGTTCCCCTGCCTGATGAAGGCTTTTTCTTTACCTTAAACATGACCGTGATAATACCCAGAGAGCAGACACGGGGCTTAATGTAGGCTACTTTCGTCACCAATGGCTCATCTATGACATAAGTCACATAAACCAGTCGTAGCTGGGTGGTAACATGAGTTACAGCAGGTGTTGTCTGGACCACATGATGACCAAATGTCTCAGTGCTCCTAACATCTGCCTCATATTAGTTTAACCTGTAGCTGAGCTGTGGAATCCAGACTAGCCCTGAGCCACTGCCGCCAGATGTGGCGAATAGGAAACTGCTAATGTGGGGCAGATTTGGGCCAAACAACGAGGACTTTCTGGATAAACACACCTTAATTACTCCTGGAGTCTTCCACGGAGTTTTTTCTTGTTTTTATAGGCTTTAGAGATCAATTAATACTACAGAGAGAATGTCGGCACATCCAACTTAGGAGGACTTCAGGACCGAGTCCAAGGCAGACCAACTTAGGAGGTCAGGTGAAGTAGCATAGAGTGCAACTAGGTGGCTGGTGGATCCACCAGCTGGTGGCAGTCTGCTACCTGTCAGTATGAGGCAGCAGCCAGCAACTCACAACAGTTACGCTAACTTAAAATAAAATCTGCTTGTTCAAATATGTAAAAATCTAGTCCCACAAAAGACCATCGAACTCTGTGTTTTCATGCCAGCCCAGCACAGTGCATAAATGAAAAGGACTGTAATCCTCTCAAACATGTGAAAATATAAATAATACTGCTGGCAACGACCACGTCACAGCTCAAGCCAACAAAGAGTAAACAGAAAGGGCTAAAATAACATCCAGTGTGAAATTATCCAGCAAGGCATCAGCAGACTGAACTTCTAAGTGGAAAAAAACAATTCAGAAAATCCCCCTAAAAACAGCTTCTTCTTTTTTTTTTACACTAAAAAGCCCTCGAGCAGCACCGGGAATCATGATTCTCGTCCACTGGGAATGAAGAGGAAACAGTGTGGTGTTGCTTTAGAGCCACACAGGAAACTGGTGTTTGTCTCCTACCAGTGAATGCATGTTTCTTTGCTCCCTAATCAGGTCGTTCTTGTTTCTAAACCTAATCACATCGTATCTCATCAGGAAATGAGGGCACTTATAGTCAACATATTTTATCACTTAATAGAGAGACCGTTACGAAGAGCAGGTCAAGGGAACGAATGGGAATTAATGTGTGGAATTTGAGGGGAAAAGGTTTAGTAAAGCACTCTGTACAACATGAAAACGTAAATATTTTACACAGAACATCTGGTCTCTGAATTGTATCCCCGTTCCCAGCATAATTCAGTTCCTTCTTAGGACCTTCTTGCACATGACGGGGGGGGGGGGGGGGGGGGGGGGGGGGGCTGTTAATGATGGACTTCAGGACCGAGTCCAGGAAATGAGCAAGGCATACCAAAGCATATGAATCAGCTGGAGACCACTTACATCTGTCGTGAGTTGGATTCAAATTTGGACTCTATATCTGGATAACCTGATCTTTTTTTAGCCCAGGTCTACTTCAGGATAATGCCCTCAGTAATTTCAGGGTACGCATTAATACATCGACATAATGAATGACTAATATGTAAGGAGTAATTATCAAATCTTTCACCTTTAGCACCCGCTGAACTCTTATGACTAGACTGCTATTTCATGTGGTGTTGGATGGAGACAGAAGAGAAAGAAATGAACAAAAATCAAATCAGCAGAGAGAAAATACCCAGCGACAGGAAGCAGACAGAGTTTACTGATTACTCATTACTGCTGATGACTTTTGGAGAAGTGATTAGCACTTATAGCTGTGTGATTCGTCATTTCAGGTCAAACACAGATATACTGTACAGTCAGACTTAGAACTACCTCCATCCAGTAAGGCATTTAAATTAACCTAAAAAAAAAGCATATATATATATTGAACATTAATGTTTAGCATTTAATCAATCAAGCAGTCACTTCTATTAGGGCAAACTGGCTTTTTTCTAGTTAATGTTAGTTAATGTTAGTTAGTTAGCTTGTCAGTGAAGCTGCTTTGTACCTACTGTAGTAGCTAGCTAGCTAACCTTAGCTTATATGCTAGCATCACTAGAAAAACAAAAAAAATCTTTTTTTTACAAGTAGATGACGTCTAAAAGACAGGAAAAAAAGGTTAAAAAAAATAATCTTAATAAGATCCATCATGACTACAAAAGCAAAAATGAATCAAAATGAAAACAAAAATGCAAAATGACCACGAAGAGAGACAGGCGAACAGCAAAAGAAAAAATCTACAGCTACAGAATGACTACAAAAACACCCAAAACAGTTAGAAAATAATCAAAAATTATACAAACAGACAAAGAAATAAAATTGATGAATATTAAAAGATATAAAATCATTAGAAAATGAATATAATAAGTTGAAAAATTACTTTAGAGACACATAAACAGAACATTAAGAGAGACTATAAGCAACTAAAAAATACAAAATGAAAACAGAAGCATAAAAAAACAACAACACAAAATGAGACAGAAAATGGCTAAAAACAAACAACATGTTTTAGAAAAGAGACCTGATCCCAAAAAAGTCCAGAAAAATGTCTATGACAGGTGACTGACCACAAATGGAAACAAGAAAAGTACAAGAAAAATTGTGAAAATAGGGTTCGGGTCATTTACAAAACAACGTTCTTGCTATGAAATTAAAGCTTTCGGCTTACGGCCCTCATTAGGAACATCGTAAAATATACTGAACATATTATGGGGCAGGGATAGCTCAGTAGGTAGAGTGGTGGCCTCATGATCGGAAGGTCGGGGGTTCAACTCCACTGAACGGCTACCCTGAGGTACCCCTGAGCAAGGTACCGTCCCTACACACTGCTCCCCGGGCGCTGCATTGGTGGCTGCCCACTGCTTCACTGGGTGAATGGGTTAAATGCAGAGAAACTGTTTCCCTATGGGGACTAACACATACACATTATTACAAATAATAATAAACTTTCTCTTGTGGAACGGCTGAAGCTGTGCCAGAAACCCTTCTCTGCCTATATTATAATTATTGCCAAATGTTTCCGTAATCACATCCTTAATACCCAAGCAGTGCTCGTCTCATAAATGTGTGTGTGTGTGTGTATCCTCTTCTAACCTGAAACTGAAAGAGTTCAAACACTAAAAAGTTGAGTCTTGCAATTCTCTCAGTAAACCTGAGATTTATGTCCAATGCAGAAAGGTGTGTGTGAAGGTCAGAGTGGTGAATGTGCAGGTAGTGTGTCAGCCTTCAATGTACTTTGGTCAGAGTTCAGGTACCATCACATACCTCTGAGCTACAATTTTATTCACAATAAACACATTTTGTTTCCAAATTCATCCATGTGGTTCTGACGGGCGCCGTCTTTAACTATATTTCTTCTCCTTATTCTTTCAGCTGCTCTCTTTCCGAGACAAAGCAGTTCATCTTCTTATGTCTCATTCTGTCTCTAGCATCCTGTTCTGTCACACTGACCCTCCTTCACTACATCCCGCTAACATGCCTTCCTCCTCTGCTCTTTCTTTTTCTTTAGCCAGCAGCAGCACAGTGTTGGTCAACAGCACCAGGCGTGGTCATTGCTATTAACAATGATACTGGCCTGAAAATAACCCCTTGACTTGAGATGAAGTTCCACATGGCTAGAGTCCAGTCAATGACCATCTGGCAACCACAAGCCCAGGTAGGGTAGTGAGCAATGTTGCCAAGTGGTTCCTGGAGGTCAATGGTACCAGGTGAGGTGTATAATGCTGCACCAAAAGCCTTTTGTGATTGCTTTGGTTGCCAAGAATTCAAGCTAGTTTCCATTGACTTGTCTGCAAACACTCACCAAGCGTGACACAAACCAGAAAAGAAAACCAATCACCTTCAAAGAAAAGGTCGCTCTTTTTAAAGGTTCAGCGTCACTCAGCCAGAAGTTTGTGAGTATTTGCTGACAAGTCAGCATCTTCCACACCAAGTTCAGATTACAGCAACAGCATTAATCTGACAACCAGAAAACACCGGCAACTTGTCCGGAAATACACATTTTTCCTCAGCGATCAGCCTCTGTAATGCGTCTTAGTCACCAGCAACTCATCTGATGGCACAAAGCAGAGATATATATATTTGTTTTTTTACAGTAATGGCACAACAGCCTGTGAGCTTTTTCACATCCAAGTCAACTTTGGTGTAAGGAGGTGTACTTTAGTTGTGCAAGTACATATGATAATACAACATAACAGTTTTGATACTTTAGGTGATTTTCCCCCTGCAGCTGTAAAGTACATATATTTTTGGCTTAAATGTAAGTAAATACCCATCATAGCTGCACATTTAGCCACATGTCAGTGAAATGCTGAGTATTGGGAACTACTGAGGACAGAGGGAATGAGTGGAAGTTCATTATGCCGTGTTTGTGTTCTGATTACTTCATGCGGATATTTAAAACTCCTTTTCACCATGAAACTGGGACACCGGTGGATGCCATCGTGACTGCTGTGGGACTACAGCACTCAGAGCCACCTCCTATAGATCAGAGTCTGATTTTCAAAGTCGGGATTTGGGTGGAGTGTTCCTTTAACAGTTCAACCAGCAAGACAAAGGGAGTAGGAGATGTGCAAAGGGAGGGAGCATGAGAAAAGTGAAACGACAAAAGAAGCAGACAGATAGTGATCTTGAGTAAAACAGAAAGATTGAAAAACAGAGAAAAATAAAACCCTACGAGGGACTAACGGAGAGAGATTAAAAGAGAGATTGAGAGTGAAAGAGTTATCCACAAGCTGTATATCCAGGTCACTTCAAAGTACTAAGAAAATCCAAAAGTCCCCTGGGCAGGCGGCCAAGTTTTACCTGCCCCTCCGCTTCTTCCATTAACACCCCTCCCAAACCAAAAAAAGCTGCAGCAGATTTAGTGCAACTGCAGGAAGTGTATATTAAACATTGGCAGTTTAAATACGGCTCCCTATTAACACCTCGGAACTGGATTGTGAATCATCAATAACGCAGCGGCCTAATTTTTTCTTGTTCCCGAGTTATCAGTCATTGTTCCCATCAAAGGTTTATGGGCCCCAGGAGGGGACGGTGCTGGAGAAATCGTCCGCCAGTAGAGTGATTAGAAGTTTGGAGATGAATGTGGAGAGGAGTTAAGTTTCAGAAACCAAAGAAAGACAAAGGAGAGTTATATGCTGCTGAGCAGAGAGACATTTTGTTGCTTCAGTTTGGTGGATCATCCATATTTAATGTGATGTGTGGAGCATATATTAATCTTTTGTTATTGGATATATTGTAAAATAAACCTCTGCTCGGGAAGCTTTGAGAAAAAAACTGAAGAATTTTCTCTGCTGAACTATTGGATGATTCAGACGACAGAGACTCATTCAATGACTAAAAGATCCAGTAAAGCAGTACGCCATACTGGAACACAGAAAGTATAACAACATGGATGTAGATTGAGATATCAGATATACTTTAGTGTAATACCACTTTGTACCATAAAATGTCCTTTGGAAAAGTCTTTAAAAACACTTTATTTATTTTAGTGTGGACAAGGAGGGTAAAACACCGCCCCCTGGTGGTGAAAGCTGCAGGTTAAATAGACTGTGCATGAGAAAATGCTAACTTCCTGTTTTAAGACCAGATGTAGAGTTGTACATTTCCAGTAGCTTTATTTTGCGGTTAATCGCTACTGCGAAGAAGGACTCCAAAATCATGTCCAAAACACGAAAACGGAAACATCACGTTAAGTTACAAAGAGCAGAAGGTTTGGACACTCGCCATTGCTGTGTCCCGCTGTGTACTGCTGGGGGGAGATTTAACAAGATCTTTCCACTCCTTTTCCAAAGGATCCAGAATTGCGCGCACAATGGCTGATAAAAATCTGAAGGGACGGCTTCACAGTTACGACCAGCTCTGGTGTGTACTCCATATTTTGAGACTGGAGAAATCTTCGTGTCTTCCTCTGGGAAACGTTGTCTTTGGCCGAAAGTTGTTCCATCGTTATTCCACTGGAATAATTTTAAATAAAAAGACAGAGCGACCCGGAGTTTGGGAGCGCCGCCCTTGACCTGTTGATACCGTGGCTATGGCAACCGAGAATGACAACACGGATGATGAAAACACCGATCGCTGGGCAAATGTTCAGCATTCAAACTACAGGTGAACATTAGTCAAAGCCAGATGTTTCCCCAGTTATGTCGATATTAGCCAGGCATGTACACACCTACACAGCATGTCAACAAACCGTGAAAAAAAGTCACAGGATATAAATAAAAATGCTGGTAAGCGTCTCTATTTATTAGTATTTATGAAGGGTATGTTGGGACTTACCTCCAAAATTATACAAATACTGAGAAATATAAAATTTGAATCCTTTCTCTCTTTTGCTCTGAGGCGCGGGGGAAAAATTATCGACAAGTCGATGAAGATCATCTACAGATATATTTGGTAAATGCCCAAGACGTCTTGAGACATGTAAATGGCCGCTTGATTCATCCATTTGGTTGACTTGTTTTGGAAAACCCGACTGTAAACAAGGCGCGACTATCACACCGGAAGCCAGAGGAGTTTCCCCACCGGAAGTAGCATACGCTAATGCGCACATAGTCTATTCAGAGAGGTTCACTGCAAAAAGTACCTTTAAGTAGCTGATACATAATAAAGCAGGAAAGATCTTTACAGCTGCCAATAGAAGAAGGGACCATCCTGCTAAAGGGGCTACAGACCTGTTTATGTTTGCTGAGGTTTCACAGATTTCTTTTTATGTAATTCAAATTGTAAAGTTACAGCAAAGTTTGTGCAGACCTGACCGTTGTGTCCTCAGTGGCTCTCTGCACAAAACAACTGTATTTACACATTTTATTTAAGATTTCCTCGAACGTATTGGTTTCTCTCGAGTTAAAGGGGTATTAAGTAATTTAGTGTCTAGACAGAGAGTGCTCCCTGTGATACAGACTGCAGCCAGAAATCTGAGCAGCTGAAGGAATAGTTGTTTAGTCACTCGTATTGATCCAAACTCTATCAACCCTCTGCAGATGTGGGGATTCTGTGCTGCAGTGAAAAAAAGAGAAAATCTTACTTATTGCTCTTTTACAGCTAAGCAGAATGAGGCGAGCGTAATAAAGTGAGCAGCCAGGGCGGACAGGTAATCAGACATATGGGCGAGAGGACAGTTGAGACAGGCGAGCAGACAGTCGCATTACTGCAGAGACAAACAGTCGGACAGCATAATAGGCAGACAGACAGGCAATCACGCAGCCACTCGGGAAGGGCCGCTTAATCACAGCGTGATTTCCTGAGCAGGCGAACACGAGCGCTACAAAAGGCTGTATCGTCCTGCGTACCACAGCGTTCTGGGCGGGGACTTCCTGCAGTCACGCTACAGAGTCTCTGAGGTGTGGATGGCGGCGTCCCCATAGGAGACCTCGAGGAATGTAGGCTGAGAAGCACGTAGTGAGGGTGCTCTGTGGTCACTGCCTCCCAGGTCCGTTATTTATAAGCACACGGTGAAGACTTCAAGCACATAACTGTGGAAGGGAACACTGGTGGAATGACAAAACCTTTAGAGTGCTTTTTAATTGTGTATGCATACAGTTTTATATCACCAATTACAAAAAACACAAATGGAGAAACCCACTGTGAGGTGCGTGCATCATGTAAACATGGTGATGTGTGTGCAGCAACAACAAATAACATCATTTGATTGGCTGGAAATGTTGAACGTTGGCTTGAAATGCAGGTGTTTTCTGGCACCTATAGTTGGATAAACTAGGATTCAGCTGCATCCAACTGTAACTGTAACCACACCCTAAAGACTAAATCCAGTTAAGTGGGTGACTTGTACAGTTGGCACAAAGGAACAAATTATCTATAGAGATCTTTAGAGACACAAACTGTTTTTGTAGCAGGTTGTAAACGTGATCATTTTAAATGGGCGTCTGTGGGTACTGACTGATGGGAAGCCCCAAGTGGACATTAGAGGAACTACAGCTTTGGCAGTCCAGTTTTAGCTTTAGTCCTTTTTAATAGGACAGTTTCATTAATACAGTTTCTTTTTCTAACAGACTTTATTGGAATAAATCAGTTTAACCATCTACAAAGTGCAGCACAAGCATAATGTAATCTTACATTCTTACTGATAAATGTGTCATTTTTTCTCATTTTCTCATAAATTGGCAGTTTTTTAAATTGCTCTACCACTTTCTTCTCATAGACGTTTTTTTTTCTTTTGGGTTTTTTTGTTTCCTTTTTGCTCATTAATTTACCATTTGTTTCTCATCTATTTATCTTCTTTTGTTTTAAATATGCTTGTAAATCTTTTCTCATAAATTTTTCTCATAACTTTAAAACTTTAATTTAAAAAAGTTTTTTGTTTTTGTTTTTTTCAACAAAAGAAATGTTGCTTAATGTTACACAAAAAGTTCCTCTGTGTTTTCGGTGCCCGTGCCGGGGAATGAGCCGGTGTGTTTCCAGTATTTTTCCAGTGTGTGATCATATTTGATGTTGTTCTTGCAACACATTTCAGAGAAAACAATCAGCTCCTATAAATAGAAATCAGACATCAAAGCAAAATTTTACTGCCAGGTTGATGATGAGTGTTTAGATGAAAACACACAAACACAATGCGTCTAAATATATGTGTGCCAACACCAGCAGATTGAGAAATCAGAGGGAGGAAATCCCAGAGCCATTAATACGAACACGCTGTTTTACACTTTATGGAAAATCTGGATTTTATCTTTAGAAATGAAGTAAATTCCAGGAAACATTAACTGGACGGTCTCACATTTTCTACATTTTTAACCTAATTTTAAAAAAAATGAATTTGTGTCGCTAGCACCAGGTTGGACACGCTAATTCTGCTGTTTTCACCTCATAAATGTGTCATTTTGTCTTCTAAATTTTTCTTTTTTTTCTTATATGTGCCAACGTTTCTTTTTTCAGTCACACAAGTTTTATTCTCATAAATTTTTCAATTTTTTCCTCTTTTTTTCTTTCTTTTTTAAAATGTTTTTCAGACTTGTAATTACTGTTAATTTGATGGGGATTTTCTTTTTGGGTAATAACCACCCCAAGGACTGTTGGGATGACACGAACAAGCACAATGCTTCTAAATATACCCACACCAACACAAGCACACCCAGATGTAAGTCAGAGTGCAAAGGGAGGAAATCCCAGAGCCACTTGTGAGGACATGCTGGTTTTACATGTAATCTGACTAATTTGACAGAAAGCATAAACTTTGGCCAGAGTTCAACATTCATGATGATTTTAATAGTTTTTATGCATTTATTTGTGAAACCAGCTGAATTGGTGGTGGTCTGCACCCACGATCCCCGGGAAAAACGCTTTGTGTCCAGTATAATGTCCAGTGAGGACAGCCACCGCGTTCCAGGTTCATGAACTTATTTTGATGCCACAGCTAACGGGAAAGGAAGTCCACCACATCCTTGTTGAACAATAAAAGTTTGTCGTTGCGATCTTGCGGTGTTCATACTTCTGCGCTGTGAAGATTTAGGACTGGTTTAAACCCGGGTTTGTTTTTTGGTCGGGTCAAGTTTACACATTTAACTGTGATAATTCTGTAAACAAATGTTTGCAAAAACATCAAAGTACAAATGGGTGCATTGATGAAGAGCCATTTTCGACTATCAGGATTCAGTTTATAGCACTGGGTTAATTACAGCCTCACCTCTCTCTGGAGCTGCATGGTGGGCTCTACAGAAGCCGATGGCACTATTCCCTGCACTTTGTCTTCTGCCATTTTAGTGTCTTTTCCTCAACACGTGAATTATTCATAATTTTGCGGCAGCGTTTTTATGTCTTTTATTTATTTTTTGTGGAAACACCACGCTCTGTTCGCCCTGTTGGTTTGAAATTGTGAAACTCAATATGCAGTTAATATTTAATGTTATAGAAAGCAGATGACACAGTAGCTTTCATAATAAAAGTCGCCTGTGATGTGAACCCCATCGGATGCCGTTTCGGCCGTGACACTGAAGGTTAGGTGTCTTTTTCAGGTGTTGCGTTCCAGATGAAGGTGCTGACAGATTTTGGGCATCAGAGCTGGTAAAGCTGTTGTTGGGGTGGGACTTCCTGACGGGAACACTCAGACCTCTAACAGTGACCTTCACCGGACACAAGTTTCCATTCATGGCTCTGAAGTCAACAACAAGCCCTCATTTATCTATAGGAACTCTTGTTAATAGTCTTATATTTTCTACATGAGTGTTTCTGCCTGACTGATCGTTGCGTGTGTGTCTTATTGAATCTACTTCACACTTGTCAAATCTATACCTGCTCTCTTACACTTTAACAGCGTCCTCGTTTGGCCTTTAGCCTCAAAATCAACAAGGTCATATCGACTTTTTACCTATTCAGGACACCCGGATAACAGAACTGTGCAGCCACATGCATGTTGGAGAGTTGATGTGAAAGATAAAGGGAGCTGAGGGTGAATGTGATGCTGTCCATTTAGTGGCAGATCTATATTCCTACCCTGGTGTCAGAAGAAATTGAGGAGATGGAGGATACAAGCAGCAGAAATGAGCTTCTTATGAAGGCGATCTGGGCTCAGGTGAGAGCTCAGCCACTACTCTTCATCTAAAAACGCCAAGATGCCTCCTGGACGGCTCGGTGAGGGAAGGAGACAACTAAAATACTGGTTTAGGAACTTCTCAGTATTCCTCTGGAAGACCTGGACGGTGGTGGCCAGGAAGAAGAAGTAGAAATTTGTTGGATGGAATAAAGAACCCACACTTTTTTTTTATCTTTTTCCTCCTAATCTTCTGTTTTTGGGAACACAAACTGCCCACTGTGGCTTCGTGCTTAGCATCTTTGCCCTGACAAGTCTCCAAACTTGGACTTTTGTCAGAGGAAGATGTCAAACATGGTGCCAGCCGGAGCCAACTGCCACACTTGGTGTTTAGAGGAATTTTGGAACAATATCCTCACTGAAAGGCTGGTAATAACATCCCTGCACATGGTGCCAGGGGCTCTGCTGACCCTTGGCAGTGTCCCCGGGCTTTTCTTCCACCGGCCAGAACAAAACAACAGAGAACACTTTATTTATAGCAGCGTGACAACAAATAAAGTTGGAAAGGTCAGCCGTGGGGCGTCCACATGGGATAAAGGGGCCTGTTGCACTGCTGAACTTCACAGCCAGTTTTTGTATGCATTTCCTAGCAACAATTACACTTCATGGTACAACTTTTTAGTCCCGCTGTTGAGTTTCCCCGGGCACGCAGGATGCTTCAGATCCCAGCTTTACGTCCAAACAGGTGCAGCCGGCTGAGAATTCATCAAAAAGAAACGGCGGCTGACAGCATGATAATGTTTGGGTTTTAGCATGGAAATACGGATGAGCTCTAGAAGACGATAACAAGATGGCAAGAAGAAAAGCAATCCATCAAGTAAATCCCCAAACGGCCATTTCTGCTTGTTATATCAACCACATTGTGGAGAGGGAGCTGAATGGGCATTTGGTAACAAAACAGCTTTGGTCTGTAATGGCCACCACACTTCACTCTCTTCTTTTGTGTTTCTGGTATTTTCCTCCTAATCTAAAATGTGCTGGAGTCCTTGTTAATGCTAACTGTGCTTAAGGCCGCATGCAGACACAAAACTATGTAAAGGCAATTCAGATGACAGACTTCGACTTACTGAAGTTCGAGTTAAATCTGCACATCCCCCAAATAATATATCACTGAAATACTTCAAGAGCAAGCAGGAGAGTCCCCAAAGAAAACACGAACATGATCGGCACCAACGTTAACCCACATGCTTTATGTTTGGAGATATTAAAGCCTTTAATAGATTTTTCCAGGAGATTTCACTTCATAGACCTGAGCTTGAGGTTTTGGGCTGCACTCTCAATACATTTAACTAGTCTTCTTATTCTAGCACTATCTTCTTTATTTGGACAGTCTCTGTCTGATTGCATCTTTGGTAAATCCTAGGTATTGGTTTTCTTTTAAGTTTACCTCTATATGCATCAGGAAATACTTTAATTAGATTCAGTCCTTCCTCTTCTGTGGCTTAGGCGTTTTTTAAATAACATCTTCACTGCAGGTACAGTTGGGTCAATAATTTGTTGAACAGAAACATGTTTTTTGGTAGTTTTGCATGTACATGAGTTTGTACATGAGTTACAGTGAGTTTGCTATTAATGCTATTAATTGACTGACACACTGCCTAGGTAAAGCTGGTTCCCTCTTAAATTCTCAACAGGTTACGCAAGAAAGGATGTGGATTTAATACTAAGTGTTTCCAACTTATATTCTGTAGGGAGGCCAGTCAATGACTGCCTGAAGTCTAGAAACCATGGAAATGACATTTAGATGATCTGTCAGTCCATTACAGCAGCTGCTGCTTGTTTTATTGTTTCATCTGGTTTCATCGGTCTAACCTGGCCTTCATGTTCTGCAGTGTAACCAGAGGTTTGCACCTTTGTATAAAAACTGTGCATTTACATTAATGAAGGTGATTGTTGACTTTGTAAATGACACACCTATAGTTACATTTTTGTATTGGATGTCTAAAAGGACAAATGTCCAGGTAGATCATGTATAATTTATTCTAATGGCCTCTGGTTTCCAGTTTGATATTCAATTCAATTCAATTTTATTTATACAGCGCCAAATCACAACAACAGTCGCCTCAAGGCGCCTTATATTGTACAGTAGATCCTACAATAATAGATACAGAGAAAAACCCAACAATCATATGAGCCCCTATGAGCAAACAGTTTGGCGACAGTGGGAAGGAAGAAACCTCCAGCAGAACCAGGCTCAGGAGGGGCGGGGCCATCTGCTGCGACCAGATGAGGTGATAGAAGGAAGACAGGATAAAGACATGCTGTGGAAGAGAGACAGAGGTTAATAACAGATATGATTCAATGCAGAGAGGTCTGTTAATACACAATGAGTGCATCATGGGAATCCCCCGGCAGCCTACGTCTATTGCAGCATAACTAAGGGAGGATTCAGGGTCACCTGGTCCAGCCCTAACTATATGCTTTAGCAAAAAGGAAAGTTTGAAGCCTAATCTTGAAAGTAGAGATAGTGTCTGTCTCCTGAATCCAAAGTGGAAGCTGGTTCCACAGAAGAGGGGCCTAAATTGAATGAATGAATTTTGGTAATTTGGAAAATTATCACTTTATTTATGACCTGAGTAAACACGTTCCTGGTGATTTTATAGTCTTGCTAGTTTGAGGTCACACTGAATGACACATTATGGCCATATTGTAAAATAAGGTTCTTGTTAAGGTTATAAAGGGTGAAAGTTAAGTCGATGCTGCAGGGTGTAATAAGAAACGGAGCCCTTTGCACTCTCAATGATAGCTTGAGGCTTCACAGCAGGACTTTATTAAGCAACAGGTGACGACACAATAGCTACATCCATCTTCTATATACAGTCTACAGTGTTATCTTGAGTGCATGCTGGAACAAAAAGGCGAAGCAGCTACAGACCACTTTACACAAAACCTTCTGGAAACATCTCTGAATCTTTAGCATTCATGCTAAATTAAATTGTAGATTCTGTTTCTATTTGTATCCATTTCTATTATTTTATTTCTCCTTTGCAGATAAATTCATATGTATGGCATTCTCAATCAGTCACTCTCCAAAGATACTAAACAGCTGATATAAAACCAAAAGGATGCACAAATGAAGCTAATTTACTCGCAGCAAATCTGTATCCAGATGAGGATCATTTGCACAAATAAAGCAGCAGAATTTAAACATAACAGGCAAGCAGGGACACAAAAACTCTGCTATGTGTACTGCCAGACTATTTTTTTCATTGTGTGGACGGCCCATTACTTCACACTCTCAGATGGCTCGTAAGCGCTAATGAAGAGCAGCTTTAATCAGATTCCTAATAAATTGACCATGTTTGAGGTTGGATGTACTCCTGCCAAGTCAAACAGAGTGTTTACCTCCACCAAAGAAGAAGAAACCAGGATTTAAGCTTAGCAGGACAGATGCTCGCATTCACACTGGTACTTCAGTTGGATGGAGACAGACGTGCGTTTACTGTGATTATAATCATACGTGGTTGTGTAGTGGAACTGTACGTGTGGTTTTGATGTGATCTGAAGCATGTTTAACGAAGTTATCTGACATTGTTTTGGTCCACTGCAGTGGATAAGGCTTCATAAAGTCAGCAGCAGAGACAGAGACCAGGGCAAAAACACCTGTGCTCCTCCAGTGGTTTGCAGTGAATGCAGGACACACATTTAAGGTGGCCCAGGCATTTCTTTTAGCACATCTCACCAGATGCAGAAAGAAACTGAAACTCCATCACTCATTTTGATGGTTAATAATCTCTTTGGCGCTTAATGTTGTGCAGCGGATATACACGGTCAGGCAAATGTCAGAAACGCAGTGTCAGGTTCAGAGTGCATCGCTCAGAGGAGGAGGCCACAGTTCACGACAGCGGCTTGCTTCCTGTCCTGCTGCATCGGAAATACCAGAAGCGAAGCCTCCACGGCGGGACTCCGATGAAACTGCGCACACTCAGGAGCACACAAAGTAAACCCAAAGCCGTACACACCCCAGAAGCAATAAACACAGCCTCACATGCTGATGCCGCCTCCCTCAAACACCAAAAACACACATAGGACACGTGAGGATTGTCCTCACACTGAAAACCTCCCATCCGCTGGAGGTATTGTTGGACTCTTCCTCCTCTGACGCCTGTGAGGCTCATGTTTAGAAAGAGGAAACACAGCCTCGTCTGAGTTTGTACACAGCACAGAGGCAGAAGGTTTGCACCGTGTTCCAAACCTTCTGTATTTACACTCACGATGGCGTCTCTTGATCGCAGACTTTCACATTGAGACCTCCTCCACATGCTGAGAACTGGTTTTTCTAAACCATAGACATAATTCTGAGATCATCTACTTCTGTTTTCTTTCAGGCTTTTTGTTGCTGCTGAGCAACAATTGTTGACACGTTGTTGATTAGGCCTCACAGAGCTCACAGAAACCTGCAGTTTCTCTAATGTCCACTAGAGGTTCCAGCAGTGAGTCGGTCAGACAGCAGAAATAAACAAGCTTACCGCCTGATTCTCCCATTACTCCGTCTTGTTTCAGCTCTTGGTGCGTTTTGGTGCATATTGAATCAAATAAAAATACACTGGTACATTTAGTCACCAACCCTTAGACCCGAGCTGACTTATAGTAAAGTATCCTGGCTAACCAAGCTTACTATAGTTAGCTGACTATTAGCACTCCACCCTCGTGACCTCTGGCTCCAAAAAAGCACCACGGCTAAAGTTACAGACTCACGATGCTGACTCAAAGGCCAACAGTAAGAAGAAAAGGAGAATCTATATTTCAAGATGGGAAATACTCACTGAAAGTTTAGATTTTTTTTTTAATATATTTTTATGACTGATAGAATATTCAGATATAATTTTATGACTTTAATTTTGTAAATCAAACTTTAATCAGATCCTTACTTCCTTTTTTTGATCAGCCCCACGTTCCTCTGTCCAGCGTATGTACACCTCTGGGATCACCATCCCAGATGTCTCCATAAATCCCAGATGTTGTAAAATATCAGAGTAAATATTAAGGAGGCAATAGAAGTGATTGAATGTAAGCCTGCTGCTCAGTCTGTTCACAGCAGCTGCTGTCTCTCACTCACACACACACACACACACACACACACACACACACACACACACACACACACACACACACACACACACACACACCCTAATTAATCAGTGTGAATTAGGCCAGTTTAAGTGGTGACATGGACCGAAATATGACCTCATCTCTAAAATCTCTGGGTCAGTTTTAAAGCATCTTATCGGGCCTTGTTTCCACTCCTCTTCCCTCTGCACCTCCACACACTGGGAAAAGTCCATCAGTTGTTTACATACTCCCACTTCCTCCTCCTCCACTTGTGAATTAATGATGCGAGTGCCGCGAACCGCTCTCCTCTCCTCTTCTCTGAGGGAGTTATTCACATTTAAAAGCCCATAATCAAACACCTATGCGTTAAATGGAAGCCCATTAACGCTAATGGTATACCTTGGACCGAGCCGATGAAACCTTGAAGAACTACAGACTATTAGGGCACGGCAAGGACTTTATCCTTCCCGCATTGAGTCACTGGCTCAGTCACATATCTGTCTTCCATTTCATCCAAAGCTGTTCTTTTGCAGCACCAGTAATCGGTTAAGGTCGGAGACTGGAGCTGGTGGAAAGCACTGGATCTCAGAGAGAAGGAAAGTTCATTTCTTCACTCATTTCTCTGTCTGTAATTTCACCGTCTGACGGTTGTGATAGCAGCCTCGAGCGGAGGAGATTATTGATTAGGCCTCTTTTCAGGCAAACTGGATTTTCTGTTTTATAGTATTTAACACGGGGGGAATAATAATCACCGACCTGCCTGGGTGCAGCCAGGTCGCTCTACAATCCAATATTTCCTTCTTGGGGGGACCTTCAACATCTGTACAGATTTTATCTCCCAAACTCACCCTTCAAACTCAAAGCGGCTCCTCCAGCAGGCGCTCTCGTGTCTGCTCAAGTCTTCCCTCTGGTTATTTTTAGGATACCCCCCCCCCCCCCTGTCTGTGGTGTTCAGATGGTCTGGTCCAAGGCATGGGAAGGGAAGGGGAGTGGTAGAGGAAAAGGGGAAAACTTCAACAATGACTTCATTAACACGGTGCCCGACACGACCAGCATAACTGGACTTCACAGCTCCGTTCCCACGCTGGATATATGGCTCTGGATTTAATTCTTTATGAAGCTCATGTGTTTGTCCGGTTCAGCTGTCAGGGGTGACATGGAGGCCTGCTGAAGTTTCCTCTGCTCACAGTCCTCACACCTCAAACAGCATGTTGATCACAAGTGAGTATGAGTTCAGCTCAAGCCTAAATGTTGTGTTACACGACAGGATGGGAGGTAATGAGATCGGCCTCCTAATGCTGTTTCTCTCTGATGGCGTTACTCAAAGGAGGTGATTTGGAGATGAGTTTAGCGAGACATAAAAACTTTTTCAAAGGTTTGTTTGTTGAGTGACTTCAGATGAGACGTAAATATGTTGATTCTTGAGGCAGAAGAAGAATTTAAAGAACTCCAGCGCTGACTAAAACTTCTTTGTTGTTTGAAGGCCGTGGGCCTGAAAACATCACAAGTGAGCTTTTGAACTCTGGTGATATAAAAGCTCGTTTTACTGGCAGGAAGAGCGTGGGATTCACTCTGAATGTGCGTGGGTTACTTTTGAAATGTGATCCGCTGGAGAGAACTTTCCACCTGCTGAAGAAAACCACCGTACACATATTCAGACATTTTACTCTGAAAACACATTAAAGTGCGGCGAAGGCACTCCTGTATGTAGACTCAGTGTAAAGAATTTCAAAGCTGAGGCTTTTATTCTGAAACATGGCACTTCATACCTGTGTTTTCCTTTTGGACCCTTGGTTTCTTTCTCACCATGTTTTTAATGTCAGTAATTTTGTGTTAATGTGAGGAAGAACCTGTTTGAACTGTGGCGTAGCGGGAGCAATCGGGATGCTGTTTGGAGGTTATTGGTTCAATTCCTGGTGCCTTTTGTCCAAGTTCAACTTGTAAAGTGATTTGAACAGAGGTTCTGTATATATGCGGTTCACTGTGGCTCCACACGCGCCAAACAGCCGAAGCGTCCTCAGTTTGATCCCAGGAGGAGACTCCCTTTGGGGTTGTGTCAGGAAGGCATCCGGAGTAAAAGAATCTGCCCGACGATGCTTCGCTGCCGCTGTGGCGCCTCCTGGCGAATAAGAGTGCAGCTTCGTATATGCGCTTCATTGTTCAGTGAGTTGCTTTAGCTCTCTAGTTCCGACATTTTAATTCATCTTTTTGTTGATTATCGTGAATAAAGCGTTTGTGGCTTCTGGACTTTTGACTCGGCATAACCAGTGATTTTATTTATGGTGTTTTTTTAATCATTTTAATTATTTAGTTTAATTTATAATTATTTTATCTCTCACTCATTTGTCAGCACTGTCCTTGTTCACACACACAGAAATGTTTGTCTGTAAGTGGTGTTGATGAACTTCCAGCATTGTTTTGTTTGAGTTTCCTGGCATCACAGGGGTATGTACAAGGTGCCCTTGGGTGTGGATCTGTTGGCGTACAAACCAGCCGTGGTAGTATTATTTGCTGAGAGTAAACGGTCTTGTTTGACAGAGCAATAAAGTCTACGAAAGGAGACAGGAGGCAGTGGCTTAAATCATGAGACTAGACAGTTATTCCTGCCTGTTCTCTTGCCCAAGGTTAGTGCTCACATGGTTCATTTACACACAAGGTCTGTTATTCCCAACTTGTCATTTAGTAGGTAAGTAGGGTTAGTGTGATGAACAGGTATATTTAATGCAAACCACAGTCTTTTCTACATATAGCCAAGCAGAGTTCGTACCAAAACCCAACCAGGAGTCTCTAACAAACTACCTAAACCTGACCAAAACTACCTATTCAAGTAATTTTAGTGCCTAAACCTAACCACACCCATATGGAAAAGAAATAGTGGCCTACTTCATATAGTGAATCATAAGGCTTATATGATTTACTCATGAAAGTGGCCACTTTCTCATTACTTTCATATATTGTTTTAGTAAGTATCCAAAACATTCAAGTTTCATTTATATAATTTTTCAAGGGATCTTATATCTGTTTTCACTCTTGTATGCTTTTCATGCAAGTTTCACACAAGACAGATACAAACTTTATAAGATTTATATAAATCCCTCAGCAATTAGTTTTCAGTGTCTAACCAGTAAATGCAAGTGAAAGATAAAAAAGTACAAACCCAAAGGCCACAACAGGTCACAAAGTGCAGTCTAATATCTGACACACCTGCAGCTTACACCACCTAATGCAGTTGTTTTGAGAGCGATTCCTCCCTGAATGTCTTCAAAAACCTCAACAAACACACATTTCCTCCTTTACATAGAAAAAAAATAAAAGTTTTTCCCAGGAAAGGTTAAGAGAGAGTTTCTCCTCTTTTTCTAACTGCAGTTAATTCTGGTCCATTTCCTTCTCCAGATACTCATCTGTAAATGCCAGACAGCCTCATAAAAACAAAGTACAGCAGGTTTCATATCATAAATAATAATAATATATCAGTTGACCTTTTTTTCATCAAAGACAACTTAACCATAATTTATTTTAAAAACTGCAGTAAGATTCACCGAGGACCTCACACGTGTTGTTTTTCACCTAACAGTTAATGAGCTATAGGTGTTCCTACCTAAATGCACAAGTGGCTCATTAAGTATCAGGACTCACTGAGGTTTTAGAGTCAATACTGAGGTGAGACATGTTGCAGGCCAAAGCAAATGCAGTTGGGAACCTGTTGGGAAATGAACTCTTAACATTTCATAGTAAACAGTTCATATTCTTGTGCCAAACTTATGGTTGCCATTCCACTAATTAAGTCAAACATATCTCATTGAATCTTTTGATTTAAAAAAAGTGTAAACCAGGTTTCTCATGTTTAGGTGTTACCTTTAGCTAACATAATGCATCTCTAGATCTGCCTCGTCAGTCTTAGAATGGTCAGTGTAGCTGCTCTACCAGGTATAACAATCAAGTTTAATATCCAGGCAGCCATAAAAAAGCATTTAAAAGGATTTGTGAAGTTTAACAGAGTTAGAAGTTAGCAGGCAGTTAGCTTGCTAGTTTCCATCTTAAGATGATATACCACGTTGTGACTGAGATTACTAAAACGTACAGCTCTGCATAAATTAAGACAGAAAGACAACTAAACAGCAGCAACGTTTGTAGGGTTACTGAAGTTGGGCTAGCTGGTATATAATGGTGTCAGAGATGGGCAGTAACATGTAATCCGATTACTTTTTTCAAGTAACGAGTAAAGTAAGGGATTACTATTGCAAAAAGTAATTAGATTACTGTTACCTTCCCGTAAGCACGCTGCGTTACTGCATTACTAAACTGTGATTTCGTTTGCAAGAGTGTCTCATGACAGTGACGTAAGCGAGTGCGACGTTCTTGACAACAGCTGTGTGAAGATCAACAGTGGATCATATATCGAGTGCAGGAGAGAGTATGAGCGTGCAGCGTTTAAAGCGTGGAAGTACTGACCTTACTTTGAGTTTGATTCCGTAAAAAGTGACAAAAACATTAGCGTCCACTGTTCACTGTGTGGGAAGAAAACTTCGTTTTACAGCAAAAAATCCCTAAACTCTGAGTGAGCACCGACAGTACGCTGCCACGGGAATGTGACATTCACGGAGAAACTGCTGGACTTCTTTAAGTTGCTTGAAGACGTTTCACCTCTCATCCGAGAAGCTTCTTCAGTTCTAAGGTCAAATGGTGGAGAGTTCCAGATTTAAACCCAGTGGGAGTTTCCCCCCAAAGAGGGACAAAGGACCCCCTGATGATCCTCTACCTAATCACATGAGCCAAGGTGTGAAAACAGGTGTGGGTCTCAATCAGCCAGGGTTTCGGGTGAGCTCACCCAAAACGTCTTCAAGCAACTTAAAGAAGTCCAGACGCTTTTCTTTCCAAGCTCCTTAGACTTTAAATGTTAAACAAATTTCTTCCAGTCAGAGAATGGTGCATATAATTTAATTTTTGCTTGACGCATAAAGTTATTTAGTATTTATTTATTTATTGTCATTGTCAAGAACAATGAAATTGCGTTTGGGGCTTCCATACAACCCAAAAAAAAGAAGAAAATAATAAATACCCCTTAAAACCCAAGTGTACATATTTAACCCAGTGTGACTCCAATGCAATAAGACAATCCTTAGCAATAATGTTCGTAGAAATTCAGACAAAGACCTGAGAAACATGACAAAATACAACAATGCAACCCATTCAATATTATTGTACTGTGAGATATGATATCAGATATGATAGTTATCTATTTAAGAAAGAGGGGGGGGGCAGGAGGGGGAAGAGAATAAAGATATGATGCACCAATGCAGACCAGTTCATTGCTATTAAGAAGTTGGATATGGTTATTGTCCGTGAGAGGGGGGCAGAGAGTTCAGGAGCCTCACAGCCTGTGGATACAGGCTGTTGGCCAGTCTGGATGTTCTGGCCTGTATAGACCTGTACCTTCTCCCTGAGGGCAGCAGATGGAAAAGGTGGCGCGCAGGGTGATGTTGGTCCCGCAGGATACTGTGCACCCTCCTCAGACAGCGAGTGGGGAAGATATTACTGATCTCTGGCAGACTTGTTCCAATAATTCTGCCAGCTTCTTTCACCACCCGCTGGAGTGCTTGCTGATCGGCCTTGGTGCAGCTGGGGAACCACACTAGAAATCCATACGTCAGAACGCTGCTGATGGCACAGTTGTAGAAGTTCAACATCAGAGATCTGGGAATGTGTGCGCTCCGCAGTCTCCTCAGGTAGTAGAGGCGCTGTTGGGCCTTCCGTACAACTGAGGTGATATGGTTGCCCCAGGACAGGTCCTCGGTCACAGTTACCCCCAAGAATTTAAAACTGCTCACCCTCTCCACCGCCTCACTGCCAATGAAGAGAGGCAGATGGTTGTTATGACCCCTCTTCCGGAAATCTACAATGATCTCCTTGGTCTTTTTGGTGTTTAAGACCAAGTTATTGTCGTGGCACCATGACTCTAGTTGTTGCACCTCTGTCCTATAGTTTGTCTCATCATTGTTGGATATAAGTCCGAGCACTGTAGTGTCATCTGCAAACTTAACAATGAGATTGGACGCGCAGGAGGAAATACAGTCATGGGTGAAGAGAGTGTATAGCAGAGGGCTCAGAACACACCCCTGAGGGGCACCGGTGTTGACCACAAGGGTGGAAGAGGTGTTCTTACCCACTAGTTAAAAGATTAAAACTAATTAAAACTAATAAAACAAGTTTTAAAAAGAGACCTTTTCATTTGATTACATTTTATATGATGGAGTATGCAGAAAAAGTAGAACTGGGCTGAAAGATCTATCGCTTTATTACCTATTCAGGTTGTAAATCATGTTTTTTTAAAGTAACTAAGTAGCTAATTACTTTTGAAAATAAGTAATCAGTAAAGTAACGGGATTACCTTTGGGGGAAGTAATTAGTTACTGATTACCTTTTTCAAGTAACTTGACCAACACTGAATGGTGTGCTACGTGCTGGCTAGCTACAAAGCTATGGTTAGCATAATATAAACACATTAGCACAGTGAAGCTGGTGGATGAACACTAACTTTTTCCCCTCAATAAAAGTTAATGTAAGAGTCCCTGCTGAGCAGATGATCCATCCCCAGCATGAGGTTAGTCATTAGCACACTGCTGCATTGTCTGGATGACTCGCTGTGAAAAACTCCTGATCCTCAGCTTCATGTGCACAAATCTTAGTTAGCCTCAGAGCGTTTCTTTTCTGAACCGTTCAAATATTTGGTGTCTGGCAAACCATGAGACGACTGATAATAAAAACCCAGAGAGGCCACAACGATCACTGACTATTTTTTTAGGGCTTGTTAAAATTAAATAGAACAAGATACATAGCATAAAACACGTTAAAAAGACAACCGCCTTAATGAACACAGTGCAGTTTGTACCTAGAAGCAGGGTTCGTACGTCATCACTTAACAACCAGAAACCTATTTTGACCAAAAAAGAAACTTTGAGTAATTTCTTTTGGTTAGGCAATATAGCTTATAATCCATTAAGCTAATGTAATGATTCTTCAAATGCAAGACTATATAACCTTAAATTGGGGGAGGGCCACACCCCCGTTTTCTTCATGCTAATTCTAGTTTTCTTCTTGTCCCAAATGAAATCTTTAACAAAATGAAGTCGTATGCTGCTACAGGGATTGAATTAAGAGTGATTCATGTGTATTAGATGAGTAAGCAGCCTCATGTTGTCTACCGCAGGCCTGAACTTAACGAAGCCTACTTGCTCTTCACCTATGTTCTGGTTTAGGGGCCAGTGAGCAATTGAGTGTGTCCCACTTTGAACTCACTACCCATAATGCCGAGTTCCTGAGAAATTATTCACTCCACCTCCTGAGCCATGTACCTTCTTTCTTCTTTGCCTTCTTTCAGCCCCACCATTCTCACATTAGTCCTCTGGCTCCAGTTCTCCAAATCCTCCACCCATGCCCAGAATGTTACCAATTTCTTGTCACACTTCTCCGCACATTTCTCCACCCGAGCATTTACATCTTCAACATCGGACACTCATTGTTCCACTTCGCCCAGCAGTCTTATTTGAATATTTTCTACTGAGTCTTTAAACTCAGTAGGTTGCTTGATCGAAATAACAGATGCAGCCATCACTACCTATCAGGTACGAACTAATACAGCAATGACTGAGGATGAGCTCTAACAGATCCAGTATCCTACATCATAGATATAAGTTTACTACAAAACTGCTAACTACCAGTTTTAGCCTGCAGATGTTTAAACTGTCCAGAGTTCTCACACAGATGTTGAATTACTATTATTACCAATTATTTGCTATAAAAGACATTTCAGAATATCAATGAATCAGAGTTTAACAACATAACATATTAAGATACTTGATATAATTCAGGATAATATCAAGTAATTTAGAATTAAAAAGATGTTACCCTGAATTTAACATCATAACAAGCTGCTCAATCAGCTCTGTGCTGGCACTACTTACTGTTTTAGACCCGTATGAATGTGACCTGGATTTATTGATTAGATATGTGCATTAAAGAGCAGATGAAATGTGCACCTAGTAAGTGTTTTCCAGGAAGGAGAAAGATTTGATAGCTGTAAAACTCACTAAATACTTGAAATTACTGAAATGTGAAAGTAATTATATCATGCAGCAAAATAAAGACTACAAACGAATAGTTTGATGTTTACGTTTGTACACCAGCATCAGTTTTATCCAGGACACCTAGAAGTTTCTGTAAGTGTACCACTGAGGAGGGTTAATGAATGGGAGCTTGTATTTATTGGAAGATGCCATGAACTCAGGGTCACTGCTTCCTGAACACTTTTAAACAGCTATTTCTAAGGACTTCAGTGTAATGAAGTCTTTACACAAATGTTTTCACATATTTGTAAGCTTGTAAATCTGATTTTTGTTCATACTGTGGGTCAAAGAGGAGAACGTCCTTTCAGAACCCACAAATTGGCTCATTATTACTGTTTGCAGGAACAAATCTCTTCAGCTTCAATTAAATTCACTTTTTGTAAAATCTGGGAGTTTATTTGTGAGTACTTGGCATGTTCTGTACTAAAGTGTCATAAGTTTAGTTTTCTTACAGAGTCCACAGAGCAGCCAACATGCAGTGTAGATAAAATGCCGTTACTGGACTCTCAGTCCTGTCAGTGCAAAAAATCACTCGTGTATATTTTTACTGTTGTTGGTCTAAAGCTGCATTTCTGATTTGGTGAGTTTTGGTATTTGCCCCTGTGGCCCGTCATGACCGCGGGCGTCTTAAACTTTGCAAAGCTGACTCCTTTTGCAAAGCTGACCGAACTGACAGGAGAATACCGCAGAGAAGGAGCGAGGAGGAGTACGGAAGCATGGCGTGCCGTTTTGACAGGCAGCTGACATACCTCTGATCTCCAACCACGCCTCTGTAGCCCTGGAGACGCTCCCGAGCACTCCCTGAACGGCAAACAGAACATGGACCAGTCACGCAGACATTCAGTGAGGTGTAAAAACCACTGCCTTCAAATATCGGTTGGATATTGGACGTCTGAAGGACGGGAGCTGCTCGTGATCTGAGTGTGAGAGAAAGCTGAGAATATCTGGCTTTTGCAGATTTGATCAAAAACACAAACGACTGCATAGCAAACACGGCAAGTTAGAAGCAGAGATGGAGTAAATGCTACTTGTTTTATATGCAGTTAGTTGGCTGTCATAGTTTATATAACACATTATATCCAGATTTGTTACAGATTATAATCAACTGAGTAGTTTTTCCTCTCAAAATATAAATAACAGTCACGTAGTCCTTCAAATTAAAGTCATATTTGTCTTTTTTGTTAAAGGAATGGCCTGTTTTTAAGAACAAATGTTACCCAATTACCTTTTCCTACGGTGATGTTACCTTTCCCACTTGTTTCCAGAAAGCCACGGCAAAACACACACGTGTAACTTTTAACATGCAGAAAGTTCTGAACGTGAGCAGAAATCTTACAGAAACTTAATTTAATTTCCTGTTTCTGTTTACACAAACATGTTACTGCCCCGAACAAAATGCACAAAACCCGCCTGATGTGGACGAAATGTGAACTCGATAAACTGACTCACAGGAGTAAATCCTGCCGATGTGTGGTGGTTCAGTCTGGATAACAACAGAAAAGTTGAGGACGGTCATTGTTCCGAACGTACCCTAAATTTCCATCTGCTGCCTGATTTTTGTCTTTTCCTTTACATAAATGAAAAACTAAAGAAAACTTATGGATGAAATTAAGCATCTGCTGCTCAAAATGTGATAACAACAGTGCGTCCACACAAAACCTACAGCCATGTACTTTCATAAACTTTTTAAAGCAGTTCAACGAGTGTTGTTAACTTTATTATCATATATAAATCTGAAATTTGATGTCCGCTACTAGACCTTAAGTCTAAATCTTCATTATGCACATTTTCAGTTGGAGTCTGACGCAGTGAGGTGACCTGATAGTAAAATCTCTAAACCCCAGATCAGCCTTTTTTCTGGTGAGCAGTGATTCTGTTTGTTCCAGGTCAAAGCTTTAGTGTCGAGACAAGTGTAAACACCCAAACACAAACGGTCCACCGAGCACGTAACCTCACCGTGCATAGTTCCTCTCTGCCGCCACACATACACTGTCCGGTTTCCTGCCGCAAGCCAGGCGGAGTCATCCTAATCAGACACTCCAATCTTATCAGGGCCCAGAGGAGCCAAATCACAACTTCCTCTGAGACAAAGTCATTTGGAAAGGGAAGAGGCCTCTGCCTGCTACTCAAACAGGAGCGCAGCAGATACCATCGCTTACGTAAATACAGAGCCGAGTAGAGTGGGGACCGGGGTCTTTCATCAAACCTGCGAGACCAGTTTAAAATACATTGTTGCTTCTTGACAGGTGTGGAATGTGTCGTTCTTCACTGGACTCATAATTCATGTGAAAATCAGGTCAGAAATGAGTCGGGTCTATTCTTCCACCCACAGCTCCTCTGGTGCTAGAAGGCGCTGGGATGTGTTCTTTGAATCACTGACGGAAATCATGAATGTTAAAAGTGCGCTCGGTAATATCACTGATACATGAATTAGAATAACACTGCATGTTATTCTAATTTAGCTAGAGATGAGACGTACTTTATTTAGTGCGTGACGGCAGCCAAAACATGAACAAACACCAAAGAAGCAGCTCCAATCAAAACTGAGATAAAATGCTTAATGATTAGCTTAATAAGAAAAATCTAACAAATAAACATGCATGCTGTGGTATGAGACGGGAAGGACTTCCTGTTTAAATCAGCAGTTTATGATCACATAAGCATTCTGTCTGAAGGCCACCAGATGGCGATATCTGTGGTTCCAAAAACATTTCTGGTCCCTTTGAGGTGTTGCAGACATGTGACCACTCACCATGTAACATGTGAAAATCACTGTTCTCAGTGTAGGGTCAAGTGAACATGGTGCCAGTCACACAGGCCTAGAGACTGATCTGCAACCATCTGGCAACCACAGCTCAGGATGGAGGAATGTGTATTTCCCAGCTAGTTGGCATTGTTTTGGTTGCTAGCATATTCTTGCAGCTATTCTCTGAGCTGTAGTGAAACCTGAAAATTGCAAAGCAAACCAAAAAATAAAGACACTTTTCCCTGAATGTAAAATGTTTGCCCTTTAAAACATGTTAGCTGCAGCACAAAGGTGAAACTTTGACTTTAGCGAGTATTTGCAGACAGAGATAAACTCTACAGCCAACTGTGGCAACCTGCTAGCAACCAAAGCATGATTGCTAAGAGGTTTTTAGTGCAGCAAACGTCTTTGATTCTGATTTTACTCAGCAAATGTCACCAATTTCCAGCAACCAATGACAACCAGCCGGGGAATACACATTTTACCCAAGCAACCAATGGTTGTATCACCATCATCCAATATGGCGGATAACTCTTGAGCAATGTGTGCATGACATATCCATTTCCCATCCAGTCATATGGATGACCTCTATTCTGTCATCATAATGATATTCGTGCATTTTCACAGCACATATAGACATACAGACCAAGTGTGGTGGAAATGGTATGGAAGACAGAAAACTGAATCAGTACATTAGAGCTTTCTCTCTCCACGTAGAAAAACTGCTAATTGTCTCTTTGCCAGAACTGAACAAGCTTTTCCTTATTTTATCACCTCTAAAACATCAGTAGCAAAATAGCCTTTTATGGGCTGCTGCCTTTTAGAGTCTCTAAGTTTCAAAGCACAGTTCAAACATCTAACTACACTGCAGCACACAATAAATCATAGGAAATCAGCCTTTAATTCAAAGTCGACTGACCTCTGTTATTTCCACTACCCCTAACAGTTACCAGTGATTTACAGGCCCAACAAGCAACAGTTCCTGAAAGTTCTCGGTTTTGCCTCCAAATTCCTGTTAACCTGCACTTCCACAGCTGTTTACAGTGCTGCTTACTGACAGAAATCCCACCTTTAGTGCAGCGTCTGTCCCTCTGTGATTTCAGTTAAACTGTTAGATAATTACAATAATAACAATTGTACGTTTTTTCCCACTAAGGCTGTAACCTCAAACATTTCCTGCAGGAGCTGTGAGCCCCTGTAGCCTTTAAGTAGGCAATAAGAACCTCTTTAAAGTGGGAAACTGGTTTAAATGACAACTTCTTTAATCTTGTGAGCCCAGAGGTTGCCAAGTGACAGGCTGTGATTTTTTTTCTTCTGTGCTGTAATGGTTGGAGTGAGAGAAAAAGCAGTTCGGAGCTCTGGTAGCTCCACATATCCCTGGATTTACAGCTCCTGCTGTAGATGTCAGACAGCCGCTTGACAAGCACTTGATTCCTTTCCTGTCTTGAATGTCACATCTCCATCAAGACGCCAGAAAACGGGCTCAGCATCTTACTATCCCGTTACGTCAGGGTCAACATAAACATGCTAATTTGACTACATTTTACCATTCAGCCTGTTCCTTTCATTCTGTCTCCCCCTTCTGTCATTCTGAAGGTTTAATATCCGCCTGTGTTTTCATATCGGGACCATCTGCTGTTCCTCTGACCGGGGGGGAGGGAGACCACATCATAAGCCAAGTTTCCATCCTGCTGTCAAGCAAATTTTAGTCAAAGTTTTGAAAAGTCACATATAGTAAAATGAGAATTAGATGCCTTTTCTTCATGTCAGCTGAAGTGAATAAGTAGGCAGTAAAAAAAACCCAACCAGCAGACAAGAAGTGTTAGAAGAACAAATCCGTCATGGCCAAACGGCTCCTGTTTGTTCTTTAGTGAAGACTAATGTCGGCCATATTTCATGCTGTCTGAATATGAAAACAAGAAATGCCCTTGGCAGTATTCTGACTGCTAACTGCGACGGGCCTCTTCTGCGTGGAGAGAGAGCAGGTTTAACGTTTCAGGGGGAGTTGTGGTGGACAAATATTTTGAGAAATCCAAATCCTCCTCCTGAGCCGCACAAGCAGACTGACAAAATGGTTTCTGTCGCTGCTTGTTGTAAACATCCTGGATCAACTAAACGTATTCCATGCTTCCAATCACAGTTTTCCACACAAATACCGGACGGCAGCTGAAATTAATTGATATTCTGGTGTGTGCATCTTTCATGTTGTTTTGAAGTGGGGAGGAAAAGTGTTGAAGTATGCATGCCTGTTTCTATTCCTGTTTCTCATCTAAGTGTGTGAACAGGGAAGAGCATTACTGTGTCAAGTGTACTTTACTGTGTGTGTGTTCTTTTTAAGGCGTTTTGATAAAATGGTCACTTAAACAAACAGACTTTAATTTAACCCCACCATCCTCAGTGTTACTCTATAGAGCTGCAATAGCCACAAATATTTTTTAGAGGTATGAATTTAAAATAAACATGCGTGGAATCTTATAGCAAATGTAGAAGATTTATGCTGCTTGGCAATATTTTCCGTGTTGCAGAGTTATGACAAATCTATATTTTGGGGCCGTTTATATTTATGAGTGCTTATTCCCCATTTTATAAGTTGACTTACAGATGAGGGTTAGCACTGCTAGCAGCTGTATTGACAATTTATAGCATGCCCCAAAGTAAACAGAGTTTTGGTGGGAATAAAACAAAACTAAAGCTGAAAGGTTTTACATTTGCACTTTTGCATTGTGTATAAATATTTATAAAGCAATTCAAGAAGAAAAAAGTTAGCTAGGCAACACTGCTAATGACTTAATCAGAAATGTGGCACTTACACCTATATAATTAGGAAACTACTTAAAATGTGTAAATTATTAAATATCATAATGTTATATTGTGTTTGTTTTAATGCTGCTAGCTATTGCTAGTACTAGCTAACATGATAGCTAAATTTATTCGATTCCTACTACGTGTTAGTAAAAAGAGTGCAAAAATGTTTTTATCCTTTTACAAAAGTAATGCGTTTTGAGACTCTTGACTAGCTCATTAGTTTTACACTAAAGGGGATTTGTTGTGTTTATTTGCAAACCTACAGACATTCACTGAACTAGCTTAACTGTCCTTGTTTTAAAGCTAACTATTTTGGAGGACACATTGTGTTGCTAATGACCTTCTCTGATGTCAAGGTTTTCTGTGAGACTGCTGAAAATTACCTTTTAAGGCAAAGACATGTTAATTCTTGGTTGTGATATTAGCTACTAATAGCTAATGCTACTAGTCGTATGCTGCTAGCCCACACTAAATGAATCTGTCATGTCGTTTGCAAAACTCGCTTATTTTTAACTAGCTAAACTGTGTTTTACCATATTAAATATTTGCAATAGCACATTGTGCTGCTAAGTAATATTTATCATTTAGAACCCATTATATTTTGGTATCTGATAATATTAAATCAACACACTTAATGTCACTGGCAGCTCATTTATTAGAGTTAGTACAACCTGTGCCTAATCTGGGCTACTTTTGGCACTGATGGCTCACTTAAACAATGTTGTGTTGACCAAATGAGCAGAAAGTAATGAGGTGGTTCTAGCATGGGTTGCAGGAAGTTTAATGTGGACTGGATGTAGCCTAAACATTATGAGCCAGCCTTGACAAGTGTTATTTGAGCCAGATGTGGCCCAAACACCTGACAGCTGGTCCATATACGACTTGTGGCTGGTTTTAGGCAACCAGAATCACCCTGTGTCACGACTGCCAATTAAAACCAGACGTATTTATATGTGGGATATGGAAAGCTTAAATCAAAGATGCACACACTCCAGATGTATTATGCTGAAATATCTGTGAAGTTCAAGCTTTGTCATGGTTTGAATAGAAAATGAGAAGTGTGTGAGAGCTGGTGTGTTGATGAGCCCAGCCATAGCAGCGAGTCTCAGAGGGAGAAGGTGACAGATGGCAAGAAGTTGAAGAGGAGGAACCTCTTTTCCCCGCTCTCTCAAGAACCCCCATCCCCACTCTTAGCCAATTAGCAGTGATTAAAACGGCCTCTTCCAGGAGTCACAGTTAATTAATAGCCTGAACGTGCTTCCAGTTCTTCTCCCTTCATGTTCTTTTTTTTGCTTCCAAATGCAGATGTAATTAAACTTCATAAACAGACAGCTGATTAAGTGCAAATATTTGCCCTCTTAAAGCGGGCGGAGCATGAAATGATTATAATTGAATCAAATGTTGTTTTCTTTTCTCTGTGTTTGCAGAGATTGAAGCCAAGGAGGCCTGTGATTGGCTGCGAGCGGCCGGCTTCCCTCAGTATGCGCAGTTATTCAAAGGTAAATATGAGACTGTTCAGTCAACTCCAAGATACCAGAGCGTAACCCCAGACGCCGTCTTATTGTGCCATTCGTCTTGTCTGTGTTTCAGACTGCAGATTCCCCATTGACATCGAGTGGGTGAAGCGCGATCACCACTTCCTGGATAAGGATGCACTCGAGTCGCTCTGCAGGTAACGAATGCCAAGCGGGAGCGTAATGCAATATTATGGACAACTTTCAGCAAGTTAATAAAACTTTAAAGTCAGCAGCAAACTTCTTAAGTATTTTTCGATCAGATTCTAACAGACCAAAAAAGTTCCCAGAGGATTTTCAAGATCGATGCATTTCAATTTCTTGGTACAAATACAAATTTTGGTACAAAAAAATCCCTGTTCACTCCTCTAAGCACTCTGGATCAGATAGTTGTTGTTTTTTTTACTCTGGGACTATATGATGTCAGAGAGAAAGAATAGTTAAGTAATAATATGAAGCTATGGAGCTGAAAATGACTATAATACATGCAGTTTAATGTATCAGTATCCTGCACTCATTTACAGGCAGGTCCAGTACTACTACAACTTTAATGGGCGTAGCATTTTTGTAATTTATATCATCATTATTATTGTTGCTGGATTTTAATTTTCTTAATTTTCAGATTCAGTTTGGAAGATGAAGACTAATTGTTTTTCAAAACTCGCCTGACTCTCTCTTCTCCAAAGAGCCCAAGGTTTTTTTTTTTATTTTGACCTCGCAGTCTTTGAGCTGCAACTGACTAAATATGGAGTGAAAATAAAAACAACAGCCTAAGGTTTACAAGAGTGATCGAGGGTTTTTTACACTGAGCACAAACACTCCAACAACAGTGTGATCTGTGCCTGATTAGATGTTATTCAGGAGAAGCTGGATGTTTGGTGCCTTGCTAAAGGGCTAAACTGTGCTGGCAAAGACAGAGTTCTTTCTTCACGTTCATGCTCCTGGTTTGGACATTAAACTTGCTGCCTCGTGATCCCAGAGTCATATTTTAAATCAGATTTTCAGGTTTGAACCACAGGTCTTTAGTTTCGTAGAAACTGTACTGAAGGTATTGATAAACAAGTACGAGCTACAGTGTGCCATTTAACCTCCATTCACTCTTCTTCCTCTTCCTCTTCCAGGAGGTTAATCACTTTAAACAAATGCGTGGAAATGAGGCTGGAGCTGCGGAGATCAAAACGCAGGGTGAGTCCTGAGAGTGAGCAGCGAGTAACTTGAACGCAACGGGGCGCTCATATCAGAACGGCTGGCGCCACGCAGGGGGCCTTCACGCCATGAAATCTGCTCTTTAAGCCGCACTTGGAATTCACTGATATCAGCTGATCGCTCCTCCTGCTCGATGCTTCGTTCTCTAAGAGGAAGTGTTTGATTTGTTTTTTCATGCCTGAGTCTTTATTGTCTTGTATTACCGTGAGGTCTCTGATGTCACGTTAAATTCATGCAAACAAACATAAAATAGCTTTTTTAAGCCAGGAAAGCGCTATCAACACTACAGACAGTGAAAATATTTTGACTTTTGGCCCCTTCTGTTGCATCAGGGACAAAACTTCTGCACTTCCCACCATGCAACTTATGCAAATACACCTTTAAACCCCACGCCATAACTGTGCAGTACAGGTTTGCTGTTAAAAACAGGCCATAGTTGTGTGTTTGTGTGGTTTTCAAACATTTTATGGGTTTGTCTGAATGGGCCATCATCATCTTCTTCTTCTAGGGAGATGACAGTGGTGAGGAAGACTTCTGTGCCATCAGCCCCAACTGGACCTACGACAAGCGGACCCGACAATGGCGACGCCTGGACTCCGCCGTGGATATCCTCCGACTGTCCCCCAACTCGCCTGATGTGTCGACATGCGATGACCACCATGATATCTGCTCCATCCACAGCTGCAGCAGCACTGAGAGCGAAGGCCACGAAGAACACCAAAAGAGACTGCGAGAGCCGACTGATGGCTCCACCGTCACCACCGCAAGCACCCCAGATGACCTGGAGAACAGCAGGAGCTCGTCCCGCTGCTCGTCCTCGAACAAGACCCCGTCCCTGGATACTTCTCTCAGTGGACCCCCCTCCCCCGGTGGAGGATCCTCCAGTATGAGTCTCGAAGCCGAGAGCTGCTACCCCGAGAAACCACCCAGGAGGAAGTGCACCACATTGCTGAGGAAGATGGAGAAACTGAGGCTCAAGGGGGTATCAGGTGAAAGCAGCAGCAGGGGTCGGGCCCGGCGTGTTATAAGCAGGCCTCTTCTCGTCCAAGACGAAGAGAGGATGGAGGGGCTCCACTGCACGTCAAGGTGAGGCTGTCCATCCTACCCGGCGTTGACTCCAGCATCATTAACCCTATGTGTCTTTAACTTGTACCACCCTGATTGTATCCAGTCTGCAGGATCAGCCCAGCAGTCATGCTTCTTCGTCGCCCTCGTCTCCTCACACCATCAGCAGCAGCAGCAGCAGTAACAGCCACTCAGAGAGCAGCAGCACAGTCAGCACGCCCAGCCCGGTCACTCGGGTGAGGAGCAACTGCAAACGATCCAGCAACAACGTCGTGGTTGGCGGTGGGACGAACCACACAGGACCAGAGGTCAGAGCATGGACAAGATTCCTCCAGACCTTTTATTTCATCTAATCCTAACCTTTTAACCTTGACCTATATAGACCTGTATAGTGACTGACTCTGTTTCATGTATTAAATCCTTTTTGTTTCCCGTTTCTGAATGGATTGTGACGTAACCTAAAACATTAGACCGTTCCCATCTGTCTTACTTACCAACAGCAAAGGTTTCTTCTTTATTCGCTGACTCCAATGTTCTCGTTATTTCTAGGACTACAAGAACCAAATCAACAACAACAATAACAACAGCCACCAGAACATGGTCTTCACGATCCCCCACGGACACAAACCAGGGACCTTTCCCGCCTCCCTCACGCACAAACACGCCAACCTATTACCCATCAGCTATGACACCTCCGTGAACTGGAGGACTGGGAGTTTCCACGGTTATCGGACGCGTCAGCCAAGATGCCATGGGATTTCTTCTCTGGCGACCGGGAGCATCTCATCCTGCGACGTTCCGAGCCCACTGCCTGTGCTCGATTACCGGTTGAGCGTCTATGACAATGTGCCTGACCACCGCCAGCTGTCTGAAAGTGAAGGCGGCAGCGGTGGAAGCGCCAGCGATGCAGACCGGATGAGTGAGTCGGAGGTGGGTTAAATCACGGTTACGGTATTTTTATTTTATACAATAAATAAGTACTCTATATAATATTACACTGACGTTCTTCTTTGATGGGGAATAAGGTTATAATAATATCCTTAATATGATGCCAAACCACCTTGTTGTTCAATTTATGTTTGTTCAGCCAATCAGAAGAAAATTGACATAAAGCGAAGGGGAAGGAAGAAACTGCATCTTATTCAGACAGAGGATGAACTGTCGACCCAGAATGACACAAAGAAGGATTATTTTGAAGCTTGACTCATACAAAGCCAGTGTAGAAGAGTCCAAGAAATAAATGTGGAGTTGGAAATGAGCATAATGCATCCACCTTTCAGTGTTTTCTGTATTGCTGTTTTTGGACTCCTAAATGGGACTGTATGCCCTTACAGGTGGAGACATAAGTTTCAAAATGACATATTAAGCCAAATAGTAATATGTAGAAAATAAGGACATCATTTATTTTTTACTATATTGTGTTTTCATAGAAAAAAAGCTTTAAAATTAAACCTTCAAATGAAATTTAAAACGGGTAAAAACAGGAGGAGGCGCCCTCTCAGTTCCCCTTTGGCTCTGCTGCAGTTCTGCAAAAAAGTACAAAATCTCCAATCAAAGTATATAATATTGTTGTTAATGTAATGGATTATATTAATTCTGCTAAGCTAAGCTTTGGTATCAAGTTGTAAACTAATCTGACAAAATCTAGAAGTCATGTAAAAGTAGATAAGAAATATTACTGAATTAATTAGAAAATGGCTTTTTATTTCTGCTCCATGAGTGTGGGAAAAATCCCAAAATTAAACCCTTAATATTACAAAATCTGCTAACTTACAAAAAGGAGAGAGATAGAGAAGTCATACAGCAGAATAATGTTTGCATGATATTTTCATTATTTGTGATTTTTGCAGATCCCACAGTGTGCCTTCAAAGCTCCAACAATGATGCTGCAGAAGATGCATTTAACTGAGTCTCGTATCAGCTGTAATCCAGCAATCTCTGCTATTAAAGCTGCTGTAAAATGCTTAAAACATGTGCAAACCTCTTTGCAACCTGACTCCAGCCCAGTTAAATCTACATCTGCTGTTAGTGATGCCTGACCTGTTATAAATGAGGGTCTCCATGTCGCTTTCCCTTCTTTATACTTCCTGTTTGTGATGGGTGGAGAAGGTGTAAACAATGTACTTTTTGCTGTAGTCACCCCAACCAAACTGATTTAAAAGAATAAAGCACTCTGCTTGGTTCCAGCCAGGTGTTCTTTCCATTACTGTACCTTTTGTCTCTTGCTTCAGTTCCTTTGTACATTTTTTATGCATCTGAGGGCCCCACAGTAAACAGGAATATGTGGGCCAAACATTAATTGCCATCTGGGCTCCTTCTTGTTGTTCACCTACTAAACAGAACACCAGTTAACTAAGTTATTCTTCTGACCTCGTTATCTCTCTCAGGTGAGCCGAGTGCTGGCAGGTGAGGACGTTTTCTCAGCTCTGGACAGCGTTTTGGAGAAAATCAGTGATCTCCAGCAACTGGTGTCCTCCTGGTCTGAAAACCTGTCTGAAGATGACAGTCAAAGAACCTCCTCCTCTTCCTGCTCTCAGGACTCACCTGCTCACGGCTCCTCTGCTGCCTCCCCCTGCCCCTCCTCGCCCCGCCATATCAACCTGGAGGTGCAGCTTTCAGAGGAGGAGGAGGAGGCTGAGAACTGTGAGAAGGTTACCTTGGAGTCGAACGCCGTATTACGACGGAGAAAGAGCAGGTGAGTGTAACGTGATTCAACATTTCACAAGCTATATAACTCAAAGTGTTTCACAGGTGTTGGTAAAAACTGATCAGGGTCGTTTAAAAAAAGACAAATTCAGGCTGTACAGACATTACTGGATGCTTGGAGAAGCCCTGGACACAGTGAGTGTAAGCCAAGTGTTAATAATGACAGTTATGGGGATTTACTCCCTCAGGCATCGACCAAAGTAAGAGTGAATTTAATGTCAGGCACTAAAGATAAAAGCAGCAACCTCATGCTGCATATGTGTTTTCAGATATAGCGCAATAAAAAGTTATGAAGCCTTTCAGGTAATGCAAAGTAAGCCATACTATTAGTGTATTTGCTCACGGGCACTGCTTCTTTCTCCTGTACCCGTAACAATGTGGGTGTGTGCACTGTTGCTGCAAACTAGTGTGTTTTTTACACCACTAAAATATCCCATTACTGGATACACCTGTCAGCCTATTCAGCTTTTTCCTATTTTCTGTCATATATATCTGGTTCCACGGGTGGATGTTCACATTAAGCACAGCCAAATTTTAAGGTTTCATAATGGTAATGAACTTTGAAGAGCTGAAGTAACGACCTCATTTTTTTCTGGATAATTTCTTTCTGACATCAAAGCTCAAAAAAAGATTTCTCGCCAAGTCTAAGCGAAAATTTGGAGTTATCTCAAAATTGTGGGATATTTCAAGATTGTGCGTTATTTTGTGTCACTTACTTAAAAGTAGGTGAAACCTTTCATAGAACAAACTGAAAGTTTCAAGTCAATAAACCAAAATCTCTGAATGAGAGGCGGGAAACCTAAAACACAAACACGTGATTTCTTCCTTAGGGGATACACTCCTTTGACTTAGTGCCATACTCAGGAGTTCGGTGCTGTACATTTTGATTGTGACTTTGCCTTACAATCAAGTGCATTTATTCAAGTGATTTATAGAATTAACCTCCAGTCATTTATTTTTGGACATATATGCAGTTGATTATGATTTTGCGGCTGTTTTGTTTTCTATACATAGATAATAATCTAGAAAATCGGTCTGTGCTTCCCACCCGACCCTTGGAGTATTGATAGCTGTAATATTTTTGATGAAGCCTTGGTATTATATATTTCCAGAGTTAAAGGCCCAAATCTGATGCTTTTTAAAAAGAAAAAAATGTAAATAGGACTGTAGTAGCAAATAGTTTGGACCCAGAAGGAATCAGAACTAGAAGATGGGCCTGTAATATAAATATAGGTTAAAATAAGACTTTTATTATGTTCTAGCTGTTTTGAGCCTGACCCTTGTAAGTTTACCCAGAAAGCTCTTTTTTATTTTTTTCTCCTGAGAATGATCAGAAAACAGAGCAAACATCCAGGGTATTATGCTTGTTTAGGTTTGTCTACATCAAAGAAAATATGTCTAGTTTTCCCTTGGATTAGGCGTAAAACTGATTTGGCTGAAGTTTCTAACAGAGCTTGTGTTTTTCAACCACCCTATGTACTGTGAGGGCTTCTTCATGGCTTCATCAAATATTCATAAGTTATTCAGAAAAAAGGCAGCTGATTCTGAGGAGGTCCTTCAACTGTGCTGCTTCACGCCATGATACGGTTATTCCGGTGTCTCCAGCAGGGTGAGCCAACAGCTCCTCTGGTCCAGCGAGCAGAGCCTGCCCTCCCTGCCCTCCAGTCCAGGCGTGGAGAACCAGTCCGCCTCCCAGTTCCTCCTGCTCCAGAAGCTGTCACTTCTCAAACTCACCGCTCTGATGGACAAGTACTCCCCGTCCAGCAAGCAGGGCTGGAACTGGTAAGAAGTGTGAAAGGATGGAGCTTAGTGGGTGATTTCATGCATGAAAATAAAAGTTAAGTTCAGCGGAGGTCGAGAAGGTGAGAAAAGTCCACAGATGTGAGGAGAAACTTTTTCAAGGAAACAACTGTGGGAAGGAGGACAGGTGGGCGGGTGCAGGGTAAATATTTCAGGCAGCCTATTTAGAAAAGTCATTCATAATTCATTGCTCAGGTGCAACCTTGCCTCATCTGAAAAAAACAAAAACAGAACAACAACACACTTCAAGAGGAATAAGCTCCCCCCCCAAAAAAAAAAACACAGGGAGGACTGCCAGTGGCTCACCTTGAGTCTGTTTTCCTGTGAAATTAAAGGAAAGTGTGATCTGTAGTTGTTTCTAGTTGGCATTCATGCACAGTGGCTTATTTTGAGCTGTATTGTGTCCTTTTAAAGGGTCAACACATTTACATTGTTTATACTGCTGCGCCAAATGAATTGGAAAATGACTACAAATAGGAGTACAGATAAAGATTCAACATTGCTAAATTACTAATTCAACATTTAGCTTAGAATTTTATTGGGTTAATTTAACAGTAGGTATATGACCCTGTTTAAGAAAGATTCTGTTTAAAATGAGACAAATCAGCAGTCTTAATTTACTTGTGTAGCATCTTTCATGAAGGTACGTGTAGCTCTGTGTGCTCCACTGATAGCTTGTAAGACAGAGCAAAATGTAATTGTAGTAATAAAACAATAAAAACTAAATGGATAAATAAAATACAAACATTTTAACCATGTAAGACCCAACCCATCAAAAAATAGCCAGAAAATTCAGATTTTGGGGGGGACTGGCATGTGTAATAACCCTATATCATGTTGTTTATGATATATTTTAATGATATTTATTATATAGTTTTTATATCACATTTGATATATTGGGAGGTTTTTTTTTGGCCATAACATTATTTTAAAAAACCCACGAAGTGAACGTAATAATGCACCTCTGGGTAAAAGAGGCTAAGTTGCGCTTATGTACCGTACACGTGAAACACCTGCTATTTAGTGCTAACGTATTTGCTTTTATTGTGAAGTTGTTAAGTCACAGGGGATTGACTCGCTTTTGGAGGTAACCTCAAGTGGCGACTACAGGAACTGTTTTCAGTGTTAATGCTAAGCTGAGCTACCTATCCGGTCTTTAAGTGATGGCGTGATGAATCCTGCTTCGGGGCTCACTCTACTCTTTGTTTATTAAGGCTGTTGTGTTTTTAACATGTTTTAATGCTTTGTAGCTTGTTCTGTTTAATCCCAACAAGCACCTAAAAACAGTCAGTGATCACTGTCGGCCTCTCTCGGTTTTATTACCGTTAATCATTTTAAAGCTCAGTTTTTAAAACCTTACGATGTAACTACAGCCCAACAGCAGTATATGAATGACTAACCTCGTATTGTGGATTGATTATGTCAGTTGCTCTCCCGACTAAAGTTTGGTGCGTTTACAGCATCCTGCCATGCGATTGCATTTGTCCCTAACCTTTGGGAACCCTCACGCTAACTTTTATCAGGTGGAAAAAAAGTTAGCGTTCATCCTCCAGCTTCACTGTGTTTATATTATGCTAACATAGCTGTGTCGCTAGCGGTCACGTAGCACATCATTATATACCAGCTAGCCCAACTTCAGTAACCCTACAAACGTCACTGCTGTTTAGTTTTCTGTCTTCATTTATGTTGGAAGTGATAGCAGAGCTGTACGTCTTAATTCGTTTCGGAAATCTCTCCGTCAGAACATGCTATATTATATTCAGATGAAAACTAGCGAGCTAACTTCCTGCTAACTTTTAACTCTATTAAATTTCATAAATTCGGCTTTCATGGATGCCTGGCTGTTGAACTTAATTGTTACACCTGGTAAAGCAACAACGCTGATCATTTTATTAAAGATGAAAGGATTTAGACCGTTTTTAACTCTCAGTGATCGTATGACTTCGGGACCTGCAGCAGAATTTGGGCCCAGGTTGCAGCTACATATTTATCAGAAAGCCCTAAATGTGGTATTGATCTTATTTCAGTTTTCAGTAGAAAGTGAATAAAGTTCATCCAAGTATATCAAACTAGTCATTTTATTGTAGAAGAACTTAGCTCAGTTTTTTTGTGTAATCAGTTTGAATCTTCCTGAGGTGGTAGGAGTGTATGTCGTGTTTTCAATGTTGCTATCGGAGCTTAACATGCAAGTTCTGAGGACAGGGTAAACACAAACGGATACCTGTCTGTTTATTAGGAGTGTTAAAGTCAAGCTTTACTTATGCTTTAAATGTAGGGCTTCACTTATTACTGACACACATGGCTGTAATGAGATCAGCGTTTCGCCTCCTACACTGTTTTTGGAGTGAACCCACGTTCAGAACTGAGACTAATTAATTTTTCATTTGAATAAAACATTCAAACATTCTGCTTGTTTACGTTGCTGAGCACTTAGGTTTTCATTATTATTAATATTATTATTATTGTTGTTGTTGTTGTTATTATGTGCTCTCTGTGAGCATGTGACCTGCTTGTTTTACGCTTTGGTAGAAAACCAATTTGTTTTTGGTCGTGGCTGTTATGCTCAATGAGATAAGGCTGGATGTGGGAATAGAAAACCCTCCTGAAATTACTCCTGGTAGATATTCCTCTTTAATTTTCAGGATCAGACGTGTGTTTGAAGGGAATAACAGGGAAAAATTCCTTTGTGGAAGCAGGTTGGGGAAGAAAGCTTCCTACGCTCCAATTTGGCATTTCAAACTGCTCCGCTGGGTTAAAAGTCTAATAAACGGCATGGAAGGGAAGGAGGAAAGCATTGCACAGACGACCTCTACGACATTACAGAAGAAAACATTAAGTTAACATTTGTGAAGCAAATTCTGAAGTCTAAATGACTTATTCTCACTCACATTGTGTGAAAATAATGTTCCTCTTTTAGCCGAACCAAATAAAGACGATGCTGTTGTTGGGACTGCGTTGGGATATGTTTCACCCCATCCATAAAGACCCAAACAGGTTTTGGTAGCAGGCTGTAAACAGGTCTGTTTCTGCTGTAAGTTTGGATATTTAAATACGGGACTCTTTGGGGATTTACCCACTTTTGGAGCCGGCTACAAGGAGATGGGCGCTCGTATGAACACATATGAAAGAGGTGTCAGTCTTACCTTCAGCCTTAATAACAAAGAGTTAATAAGTGTAGCTCTGTGTGCTCCGTCACTTCAGCACAGTTGGGAGAAATGCTCCAGCAATAGAAGAAAAACACCTCCAGGCTTCAACAGTTTGATCAAGTCTCCTCATTTCATTGATTTAATCACTGATGCCAAAGCGAGCTCTTGATGATTAAAAATACGGCAATTAACTGCTGATTGGGGCGCCTGATACTCGGAGGCACTTTGCTCAAAATAGCCGGTTTGTTTCCGAGAGAAGCTGCAAGGAAAAATGAAGGAACGGGAAAGGGAGTGGAAAAACTCTAAGACATTTGTCCTTTTAGAGGAAGCTTCAGAGACGAGACACGGTTTTATAACTTTTAGAGATAATGAGCCAAGTAAAAGAGAAGAGGTTTAATTTATATTAAAAGACTGCAGTTTTATTCTGAGTGCACTCAGCACTACAATTCCCAGCTAAAAGGCAATCATTCAGTCATTACAAGGATGCTGGTACCAGTTCAGAAACACAGGGAAACTTTAACAGTCCTTTCAAAAGTTCAGATCTCTTTGATCAACGTCCACGGTTTCTGAATGTTTTTCCTGCAGCGCTGCTTTGAATGGCACACACATTTTAGCAACCACCAGAGACTTATGCAATCAAAAACTGTTTATTTGGCTCTCCCTTCAAAAGGAAACACTTCCAAACTGCCTTTTTCCCCCCAAACACTCGACTGGTTGAGATTACACATTCTTGAAATGCCTGCAAAATGATTTCAGAGTATACATTCATTTCCATAACTTGTCTGCGATTTTTATATATTATATATTTCACGGTCTAACAGCGGCCTCTCTCTCGCCTGCAGGACTGTTCCCAAACCCCCGAGGAAGACCAGGCCGATGGAGGTGAAAGGCCGACGAGTGTTTGGGGTTCCTTTACTCCTCAGTGCCCAGCAGACAGGAGAACCCATCCCCCCCTGCATCCTCCGAGCTCTGGTCTACCTGAGGACCAATTGTTTGGACCAGGTAAACCAACAAAAACCTGCAGGGATTGAAGAAGCTGTGTTTAACAAGCTGTGTCAAAAATGCAGAGTGCCGTGTTATTCAGTGGCCATTTGTGTTTTATTGAAGTTGAAGAGACAATATTTTTATTAAGTTTCACGGCCACATGTGCTTTTGGTGATACTGGGAAACAGTTTTAGTGAAACTGGCTTTTAAAAATCAAAATATAACCCTTAAAGTGGCCTTGTAATGGAACTGGGTGTAGACTGTGATGAAGGCTGACTAGTTCCATAAAATAAACGTTAAGAATCACAAAGCATCGTGATTTGATTCAATTTCATCAAATTTAGTTTGATGAAATAAAAGTTTTTAGTACTTTAACTGTTTGTTGTTTACTACTTTTAACCCCAGTTGAATATTTCTTGAAAGTTAAGAGGAATTGAAAGCGTTAAGAAAAAGCGTCTGCTGCAATCATGCACAATAGTGTAAAATATGACAATAAGAACGTTTAATGTCTTTTACTTCCCCTCAGGTGGGCCTCTTCCGGAAGTCGGGGTTGAAGTCTCGCATCCAGTACCTCCGTGAGCTGGTGGAGTCTGACCCAGACGGAGTTTCATTCGAGGGCCAGTCCGCCTTCGACGTGGCCGACATGCTGAAGCAGTTCTTCAGAGACCTGCCCGAGCCAATTTTCACCAGCAAACTCTGCGAGTCCTTCCTCCACATTTACCAATGTGAGCAGATAACACTCAGTTCTGATTGATTGTCATGAGGGATCAATGGTTTGCTTTCCTAACATGCATCTTTAATAAGAGACAGTTTAAGGACTTTAATCTTGCCATAAAAGCATCTCGTCCCCTTCTTCATGCAGATTTTCCAAAGGATCAGCAGCTGGTCGCGGCTCAGGCGGCCATTTTGCTGCTTCCGGATGAGAACAGGGAAGCGTTGCGGACGCTGCTCTACTTCCTCAGTGATGTTGTGGCTTGCGTGGATGAGAACCAGATGACTCCCACAAACCTCGCCGTCTGCCTGGCGCCGTCTCTGTTCCACCTCAACACCCTGAAGAGGGACGCTAATGCAGCTAGGTGAGCCGAGGCCAAGAAAACGGTCTTAAAATGTGTTTCTGGGGCATCAGCAGGCATCGGTTACCTCATCGCGTCTTCTAAGCGTCTTTTAAAAATTGACATCAGACGTTTCTCTAACTGTGAGGAGTCACACAATCTCAATATGGAAAGAGACGGAGGGCGTGAGGCGTCTGACCCACATTGTCAAAGTTATGTAAGTTTTAACAGCAGTTACATAAAGAGCTGGAGGTGTGGAGTCCACTCTGCCTGTATCTGTGTGTGTGTGTTGCTTTGGTTTTGGCCTAAAATGAAAGCAGATGAAGATCAGAAGAGCTGGGAGATTTCTCTGAGAGCTGTTCCTCTGCTAAGCAGCTTGTTTTGCAGCTTTTAGCCCATTTACTGCAAATCGTTTATTTGATATCTTGCCTGGAGTAGATTTTCTGACACGTCTCATCCTGTGTGTCCTTAAACATAAAACCGAGCGTCGTTTCCTCCTGCTCAGAAGTCCGTGAGGTGACGACGTCAATGCTGTTGTGGTCAAATTAGATAAAACTAAAGTAGCCTCAAAATCTTACAGTTTTTTAAATGATTGAATCGTTTTGGTAGCTTTGCAGTCTCTGTAGGTACCATTTTAACCCCTAATAACCAACAGTTAACTTTATGTGTGCCTGTTTATCTGACAGTGGGCAGGTTGCTCATTGAGGCGCTTTTTCTTCCTCATTTTTCCGAAGCTCTCTGCTCTCACAGATCTCATGACTTCTGGATCTGATCCATCTTTTTCATATGTCTCTTCTCTGTTAGCGAGAACCCGTCGGCAGAGTGTACACTTATTACATAAGCTCCACAGATTTCCATCTGACCTCAGCTTCACGCAGTCAGATGAATAAGTAGATTTTCTGCCGCTCATCTGTTTCATATTCAGAATGTGGTTTAGAAAACAGGAAAACTAGATGATATTCAACAGTATTAGAGTTCATTTTTTAAGGAAAGATCCAATGTAATTGTATGGAAGGCTCATGACTTGGCTTGTGCCGCTTTTGAATTCTCGTGTTCGGTATTAGAGAGAAAATGTATTTCTGTCATTTTTTTATGCAAACGTTCAGCAGTGATTTGTTGGCTGTAGTTAAGGCTCGGAAAGTCGCTTTTTAGGAAAACAAGTCACTAAGTTGGCAACACTGCATCCTGATCAAGCCTCTCTTTTGAACCACGTTAGCTCCTGTTAGTTTTGTTAAACCAGGATTAGGCTGGACGAGCTGTTGGTTTGTACCTTCAGGAAGTCAAACAGTGAAGCTGCATGTTGCATCTTTGACCGGCGTCGGTGATGAAACATGAGACGAGCCTCACGCTGAGACTAAAAAAGGCTGTTTCTTTGTTGTTGTGTTTTTTAATAAACTGAGAGGCGATACTGATGTAAACATGACGGAAACATTTGCATGTTCATGGTTTCTTCCATAAAAATGGAGGAAACTCTGGGAACAGCTGACACCTACAACAACTGTCAGTCCTGTCTTGCTGTGTAAGTTGTATCTCTCTTTTCTTTTCTAACTTTCTCTCAGCCTTTTTTACATAAGCCACTTTGAATTGCCGTCTTGTTGAAAGGCGCTACACAAATAAGCGTCCTTCGTTTTTTGTCTGTCAGCCTTCCTTTCTCTCTCCACCCTCGCTCCGCTCATTCTCTCCTCATATATCTCCTCCTCTGCCTCCTCTTTCGTCTCTCATTCGTGTAATCACCCTTCTTTCAGCTTTTCCTCTCTCTGCCTTCTTCCTCCCTCCCTGCCTTTCCTTTTCATCTCCACCTCTTTCCACTTTGCCTCTTTTCCTCCCTTCAGGCTGACGGGACGGATGATGGAAGTGACACAATCAGCACTTTGTGCCTCCCGTTCTCCCTCGAGCTAAAGTCCCGGCCCGTCAGAAATCGTGTCACACTTTGTGCTGGGAACAATAACTCGGGGTGGGGGGAGACTGCCGCTCCCACAGATCTATGAAATCTCATCTGGTGTTTCTGCTCTGACAGAACTCGCCACTCCCACAGAGTTATACTCTCTTTAATGCATCTGACCAGCTGGGCTTGCTGGAAGTACCGTGTAATTTCTCAGTTAAAAAGAAAAAAAGAAGCTCATCTCTCATCCGCCACAAACTAAAACAACTTGAACTTTCTGTGAATACATCCAGTCAGCCTCAGTCGGTTCAGTGCAAGGGTTTTCCAGAAAACATGACCTTCTGAAGGTGGTAATTCCTGATATATGCACAAAGCCTGAAGCGCTGTGACACTGACACGTCCCCAAAACAAAAAGCATAGAGCTGCAGGGTTCCTGTGGCTTCTTACAAAAATCCATTCAATTAATTTGATAATAACATTCATAATGTTTTTGCCCCCAAACAAAAACTTACTTGACTGAAATCTACAAATCTTCCTGCCAGTTTGACCATATTCCTACATAAAAGAAACCCAAATGAATAAAACTGTTTTTAAACCTGATGACTGTAATCTGACAGAGGCATGAAGTTTAAAACAAGAAGCTTTGACGGCATGATGCTGGGTGGAGGATCAGAGTGAGGGAACCATTATGGAAGGATTATTCCCGCTGAAAAAACAGTTGGGAAGGAAAACCAACTTTGTTCTCGGTGACCAACCCCGAGTACTTAAAGTACTCCTCTAATAGGAGATGATAACAGGATGTTGAACTTGCTCCTGTGGTGTCGTTGCTGTAGGTCCGGTCACAGGAAGTACAGCCTCGGCCGCCCGGATCAGCGAGACCTGAGCGAGAACCTGGCCGCCACCCAGGGCCTGGCTAACATGATCACCGAGGTCCAGAGACTGTTCCAGGTACCACCAACCCGATGCAAAGGACGTTTCTAAGCATGAAAATACATTTTTGAGAGATTAAAAGATCTAAATCATCTTTCTGCAGCTTCCAGAGTTTTGGCCCGGCCAGAGTCTAACCGCCAGTGATGACGTCTTCACTGAGGAGTCCAGAGGAGGCCTGGTTACCTCGAGTCAAAGCGGCGGTGAGGAGGACTTGGAGGAGAGAAGGCGCAAACTGCAGCTGAGCACCCAGCAACTCCTGAAGGAGGCCAGGGAGAAGAGCCGAGGCTGGGAGAGCCACCCGGCTCCAGATCACGTGGAGCTGGCCTACAAGAAGGTGAATGTGGGGGGGCGGGGGAGGAGGAAGTGACATCACCACGCGGTTTCTGTGTCGCACTATGAAGGCTCGAAATTAACCTTAAGGCCTGCCTCTAATTTATCATCTCTGCTCATCTTCAGATGGACGATGGCTGCCCGCTGTGGATGTGGCGAGGCTCTGTGGAGGTGGACGCCGCACAGGGGGAGCTGCTCCACCGGCTGCTGAGGGAGCAGCAGCTGTGGGAGGAAGGCCTTCATCAGGCCGCCGTCATCCAGACCTTGTCCAAGGACGCAGACGTCTACCGCTACCTCCTTCAGGGCCAAGGCCACGGCCTGGGCTCGCAGCCCCTACAGGAGCACCTGCTAATCAGGTAATGAGCCACAGCGAGCCCACGAGCGCTCGCCTCGACCTGCTGAGCTGTACGGAGCGGGGAGGACGGGGGAGTTGAAGCTGAAAGTACCCTCAAAGTGTCACTTTGAGTTACACTGAAACAAAGCATGCCTTTTGTGTGCGTGAGGTTTGAATGGGGGGGTTGATGAAATTTTAATCCGAGCCTGAAGTCAGATGAGACGTGACAGTATCTGTGTTTACAGTTGGCCCGCGTCGCTGGTGCACCTTCAGACTCGCCTGCCGCTGTGAGCGCTGTGAGCATGAACTCAGAGTTACCCTGACTAAGAACTAAAAATCACCACTTCTGCATAATGCATCCAAACGAGGTCTTTTACTTTCACCAAATCCCTCACGGACACCCAACCAGAACATTAGTGTGGTCGTGAGGACCCGTGGGCTTCGAATGAAAACGTCAATCTTTAAAAAATAAATAGTTTCATTTGTTTGAAGGAGGAAAAACACTGAAAGCAGCTGGTCGGGGTCTATTTGAACCACCTTTGGTGTAACGCTTAATAAGTTCCCCAGCTGATGGCTTACACTGAAGCACATTTGCATTTATTTACAGGACTTTCAACACATATTCAACAGAAATGAAATAAAAATGATATTTAGCACAAAGAAGGGTGATTGTAGTTTGGTTGCAGGATTTGTCTGACTCAGTCCTTTTGCTTTAGAGGCTGCTTAGTTTAGATGTCAACGGCAAGACAAGCATCACTCAGACAGCGGCAGATTATCCCACACAGTAAAAATAATGTTGTGGGAGCAGAACTTTGTAACATGAATCGCTCCCTCCTCAGGATCTGGCAGGCAGACCCGTCCTCCGGCCTGACGTACCTCTCCTCTGTGTCTACCGAACTCCCCGAGGTGCTGGCGGAGGGGATCAGGGTCCACACCCACATTTGCCTCTACCTGCTGGAGCCCACAGGAATCAGGAAGACCCGACTGACACACCTCTGTCGCACAGATACAAGGTGAGGAGACGTTTTAAACTGATCTGAGCCGCAAGTAGAAAGCATTTAAATTTGTTTACAGTAAAGTGGCCAAACGGTCCTTTAAGTTTAAAGGCTGAAAGGTGAATTGTGCAGCAACTACACAGAGGCCGAGAGGGTTTAAGGCCGTGAGAAGCCTATTAAAAGAAATATCTAGAGAGCGCGCTTAGTCCATGTTATCTCTCTTAATTGAGCCCGTTCTGTGTTTTTGACCTCTGCCAGCACCCATCTGCAGCTCCTCCCTGTAGGTGAGCAGATGAGAAAAAGGAGGAGGAGGAGCAGGTCTCCTCCTCATGATTCATGCCCTTTGAAACTAAGTTGCTGCAGATTTTCTGCTGCTTACGTGATCAGGCTGACTCTCGGCGGAGCCCTGCAGCTCCATTTGTCTATGCTGATTAAATGAAACTAACCCTCCGTGCCACAGAAAGCAGGTGGCGGTGGCGCTCTCGTATCCCTGACATTGAACTACACGGGAAGGCGCTGTAGGCAGCGACACTGATTCAGTGTGTGGGAGGCACATTTCTGCCAAAATGTAAGCTCTCAGGTTTGATCTGGTCGAGCTAGTTCATATTTCTTTTATTGATCCTTCACAAACGAACCAATGGTGATCTATCCTGTACCTGACGAGACATTATAAATGATTGTAATTACTATAATAAATCCTCAGGGAACCACGAACAGCTCCACAAGATTCCATAGATGGAAAAAAAGAACTGGGCCACACCTTTTAATCTTTGAATTTGGATGTTTTAAGGGCTCAAAATCTCATCTGGCATTAACATCATCACAGAAACTGCACCAGGAGCTTCGTTGCGTGGGCTTCCATGGGCGTAATGTGCACGTGGTACAGTTCTTTTGTCCATATAAAGTCTCGATAACTACTGTGGCACTGCTCTGGGAATAAAATAAGACACAAAATTAGGTACAATAACTCCCCTGGGAACCATGAACATCTCAAAAATGTAATGGTGACTCATCCTTCCTCCTGCAGTGGATTCAAAAATTACAAAAACATAGAGCTGGGCGATATGAGATGTTTTCATATCACGATATGTTTTTTTCATTTCAGGCGATAACGATATCTATCACGATATAAGCCAAATAACTATATTTGTAAGATTTAAATGTGCCGTTGCTCACAAGTAAAATGTGAAATAATCAGCAGCTTGTTTTTATTTAAATATTTATTTCCCATAATAAGTTCAACAGGGTAGATGTACTTAAGGAACATGAGACTTTTTCAGATAAATAAAGGCAAATATTGCAAACTACACAAAAGGCAGCCGCTAAAGCGTTTAAGTTTCAAAATAGAACAAACGAAACAGACTAAATTGTCAATTCCACTTAGAAACAAAATATTAATTCTAAAAATAAATCTTAGTTTGTTTTACAGAAGAACAGACAAAACTGACTAACTTTTGTCAATATCAAATAAACTGAGAACTAAAAGGAAATTCTCAATCTCTCCTTGTTGTATAGCTGAGCTTTTCAAACAGTTTTAACAGTTACTTTAGTCTGACAAAAGCCGAATGACGAATTAGCGCTTCCAGTCAGAGACTGAGGCTACGTCCACACGTACACGGGTATTTTTGAAAACGGAGATTTTCCGTTTTCGTTTTAAAAAATAATCCCGTCCACACATAAAGGCAGAAATGAAGGAAAACGCTGCTATGAACATGCCAAAGCAGCAGGTGGCGCTAGATTCCTAACCGTGCAGAAATGTTGGCCAATCAGAAGTCTAGAAGCCTCGGTGGGAAAAAGTAAACAAAGCTGGGGCATAGAAGCAGAACCGAGTCGTATGTGTGGAGGGACAGTAACTGTGTGTATATGTAAGCATTTAAACACTGCAGAGAGTAGAATTAACAGTAACAGTATTGTAGAAATTCATTTCACCGAAACAATAACGTGGTGCACAGTGTGACGCATGCACCAGTTTATTGTATTTCCAGACTTGCTTTCGGCACATTTACAGTGCACGCTACTCTGTTTTTTGTCAGACTTGAAATAGCCGAAATACCTTCACACTACGGAACTTCTATGGCTCTTCCGTTCGACAATCTCTCCGGCATTGCAACCATCATCTGTTTTCTCTTCGGTCACGCTCGGTTGATTTTTCTAGTCGGCACACTCATTTCCTCCATTACGCGCTGGCTCCATTACCCGCTGGCTGCTTCCCAAACAAACACACGTGCGGCTTGGCACTTGTGCTGTACGTAACAAGTCACGCGACATGACGCTGCGGCTGTGATTGGTTCGGCTCTGCGCTACTTAATTTGGATTGCCTTTTTTTTTTTTTTTTTTTTTAAGAGGACAAGAGCGGTGAGGTCTATCGCGATAGCTTAATTTCTCTATCGAGTAAAAGTTATATCGCGATACATATCGTTATCGTTCTATCGCCCAGCTCTACAAAAACACCAATAGTTTTTATTTTATTGCATTAAACAGCCACAACCCACTTGCTCCGGTGTCCTAAATGTGACGACAGAAGTGATGTCTCAGCTGCTTACAATAGGTATCCTTGAATATTGCTCCATCCTTGAGGACGGACTGCCGTGTAGATTTGTTCCTGGTTCTCAGAGGAGTGACCACACTGACGTTGGTGTCATGGACTCATTTCTGCATGTAGTATTGGCGCGGCAGCTACGACAGCAGTGTCGAGCAGAATCCATAATGCCAACGTGATTATGATCATTCTTTCGGAAACATCTCTGCACATGTTTCATAGCAGTCCATAAGTGAGAATAGGGTACATCCCCTGGGAACCATGAACAGCTCTACAAAATAAGTAACACAAACCTACAGGTGGAAAACCTGCACCACTGCTCCCAGAAAACCGTTATACACCAAAGCTTCTGCACAAAGCTCAGGATGTATCCTCTGGAACCAGAAACATGTCTATAGAACTGCATCCAGTTTTTGATGAAGACCAGACCAATCAATGCTGTCCATAGAGACACAAGCATCACAAATAAAATTTCAAAGATGCAATTTGTCAGGATTTTCTACCGTTTCACTTTTGATTTCCTAATTTTCCCTGAATGTCGCCGTGTGAGAAAATGAACTCCAGTCAAAGAGTGAAAATGGTGATTTGCTACATGAGACGAGGGCAGAGCAGCAAAGACGGGTTTGATCTCTCACTGTGTGATTATCTCAGCAGGCGTTTCAGTCGGCCCATTACGACTGAAGTGAAAAGAAGCGCACAATCACACACTCGCGTCTGCTTCTGATGAGTACGTGCTGAATAAAGAGCCGCCTGTGAAACTGAAACTGTTATCCAGAGCGACGTAGAGCGCATACAGAAGCGAAATCAGCTTCATTTCCAGGCAAACATCGGCCCGCTCGCGCTCCTGTTACGCAAGAGTGATCACGTAAGAAAGAAGTGAAAACGCCCAGAGGGATGAGTGCCTTCACTCTTCCCATTGTCCAACTTCCTCTCGCCTTTAATTTCCTCTCATCTAAACATCTGTGATGCGCCAGCCTGTCTCGGGCTTATTTGCTGTGGCATTAATTTTAAGTGCTTGTTAGCTTTGAAGGCAAGACAATAGATCCACTGCATCAAGGTCAGCGGGGCTTTTTACAGTACAGGGCTGTGAAGGAGATCCTATCGCCTCCAGAGGAAATTAAACACGTTACAGCCTCAACGAGGAGGGAGGGAGCGGGGAAAGCAACGTGGATTTTCAGGCTGAAGCTCAGAATCAGAATCAGAATCAGAATACTTTATTGATCCCTGGGGGAAATTATTTTTTGTTACAGTGCTCCATTTTAAACCAACATTAAGACAAGACAGACAATACGCTAACTAAGAATAGTACAATATATACATATATATACATACATACATACATAAGTCACTTATAAATAAATATTTGGAAAAGAAACACGTGTAGTTGTAGCAGCAAACAGTGTGTTGAGTGGATGCGTTGTACAGGGAGCCACAGGCAGGAAAGATTTCCTGTGTCGTTCAGTGGTGCTTTTCGGTAATCTCAGTCTCTCACTGAACGAGCTCCTGTGACTGACCAGCATGTCATGGAGTGGGTGGGAGGTGTTATCCAACATTGTCTTTATCTTGGACAGCATCCGCCTCTCCGACACCACCTTGAGGGAGTCCAGCTCCATCCCCACAACATTGCTGGCCTTACGGATCAGTTTATTAAGTCTGTTGGCATCTGCGACCCTCAGCCTGCTCCCCCAGCATGCAACAGCATAGAGGATCGCACTGGCCACAACAGACTCATAGAAAATCCTCAGCATTTTCTGGCAGATGTTGAAGGACCTCAGTCGCCTCAAAAAATAGAGACGACTCTGGCCCTTCCTGTAAAGTGCTGTGGTGTTTTTAGCCCAGTCCAGTTTATTGTCAATGTGTACTCCAAGGTATTTATAGTCCTCCACAATGTCAACACTGACCCCCTGGATTGAAACAGGGGTCAAGTGTTTCCTGGTCTTCCTGAAGTCCACGATCAGTTCCTTGGTCTTTGCCACGTTGAGCTGCAGATGATTCTGCTCACACCACGTGACAAAGGAGTCGACCACAGCCCGGTACTCTGTCTCATCATCCCTGCTGATGCATCCAACCACCGCAGAGTCATCAGAAAACTTCTGAAGATGGCAGGTCTCTGTGCAGTGGCTGAAGTCTGTGGTGTAGAGGGTGAAGAGGAAGGGGGAGAGGACAGTCCCCTGTGGTGCCCCTGTGTTGCTAATCACCTTGTCAGACACACACTGTGGGAGACGTACATATTGTGGTCTTCCTGTCAGGTAATCAACAATCCAGGACACCAGAGAAGCATCCACCTGCATCGCTGCTAACTTATCACCCAGGAGGGTCGGCCTGATGGTGTTGAAAGCACTGGAAAAGTCAAAAAACATGACCCTCACAGTGCTCGCCGGCTGGTCCAGATGGGTGTAGACACGATTGAGCAGGTAGATGATGGCGTCCTCTGTTCCGAGACGAGGCTGATAAGCGAACTGAAGGGGATCCAGATGTGGTCTTACTATGGGTCGCAGCTGGTCCAGGATGAGCCTTTCCAGGGTCTTCATGATGTGGGAGGTCAGTGCCACGGGCCTGTAATCCTGGGGGCCACTGGGACGAGGCGTCTTTGGTACAGGGACGAGGCATGATGTCTTCCACATCACCGGGACCCTCTGCAGACTCAGACTCAGCATAAACAGTTTATGAAAGACTCCACACAGCTGGGGGGCACAGGCCTTGAGGACAAGGGGACTCACTCCGTCTGGTCCAGCAGACTTGCCTGAGTGAAGTCTCCTCATTTGCATCTCAACCTGGTATTGAGTGAAGGTGATGGGTGGGGGAGGGGTGTCAGGAATCTCACAGGAGGCAACATGTGAAGAGAGAGGCTGGCACAGTGGTGTGGCTCTGGATTCCAGGCTGACTGCAGGTGAGGTTGTGGGGGTGGGAGCAGACACTGTGGTGTCGAATCTATTGAAAAACAGATTCAACTCGTCGGCTCTATTCTCACCTCCCTCAGCTCCCCTGCTGTTGGTTGGCCTGAATCCAGTGATGGTCTTCATGCCCCTCCACACCTCTCTCATGCTGTTCTGCTGGAGTTTCCACTCCAGCTTCCTCCTGTAATTGTCCTTAGCCTCTCTGATCTTGTCCTTTAGTAACACCTGGACCTTCCTCACCTCCTCTTTGTTGCCCCCTCTGAAAGCCCTCTTCTTGTTGTTGAGGAGGGCTTTGATGTCCTTAGTCACCCACGGCTTGTTATTTGGGTAACAATGAACAGTCTGAGCTGGAACAATGGAGTCGGTGCAGAAAGTTATGTAGTCTGTGATACACTCAGTAAGCCCATTGATGTCCTCGGCGTGAGGCTCACAGAGTGTTTCCCAGTCGGTCACCTCGAAACAGCCCTGTAGTTCCGCTATTGCCTCCTCTGACCACCTCCTGACAGTCCTGGTGGTCACAGGTTCCCTCCTCACAATTGGCACATAGCGGGGGGTGAGGTGAATCAGGTTATGATCTGACCTACCAAGTGGGGGGAGGGAGGAGGAGCTGTATGCATCCTTGACGTTAGCATACAGTAAGTCTAAAGTTTTCTCTCCCCTGGTGGGACAGTCCACATATTGTTTGAATGTTGGTAGTGTATTGTCCAGTGATACATGGTTGAAGTCACCCGAGATCACAATAAAGGCACTCGGGTGCTGAGTCTGTAGCCGAGCTATGGCAGAGTGGATAGTGTCACATGCAGCTGTGGGGTTAGCAGAGGGGGGGAACATAAACAGCCACCAAGATGACGTGAGAGAATTCCCTGGGTAAATAATACGGCCTGAGTCCAACAGCACACAGTTCAGTGTCCGGGCAACAAATCCTTTCTTTGACTGTTATGTTGGCAGGGTTACACCACCGGTTGTTAACTAAAACAGCAAGCCCACCTCCTTTCCGCTTACCGCTAGCGATGCTGTCCCTGTCCGCCCGAACAGTGTGGAAGCCTTCCACGGAAGCATTCTCATCGGGAATGACCTGGTGCAGCCATGATTCGGTGAAACACATCAGGCTACACTCTCGGTATTCCCTCTGACTCCGTACCAGTGCTGAGAGCTCGTCGATTTTAATTGCCAACGATCGCACATTTCCCATCACGATAGACGGCAGACACGGTTTATACCTCCTCCTCGCTTCGAGCCTCCGCTGTCTCACCGTCACCTTTTTTCTTCTCTTCTGTCCTTGACCTCTGCATCCCCGATGTGTTTTCCTCCAAATTTCAGCTGGTACTTCTGCGGGCACTTCTGCGGGCCTGGCCAGCGAGCCGGCCGGCATCAGGGCGATCAGCTGATCTCTGGAGTAAACAGTCCGTGCGTGTAGGAGATGTGCCGCGGTCCCGTTCCATGATAAAAGTAACAGTTCCACGGCCACCAGAAGAACAAAAACTCTCTCAATCCACATGATTGAGTAAGAGATAGAAAACGGAGGAAAATACAAGTCAGAAAAAAAAAGAATACGTAAGAAAAAAGAGCTAAACTAAGAGAAAAGCAGGAGCGACTGTAACAGGCTGCACGCTGGTTGGCGCAACAGATGCTCTGTTACCTGTTCTTAACTCAGGTTTAGATGATGAGCCTGCATAGAAGAACTTATAAACAAGAACTGCAGAAATGTATTTAAGGGACTTCATACCTCAGTCAAAATCTCTGAATACCTTCTTTGTCGTCTCATCCAAAGCTCTCAGACATAAGGACAGACTTGAGTTTTTGATGTGCCTGCCATGCTTCCTGCACTGACCCCTGACTAAAAAAAACAAACCAAGACCATAAAACATTTGACCAACATTCGAAACAGTCTTGGTGCTCATTTGAGTCCAAACTTTAACAAATCCAGCAATGAAATACGTCCGTTAACAGTCTAAAAAACAGAAGGGGGCAGTACTTCCTCTGTGCTCTGGCTAAAACTGCAGCCCCCTGGTGGCCCACGCAGGTACTGCAGGTGTGCCCCGATAAGTCATTTGCAAAATATAGCTTTAAAAAAAAGTCGTTAGATATTAAAACATAATCCTCTGGATAAAGCGATAGAAAATGCCCAAACCGATCCCAGGATCCAGTCGTTTGGGGTTTCAAAATCAAAAAGGATTTTTTGAGTCCTGCAGGCCACCATCTCTCAGCTTTTAATAAACGTGATGAAATTGTGAAACTGAAACTACGTTTTTTTAAGTATGGCATTAGTACTTATTGTTAAGGCCGTTACACACCCGACATGTGAAGTCCGTGCCCATTTCTTTTGTGTTAAAATGATTTTTTGGTCTATTTAATTGGATTAATTTTGTTTTTCTGATTTTTATTTATTTATTTATTTATTTTTGCAGCGAGCTCAGTGTGTCCACACGTCACACGACAAGTTTGAGCTGTAAAATCCACGTTCCACGTTTGTTCCTAATGCGCTCGGTGTGTATCAACCTTTATTCCACATTTTTGAAGCTATTTTTGATCCTGATGTGAATCCTGATCTAAAGCCATTGATGGAGACTTGAGTTCAAAATCAGAGGATTGAACCAGCAGGCCAGTGTAAGTCCTGAACGACAGGTGTCGCCACTCAGGCGAAACCTCATCAGAGCTGATTTAGGAGCATGTTTTTCGAGTGTCATCTTTTCAAACTGCTGCTGCGTCTCCCTGAAATCCGACGCAATCGTAAACTTTTTGGTCCTGCTGTGGCGGCAAAACGCAGGAGGTTACAAAAATGAACAGCAGCAGACATGATGTCATTTGTGTGCCTGTAACGGTGTAATAGTTCCCCTGTCCCACCTTTTTCCCGCTGACACACCTCCTCTGTGTTTTATCTTCCAGGGGTCGGTCGCAGGAGTGGCACAGCAAGGTGAGCGGACTCCGCCTGGCCTCCGGTCTGCTGGCCATCAAAGACTCCTTCAGAGCCGAGTACAAAGAAACAAAGATATGAGCCCATGCAGAGAAAGTCAGGCTCATCTGGAGCGCTCGTCCTCCTCCTCCTACTCTTCTTCACGTCTGGCTGAACTGCAAACCGAGCAGAATGCAGGACGAAACGGGGCGGACCGCACCGTCGCTGTCCTGCGTCTTTCTGGAAGTTTGAAAACTCTGCCGTTGGAGTTTTCTCTATATGTTTGCTTTTTACTGTGGGTGACCTTGCGGATTGCCAGCAGCACCTCTGCACTCCCTGCTGTGCCTGTTACGCTTCACACTCAAGTTCACACACAGACACACAAAAATGCAAAGCGTGGCGAGCTTTGACAAAGGACGTTTTGATGGGAGGGTGAAAAAGCTGAGGCTGGTTTGACTTTGAGGAAAAAAAGGAGCAAGTGTGACTTCTGCAATAATGGCATCACCGGCAGGAAGAGAAGGAGGCAGGGGAAGCTGCCGGGACAAAGTCAGGAAGCGAGGACAGAAAACATCAGGAAGCAGACTTTCGGCCACCAGAGAGCGGCTGCTGTATCAAACCTGTGACCGAGAACAAAGAAAAGGAACGACGTGCGGCCGTCCTGAACGCCTTAAAAGGACATCGAAAGCTGTGAAGTCGGCTCGACGGTTCTAGAGACGGTCCGGCTAAACCAATCGGGAAAAATCTGAGGAGAGACGAGCAAATCGTCTTTCTCGAGCTTGGCGGGGACTGCAGGGCGGTGATGCCTGTAATAAAGGGGACTTTCTAATGCCTACACACACTTTTTGCCATCACCGGAACTTCTGAATTCGCTCCTGTGACGGTTCGCAGACGAGCGATATCTACCTCTACACGGGACGACGCCACGGTGGTGAAAACTCGGAGGCCGAACTCCAGGATTTTTTTTTTAACTTTGTATTTATTCTTGTACAGATCTTCGAGTGTTGCTTTTAAAGCCTGCTTGACCTGAATACTGCATGAAAAAGTCATTAAATTCTATATCAGATTATTTAACTTTAAAGTACATCTGAATACAAATGTTCTATCCAGATATGTTATTTAATTCCTGGCTTTGTGTGTGAAACATATCCGTGCCAAACACCTAATTAAAATGTTTATTTCTCCTCAAACCTGCTTCCTGTTGTTATTTCTCCCCCTCTCTCTCCTCTGTGACTCGTCTGAGTGCCAAACAGATTACCGACTGTAATTTTGCGGGAAGGCGGGGGAAACAGCAGGCAGCGTGAAGATGAGGTGCCACACTGCGCCACTGAAGCACAAGAGATTAATAAGTATGGCAGTGCGAGCCAAAAAAACCTTCCAACCCTCACCTCTCCCTCCTCCTCATAAACATGCAATGTATTATGCAAATCGTGTCTAATTTGCATATGGCTAATTTGCATATCTTATTGGTTCATCTCTCAGATCACATGGTTAAACTGCTGATAAACGCGATAAGACGGAAACGTGAAGTAAAAATACTTATCGGGGCAAAGACGTCGTGCCCCGGTCCAAACAGGCTTGTAAGAAAGAGACAATGAGAGAAAACAGAAGTCCCTGCAGGCGGTTTCATTTCCACACAAGTCTGTTCTTCCATATGGTGCTAAAGCATCACGAGCTGAACTTTGGATGAACTCAGGTCAAAGGTTCAAGAAGCCGGCCAAGACTAGAAATCACAAAATAACGTGTACCAGTCCGGGGGTCGTTTGGTACCAGGCCGCGAGAGTTGAGGCTCGGGTATGAAATGTATGGTTTTATCGTTATTTTTATTTTATCGTTAACTTGGTTTCCCTGGGTCTTTTCCCATGTGTTATGAATAAATGTTATTTTTTTGGTACTGGCGCTGGTCTTATTTTGCTGTATTCATCCACGACACCTTAAAGGCCGGTCCATGAAAATATTGTTGGACATAAACCGGTCCATGGCCCGGTTGGGGACCGCATAATCCAAATGTACTCATTGTTAATACTATGCTTTTACTTGGGTAATACTTTGGTTACTATATATAACTTATTAATCCTTTCATTTTCTGTTACTATGTAATTACTGAGCCGTAATACAAGTGGGTTTTTTTTTTATACCTCAAGAGGTGGTGGAGACCAAAACTGGAGTTAAAAGATTAAAAGATTACTGGACTTACATTCCTGAGACAAACACAGACACGGGTCCAGTGGGATGATAACTTCGCCAGAATGGACTCAAGCTGACACGTGCTCTGTAAAGACAGACTGCAGTCATGCACAGTGGTAGCCAAAATACATGCAATTTAAATATAACCAGAAACACAAGTAAAACTTTATCTTTGAAGGTAAAGAACAGAGTTTAAGTTTTGAAAAGTTTCTTATGAAACAAGGATTTGAAAAGGACGTCAACACTGGGAAACGAAGAAGAGACGGTTGAATAAAGAGGGAATCTGTCACAACAAGAAAATAAAACATGAAAAATAAAATAAAACATGAAATTACATTTTTTGCATTGATGTAATGCTTCAGTATGCACGACCCTCTCAGCTGAAATCGTTTTAAAGCTAAAATCTACATGTTATTCATTAATTTTCAAATGTAAAAATTCACCAAAAAAGCTGAAAAAATAGTAAAGCTGTTGATTTAACAAGTTAAATTACAGTAATTTACTCACAGTCCTGCAAAGTTGAACATTTATGCTTTCCTTAACATTTTCCAAAACTGACTGCAGTCTTTGCCGGCCCTTTCTGGGCCCGGAGCCTCATGTTTGACACCCCTGGTTTAGACAATTCAAACTACTCAATCGCACTTCTCTAGAACCTCACTTTTCAAAGTCATGCTGAAAATGATAAAGAAAATTGGAGTTGAATCTGCCGACACAAACAAACAGATTGCATCTTTGTGGCTGTATGTACAGACCTGCTTTTTACCTGCACTTCTCAGGTGAGCCCCCATCCCGAACCTGAGCACGTTGTTCAGCAGCTTTGATCTCCACAGACGTCGTCACCAACTGCCAGGCCCTGAAACCACCCAGTCCTTCTAACCCAGCGCGAGACATAAAGGAGAGGGAATAAACTTCAGCTGAAAGGACTGAGTGATGATAATCGTCTCTCCCACTGAGGCAGGAGGGTTATTGCTTCTGCAGGTGTTACTGAGGTGGCGGTGGCATGGCGAGCGGTCTCCTCCCGGGGCGACTGTCAAAACACCTTTAACGCCGTCCTTCAGCAGCAGCAGCGTGGCAGCACCCAAAAGAATAAAAGAATAAACTAAAACAGAGGCTCTGCGGAAGCCTGATGAATGTTTCATGAAGGAATTATTGCCTGAGAAGGTACTGAGATAAAGTCCCGGGACGTATGGAACGATAAGAGACAACTAGAAAGGAAAGGGACTTTATATTTTTCATAAGCTTCAAAGATGGGTCACAGGAAGACATCTTCAGAAGTCTTCTAACAACTATTGTATGGCTTGTGGCCATTCTTGGAGACATACAATTTTTATATCTACCGCAGTGCACATCTGTCTGGGGGGTAAAGGCAGACTCAACAATTACAAGCTCGCGGGCTGCCTCGAGGAAGTGTGTGATGTATAATTAAGTTCGTCAAATGGGTTTGTTTGCCTCACACTTTGAGTTTCTGAGAAACAAAGGCCACTTTCTCACACGAGTCATGGAAAGTGAAGACTAATTGTTATCTGAAATGCAGCGCGAATCAAATGTGACTTTCCATACATCAGGGTCAGGGACGCAGGGTGGGCGACGCAGAGGAAAGCAATTAGAGTCGAAATACATGCAAAACAAAAAAGCTTTAAGCTTTAAGTCAATCTGTGGACTTTATGTGTGATTAACCTGTTACGCAAACCTTTAAAGGAACGAGTTCGGTGTCTGAAGAAGAGACACGGTGAAAACTGGAAATACAGCAGAGGTGAAAGCTCGAGTCAGTCAGCCACAGCTCGCTGTCGTTGCCTTTACGCGTCCAGAAATGATGCTACAACTGCTGATAGCAAAGCCCTTTGTGCATTTTTATTTTGTGTGGATATTGTTCACCCTCATTGGGGCTCTCAGATTACTAGCTAACATTACAAACTAAATAGCTAACCGAATACACTGCACTAAAAACCTGTGTATGATTGTTTGGTATATTGCCTGTACAGTTGCCCATAATTCTAATGAAAAGCACCAACTTGTCTGCAAACACTTGCCAACTACCAGCAAAGACGTGGTAAAACTTGAAAAAGTACAATGCAAACTGGACCGGAGAAGGTGCACCTTCAAAAGTAAAATTTGTGCCTCAGCATGTTTCAAAAGGAGCAACTTTTTGAAGGGTACTATTGCTTGAATAGTTGCTGGCAACTGTGGACGACTGCTGTAATCACGAGGGGGGATTTGCTAACCTGTCACACGTGTTCTCCTGCAGGAGGTTGCCAGATGGTCGCGGACCAGTGCAACTGAGGCCTTATTCACTTGTCCAAGCCAGACAAATCAACGTTGCTAGCAGTCACATGTCTGCAAAGGCAGTTACATGTTCGTGTCACATTTTAAACACAGACTTAGAAGTAGCATGTCCCACTTTTATATTGTCTATGATTCAACATCAGCAGACTAATAGCTTAAGGTTGGATTTGAGCTGAAAAACCAAACAATCCTTCTGCTTCTTGTTTTTTAGAGCTAATATTAGCTAATGCGGGCCTGCTAATACAAAATGCTAGCTCTGCTAAGTCCTATTTAGCATCATTAAATTATTCAAACGAGGTCTAGTAACTTCACCGTCCATTTTCATAGTACTTGATGTTTAATAACCATATTAGATGAACTCATTAACCATCAGCAAACAACATAATTACAAAATATGCATAGCTAACATTTGCTTTTTAGAGTAATGAAATCTCATAGCAGATTTTTATTTATGTAGCCAAATTAAAGCTAGCTAGCTAAGTCAACTTTACAGCTGACTTTGACTTAGCAGACCTTAATGTTGGCATACATAACATGAGATGCAGAAGTATATTGTCAGTTTTGTGTGCTGAATACCTAAACACTGTTTCATAGATATTAGCTTACACACAAACACAAGTAATAATATTATCACTGCAAATAGCAATCACAGATTTTTCAAGGCTTTTTTAGTTCATATTTTGTATCTCCGTCTTTTCTGGGTGAGGAAAAAAAAATCATGTTAATCAGGGTTTACAAAACGCTGGGTACGCTGATGAGCCAGGTGTAAATTACCATGTGATCTCTCTGTGCAATGACATCCAATCAATGGGCCTTTCCAGCTGCACTTTCGGAAATTAAACCCAATGAGCAAAAGTGGCACCCATCCATCTCTGTGCTACACTTCCCAACGTAGAATCCCACAGATTGGCCGTCATTATCCAGACAGATCACGTGTTAACAGCATGAAGTGGAAACAGGCTCTTAATGAGCAGCAGCACATGTAATCTACCTCTGCTTGAAAAACAGCCAGTTTATCCTATGACATCCAAGATCGTAATCAAAATGCTTTTACTCACACACCAATGAACCGATTTCAGAGCTTTACCCTCTGAAGCACCGCTGTGTACACATTTTTTTTCCAGAATAGCTCCCAACCACGGAGTTTATATCCGACCAAACCAGGAAGCCGATATGTCTCAACTGAAGTTTACAGAACCAGCTTTAAAATGACTGACAGCAGACTGGGTGATATTTTGGTTTCAGAATCGCCCTTTAATAAAAAGATCCTTCACACGAGACATTAATAAATGAGTCGAACACAATGATTTCCCCGTCCCATGTTTGATTTAATAAGTGTTATGGAAAAATAACTTCCGGTTCACTGAGTTCAGACTGCCGAGGTTCATCTTCAGGCTTCCCCTCGTTCTGAACTCTGACATCACATCCTCTCGACCGGGGTCAGACCCAGGATGTCGAAGCTTTTGGCCATGATGGCTGCAGTAGCTTCGCAGAGCAGCATCCTCCACATGTTGATCTTGATCACCTCACCTGAAAAGGTAAAAACAGACAAACGGAGGAAATCAAAGGCGTGTTCGAGTTTATATCTCTTGAACTATCGGATTATTTTCTCAGTAAATACGCATTTTACAAAAGTGCTAGCACAAACCAATCCCATGATGAGTGTTTAACAGGACTTTATTTCCCCATTTATTGTCCTTATGTAGAGGATAAGAAATAACAAGGCAGCTAAAAGATACAAATTCTGAAACAAAATAAAATTAAGGCGGCGATGATGGGAAAAAAGACAGAATAATAAACAGAGGTGAGGTGAGACTGAAGCGGTCAGAGGTGCACTAGACAGCGAGACTAATAAACAACAAAAAGATCAGAGGGCGTGTTTAATGATGCCGCCATCACCCGGCAGCATCAAATAAAAATCAGTGACCTGAACATCTGCATCCGCACACAGCAGCCGTGACAGCCTCGCACTGTCAGACGGAGAAGAAATCCAATAGAAATTAAGTCGTTAATGAGCAGCAGAGGAGCGTTACACAGACAGGTCGTTAAAGGGGCGTGAACGTGGACCCAAACAAGCCGACATCCTGGTGTGCGGTGATGCGACAAGGATGGAGACAGGAGAAGATTTTTTTCCATTTAGTAATTAAACACACACTGATCTGTGGATCGCCATTTTCTCCATGTTGATTTGTTGAAGCCGGCAGTGATCATGTTCCAACGAGAAGGTGGAGTTACTCTTAGGTCACTCTTACTAACAGGCTGAACGAACTCGGCCAGTTTAAAAGATGATAATGGACCCAGCAAAGTGCTTCAAAGCTGCATTCTATTTAACAACCACCAGAGGGCGACTGTTCTGGCTGGAGAAAGAATTGCAGCCCTCGGCTGTGAAGGTTCTCAGTCATCCAGGTCATGGTAGTCTAAAGAGCTTGGAAAGAAAAACTTCTGGACTTCTTTAAGTTGCTTGAAGACGTTTCACCTCTCATCTGAAAAGCTTCTTCAGTTCTAAGGTCAAATGGTGGAGAGTCCCAGATTTAAGCCCTGTGGGAGTTTCCCCCAAGGGGGTCACGAACCCCCTAGCCCCACCCTATCATGTGATTTCCTGAGGTCAAGCTGGTCTTCAAGCAACTTAAAGAAGTCCAGATGCTCTTCTCCAAGCGTTTTAGAATTCCAGCCCTCGGCTCCTGGGATTTTTGTCCTCAGCCATCACTTTCCTTTAACATCAATCTCAAACTGAAAGCAAGGCCACTCTATGATCTGCACACAGAATCGCAGGCTTTGTTTGTCCATCTCCGAAAAAGATCGTGTAACGTCATTACAAAGAAACGTTGCTGTAGTAAATCTAAGAAACCCACCAGCAAGGCGCTCTGGGCTCGAACGACCTTACACTGGTGTAGTCTAATAAGCCGTGGGCTCTTTGTTAGCAGGAAGGCTGTACAATGAGTCAGCCCTCAGCTCAGACTAACAGTCCAGACATCCTCTCTCTCATCAGGATTCACTGACGACCTGCAACACATCGAGTCCTTCTGCAAAAGCAACAGTGAAAAGTCGAAAATTCAAACCCTTCTTTGCAGCTTCATACTAAACAGTCGGGTCTGGATCCTTTGGCCATCCAATAGGACCTTGGCTCAAACTTTTGTTCTGACCACATTATGCCAAGTTTATTATTTCAAAGTTTGGACAGCTTTGGTTTTGTTTTACAATTTAGGACACAGAAAAGAAAACCAAAGAATTTAAGTACTTTAGAAACACAACTTGGAGTAACTTTTAAAAGCACATTATGAGAGGAAAGGACGTCATATCAAACCAAACTCTGAATATTCAAATCAAAGTGAAGAAAAAAAACGATCATCGGATGCACTAAACAACCAACACGCGAACACCAAACTGAAGTTTGGACCCTGACCAGAGAGTTGTCCCCCTGAAACTGATCTAAACTTCGACCCAGCTCACCCGTCTGCCGGTCCTTCTCCACGCAGTAGCAGCTGTCGTAGAACTCTGTGAAGGTGGTGGCGAGCTCGTACACGTAGTCGCACAGCGTGTGGAGGAGCAGGTCGTCCAGAATCTTCTGCAGGATCTCCGGGAAACGCTGGATGCACTTCCCCAACTTCCACTCCTTGTCGTGGTCCAAGAGGATCTCCGTGGTCTCTGCCGCCTTCTTCAGCGTGGCCTCGTCGATTTTGGCCAGACGGGTGATGGACCTGCGAGAGGAAGACAAACGTTTAAAAACCAGTTAAAGAGTCCAGGCTAAAAAGAAAACGACTGGGAGGGCTGTGCTGTCTAACACCTATAGCCTCAAATAGTTAATAGTTATGAGACGGGTAAATCTACTACAAAGGCCCATGAAAACGCTCAGAACCAACACCTGATGATCTCCAGCAGTGATTTTGTGAAGAGCTCAAAGACTTAATGTTAAAGGCAGATACCAAATATAATTGTTCTGTGACATTCAGGAGAATATCAGAGCAACAAATGATGGACAAACCAAGTCCTGAGACAGTTTATTACTTATCCAAACATCGGCATGAATCAGTTCAACTCAAAGACTAATGGGCTTTTACTTGTGATGGTTTTGATGTTTAAAGCAGGGAGAGTCGCAGTGGTTAGCTCCAGTATCCTGCACTCTCATTGGTTGTTGACCACTCCAAAGTTGGTTTAACTCAGGACCCGCCTACTTCATATGAACAGCGGTTATTCTGCTCAACGTGACTTTAAATCACTAAATATCAATGACCTTCGACAGTTTCCACGTCACTGGTCACCAAAACCCTTTCACACGCCCCCGATCTCCTGCTGGTGATAGGATGAGAACTCTGCTTTGGAAAAAATGTATAAAACAAGTCAAACCGGTCTGATTCTCCAAGCATCCACTCGGCCACAGTTATCCCATCGTGTTCCCAATAACGATCCATCTTTTATCCAAACCAAGCAGAAGCCGGCTTATAAAAATGACCCGTTGATAGTTCATCGTTTTCTCTTTTTATCCTCCACCTCAACAATGAATAAACCAATTTTAGGAAAATACATGAAAGAAGTGATGTTGGGGTTCATGTTGAGGAAACCCAACATCTCCTAAAACACTGATTAAGCTCAGTTTTTTCCTTCTGTGTCCATGTTCAGTTAAACTGGACAGCCCAGCTCATGGTTTTAAGTTCTGCTTCTGTCCATTTTTCTCTCTCTTCTTCTTCTCTGAATCTTGAACAGCACAGCAGGGGGCAGCTGCCGTCACTGAGTGCTCTATTGACTGAACGCACGAACATCGAATCCTCTCGGGCGAGCCTGCTCACCCCTCCCGGTTGGAGGGGAAAAAAAAAAAAAAAAGAGAGAGAGAGAGAGAGAGGGGGGATCAATCCTTTGCCGGGCGCTCTGCCACCCCGACTAACTCCTCCGGGAAGCTGGAGAGGAAGATCAGTGCAGCTCTTGTGCAGCCTGGAGACGCTCAGTCGATGGAGGGGATAAGGGTGAGGACAAATTGGGTCTCACTGAGTGGAAATACCCCAAAGACTAATCCCAAGCCACAACGATCGCAGAGGGTCTGGCGAGGCCGATCTGATACGAGTAATGAAAGTATACTGGTGCTGATGGGAGGTTCTCGTACAGGACAGACGAGAAAAATGGAGGCACTTGATTTAACTTTCAGGATAGTTTCAGTGTCCTAAACTCAGGGTCAAGCAATAGTTCATATAACCGATGGACAGATTACTAAACAGACCGGCTTCTGCATTGCTACATAACTAATCTTAGCAGCAATGCCGCTCATTATTTTACACTGGGTTTGATGGGCTGCATGAAAAGAGCTGCAACAGAGGCGCAAAGCTGCAACTTTCCACTTTATCTCTGGATTTAGTCCGAATCTGAATCTTCAAGTGTAAAGTGAAGCCAAGACTAAGGTCGTCTCAGTGACTGTCAAATGCCAAGACTGCTGGAGAAGACTGAGGTGGCACAAAGACAGGATGGAGTGGGCCACCCAGGTTAAATGTGGAACTCCTGGTACTCAGCCGGGACTCGTCATCCATTCATCTAAGACTTTCAAACCTTTCCTGTCAGCCAATAACTTTGAACCCTGAGTACACATGTTTGATTTACCTCAGTTTTCATGTGCACTTCAGTAAGGTTGCAAACACTCGACACTTCATTAGCTCCTTTAGGGCTGTATAACAGATCAGGACTTCCGATTGGTCCACGCTCGTTTAGATCCAGGCTGTTCTAAACTTCAGAACTCGTCTAAATCTATATGCTATTTGTATCCTTGTGTGCCTGACTGTGTGCGGGAACACGTGCACTTCTTAAATCTTTTTTATCTAAACTAAGTATTAAAAGTTGTAGTGAACCCTGACCTGATGCGGGTGAAGGCGTAGAGGAGATACGCCGCCGTGTTGCCTCGGTCGTCCAGCATCTTATCAAACGAGAAGACGTAGTCGTTGTTGCGGTTGTGGGAGAGGTCGGCGTATTTGATGCAGCCGAAGGCGACGGCCCTCTGAGCCTTCGTGAGCTCCTCTGGAGTCAGGACCTGCAGAAAGAAGGTTTTCTTTTATTAAAGCAGACAATCTCTCCCCATCGCCGCCTTCGCCCGGCGTGCTTTATGGCATTAAAAATGCTGATAAGTGTCGTTTTAATCAGCTTGTAATTACTGAAGGCAGTGCTTCACCTTCTGCTTCCAACAGTTAAACCAGTGAGATGAATTTAATCCAAATAATGAAACCAATTTACAATCCTCGGGCAGAGATTAAATTGACTTATTGAGTCATAGTCTTCCCTTGAATCTGTGTGTGACATGTTTGATACCGTAGGGAGTGAAGAGGAGGATTATGAAGATTTCGTGATAGTGATTAAAAAAAAAAAACAAAAAACTGCAGTCAAGCAGAACACAGCAGATAGAAGAAGTGACGTGACAGGACAAAGATTAATGGCACAGGTGAAAACAGGGCTGCGAGTAACGGGCAGGTTAGATTTAAGGTCAGATTTGGAACAAATGGCCACTTTTCCACTGCAGAAACTTCCAACGTTTACACAAACTGGCCTTCGTCTGCTCCTCCAGCTGTTCCCACTGTTACATACGATCAACTGAACTTTCAAATCATTTTGAGATCGACTGAAACACCAAAATCGAACTCGAAAAAAACAAAGATAAATATGATGGGAATACTGGTTATGTAACGTAACTCGGGCTCTATGACCAGAGGTGCACAGAGATGACCGGGTTCAAGCTTTTCCGGCCGATGTGCCAGGAGGACATTTGTCCAGCTTCTGATTTTTTCAGATAATATGGAAATTAACTGTGAAAATATCCTGCAGTCTACATAAACAGAAATTCACATTAACTACGTATATTCAGGGTTTGAAATAGGGTTGGGCGATATTTTACAACCAACAAGCGTCAGTCCAATAATCGACGATGGGGGTATATTCACGCATGCGCAGACTTTTGATGGGCGGAGCAATGTAATCATGCACGGACTGATTTGTGCATTTACAACACAGAAGAAGTCCAAACATGGACGAACTAATTTCCCCCCAAAAATTAGTGCTGTCAGTGTTAATGCATTAACGTGGTCATCACCATTAACGCCATTAAAAATTTTAACACCCTCAACCCATCTGGAGCGCAGAAACGTTGGACAAACTGCCCGAAATGTGTTGACAGAGACATTTCAGGGATTTTGACTCTGTGCTCCAGACGGGTTGTTAATCACATTAGTTGTGATGATGGTGCGCTAACGCTGACAGCACTAAAAAAGAAATATAAAAGTTGCCAATTTGGGAATTCTTTGGCTTTAAACTAGATGAAAGAGGTAAACCTAAGGATGTAACTAAAGCGGTGTGCCGCTTGTGCAGACGTATAGCGAGCAAAGTACTCAAACACGACTAACTTTGTTTCTTCTCTTGCCTGCTTCTATTAGCTCCATCACTATTAGCAAACTGACTCAAATAAATAAATCGCCCTTGTAAAAACGGCCGCCGATAGTCGATATATTCATCCAATCGCCAAACTCTACTTTGCAGTCACTCTGCTTTTCTAAATTAGATCCAAGAGTCTGAGAGTGACTGCAGTGAGGTCGACTGTGATTGTTTGTAGACAGGTTGCCTCCCACAACGCAACCTGTGCAATCAGCTTATGACCCAAAGTGGTCGAACAGCGAGTGGTCGAGTGTAAACCTCTGGTTGAACAGCTGTTTACAACATCGAACATGCGATCGCTTATTTTTCCTGAACAGAAAAACAAATCAAGCACTAAAACCTGCAGTTCCGCTAATGTCCACTAGAGGCCGCCTCCAAAAGTGAGTCAGTCCCCATGGACATGTTAAGATGACCAACCTTACAGCCGTAAATAAATCTTCACAGCCCGCTATTAAATACAGTTTTGGTCTCCATCAATATTTCCACCTTCAACAACTACAATGGGTGAATTTATGTAATTATTCCCAGCGGAGGAACAATTCCGGGCTTTGAGATTCTGGAATATAAAAATGTAAACATAAATATTTTATGAAATGATTGCAGTAAGTGTTTTTAATCATCCTGGCATTCACAGACATTTGTCTCTGGGCCGAATCTTCCATTTTCACTCCATTTATGAACCAAATCCTAAATCCAAATCCCCCTCCTGCTCCAGAGCCTCTAAAAGACATCAATGTGTTTTCAAAATTACCGCAGCAGATACAAGGTTTTCTCATTTTTGTCCCATCTTTTCAAAAGTGTTGAGGGGAAAAAGTTTGAAGTGGAAATTTCCGAAATGTTCTATAAAAATATGAATCTTTAAAACTCTGCCTTCCCCTCCTTTCATTGCATTCTGCCCTGAATCTTAATCCCATCTTTCAAACGGGGCTTGATGTTCTTTTATTTAGTACTAGAAGGTGTATGTTACTTCGCTGAGCTCTCAGAGTGGCTCCAAAGAAACAATAGATCTCATCCCCCTGGTAGCTGTGACCTGCTGATTCAAGGACAAACCTTCAATGTTTTATAAAATCTTGGATCCTTTATTGAATTACAGCAGAACAGAGCGAGCTCTGAGAGTTTAAAGGGAAGCCTCTATAATCCAAGACTGAGAAGCCTCTACTCTAAGAGTGTAGGAGAAAAGAAATAGCCTTAAAGACACATTCAGACGTTTAATAAGCTGGAGCCAGAAGTACTCGACAACTGGTACAAAGACTAGCCAACTGATTACTCGTCTTATCAAAGAAAGGCACTTTATTTTAATTCTCTTTGTATTTAGTCAGAAATTAAACATATTTATCACCATTTTTTGCTCCTAATACACAATTATTTCTTTTAAATGAGATATCCTGATCAAGGGGTGCAGTGATTCTCCAAAACCAGCGTCTGGGCCGTACCACTAGTTTCTTTAGAAGAGGGTCCGTGACATAAAACAGGCCTGACCCATTTTTCTGATGTGTTTATATTAACATTTACTCAGATTACACGCATATCTTTGGAGTAAGTTTTACTTACATGTGGAGCTGCTGTTTTGAAACGTGAGTGAGGAAGACTGATGATCTTATTTTGATGTAGTAAGAGGAAGAGCAACCATTGAAGAGTGCAGATTAGAGAAAATCCTAAATAAATTCCAACTCGTGCACCCAATTCTTGTTTTAAAAGGTGAAGATAAAAATAAATATATAAAGTAAAACATATACTAGAATCTTTAGAGGATCTAGTGTCGTTAGGTCCAGAACACCTGATTACCAGGTCGCACAGCTTAACGGGGTGCTTTAGTGACCTCATCCACCATATCCAATCAAAACGGAGAACCAGGAATGAGAAATGCTAAAATAATCATAAATATAAACCTTTCTGAGACCCTCAGAGTCCAGCAGAGCTATAGGTGGATGTTTATGACCAAATGGGTTTTTGACTAATATTCTACTCAACCTGGCGACACGTTAGCGTTTTATGTACGCGCCTTGAAAATAAGCGACTAATCAGCTGAGCTGTTACATCCAGCAGATTCTCAGACCAGTTTAATCGATCCCAGATGGCCTGAGTGTTTGTCAGTTTGCGATGCTGAACATACGTTAGCTGTGTGACTTTTTCAGAAAACCTGACCTCTGACCTTGAGGTTACCTGTAGAGGCACCTGTGGTTTTAATCTGAATTTAATTCATAAACACTGCCTGATGCCTGCCCGGCGCTTCAGCCTGATGGAGAAAAAGAATGAACGGCTGAAGTGGTTGAAGGATTATTTTGAACAGTGAATCATGCAAAGCTACTTTGCAAATAAAAATATGGAGCTAGAATGAGGAGAAGAGGCCCCATCATGCTTAGAAAGGTTCCTGCTCTGCACTACGAGCTAAAAAAAACCAAAAACTGAGCTGTAAACTCAACAATCGGTCCCTGCAGCGAGAAATTCTTACAGTCTGGTCTGAAAGGCGCTTTTCTAACAGCCACAAAAGGACAGGTCAGGGCCGGAGAGGCCAGGATGTGTGTGACACACGGGGCAGGATGAGACAGGAAGGGCCAGAAAATAACAGGAAATAAAAGCACCAAACACAGAAGACAAAAAAATGAGGAGAGAGCAAAGTGTGAAACATCACAACTGCTGAAAACAAACATGAAGGAGCAGCAGTGTTAGAGAGCGGGCTGAGGTTCACGGAGGCCACGGCTGGGGTTTGTTTTTAATGAGGCCGGGTTAGCAGATGGTAGACGTGGGCACCGACCCAGACGGAGCGAGGAGCGCCGGGCCGGAGGGGCCTGCAGGGGAGCTGGCACCGGCTTCCGGCAACCTTCTCAGCATTAAAATTGCTGCAGTGCAACTGAAAGTCAGCGACTGCTTGCACCACACCTAGTGCTCCACGTAATAACTTAACCGGGTCAGGTTCTCTTGTTTTTCTCCTCTTTAAAAAAAAAAAAAAAAAATCTCCCTGCAAGTTTAACATCACAGAAACACCTCAGCACCAGCAGGTGAGACACGGCGAGTCAAAGTAACGGGAACGTCGAGAGCCTCGCTGTGTGAGGCGGAGAGAGCGGCTAACATGGCCCGGGGAGGGAAGAAAAGGATGTAAACAGGTATTTTCTGAGTTGAATCAGGCAGGAAACACTTCCCACCTCCAAACAACCAAACAAGCAGCTCTTAACGAGGTCCGGGCGAGCCGGTGATGGAGGATCGGGGCCGGGCGGCGGCGGCGTGGTTTGGTTTGAGGAAACAGAGAGGAGGGAAAACCGGACGGGAAACACGCTGGCAGAAGTTTGTTTTTCTGAAGAATGACTTTAGAAAAAGGAAAATAAACAACTCGAGGCTCGAAAGACTCGAAGGACTCTCCGCTGACAAACGCTCAATCCACCGAAGATAAAAAAAACGTGAAGTCTGACATTCGTCTGAGCTCTGAGCCCTGAAATGGGATCGCTGGGTCATCAGTCAAAACGCAGAGGCGCTCAGCAGAGAGTCAGGAAGTTTATGACACACAACTTCCTGCTTTATCTGTGCAAAAACTTCCATTTAACACAGAATATCTGCTGAACTCAAGCAAACTGAGGCAGTCAGCTTCCCTTTTACCCTCCACTAACCTCTGGTTTCCCATGATGCACTTTGCCTCTGTGTTTACACACCAGTCAGCTTTTTATCATTAATTATTACTAATCTCCGTCCCTCTTCCAGTGTCTTTGTCCTCCTCTCACCCCCAATGGCTCTAACAGAGATGGCCCCGCCCCTCACTGAGCCTGGTTCTGCTGGAGGTTTCTTCCTGTTAAAAGGGAGTTTTTCCTTCCCACAGTCGCCAAAGTGCTCATAGGGGTCATATGATTGTTGGGGTTTTCTCTGTATTACTGTTGGGGAGGACTCTTATATACACTTTACAGTATAACACACATAGTATACTATATAAATACATCTGAAGGGAATATGAAGACTCACTATGGGAATGGATGGAAAGTAAAAAGAAGACGTGGAAAAACTTCAGAAACAAGGAAAAGTGGGAGCATCTAAAGCACGACCACATGGTGATGAACGTTAGCTTGTTTTTAGCGATGTCGTAGCTATATGAGCCGTTAGACGCACGTGTCACATGACTTCAGTTCAGGATCACCAGGTAGCCTAACGAGCACATCTTTGGACTGTGGGAGGACAAAGAAAGAAAAAATAAACATTTTCTGTGTGTTCTCCTAAACGTCGATGTTTTTAGTTAACGAAGCGAAACGCTCGTCCCATCGAGCCTCTGATCACCAAGCTTCACGTCTCCCGTCCGATTCTCCTCTCGAGGTCTTTTTAAAGCTCCACGTGTGTGTGGTGAATATTTAACCACGAGTCGTCCTGCTGATTCAAACTCGATCGATGGCGGGAAGTCTTTTTTTATTCTTCCTCCTGGGTTACATCTGCTGGAATAACTCCTGTTATTGCGATGATGTTATATCCATATTCTGTGTCAAATATTTTATCTTTTATAAGCAGACGTTTGGAGCGGCGAGGGACGCCGTCCAGCGAGTCGCTCATTATTTCTTCCCCGAGCCCGGCTTTCGATTCGCTCCGACGAGGCTTATTTTACAGCAATGACCACCTCGCTCTACAGTAGCCATTAATTCTTCCCGCTCTCATCCCGCTCAGAGAGAGCCAAACTTGGGAGCTTTCTCATCTCGTCCAGACACACTGAGGCTGAAACGCCACCGCCCGGCTGCTTCCCTCTCATCCTCTCAGCCCCGTGTGGTCCTTTCATCCTCCTCTGCTCATGTGTGAGCTCAAACCTCTGCAAACACTTTTCCTCTCGGCTGTTTTGAGTCATTAATCCAAACAAGAGCAGAACCGTTTGTGTCTGATTGGTCAATTTCACACTGATCGTCCGCTGATGAGTCAACAACAGGAAAACAATCATTCCGGTTTGTAACCTGATCTGTTTTTCATGCCCTCTTTGAGCTCTCCACCTCCACCACACGTTAAAGGCACACGTTTAGAAGTAGCACCGGCTCTTCCTGCTCAGAATACACTGGTTACCTCATACTGGGGTGTACTGGGACCCCAGGTTTGGTCTGTTTAAAGATCCAATGGGATATTCCCATTGATAACCTGTTTTTTTTTTTTTATGTGAAGGCGATGTACCAAACTGTAATATTCAGACGTTACCAGCAGCCTATGGACCGACCCGGGTCCAAAGAATGTGGCGTTTCCTTATGTTTGAGCAGTGATCATGAGGAAAAAGTTACATGCAGCTCGTTTTAAGGTCACGCTGCAAGTTGTTATTGTATCTATTTTATAATAAGTTAAGGCCCAAAACATTTTTACTGATAATAATAAAAAGACATTTGATGATTAATTCAGTCCATAATATGGCCCCTGAGAAGCATATTTACGATGTAAGATGAGGAAAACATCCAATTTTCAATATTGTCTTCTTTAAAAATCTGACCTGTTACCTTCTTGTTGTGCCTACTTTCAAGTATTTGTAGGTAAATATAAAGGTAGATTATTTATTTATTAAAAATAAAATGATGTTTAATTACACCCGTGTTATGAAGTGTTACCTTTTTTCTTTTAATTTCTTTGTGTGCTTTTCTTATGTTGGAGTGCTTTTGACCTCTCAGGGCCACCGTAGAAGTGTTCTTGCTTACGTCATCTCGTGGAAATTATATCTGAGTTGAAATGCTCGTTGGCCAGTTAGTTACTCTAACTGGGACTGTTGGTGAGGGCCGTCCCAGTTTCTCGTGTGGAGCCTGAACTCCTCGCTGCCGTGTGAACAGGTGAGGATTTTCTTAAACTTCCCATCAGGTTTTTGTTCTGCCGCGTCTGCAGCCTCACCTTGTCTCGCTCCTTCTCCTTCAGCTTGTCCATGGACCTCTTCAGTCCCTCGTCCAGCAGGTCCATCAGCCTCACCGTGTCTCCAGAACGAGTCTTAAACTTCTTCCTGTGGAGGAAACGGCAGAAACAGCGGCTCAGTGCGAGGACGCCGGGTTACAAACCACCTGCAGGGGAACCAGTAATGGAGCTGCTGCAGTTTCACATCCCCAACCTGAACCAGCAGAGGTTCCACTTCCTGTCTCCAATAATTATCATGACAGCAAACTATTAGATTACTTCTGCTCGCCTCGGGGCGATACATTTTGTACAATCAAGCAAATCAGCTAAGCATTACAAGCCGAGCACGAGCCAAAAATTTAATAACCCCCGCATCCCCTCCCTCCTCTGTTTACTCGCAGCTATAACGGCTCCCCCCGTGGCTGCGTTAAGCTCTTATTGTCTGGATGAGCGATTATGAGAACAGCGTGATAAATTTCTAATGGAGTCTGCCGTAGTGCAGACATAGTGGGGCCAATTTACGCCCCCCCAGGTTACCGCGGGGCATTTAGCGGCACTTAGTTATGGCCTCCGCGAAGCGTAACGTCAGCCCGCCGCCTGAACCCGGCGCTTCTTCTCAGGTCGACTGATTAGGAATAAACAACAACGTGACAGATAAGCGGTCAAATCACAAATCTGCTCACCAATCAGAGCGCAGCGATCGCTCACACGACGACACGATAAAACCCAACGCTCAGAGACGAGGTGCTCAAAGTGCACGACAAAAAGAACGGGAACGCGGCGGGAAAAATATATCTGAGGTGTTAAAGTTTATGAACGTGATGACTTGGAATCTACAAATAGATAAAAGAAGAAGAAGAAACAAGAGGAGGAGGCGTGGAAGAAAATGGAGGTTTGATATAAGCAGCGAGAGGACAAAAGAACAGGAGGACATAAAGACAGTGGAGGAAGAGTGAAATGAAAATGTTGAAGAACAAGAAGAATAAGAAGAAGCTCCAGAAAAGGGAAAAAAAATCAAAGAAAAAGTTAAAGCAGCGGCAGAAGAAAGAAAACGAGGAAATAAGTGGAAGAGAAGGAGGAAAATAGGAGGAAAGGGAGAAGGACGAGGAACGCAGGAGGAGGAGTAGACGAAGAAAAAAATGAAGATAAAGAGGAAAGATGGAGAAAGGAGGAAGACGCAATGGGAAGGAGAAAATGAAGGAAGCGAACGAGCACTGCTGAAGGAGGAAATAAGTGGAGGAAGAGGAGGAGTTAAACAGAAGAACAGAAAAGTTTAATTAAACAAGCAGAAGAAGAACGAGAAGAAAGGAAGAGGAGGAGGAAGGAGACAAGTAAAGAAGATGAAAGAGGAGGAAGGAATAATAACAACACGGACTCTGAGTGAACTTTTTCATCACTGCTGTCCTCCTCTTGCTCCTCCTCTTGCTCCTCCCCTTGCTCCTCCCCCTCACATGCTGAGTAAGGCAGGCTCTGCGATTCGCTGCAAACGACTAAGCTGTTTGTGGGGCAGTGGCTGAAAATCCTGCGTTTGATTCATCGACGCAGAAAAAATAAATAAATAAATAAAACGAGCCTTTATGTGAGCAGCGGGAAACACAGGAAGTCTGCCCGTCTGGCGAGCAGAGACCTCGGATCTGAAGTTGGCTTTAGACACATTATTTTTTAAAACCCCAAAAAGCAGTTTTATTGTTTTAATGTTTGTTACGTGTAGTTATTCATTTACTCGTTTACTTTGTGGCATTCCAAAACCGCCGCAGAGCGCCCTCTGGTGGACAAACTACATAACGCGGCTGCAGGGCGTTCCTCCCGGCTCTTCATTTATCAGCCAATCAGGCGGGCTCTCATAATTGAGCCCTATTTTAGAATTTTGACTTCCCTGACCATCCACGGATGAGGTCAGGGGCGGAGTTATAAGTGCGCAGTGGGCGTCGTCCAAGGGCAAGACCTAACCACGTACACCTCTGCATTGAATCCATGTAGAAACTATGGCGTAGCCTTCGCGAGCGGCCGACACTAAAACACTAGTGGCAGGCTGTCCCCGGGGAGGCGGTCCTTTTAAACCTCAGAGTCGTCACATGATCCACCTCAGGTGCTTCAAACCCCACTCACACTTTGTCCCCAGTGACAATGCCCCACCCCTTTTTTCCACCCCTTTTCTCAGCACCACCTCCCCAGTGTGTCTCCACCCGGTGATGTCGTACCTGGCAACAGTCGGGTACCTGCGGCCCTCAAACAGCACTCAGAAAAACAAACCCTACTGTCAGAGCGTGTTTTGAACTCACTTGTCCTCCCCCAACACCACTCCAAAGCCAGCGTGCTCCACCCGGGTCACTTTGGGGTCGTACCAGCCGATCAGCTGAGCTGCGGCGAACACCACCTGGAAGTGCGTGCTCTGGAGGGGAAAACACACCCTCCAAACGTCATGTTCAGGAAAGAGACGGAGCTCAGACTTAAATCCAAACCCTCTGTGGTCGCGTCTCTACCTACCTGTCCACTGTCAGTGACGTAGATGATGATGTCGGCCTTCTCTTCAAAGATTCGTTGGCGAATGGCCGCGAGGTCTGACGTGTCGTAGGTGTAGCCCCCGTCTGACTTGACGACGGTGAGGGGGATGGGCTGCCCTGGGGGGAAGACGACCTTACGACCCTCGTCGAGCTCCATCAGGCCTGAGGTGGAGATTTAAAAGGATGGAGGTGGTTTAATGAGAAGGTCCAGTCAGTCCAAAAAAGACAAGGAGATAAAAACAGGAGGGCACCAAACATTCATGAGGCAATGCTGCCACCTGGTGGTGACACTCAGAAACTACAGGCTGCACTTTATTATCCACTGAAAGAAGAAAAACTGATTCTATAAAGATTTCTATTAAAATCAGTGTGATCAAGGGAACAAATAAGCTCTATTTCTGGTAACCCTAAATGCTCAGAAATGCCCTCCGTGACCTTTGACCTGCTGCACACTGACCTTTCTTCTCAAACTCCTTCACCACCTCAACCATCAGGTCCTGGTAGTACGACTCTCCTCTCTCGATGAGCTCGATGTCCAGGCAGTCGTAAATTTTCTGAAACTCTGGAGAAATAAAAAAAAAGAAATAATTAAAACCTGTCACAGGTAGACGGGCTGCTCTAAAGAGGGGGAGGAGCTCCAACGGGTTAAACCCGTCCTCGTGTCACATGACTAATTTAAGGCCAGCGGCTCTGAATGAGGGACGAGTGTTTCATTCCTGTTAGCATGAAAGGCTAAAACCCGACGTACCTGTCCTGGACACGTCACAGATGAGGTTCCAGGCTTTGATGAACTCCGGCTCTTTGCTCTGCAGTTTGACGACACACTGGTACGCCCGCTTCTTAAACTCCTCGTCCGTGTCAAAGCGCTTCTTTGACTCCTGAACGAGAGCACGAGAGACTGTCAGCTCCCTCGTTTCACTGTCACAGTCAAAGCTGAGAAAACGTGTCTCCCACACAATAACTCCAGTTCATCTAATGAAGCCACGAGAACATTTTCCCCTCACACTGAACATGTTCAGAAGCCTCCGGGTCGGTTTAATTTGGGGCTTTTTTCTTATTTCTGCAGCATTTCTGAGCTTTAATACCTTCACAGTTACAGGAAACGTTGACATGAAACCTTCAGGGCTGAAGACGCGTCTAAGCTGCACCAGATTCATGTCTGTACCCGAACATTTGATCAGTGTCATGAATGCAGAAACTTCAAAAAGTGCATTCTGGGCAAACTTTCAGGGCTCGCATCACCATGTGGGACAGGTGGCTGTCCCAGTCAACTTTCTGGCTCAAAGGAACAACGGCAGCCACATCTTTTTGTGTTTGAGTCCGTTTTTTTTTTTCCACAGAACTTAAATCTGTTTTTCAGCCCTGAAAGTTTCATGTGAACATGCGATCGTGGCTCAAGAGTTGGCAGTTCGTCTTGTAATCGGAAGGCTGCTGGTTCGAGCCCCGGCTGTGGCTACAATGTAGCTGCCATCATCAGTGTGTGAATGTGTGGATGACTGAATGCAGTGTAAAGCGCTTTGGGGTCATAGGGACTAAGTAAGTGCGAAGTTATGATGGTTAAAAAACTGCACTTGGGGTAAAAACCTTAAAGGGTCCTAACCCCACATGGGATTTTCCCAAAAGCAGCCCGATCACACACAGAGACGGGATGAGCATGAACTGACTTTGTAGAAGGCCTGCAGGTCACCGATGGGAGGGGAGACGGTCAGGTAGTCTGGAAACATGTCCTGCAGGTGGGCGATCAGCATCCCAAACTGGGTACCCCAGTCCCCCACGTGGTTCAGCCTGCAGAAATAAAAACTAACTTTTTAGATTTTATTTCTTGAAAGGTTTTTAACGTTCGCAGCTACGACACAGCGAGCGCGGCCAAGCTGACCTGAGGACTTCGTATCCCAGAAACTCAAACAATCGGCACATGCTGTCCCCGATGATGGTGGAGCGCAGGTGACCCACGTGCATCTCTTTGGCGATGTTTGGAGATGAGAAATCCACCACCACCTGAATGCAACACAAACACACAGGAACTGATAAATGCAGACGCTGAGACGGGTAAACCCATCACAGGTGAACTCAACCAGCTCCACGTTTTTATTCCTGGACTCTATCAGAGCAGCTTTGCATGAGTCATGGTTCATAATAAGCCTATTTTATGTTTGATCAGCGCCGTTTTGGTGTGTTTAATCAAACTTTTTGACATCCGCCTTAAACCACACACGTTTTTACTTCCTGTCACAGCTTCAGTTTAAAAGCAATCTTCTTCTTTCCAGTGTTGCATTAATATTAATTTCTGTCTCTATAGAAAAAGCTTATTTTGGATTCTCCCTCATTCACATCCTCCACCTCCTCCTTCTCTTCTCTGCTTTTGTGAGCATACACACATTTTTTATGTCGCACTTTATATGAATAATTTCAACTCCACACAGATAAATGTGAACGTGACTTTTACAGCACCAAAATAATTAAATGAGTAAGTGTGGTTCTTTATTTTTGTAACTGAAATAAATAAATTAATAAAATAATCTAATCTATCCATTTTCTGGTTCCTGCTATATTAAACTGAGCTCCTCACCTCATCTCTGCGTCCAGATTGCCTTCACAGGAAGCTCATTTCTACAAGTTTTATGAAAATTTTTTATTTATTAAGAAAAAAATTTAATTTTCCTTTTCACAACTTGTAAAAAATATTTAAAATGTGAACCTAAAATCTGCTGTAATTTGCTTTGATGTCACTCTATAAACTGTTATTGTTTGTGTGCGTTCGTGGAAGGCTTTTATTGTGAAAGGCAAAGACCGAAACAATAAAACTGGTGGGCGGGGCCTCTGTGGTACTCTCTTTGACATCACACAGAGCCAAGAGTAGAAAAAATGCGCGTGAAACTGTGTTGAATACCAGATAATTAGACACAAATAATTAAATCAAATGTTAAAAAAGGGATCAAAGACTTCCGAGGTTAACTAAAAAGGAAAAACATGGCGGGAAAATGACTTCAGCATGTGCACAGACCTTCTTCTTGGATGGCAGTGGTGGGGGTTGCACTCCGTTAATCAACAAGTTGCTCAGCTGTTTGGACACAAATGTCTTCTGCAGGTAGATGTTGATGAAACCTGAAAGAGAACTTTTTTTAGACTCACTTTTTAGGCATTTATTTACTCTAGTTTTAAATCTTTTAATATTTATACAAAACAAAGAATTATTTCTCTTTAAATATGTACACATTTGACAAGGTTCTAAATTAAATTAAATTAAACTAAACTAAACAAGAAAAAGTTGCATTTCCTGCGAAAATGCAGTGTGAATGCCGTGTCGTGGAAATCGGCTTCCGAAAACAGCTGAAGAAGCAGAACTGTCTGCTGAAAACATGCTGCAATGGGCGAGAGTGGAACCAGCCCTCCTGCTCATCTCACTGAGCTAAAACACAGCTCAACACAGCTGGCATTACCAGAAAGAGCTGAACAGTTTAAAATTTGAATGGTGAAAACTGTCAGAGTAGTTAACCAGCAAAGAAACGGAGCAACTAGAATAATAAGGTAGAAGAAGAAGAAAGTTTAAAGAGAAACAGGAACTTAATAGCGTTCCTGTTACTATAATTGTGTGAATGCCGTGATGTCTGTGTTGACATCATTAAAAGGCGGAGTCTCTACCTGGCCCCGCGACCTCCGTTTTCTGGACGAGTTCGTTGTCTGGAAGATTTTTGATAATCTTCTCTGCGATCTCCCTCGGGTTCATCTTTATCCCCTTTGCCTTCAGCATCTGCAACCCGACAGCCAGAGACAGTCTGAAGCAAAGCTTTTTAATCTGACCTGCTGAGACCAGGACACACTGCACTGCTCAAATACAATCCTCTAATTTGACTCAATGCAGCTGCAGCTTTTAAAACTGTAAAAATCATAGTAAGCTATTAGAAATCACAATAAGCAACCAGAAATGAAAATAAGCCACAATAATTCATAACAAGCCACCATAACAACAATAATTCATAATAAGCCACCATAAACCATAATAAGCCACCATAGATCATAATAAGTTGTACAGTGTCCTTGGGTGCTTTGAAAGGCGCTATTTAAATAAAATGTATTATTATTATTATAAACCATTAAACATAAACTCGTCAGTTTTCGGGCGTGGCGGTCTAACCTGGGACATGCTCATGGCGCTGTTGCACTGGTAGTCCCCAAACTTGGCCTGCTGGCTGGGCGCAATAGAAAGTGGCGGGTTGTCGAGCTCGGGGCAGGAGGCCTGGATGGCCTCGCCGAAGACCTCCTGAAGTCGCTGGTTGATGTTTAACATGGCTTTGCCGCGTTGACTCAGTGAGTCTTCCTGCAGACTCTGAGGACAGCACAGAAAGGTTTAATGGTTTTTCATCAATGTGCTTTTCTCAGGTTAAGATTAAAACGCCTCAGGACATCTTTCAGCAGAGCGCCACTCACCTTCTTCAGGATGTTGAGGCGGTACTTGAGTCGGGCGTTTTCCTCCTGCAGCTCTTCCAGGCGTGGAGATGGACTGAGGTTCTGGGAGTTTTCAAGATTTTTGATCTCTGCAGACAGACGCTGGATCTCTTGCTCCTAGATATCAAAATATTTCCAATTTCCAAGAAAGACACTGAGAAAGAAAGTTCCAACTGGAGCTGCTCAAGAAGCTTTAACGCGCTCCTATAAATAGTAAATATTTTTATTCCAGCCTGAGAAAATGCTTTAGGGTCTTAAATGCTGCCCATTTTTAAAAGGAACTGTGGAAGTATAAATATTTTTACCTCTATGGCTACGAGCATTACATCAATGATCATTAAAAGAGGACCGAGTTAGCACCCTGTGGTACACCTCAGGAATTATAAAGACACATATATTCATAACCTTTAACTCTTTTTCTGTATTTCACTGTTGATCTCTTATACACCTGTTTTTGATATTTGTAAACTACTGTGCAAAAGTCTTGAGCCACCCCTAAATTTTTTTTAAAATCTTTTTCTTTGGATATTAGCCGTTTCGTTTTTACTCCAATATATATACCTGACCATTATCAGATGTGGGGGGTGGGGTATGTGGTAAGCCAGTTAACATGACCATGAATCATTTAAGTATAAAACAAGGAACTTAATTCAACAAATGAATCAATGTAATTGCGAGAACTTAAGACTCACGTTCGGACTTCAATTACAACTTTGGTTTTTAAAATAACTTTAAACACATTTTTTTTTATTAGAAAAATAAATAAATTAAAAAAAAACAGCCTTGGGTTATGTGAGATTAGACACACTTTCACTTTCTTCAGCTAAACAACATCTGCATTCTTTTTAACCCAAATAATAAATGTTTTGACTCAGCAGAGAAACCTGCCAGTTGACTTTCTCCCATCAAATCTTCTCAGATCAGGTAGCTGATACATTTTCAAAGCCATTTTAAGGCAATATACAGAAAATAAGGAATTTAATGAGTCCCTGGATACATGTTGGTCAGGTGGGCAAGAGAGCTGAGCAAATAATAACTGTATGTATAATGTATAAAAAGTTAATAATACATTTTAACAATTTCGACAGGGTGCACAGCAAAGTTAATATAACCAACTTAGACTAAAATTACACTTGAAAAACATTTTAGTTAAGAAAATAAAAATTAGAAAAAATTTTCTATAAGAGTTAAAACGAAACTAAACAATTTGTGAACTTGGAAAACTAAAATAAAATAAAAATTACATGTTTAGTTTTTCAACCTTGTCAGGGCCCGGGGCTAGCGATTTTTCCAGTCGGGCTACCAAAATCTCTCTCTTCCCTGCCCGTCGGGCTATTGTAGGAAGGAAAAATATATGTCAATGCTTTTGCATTCTTTCAGAAATGTAGCTGGGTAATTATGTCATTGGCATCGGTGAGCCACTGTCAATATGTGACATATTGAAATCGTGTTTGAATTTGCGCTTGTTTTTTTGCTTTCACTTTGCAATCGTGCGAACTGTGTATAGAGAGCGACAGCACTGATCTGTGAGTGATGATAATTTGTGCACCAATTCCTCTGACATCGTCTTATTAATCGTTAGCTTACTATGCAAACATGACAAGTGAAATCTCCCGCAGCTTAAACATGTGAGAGGTTGATCGCGCAGAGAATCGCTGAGCTTATGTGAGTGAGCGTGTAAAAGCATTTCAGTTCTGCTGAGCCAAATAAGACAGGTCAGGGTGAAGAAGTGACAGCCAAAGAAAAGCTTACCACAAAACGGAGAAGTTATGACAAATCAGACTATAAGGCAAAAAGAAAGTGCAGCTTTATGGTTTCATGGACAAAAGAATTTCTGTGGCTGCAATATGATGAGCTAAATAACCGGGGCTGCACATAAGTGGTCCGCAGGTGCGCATTCGCTGTCAAAATAAAAAACACGCACAAGATAAGAAGTTGCAACGCGTGTTTGCGTACATAGGATTTTCAGGAGGAGGACAGACATTTGTTTAGAACTCTTAAAGATGTCGAAGACACTCCTTTAAGCAATTACTGTGATGTTCCTCCACCTCCAAAGAAATGTCAGAAGGAGTCCGAACCACAAAAGAAGCGCGTATTCTCGGAAAAGTAGTTGCAGGAGGTGAGCTGGCTTCAAACAAATGATGAACGCACAGAGATGTGGTGCAGAATGTGCCGTGAAAATCCCACTCTAGCGGACAAAAACAGCCTTTTATATGGACGCAAACGCGCGTTGCAACTTCTTATCTGGTGCGCGTCTTTTATTTTGACAGTGAATGCGCACATGCGGACCACTTATGTGCACCCGTGTAAATAACATAATGTTCTGCCGGGTGTGTTGTTGGTTTTCTCTCGATTTCTGAGTCGACAAGCGTCTTTGTTACTGGGACCAGTCATTTTAAGAAAGGCCCCCATTAGAACCCATGAGAAATGCAAGAAATGCATTATTGCTCAGTCTGGAGAACAAACACCAATTGCAAATAACATCCTAAAAATAAACCTGAAAGATCTGTTTAGACCAGCTACTATGTTGCAAAGAGTGAACTACCACAGGCACAATTTAGCAGTCTTTGCAAACTTCAAAAAGCAAACGGCCTCGATCTTGGTTCCACTTGTCTCTTACCCGTGACTTCAGCGGAAATTTCAAATTCAGGATCTGACACAGACGGATTCATGTCCTACACAGTTCTTACAAGTTCATAGAAATTTCTGTTCAATTAGAACCAAGTATTTGAGTTGATGATTGTAATTTTTATACAATGTTGTAATTTGTTTTTCAACAATTTTTGATTAATGTTTTGTTTCTGTTACCATATTATACTTTAATGTATAATATGGTAACAGAAACAAAACATCAATCAACAAATTGCTCTCTTTTTTATTCGGGCTACTTAAATTTATTTTGGGCTACCAAAACCTGAAGAGTCCCTGCCCGAAGGGCTACCAGGGACTTTGAAATTTTGCGAGCCCTGCTTGTAATATTTGTTATAGCTTAGCTGATGAGGCTTTTATGGAATTTCAATGTCTGCAAGACTGAGAGTCAACAAGTAAAAGATTAAAAACGAAAGTAAAATTAAACGTTTCAAGCAATAAAAATTAACATGAAGCAAACCTGTTTTCAAAAACAACTGAAACTAAACTGAATTCAAAACTGAAAATGGCAACAAAGTAAAAAAATAAGAAAATACAAAACTATCCCTCCACCAAAAGACCGACCACACAGCAGGACGACCTTCAGTACGCCATATAACTGAGTAATTAATAACTACTTCTTATCAAACAATAAAGCGAGTTACTCTTTTTCCAGCAGCTCAAGCTGCGCTGTGCAGTCTGCTGAAAACAAAATGCAAAAACACCCACATCACATTTACGCTTCAGTTTATTCATAAAAGCGTCTCATCGCTTAACGTGTCCAAAATCAGATGAAAGCGCCACACAAAACAGAAGGAAAATTAGGAACCGACAACTTTACCTAAAGTCCACTGAACAGAAGTGAGCCTCGGAGTTCAGAAACACATCGCTGTGGTGACTTTTAAAGTCTAGCCCAGGTCGGGCTGGTGACACACCAACAAAGTGATAACGAAGCAGACCTGCAAGTCTTTAAAGCGCACATCGTTCACCAAAGCAAAACTGAAAGTATTTGTTTTACAATGTGCGCTCAACAGCTGATGCAAGAAATGCTTTCATTGCAAACCAGAAAGACGAGCGCTCTTTAAGCTGCCATCAAACGTGTTTAAATACCTGGTAACAGGAACTATTTCAGAAAGGCCTTAAAGAGACACTGTTCAAAAGAATAAAGAAAGTTAGTTAAACTTCTGAATTATTGATGTTATCAGTTAGTATCAGAGGTTATTAATCAGGTTCAGCTGCTTTGGTGTTATTGACGTTAACCAGGTGCAACGATGAGGCAACGCTCGCCTGATCCGACTGAACGCCTCGGAGACGTTATGTTTCAGCCCGTCCAACGCCTCCAAACCTCGGACTGAGCACAAGCTCGCTGACACCCTGGTTAGATATCCAGCATGATTTTTTCCCCACACCTTTGTGTTTGTGAAAACACACCTGATGTGTTTTCAAAGTGTATTAAAACCTGCTTAATCTCCACTAGAGGGCAGCAAACACCACCTTAATGCTTAGATTTCAAGGTAAGGGCTGCTCATGTTTTTATATCAGATATTGGGTAAATGTGACATTATGTTTTTTCATATTGTGAAACATGCTAGTAAACAAACTCAGGCAGACTAACTGTAATTTAAAGGCTGCATGAAAAAATCCTCACATATGTGACTCTGCAGGTTAGTGCAGGATAAAAAGGTTACTTTGCTGCAATGTGGTGGATTTAAAGTGGAGAACCGTGTGTGACTGGTGCACAGTGGCTGTGGGTTCATGGTCACAGTTAGCTTACATCAAGTGTAGCAGAGATTCATATAAAGTTTAGCTGATGATGCTGTGATTCTGACTGAATTCCACTATCATATTAACTTCATACCGTCTAGTATAAACACAGCATAAACAGTGTACTGTGGGTGTAGAGGATGGAAATCAGCCAGGACTACTATTGCATCTACATCTGCTCACATCTGGCTGACCTCAGTTGTGTACATCCACAGAGAGCAGCAGGTCAGCTGATCACAGCCTGTACACTAAGAAAATCTACTGGAGCTTTCAATAGAAATTATTATGAGTTGTGATTCTTTTCCCCACACAGAGGCATGACAACTGATTCCTCCACCTGCTGAATCCACTTTAACGCCTGACTGGACACATTTTCCTGTTTAAACACAAAGTCACCCTCTACAATGTAGGTAACACAAAATACAGCTTTCTTCTATTTTCCTTATTTTTCTTCAGATTCAAACTACAATTAGAATTAAAAAGTTTATATTCCCAACGACTGATATTATTTTATCATTATGTCAATAAAGCACAAGGTTCAGTTAGCTTTGCATAAAAACAGGTGGTAAAAATGTCCTTCAAGGAGATACTTATACTTTCTTACTAGTACATTTCAAACTTGGTACTTTTTTTATTTTTAAAACAGGATTATCTGCACTTCTACTTAAGTACAGAATATGTCCTTACGGTGGGTGGGTGGGGTAATTTATTGATTCATATACATATCATATATCATAAAAGCTCCCAAAAAGGAATGTGAAATATTTATTTTTCTGAAAAATAAGTTTGATGCCAGGGTTAAGTAGAGAAAAATGTTCTCGCCAGACTCAATTTAAAAATCTTCCGATTTAACTCCTTTCATTTTCAGTAGTCACTCATCTTTCTGGGCTCCACTGTGCACAGGTGATAGCCAATCACATCTGGTAAGTTCGGCATATATGTGACTTACAATAACGAAGCACAGCTCTTTAACAAGTAAAAACTCTTCATGCCATTCCTCCTTCATGCGCTGTCAAAGCAGTGTCCTCGAACAAATCAAAGGGACCTCCGACTACAACAAGACACGTTTGATTTAACAAACTTAACCCGAATTTGACACTAATGCATAGATATTCAATCAAAGCATGTCTGGTTTACTCGACACTGCACCTATTCAATAAAAAGCCAAAAAGTCTTAAATTAGTACTTTTTTTTCATTAAGTCTGGCAGAACTTTGGAATGTTGCTATCCGGCGGCAGGATGCGCATTTAGCCCTACAGCTCGCATTAACCGCTGACCTGTTGCTGCAGCCGGGCCGTGTACTCGGTCACAGGGTCTCCCATGTTCCTGAAGCTCTGCGGAGAAACTCTTCTGTCTGCTGGACTTGGAATCTCGTGGCTGACGAAATACAAACCGGAGGAAAGGAAGAAGCCCGTAACTTTACAGTCCACTTCCGGTGCCGGGGAGCGCTTCTTCCTCGCTGCATTGCGCCGGATTGAGAGCGCCTCCTGCTGTATCGGAGCTTCCAGGCGCGATTTCAGTGGATGTTTTAGCCAAAATGACTTTTATGTGTGTCATGTGGTAAGTATCACTAAAAACACAACCACTGGCACGATAAGACTTACAAAAGATACGAAGAATATAAGATGTTGGACTGTCATCAATTAACAGACATGCATTTGCAGCAGTGTGATGTTGCACTGAATGTGCATGGGAGTATTACCAATTATAAATTTAAACAATATGAAATCAATTTGATGAATATATAAAAATATTAACCCTCTCGAGGCAGGCGTTGCCGATTTGCAACAGTTAAAAACTAACAACCTGATTACCCCACATTCATATTTTATGAGTTTTTCATTTACTCAGAAGTACCACTGCAGGACTTGGTTGTGCATTAGCAACAAAAAACTTAATTTGAGCCTGAGAGGGTTAAAAAGATCAAATAGATGGTCTCAGGGGGATGTCATCCTCTCTCCTGCTGCTTGTTTGTGTGCGTAGTTTGATTTTTAGGTCAACTTACAAAGAGCTGCAGCTGTTAAACATTTTAACTTTTTTCTATCTACTAAATCAATGTATCACTGTTATCAGAAATGTCAGAAAATGAGCACAATAAGCTGGTGTGTTTGCATGAAGAAAATCTTGGTCTTGAATCTCTTTACCTTTTACTTTGGTTGGAGAGTGACTGGTTTTGTCTCAGGATCAAATCTTTGCTTTTTTGTAGATGATGTGATTCCGCTCATATCAGCTCAACAATACAATGTATTTAAAAAAATAATTTAAAAAATCACTTTTTTTCCTTCTCTCCAGTTAATGACTGGCATGTAGTCCTAAAATTGTCAGCATATAATAAAAGAAAAGGGCCCAAGTCCAGAACCCTGTGGTGTCCCACAGGAGTAATTAAGCTAATTAGACATGCAAGCCAACAATTTAATGCCAAGTTTTCAGATACCAGCATTTTAATAGTCATCTTGAAACCTCTCTTGATCATTAGGATTTCAGAGAAATAAAATTGCCTTTATCATCTCTGCTATCATGGATTTCAGGACAGGAAGAAAAACACACAACACACGAGTAGAAGAGAAGAACTTTTTTTATATGTTGTGAAACTACAAAACATATCGTTTGTTTTTTGTGCTGGTGAAATATTTACAACTCTGGTCGACAGTACAGTGTCTGAGAATAAAATTCACAGCTTTTCAGGACTCTTACGATAAAAAGGAAAAAAAAAAAAAAAAAAAACAGGAAAAAAGCACCCCCCACCCCCCCAAAAAAAAATCAAAAAAAAAAAAATCACAGAAGTGCAATAAATACATGCAGTGTGTTTCTCGTAGCCGCCTGCAAACGCATCACCGGGTTTGAACAGATTCATCAGATAAAAGAAACATAAAAGCACAAAAAAAACAAAGATTTGCCTACGTGATGAAGAAGAATCATTTGTGGCTAACAGCATTTGTTTTTAAAAAACCTACATTCCTTCATCCAGATGTTTCAAATAAACGAGTCTTTTTTAATCAGAGGTTAACCGCTGAATTCCTATAGGTCCAACCTACTCGAGGAGACAGAGGACAAACAAAAAACGGCTAATATTAAAAAAATGAAAGTTCCTCCAAGTCTTCTTACACACCCACCGACGGCGGCTCGGTTGGACATTAAACAAAAACATCTCCAGAGCTGCAGTGAACCCGCTGCTCGCCCTGCAGCACGCCCAACTCCGTAACGTTCGTTCAGTTCTCAGTGCGAACAGTCGCCACAAACTGGAATCTACAGCTGATCTGCACTCTGAGAACAACGACGCATTTCTCGTTACCAGCTTTTTTTGATTTATATAAAAAAATACACCAGACGGCGAAAAAAACATGCAAAAGCTCACGAAGTGGTCTTATGAGCAAGTGTACGATTAAAAGTAACTTTTTGTAATTCCCCTCTGCAGACTAACTAAAATGTTCACCACCAGGGGGCAGTGTTTGCTGAATGAGTTGAGCCTTATTTCAATGATAAAAAATGCTCAGTGTGCAGATCAGGTCAAAGCAGCCGTTTCTTCATGTTGTCTTTAGTTAATTTTGGAACATTTACAGTATTTTTTTTAAACCCTGAAATTTACATCAAGTACCTTAAAAAGAAAAAAAAAAACATCTGGCTGCATCTTTACGGTGACATCAGCAGTCTGAGAGTAAACCAAGGGAAGTTTCAGGATGGTATTGACTGGCAGGTGTTAGCTTAGCTTTAGCACCACATGCTAGCAGCTCACTATTTCCAGCGTCTGATTTTCTGTCGTGCCGTAGCAGAGGGTAAAATTACAAAAACACCTCGTGACGAAGGGGTTTGAATCGTTTTACGTCAGAGGACGGGGATCAGCTTTTAAATCTTTGGTTTTGGTCTTTTTCACTGACTGTTCACACTGATGTCGGGCGATGGTGTCAGATTCACATCCTACCGAGGCTCTTTCAGAAGTCATTCGTGTCTCGTTATTTCAATCTTATTACCTTTTTTAAACATACATTCTAGAAAAATATATCTACTCCTACCTGGATGTGGTGGGACTATCTGACGCTTTAATGAGGACTGAAAACACTCACAGAGACTGGGCAGCAACAGGAAGTGGAGATGACGAAGGTAAACGGTCAAATTGGACAATAAAAAAAACCTCAATCATTTCCTAGAGCTGCTGTTTCTCTACACAGAGTTAAAAAAAGAAGAGAGAAACATCTGGAATGACAGCAGCAGCAGCTTGGTTTTCGTCAGCTACGTTCTTCTTTACACGGGGAATGGAAACACGAAGAACAAAATGCACCGACACCATCAGCCTGGTGGCCCAGCAAGAAGGAAAGTCGGACATTCAATAGACAGCCGCTTATTTCTGCATTCAGCAGCTACAGAGTGACAACATCAGGCAGTCACAGGCACTTTAGTGACCATTCAAGGCCCAGCGTTCATTTTTAGCTCCATTTTTGGTCTCCACCACCTGAATAAATCATCTGCTCCATGTTCAGCAGGTAGTTTATAATCCCACATTTTGTAATAATCTAGAATTCATGTTAGATGTTTTCCATGTGAAGAATTTTCCACTTTTTAAATCGTTATTTTGGAGAAGACTTCCTGACACATGCCAGTATGGAGGATCAAAACCGCCAAAATAATAATGGAACAGCAAGCAAATTAATAAATAAATTACAAATGTAAAAAACAACAAAATTCTTCAACATTCAAGGCATTCAATTATAAAATGTAAGACAAATATCTGTTTACTGACCTTCCCTGTATTTCTGCATAAAATTAATTTAAAAATATTAACTCATGTCACATTTTACAAATTAATAAATACCTACATGTATCTATTTTTTCGAACATTTAATGTCATTTTATTATTCACTCAGTCACATATTTTGTTTATTTTGGCACCTTCAATCCTCCATATGCTGAAAAGTAAAAAATTTCCTGTGCCAGATTTCTGTTTGCTTGTTTATGTAAACACTACATTAAACATCAGTTTATATAGAACGTGTCAGGAGTCTTTGGGAGTGACGTTTTTCTAATATTTACCAACTCCTGAGGCTCTTTAGCTGCTCAATGCATCGATAAGTTCACTGAATGTGTCTTCCTCCTCGTTTCAGAGCTTCAAATAGACTGAAACGAGGAGAAAAACAGTTTAAATAACCAGCTGAGGAAAAAAAGGCGACATGCTGAGTTTTGCTGGGGCACCACACTAACACCATCCAACAGTTTTAAGTGCAGAAGGTCCAGTTCTAATAGAACTGAATGCTTCACAAACATCCAGTTACAGGTGGAAACGTGAGGGCAGGAAGTCTGAAATTAAAACTGCAAAAACTGATCAGCCAATCAGAGAGAAGCGCAGGAGCTTATGAAGCAAAGCTGGACTTCCGTCTTCCTATTGGCTGACGACTCAGTTTTTTTTCAGTCGCTTCCAGTCAAACAATCATACGATCAATAACAAGTTCACAGTCATCAGAAATGCGTTTGAGATCACTTCCTGTTCCGACAATCAGAAATCGTTCCAGCGTGAGGCAAAGGTTTCCAGGCGTTTAACTTTCCAAAAACCCACATCAAGTTTTTCTTTTTTCAAACTTCTACCTCAACTTTCTTAAAGTGCAAACTACCCGATCAACTACCTGAGTGTTAGTGCGAGTTAGTGCTGTTTCTACACCGATGTGTTTGTGTGACGAGAGACGATGATTACGGATTACGCTCAGAGCGACGTGTCTCCTCTGAGCTGCTATCGTGCGGCCACGCTGACGTGCTACGACCACCTGTGCCGTCAGCACGACGTCGCTCAGTTTACAGAAAACGTACAGTTTGTGCCAGTGTTTGAAGATGAAGATAATCCTTAAGATTTCAGTCCAGGTCAGTTTGGCAGTAAGCGTGGCAGCTTATTTTTAACTCTTCGACTCACAGAGAGCAGCTATGCTTTAATAACAGTTCAAAAGAATCCTTCTTTATGGCACACTGGACCTCAGTGCAGCCGCTCAGTTAATCCTCTCTGTGAAGGAAGCTGTTTTAGCCCTTCCCCTTTGAGGAAGGCTTTCTTTTGGGTGGAGCCTGAGATGGCCATATTAGGGAAATCCCCTCTGTGTGACATCATATAGAACTAAGAGTAAATAAAATGTGTTTGGACAGAATGTTGCAAAATGTTGCCGTCTTCCAGTCCTCTCGTGTATTTTAGTCCGTTTCACTGTTTACAGTACCATTTGTACATGGTACCAATTACTCCTGTATAGTATTTATGTTTATTAGTCTCTAATTCACTTTTTCTTCCTGACTCTTGTGCTGCTGTAACAGGTGAATTTCCTCAGTGATGGATGATTAATAATAAATATGCATCACACAGGAAACCTAAAGAAGTGCGGCGTTAGCTGAACACAAATGCTGCATTTTGGCTCTCTTTGCTCCAGTTTTGGTCTTTGTCACTTTAAAAATCCGGCTCTTATGTTCACAACATAAAAAAAGCAACTTTTAAGTGCCTCATTTTGCAATAAACTGTAGATTTAGTGCATTAAATCTCTTTATAAATGAGCCATAACATGTGATTTGTTGTCTTTTTGGCCTCTGGACTTTACTACGCCCTCCTTACAGTTTAACAGCGTAGTAAAAACCTATTTAATCGACACTGGGCCATAAAAAACTCAAAGGTATGTTTAAGGTTTAAACAGGCACATGAATGACAATTGGACATGATCCAAAAACTTTCTCCTGCCTGATTGGACGGGATATAATCTGAGGTTATTTAACTTTACTTAATCTTTAGCGTCTCCTTAAAATGAATCTGACTGGATGCTTCCTGTTGAAATGCACCCTGGGAGTTGTAGCTGCCCTGCTCTAAGAAACAGCTGCTTGTTTTTTGTTCTGATCATTTAACCAGCAGAAACTTCACGTCTGTGTAGAAAATAACCTGACCTGGATTAAAAATCTTAAGGATTATAACTGCGGCGATTCGTCTGCACAAACATGTTTTAGTGTTTCACTGTTGTTGTGTAGGGAGAGCCGCATTTAAAAACAAATACAAAAATTAAACACTGTGCTGTTTGTCTGCTCAGAAAATACTCTAATAATAAAAAACTAATCCCACATCATCTGAAGGTCAATATTAAATATCTTTAAGCTGCAGCTGAATTTTCCTTTGAGTACCATTTTTGATTTTGTGCCATTTTCAGTACAAAAGTCTTCGTATGCTCATGTGTGACTGTATGATTCTGTGCTGGAATGATTTTAAACACCTACGAGTCTAAGAACAGCCGGTTAGTAACAGGAACAAAAACAAAAGTGGAAACGAGAATAAAAAAGGAAAAAAACAAAAGCTCCAGCAGTGCTATCGCTAATTTACAAACAAAGACTATCCACATTAGAAATGCTGAGCTCTTTAAAATTACTCTCTCCACGGTTTCAAAGGTTTTTTCCTACTTATTATTATTATTATTATTATCAGTGTTATTTTTATTATTTATTTTATTTCTTCATAATACCGCCAGACGTTTGCTTCGTCGGTGAGGGAACAGCAGGGAACGACTCCGGAAGGAAAATACTTTGAAATGCTTCTCTACACGTCGTCGGCCGGCAGGTCGGGGATGCAGGTCTTCGCTCGTGTGAAGAACGCCATCTTCTCTCTGAAACCACACACAGCAAACAGTGACATCATCATCGTGCGCGATGAGGTCGCCACCTTCAAACTGCCCCACGAATGAATCTGTGGTGGTGACGGTGCTTTTCGTACCTGAAGGTCTGCACCTCGGGGACCTCTTTGCGGCTCTGGCCTCTGATCTTGTGGACGTCCTTGGCTGCGGCCTTCATCATTTTCTCCACCCTCTTCTCCTGCTGCTGCTCCTCTCGAGTCTGAAGAGAACAAAAGCAGAGAGTTTTTATTCCAGCGGGACAACTATACTGTGACAGTAAAAAAAGAAAGAAAGCGCCCTCTGGAGGATTATCTGTTTCATCTGCACATTGAGAGCAAACGAGGACACAGACACTGATTTCACCATGTAACACGTGGACAGAGGCTCCACGGGAGGCCTGGACACTCGGCGGTAAGTTCACCTGTTTCTCGGCCTGCCTGAGGAGCAGCCGGAAGCGTTCGTCTTCTTGGACCCAGGCGGGCAGCTCTTTCTGGCCCTGCTGCCTCGCCTTCTCCAGCTGCGTCTTCAGCTCCCGCAGCACCCGCAGTTCCTGCGCCAGCCGAGCCTGCCGCGTCCGGGACACCTGCAGGTCCAGCTCCAGGTCCAGAGAGGTCCGCAGCAGCCCGTCCAGACCTTTAACGGGTACAGGAGGCTGAGAGAGGATGAAGGGGCGGGGTTAAGTGCCGAGGACAAAACACAAATTTGCTGGAAAATCATCGACTATGAACTGACGAGCTCTTAAAAATGTGACAGACAATCTGACAGAAACTGAACGAGTGCAACAGTAACACCATCGACTTTCTGCCCGCTGCAGCACAAACTCACAACGTCACAGTGCTTCTGCTGCCTGGTTCTGTCAGTCAGACAGGCTGAGTTTGAGCCGAGGGCAAAGAAAGAAAAATGCATAAAGAAACAAACCCAAAGCTAACAGAATCCAAACATCAGGGTGAGGCTGATCTAAACTTAACCAGGGCTGGACCACAGCTCGACGCACACAGTCCTGCTACGTCTGCGCAGGTTTAAGTGCAGCCATCAGCGATGAAGCCTGTAAAGTCCTCGATTTCTGGAGGGGGCTTAAAAGTCACCCGAGTGTTTAATAACACCTCGACCTATTTGCAAATACTGTCACCAACACCTGCTGCCGTGGAGCCCCGAGAGGCCGAAGCTGCTGCCTCGACTTTAAATTAATAGAAACTGGCAAATGTCAGCGCTGCATTAAACATTCAGACGGTCATTAAATATTAAGAGTCGCTTCACTGGGAGTCGTTAGGAGGTTTAAAGCCTCACAAAATGCAAATTGTCTTAATGCGGTCAGCAAATGTGAAGGTATTACTTTCAAGAAGTCGAGAAGCAGGAGGATCAGAAAGACGAGAGAAACCGCACCACTGAAGCTGAAACACGGGACCCGAGCGTCCCGCGGTTCAGCGTGAACAGCCACGCTCACAGGTGAAGGGGGAGGGGCTAAAATGGCTCATTATAGACAGTGCTGCACCGAAGCTCAGTATCAGATAAACTAGGATTATTATGAACTGTGAATCATGCAAAGCTACTTTAGCAGAGTTACTTACTCAACAAATACCAACAAAGCTTCAATGACGAGTCTCACAAAGGAACTACTTTCTTTTGTCTACATCCGCCACACAAAGTAGGCGTGACGCTAGCTAATGTATAATGGTTCTGCAGTGATGCAGAGGTGAGGGGGCGGAGTCTTTACCCTCTTCATGCGCATGCTGCGTCTCTCGGAGGCGTTTCTGACAAACGGGGACTTCTTGGAGAGCGTGGAGCTGTCGCTGTCACTGCGGTTAATCTGCGAGGACAAAATCGAGCGTTTAATGAGGTCGCAGCGTCACCATCGGCGCAAATCCTGCGTAGGTCTCACTTACCCTGCAGATGTACTGGCTCTGAGGTCCGGGCGAGAAGGTCTTGGAGCGGATGATGGTGTTGCCCCTCATGAAGGGGTTCTGCTGGCGGACGTCCGGGCGCCGCTCTTTGGGCCGAACCACGGAGCAGTGATGCAGCGACGGCAGGCTGTCCATGCTCGTCTCCTTGTTCACCTGTAGGAGAGAACCGCAGCGGTAACGAGGACGCTCACCGACCGAGGCGCCGTCACAGTGTTAGTTCTAAAACTGCTTCTGCTTAAAAACAAACTCGAAAAAGGTCCACTGGAACGGGAAGTGATTCTTCTTCTTCCCCTGCTTAAATGTCAGCGTTCCCAATTATCAGAGAAGAAGAACTCTAAACACAAAGCGGCTCGTTGACCTTTAAGCTGAAATAAATGACGTTACCTTCTCTGTGATGGCGGCTGCCGCCACCGCCGTCGGAGGAGGAGGGGGTTTGGGCCCCTTCTCCTCATCTTCCTCCTCCTCTGCCTCCCATTGGCTGCTCTCGGGATAAAACTCATCCTCGTCCTTCAGAGGCCCCGCCCCCTCCGTGCCGTGCCCTTCGTCGTCCTCGAACATGTCCGCCTCCAGAGGCTCGCCATGCCTGATGAAGACCAACCACAGACACTCGTTCTTACTCGCTACGCCACCATCGTCTTCCTCAGACTGAACACGAGGCTCGCTCATAGTTTGCATCACTCAGGTTTTCATCCTCAACACTCACCACTCGTCATCCTCAGGCCCTCCGGCTCGGTCGCCGCTGGAAACGTGAGTCTGAAACACAAACAGTTGCATCAGGACTTTTTAATCCTCCGATCACTTCAAACATTTTTTAGATCATTCAACAACGACATCCCCGTCACACTCGTAACACACACAGCATTTATGTCCCGAACAGTTTTCCACACTGATTGTGCAGCAGTAGAATTCCTCTTATATCCCTACTGCAACCAACATGGCGTCTTACTTTCTATCCCTTTAATCTGATTTATGTATTTAGATTGAAGCTCGGTGATGGATATTCTATTCTATTCTATTGCATTCTATTCTGTCTCACTCACAGCTCCACCTTTAAAGACTTTTTGACCTTTTTATTGACTCGTGTATCAATTTAATGACAGAAATGTGTAAAATTGTAACTGTTACTTTTCCTCTTCCTTCTTCATGTGCGCACAAACGACTTTATTATTATGATCAATATTTCCTCACAGGGACGTTAAACTCATGTTGTGACTCACTGAAAGCATCTAAATGTGAAAAAAGGACATCTGGGAACTAAAATGAGAAGAATTAGTTTTGAATGAAACTGGAAAGGAAACGAAGCACGGCTCATTTCTGGGCCGCTCGCCGGGCTTCTGCTGACCTCGGGCAGGTAGACACGACTCAGCAGGTTGTACCACTTGGTGCACTTCTCCTCCGAACAGCTGACGTCAGCGAGGCTGATCTGAGCTCCCGCCTGCAGCGAGGAAGAGGAGGAAGGGAGTCAGAGAGAGCGTGAGCATGTATTAAACTGTGTGTGACAAGAACCTCGTTAACAGCTGATTAATTAACAGCTGATGACCTTTAACAAACAAACCGTGAGATCCTCGATGATTAGTGAACATTATCTTCTTTTTTTTTTTTACAGTGACGTACGAACTGAAACTAACCAGACACTCTTCGTGGCCCGACTTGCCGGTGTCGCACACGTCCACCCTCAGGGTCTTCTGCCGCAGTGCACTGTGGGATATCTGCATGCCAAACACCTCGTTGAACTCCACGGCGTCTCGAGGTGGCGAGCTGCGTGTTCGGAAGAGGCAGCGAGTGGCCTCCACGCAGGGAAGCACCGCCACGCGTACATACCTGCAGGAGGAAAGGGCAAAGGTCACGCGATGATGTCGCGATGTAAATTACAGACTGTACACTAAAGATGGACGTAGCCTCCATGGCATCAACCTCTGGTTTAGTTTTTTTACTTTGGAGAAAAAGTTTGTTTACTTTTTTATTAACTTTATTACTTCATCACCTAAAGGCGGAGCTAAAGGCGGAGCTAAAGGCGGAGCGGCTTGGCTGTGTTCTGGGATTATACTTACACGTATTTTAGTTTTCTAACGTTCATTATGATCTCAGTAAATAATCATTTTAGTTTTAGATCCGATTCCATAAAACTGCCCCGTAGAAAAGAAAAAACGACCGTATTGAGTTTTTCTGTTGAGCGCCTCAAACACACGGCAGCGTGGCAGAGGCCATTAAACCTGCTGAGATACGTTTGAGGGACAGGAAACACAGACTGAGACTTCGTACATTTTCTGGTCGGTCGGCAGACAGAGGGCGCTGCAGTTGGACAGCTGCATGACGTAGACGGTGAAGCGCCGGTCTCTGGCCTCGTAACGGAAGCCGAGCTGCACCTGAGGGCAGCCGGGCGCCAGGCGGTCCTCGTAGGAGCTCAGCAGGAGGTCAGCGGGGAGGCCGGGTCTGCGGGAAACAGCACGCAGAGTTATTTTAACCTCCAGCTGCAGTTATGGGAAATCCGTCCAATGCCACTCATTTATTAACAAACTGTAACTTTAAATTTCTGAAACAAAGAGCCAGACCAGGAAAAATAAAAGCGTAACAATACGAGGACAAACCTACGACCTCAAATGTAAAACCTTCGTACTTGCGCTCTGACGGCTCGTACACGCCACTGTCGCCGGCGACCGACTCGTCGGACACGGCCGAGGTCACCCCAATCTTCTTTGGCCCCGCCCCCGTCCCTCGCAGCTCGGAAGCTGAGCCTAAAAAAACCAAAAGAAGAGAAAGAAATAAATAATTTGATGTGTAATTGTAATCTCCATCAGCTTTGCACGAGTCACAGTTCAAAATCATCCTTCAATAAAGCGCTGAAAAGCGGAAACAGCGACCACGTGTGGCGTCTTTGACTCCCGCTCGTGTTATTTATGTGCAAGTACAAAACTAAAACGTCCAAACTGTAGAGAAAAATGATGAAACCTGAACACGAGTCTATCTGATCCCTGAGCTGAGGTCAATGAAGTGAACCAATCAAACCTGGCCTGGAGCTGCACTGCAAACAACACATTCAAACTAATATAATCAATAATCTGTGGGCTGCATGTGATGTGGACCTGAGAAAGGCTTCAGGCTCGTGTGGCTTCGACCTGATAAGAGCAGGAAACCAGACACCAGGTGCAGCTTTCACCTGAGCCTGACTCTCACTGCCGCTCTCTCATTAACCACACAAAGGTGCAACAAGCTGCAAAAAACGTAAACATGTAAAAAACTGTTTCTTTTTTTATTTGAATTAAACTTTCTTTTTCTCCTCGTCTGACGTTTTCTTGATTGTTAAACACATTATTCAACAACACCGACCGTCACTGAAGTTAAAAGTGTCTCTCGCAGCGGCGTTATTTCATATTTTAACTATTTAAGTGAAACTCAAATAAAGAAGTAAATGGGGGGAGGGAGATGAGGGTGGTAGGGGTCACGTCCAGCAGAGATTTGGGGAATTTTTGCCCATTAAAGCCCTCGTTGCTGGTCCCAGTCAGTCTGACATCATGGCGGGACGTCTGCGAGCTCAGGTGGAGGCAAGAGCGCCACGAAAGACGTCGGAGCCGACAGCAGATCAGGAGAGAGACAAGCCGGTAACAAAAGCAAAGGTAGGTCAGCGCTCAGGTGCAGAAAGGGGCCTGGGAGGGGAGTGAAACGTGAAAACATCACATTCATCGACTCACTCGGTCCTAAAACAAACACGTCAGGCCCACAGGCCCCGCCTGATCCAAAACACAAGACAAGACCCTCAGAAGTGTCCTTCTAAACCCTGAAAATGTTGCTCTCTCCGGTATTTATGACGTTACGAGGGATCAGAAATAAGAACTGATCAATACACCGGCACCAGGCTATCAGCTGATATCGATATCGTATCAGCATCAATAACAGCCGATAAAAAAAAATTTAAGAGTAGAAGAAGAAACGGGAGAAACATGCGTGAACCGTGTTACAGGTGTTGATGTTGCATAATTTGTCCTGTAGAGGGCGCCCTGCTGCTGCTGCAGGCTGGCACAGCGTAAACGAGCAAACGAGTAATCCAGCAAAACAGGATTAAACCCAGAAAGGACTCGTTAATAACGACACTAACAAGCGTCAGGCAAAGATGTTTGTGTTTTATGTCCCTGAAATGTCCCACATATCGAATGTTTTAGTCGCCAAATACAAACGTCAGCCTAAAAATCCTGCATCTGTCGGCCGCATCAGAAATACAGGAAAAAACCAAATGATTGTACTAGGGCTGCTCGATTATGGCAAAAATGATAATCACGATTATTTTCACTGAAATTGAGATCACGATTATTTGACGATATTTATTTAACCCTTTAAGACCTACTATAGAACCAAGTCTGCCAGAGCTTATATTATTATTTTTTTTACATGTTGTAGTGCCATTTGTGGGAGCATTTCAAGTTGCTATACATCAATACAACTGTTATAGCCCATATTTTAATAATATGTATGCATTAAGTCCATAGTAACAACATTAATTGCAAACAAGTGCAATAAACTACAAAAAAATTGAAAATCGTTTTTGTTTTTTTTTACATATATTTCTACTTGGAGAAATTTAAGAGGCTTATCCCTCAAAACTTTAAATACAAAAAAAGTTGCAAAAAATAGTTTACAACAACAGGAAATTTATTTTGAGTGTCTTCATAGTTTTATTTTGGAGATACAGCAATTTTTATATACTGCAGGAAAAACAAAAAAACAATCCTATGATGCAAATTTGCAAAGAAAACAGCAGGTGCATCAAAATAAACTATTTCCAGCAGTGCAATTCAAGTCCTAAGCATCCCAGCAACTATTCAGAAAAGTCAAACATGACTTATAAAAACACCAGTATAGGCTTTTAAGGCCTACAAGTAAAAAACTAGATTTTCTGCGAAAATGACGTCACTTCTGGTTTCGGGCAGGAAATGCGATAGTTCCCGTTGACGTCTTTTTCAAAGTGTTAAGAACAGCTGATGGATCGGCAAAGCGTGTTTCTGGAATATTATGTTTTTGTTGCTGCAAGTGCTTTTTATGCAATTTTTGCAAAGCTTTATGTGGAAGGAAACCGTGACTTAGGACAAGCTGATGGCATAAGATGTAAGTACAACTCCTCCGGTTTCATATGCAAAACAAATTATTGCGCTAGCTTACACGGTTCAGGTTCTACAGGGATTTAAAAATGGTTAGGCAAAACGGAGCGTGCTGCTCTGACCGGCTTTAAAGGGTTAACAATAACAATGTATTGAATAATGACTTTAAAAAAGAATATAAAATAGTGTGCAAATACTGATAACAGTGCAAATGTTTGCAATATAAGAAATAAATGAAAAATGTAAACATCTATGTTTAGTGAACTTTGCAGTGTTGCTCTGTGGTGCAGCTACTACATCCTAGCAAAGTTTACACACTGTGTCTACTTGATCCACGTCTGACTCCGCGAACCCACAATGTTTCCACACCACTGAAGTTTTGTTTTTTTTACCTCTCTTTTCAACCAACAGCAGTCACTCTCCTGTCCAAATAACTTCTGCTTAGCTTTCCGAGCTTCCCTCGGGTCCTCTTAATTGTTGTGACGCGTGTTCGAAATGGAGAGCGGTGCGCTCGATTTACCACACGGAGCAGCGCGAGAGTAAAGCATGAGGGAGGAGCTAATAATCGGCTCAGTCGTTTTTAATGATCGTTGAAAGCCCAGATCGTAATCGTGATTAAAATTCGATTAATTGAGCAGCCCTAGATTGTACTGAGAGGATGTAGGAGGAGAAGATGAAATATCATAAAAAGTCTTTTTTTAAAGACTGAACTGATTTACCTGGAAAAAAAGTTTTTCAATTATTTAGTTTTAAAATGAATAAAAGTCAAAATTATACCTGAAAAATTAAACTGGAGCAATGAAGCGATCACAGCGATCACGTCTCCTGATGCAGAGAACGAGCTTCAGACTGAACAGCTGCAACCCTAAACCCTCCAGACCTTCACCTCCACCCTCCTCATCGCTGCCAGCAGCCGTCAGGTGTCACACACAGTATTAGATTCCTCATCACGCACACTGAGAGGAGGAGGAGGATTCCTGGAGTCGGGCTTTCTAATAAAGCTTTTTCTCTGAAGTCAAGAGCGGCCTCTGTCACAGCGACTCGTTCCTGACTATGTTTTACAAGTCAGACCTGACTGCTGAGCGGCTGAGAGGCTCCACAGGTCTGATGAAGAGTCACGTTTCCACTCAAACACGCAGCTTTCATTCTAGTTTCTGATGGCGGGCAGTTATAAAGACGGCTCGCTGTCACCTTAGCAACACTGAGGATTAAAAGCGTTCGTCCTCAGTGAGATGAAGACGTGCTTCCAGTTTTTGAAGCCTGAGGAGTTCGTGTGATTGCTGATGCAGCAGGACTCAAAGTGAAACCAGAATCAGTGACTGGGATCAACAACGACTAAAAACATCAGACAGATCGTGCTGTGTAATCGTGCTGCTTCCTGTTTACCTTTGACCTCCTCGCCCAGCCTGCCGTGGTGGTTCTGCTTCTCCTCCGGACCTCCCTGCTCCTGCTGACGCTGCTCCTCAGAGTCCAGCCTGAGCTCCAGCTCGGCCAGCCTGCTGTGGAGCTCCAGGTCGAGGCCCAACCCGGAGCCCCCCGACTGGCCCGCGAACGTCTCGCCTGACAGGAAGGTAGCGTCCGTGACCAGGGGCGAGCACGGCGGAGACAGCGAGGAGAGAGACGAGCGCGGGGATAAGGAGTTCATTGAGCGCGGGGTTTCTGACAGTTTGAGGGCCTGGATCCTGGAAGGCTCCGCCCCCACGCCAGCCCCTGTGCCTCCTCCAGTGTCTCCTCCGGTGCCTCCCGACTTGCTCTGGGGTCTCCCGGTGTCTTTTGTGCCGCTGCCGGTCACCACCTCGTGCTCGTGTATGGTGGTGATGGAGCTGGAGGGCCGGTACCCTCCCTGGACGCCCTCCTGCAGGAGGCTGTCCAGCTTGTTCTGGAAGTCCGGGTCGGCCAGCTCCGGCTGCTCCAGGTAGATGTCGGTGAAGCTGAGGGAGGAGGTGGAGCCAAGGCTGGAGGTGGTGGCCAGCGAGCCGCGGCTGGAGGTCAGAGAGCCTCGACTGCTGCCGGACGAACAGGAGAGGGTGCTGGCCGACAGGCTGAGGAGGAAGAGGGAGGAAGTTAACCACAGACACAATGACGCGTGAGTCGGCCGATCGGTGCAATCGTGTCAACGTTGGAGCGCGAGTCTGTTCACCTGCATCTACAAACACAAGTCCGTTTCTCGTATCTGCGGCGCTACGTCTCAAACGTTAACCCGCTGCTCGGCTTCATTATGATTTCAAAAACATATTTAAAGAGTCTTGGTTGACGTTTGTTTGCTTTGCTTCTTTTCTTTGAATAATTGAAACGACTGTGGACAATAAAACTCGTTTTTTGACTTCTTCATGATAAATAAAAGTCGTCCTCGTCGCTCCACCTCGGCCTCTGGACGACGAGCTAATTAAAGCGTGACAGCTCGTTGACACGGACGCGGCGCACTTCCTGTCCTGTTACACCCACCAAACTCGGGAGGAGACGGAGAAGCCGACAGCGCTCAACTTGTGGTGTTGAGCTTCATACGGCACTGATTTTATATGAGCAGAATAACAACACAAACGCTTTCATCCGTGGGAAACGTTCGGTCGCTAAAGGTCGAATATTTCCATCTCTCGACCGCCCGCTGAGAGCGAGCAGAGAGAAATCTGTCCCACCAACGAGAAACAAACCACGACACAAACATTTAACAAAAACACTTCTGCTCCACTGATCCACATCATTTTTCTGCATCCTTATTTCTACTTCATGTCTTTTTATAAATAAGGTCTTAAAATGAGTGACACAGAGCACAGAGTCCGTTTTACGTTCCCTTATTTAACGCACTTTTATGTACTTCCTGTTATTTCTGCCCATTTGGTTTAACATATTCAATGCCTGATTCTGTCTTGAGCCTTTATTTTGAAAAAAAAACTGTGGAAACTGAAACTTCAGTCTCACTTCTGCAGATTCTTCCATCATTCTCTGAGTAATCGTAAACTTTAAAGACGTGTTAATTATCTTTAATGAGCTCAACGAGAAGCACGAACCTCTTGAGCTGCGTGTGCAGCATGGTGGCGAGGCGAACGTTCTCCTCCAGCTCTCTGACCAGCTTGTTCCTCTTGCAGTGAAGACGAAGCCTGAAACAACAAGAACACAAAGACGCCGTTTAGTTTCTGCAGTACAGAAACAAATCGATGCCGACAGCAGCTCCTGAACGCCACACAATCTGCAGCAGTTAAGGAGATCTACAGCCTCGGTGCAAACAGACGTCTCCCTTTTACACATTTTTATTTAAACCTCTGACTCCTCGCCATCAGGATCAGGACACCATGGAGACACTGCCATCTTCTCTCTGCATGTTAACAACCCCTGCAGCAGGGTGACGTCCTCCCCGAGGCCGCTTACAGCAGGTCGAGGTCTTTCTCCGTCCTCTCGCCACCGTCTTATCACAATAAAGCTAGGACATCTTTTATTTACAGTGTGTGCTTCTCCACCAAAGGCATTCAGATAGTTTTAACTAGTAAATGTGCATTAAGGACATTTCAGGAGCTGTTAAAGGAGCTGCAGAAACCCTGCTGTCCACATGGAGGCAGACCTGAGCAACACTCAGACTGAACCGCCCAAAATCTTTAACCAGAACCTGCAGGTGTGTGTGTGTGTGTGTGAGAGTGTGTGTGTGTGTGTGTGTGTGTGAGTGTGTGTGTGCGAGTGTGTGTGTGAGTGAGTGTGTGTAAGGGGGGGAGAAGGTGGACTAAAAGAGGTTCTTGTTCTTTGTGTAGCCTCTCAGGTTACAGGAACAGGAGACGCGACACAAAGAGAGTCTGAGCTCAGGTAGAGTCTGACCTGAACAGGAACAACAGGAGTCCTGTTGGAGGATGAGGAGGAGGGGGGGGGGGGGGGGGGGGTGTCTGTGGTATTCAGGAAATGTGAAAGTGGTGCTACGAGGCTAGGAGGGATGCAAGGGACTGATGATGATGAGGAGGAGGAGATACTTTATGCTCTTTGGGGAGGGCTGACGTCTGTAAAGGTCAGCTGCATCACCAGCTGGTAAGGACATAATGACGCTGTTTACACACACCTGTCATCACCTCTGACCTCCTTTACGCTGCAGCTGCTTTTTAGTTTCTGCAGATGCATTCAGGAACTGAACCAGCAGGTGATTGATGAGGCGCTGCCGTACCATCGGGCTCTTCGTACAGGTCGCCACCGCGGATCGGCTCCCGGCCCCGCACCCTCTGCAAGTGCACGAGGTTCCTCATCGCTGCACCGTGCATGACGAGCAAAGGTAAATCACTCCCCGCTGGAGTTGCATAACACACTGAAGCTTGCGACTTTGTGCTTTTTATACCGCCTCCAGATTACAGGAGGTACACCGAGTCCTGCTGCAGCAAACCACAGGAGGAGGAACGGTTATCCGAGCACGGCGAGAAAATACAAATGTCACACAGCAGGACGCTGACAACCTGCAGAGTATAACCTGCAAACCCAGACGCTCCCTGAACGCATCACACACAAACAAAGTTTTGGTAAAGTGCGTTTTCACACTAACGACTGGAACCGAATCCTGGTTCTAAAAGTCAGGAAAAAATGAAAGCCGCGGTGTCAGGGCGACGTTTCTCTGGGTTTTGAACTGTGATTTGTAGCATCAGCGCTCACCCTGCAGCACACGTTCTCATTACAGTCGTACATTAATCACCTTTCGGTCAGCGCCTTGCTCTGGTTGTCTCTGGCGGCCTGCAGGTCTCGCTCCAGCCGCTTCTTCTCGGACTCCAGCTTTTCTGCGTCGTTGGGCTGCAGCCGCTGCCGCGGGCTGATGTACTGCAGCTCCTTCAGAAGCTCCTCCTTCTCGTTGATGAGGATGAGGCGGTCCCGCTCCGGGTCCAGCAGCCCCGGCCACGCCTCGCTGTCCAGTTTGGCGATCTGCACCTCGATGGTGGCGATCCTGGGAGAGGAAACGAAGGAAACAGTTTCAGCTTTTTCAACAGAAATCGTCGTTCCAGCCGTAAACAAACGTAACACTTTAAAATCACCTTTAAGCCCAGAATCAGGCAGATTATCAGGAGCAAACAGACTTTAAATGCACCGCGACGTCTCGCTAGTTTGATTAAATCTCACATTTTTGTGCTGAAGATCAGACTTTTTCATCTCAGAGATTCTGAGGGGTTTCCTTCTAGTATCCACCTCCAGCCTCATCATTATCTAAGCTCTACATTTGAATCAGCTGACAGTGTGAGAGACAGACGGTTACCTTCTCTTGGCCTCCTCGTACTTCAGGCTCACACGAACCTTCTCGGCCAGTTTGTTGCTGCTGGTCATGAACTGAATGAAAACAAACGAAACAGCACGATGGAGGTTAAAACTCAACGTTTTACTGACAACACTCATTGAAAACTGTGGACAGTGTGAGATTCCACTTCCACTAATGTTCCACAACAACAGCGTTCGACCATCTTGACACACCAAAGAAGAAGAAAATAATAAAGAAACTAGCTGTGGAGTTATAAGTACACTGGATTATATTTGACAATTAATTATGGCGAACAGTCATAATCAACGAGTTCGTGCCCTGGACGCGCTCCGGCTCGGGGCTTACCTCGGCGGGGATGTCAGTCTGCGAGCTGGCGTCGGAGTAGAGCCGCGGGACGGACAGGTCGGAGTTTGCAAGCGAGGTGCTGCTGCCCCACAGCTCCTGCTGCGAGCCCGAGTCCAGCCGGAAGCCGTCCTTCAGCACCGCCAGTTTCTGCAGGAACACGAGACAAACAGAGAGGGCGCCGAAGGTCACAGCACGAACCGCAGCGAGGAAAGAGGCGCAGAATCACGACAGCATCGCAGAACGCTTAACAGCCACCATCATCATTATTGTTACTATTATAAACCTTTAAAACCTGCGCATATATTAAGTGAATTACAATTTATATTTGTGATTTATTACATTATTTCAGTATAAAAATCACAGAAATAAGACCATCGGATTCCACCTGCGTGAGGGTGTCAGTCAAATGTTTGTGAGCCCGACATTCCTTTCAAATGCTCTGACCTTTGCCCTCGAGTCGTATTCGATCATCGAGGAACTGAAGCTGAGAATAATTTATGAACTGCAGCCTGTTTGCACAGAGCCACTCAGTGAACGCCGCTCAGGGCAAAGGGCAGGCGTGAAGGAGCGACTCCTGAAAGTGAAAAAGGAGACGCTGCTTCTGTGTTTGCGCTGCAGCCGCCAAAGCTGCCGCGTTCCCTTTCATCTTTACGACCACGATGAAGTCTGCGGTTGGTTTTGAAGTGTGCTGAGGATTGCAGCTTATCCCCGCTTTTATATGGAGCAGAAAAATAACACTACACCTCCATCATTACAGCATTTACAGTCCCACAGTTTTATCTGCAGCTCCATTAACGCGTGAAACGCTTTAAATCAGCTTCTCTGCAGATCTGTCAGCTGAATGTTGGTGCTACCAAATCTCCAGTTTAACCACCTCCCGAAGGCGTTGGACTGGATTCAGATGTGGGGACTGAGGAGGTCACTGATCTCCTGCCCCGTCCTCCTGCAGTCAGCCGTGAAGAGCCGAGAACAAACCAACACGACCGGACGACTGGGCGGGACTGAGGTATCCAACGAGTGCCTCCCCAGACCTTCACTGATCCACCAAACCGGTCACGCTGAACGACGGTACAGGCAGCGGAACGTTCTGCAGACCCTCCCACGTCTGACACATGTGCTCAGGGTGTGGCCTCTGCAGGGTCCAGGTCACCTCACGCTAACAGCAGTGAAAAGACATCAGTGTGAAACTGTCCCTGTGGGGTTTGTGTCATCATTGCCCCTCTGGTGCACCTTGTTAACGTCATTCAGGCCAAAGCAGCTGAACCTGATCAACACCCCCCTCTGATACTAACTGATGACATCAGACTTCATGCAGTACTCCGATAGAACAGGATTCCTTTAATATTTGTGTATATACTCATATTCAGAAATAAATGTGTGGTTGTTGACATGCAGATATACGATGTGAACACACAGGAACAGACAGCCTGACAGACGGAGCTGTCAGCTGCAGATGGTAGAGGGGGAGGAGGAGGGAGACGGACAGAAGGAGGAAGGCAGCAGATTATTTATTATTGAAGACACTTTCCTCCTCCTACCTCCGAAGCAATCTGCAGTCACAGCACACCTGACGGTTTCCATCTTTATGTGCGTCGCAGTGAATTTTTACAATGATGCACTTCAAATGCACACGTCTGCACCCTCAGCTCCGTAAATTACCACCGCAAGTCGTTGCATCAGAGCCCAAAAAACGACACATCAAACACTCGAAGTTCGTCTCAGTGCACACCTGTAAACAAACCCTCATCCTCTTCATGCAACTTTAATCCCCCTGCAGCCGTGGAGGAAATATGGACGAGTTAATGCTGTAATGAAAGGACGTGGAGGAGCGAATGGGTGCCGGGAGATACCGGCGTAGGTCGCCATGAGGCCGTCATTCATGCAAAACAGAGAGCTGCAACCTGAAGCTGTGGGAGAAGAAAAGCAGACCGAGCGGCCTTTAAACGGCTCGACACACATGACGGCCTGCAGGCTTTTTAAAAGTCACTTCAGCGTGAGTCACTGTGTACATAAGATACAGTACATGAAAACAAGATAACAGAGAGCCTGGAGCTGAAGCTACACTTCAGGACTCGAAACCTCTTTAAAAATGCCTTAGATTAAAATTAGGATCAACTTTTTGTGCAAACACTGATACCAGTTTAATATTAACAGCGAGGAAGAATGAAAGCTTTGTTCACGTTAACGATAATTAAACACGTCCGTTTGCTCCTCGAGCATTTCAGCAGCAGCTTTAACCACCGACTTCTCCGCGAGTCAACCGAGCTTTCCATCTCTGTAATCCAGCCCGCCGTCTTCTTTTTACCTTCAGGTTCCTGCCGCCGTTATCACCCCGGTCCCGTGGTCACCAACGGGTGGATCGCGGTCCAGGTCTGGACCCATCTTTACAGGCCCAAGTTATTTTAATCTTTTGTCTTTATGTTGGTGTACGTACAGACGAATGCTTTCTAACTGTGTCCATGTGATGCTGCTCGGCCAATCACATCAATTACAGAGTGAAAACAGAAAAACAGGAAGCAGCTGAGCTAGTTCACTGTAAATGCATCTGATGGAATGAATAAAACCTTAGAGGAGCCTCTCCTCATCATTTAAATGTATGTTCTTTGTTGTATTTGACAGCTCGACTGCAGGCAGAAACTGAATTCTTTAAGGCTGTTTTCCTCTAACCGGACCTCCTTAAATCGTAGCTGGATCCCCTTCCTTTGGCCGAGCTGGGTCTAACCCTCAGACACTTGTATTTTTAATGCTTTACGTGAGCGCTGACGTACCAGCCCGACGTTGCCTCGCGGTTTTAACGGCGTCAGTCTCTCCCACTTTACGATGACGTAAACAGCTGCACCGCAGACGTTCAGACGTTCTCTTACAGAGTGAGAAATGCCAATCACATTACTGCGATACAGAATGACACCTGATCGTTTTTTTATCGATGCCTTTGACTGAACTCACACGGCGTCTGCTCCACGAACACTTTAAGACCATCGCCTCTGTCCTCGTCATCATGTGACACACGTGCACAGCTGTAAGATGAACATACACGATGCTCCCAGCTCGTCTAAACTGAACTCAAACCTTTAACCAAGCCAAGCAAGGTCCTGCGTCCAAAAGTTCAGCTGCACATTAACATCGAGTGCCCTCCTGTCGATGAACGAAAGGAGGAAGAAAGACGATCCAAACGCCGGCGTGAAGCACATAGAGTCAAGGTAGCTCTGTGGTTTTATTTTGAAAGGTCACGCTCTGCTGAAACATCCTCACAGCTGTCTGATGTTTTTAACCGTTTATTGGTCCAAACTGCTTCTTCACGCAGGTCGAGGTAGATTTATCATCTCTCCAGACGTCCCAGAGTAACTGTTAAGCCTTAAATAAGCCATAAATTACACGTGAAGCCTGCTGAGAGTGTAAATGTGAGAAGTCCAGGCTTCCAACCCAGGTTTACCTGCATGAGCTCCTGCTTCTCCTTCTCCCCGGAGCTGATGGCGTCGCGGATGGAGCGCACCTCGCTGAGGATGGCCTGGGCCTCCTGCAGCCTGTAACCGGACGGGCTGTTGGACACCTTCTGGTCGATCCTGGAGGAGGAAGAGAAAGAGGAGGAGGTCAGTTAGGATTCAGATTGAAAACCAAGTGAGCAGATGTTTGTTCACTTAGCGGCGCTTTGATACAGGGCCAGAGGAAGCTGCTCAGCGCGAGCACGTCACTCAGCAGTCTTCTCACCTTCGTGGTTTCCAGTAAAAACACGTCATTCAACATCTATCGGCTCTGACTTTTTACTCTTTGTGGCGGAGCGATACACATCGAGTGTAAATGTCAGGGACGAGGTTTGGATTCCACTCATGACTGTAAATCGAGCTCCGATGAACCGAGCTTTGATTTTTCCCCCAGTTTCGGGTACGTCGCGCCCCGCAGGTGACCTCAAGTGAGTCAGAACTGAGGAAGCCGACAGGGCCGCGTTCTGACATTAAATTGGAATAATTGTGTGAAAATACGGTCAGGATGTTCTCCCACAGCCGTCCTTTCTCACAGGCATCACAAGCTCAAACGCAACCTTACTGCCCTGCAAAAAATACCATTTACTACGCCATAAATGTGCAACAGTCTTGTATAATTTAGATGGATTCATGAATCCCACGCCTTGTTTCAGATTAAAAGACTCTTCCAGCTCTACTGGTGAACTCATAACTGTCACTGGTATGAATGAGTCACCAGTTTATCAGCTAACGTGTAATCAGGCTGTTGACTACATCAAACCCTCTGCAGGAAATGGTGTGCGGTTTAGGCGCAGGAGCGTCGACCCGGACAGACACGCACGCGCCTCCGGTGGCCGGTCTCTGAATCGCTCAGGGAGGCGGATGAGGTCCAAGCTTCGCCTCGCTGGGTTTTTATTTGTTTCTGTTTGTTTTTGCTGTGAAACAGCTGATGGGACAGATGTTTTCAGGACGCGAGTGAGTGTTTAATCCCTCCTCTAATCGGCCCACAGACCTTTCAAATATGATGGATGATTTATTCTATATTTTAATGAGAAATTAAAAATAACAACACGCTCAGTCGTGGTTGATATTTTAAAAACCGAGCAGTCAGTGGAACGTGTCAGTAATTCCAACTCTAACTACGACGAGGGTCGACTGTTGGTTCAGGTGAGACGCAGGATCCCTGTCACGGCTGCGAGTGCAGCTTGGCTGCGCTCGGAGACGGCGGCAGCAGCCGTGTAAAGCCCGTCATCGGTAAGTCATTCATGCATCTGAACAACCGGCCCGTCCACATTCTTCAGAGAGGGAAGAGGGGAGGGAGGATCGGGCCGAGAGGGAGGGAGGGAGGGAGCGAGGGACAAAACAAGGTAGAGCAGGAATGAGGAAGCGAGCAGGGAGGGAGGCACTTGTCTGTAACAGGCCGAGGGGACGAGTACCGTAATTGTCGGGCTATAAGCCGCTACTTTTTGCACAAGCTTTGAACCCTGCGGCTTTTAGTCAGGTGCGGCTTTTCTATGGATTTTCCATGATTTTTGTGATATCGTAAGAGGATTTGTTTTGTTTGTTCCGCTGCTGTACGGCACTACGTTGCCTGGCGGAAGGATCGGGGTTCAAGAGTGGTATGTTAGTCACATGTCCGTCCGCCAGGCAACGTAGTGCCGTACGAAGTAGCACGAAAAACAAACTTCAAAGTAGCGCTACGCATTCAGCGGGAGGCGTGGATGACGAGCGGCGATAAACTTGCGAAAAGCAAGTTATGCCCAACTCCACCGGTGGATTCTGACAGCGTGGAAAAGTGTGAAAACATCCACGATCACCAACGGATTTTGAAGGGCTGGACTGCTGCATGATGGAGAGGAGGACACCGCCACGGCCCTTCAGAGGGTGTTCGACTCTGACAACGAGGATTTGTTTGGTTTTGAAAGTGACAACGAAGGAGAGAAGCGGAGAGTGGATGATGAAGCCATCCTGAGCCTGTTCGTTTCCGACATTGGAGAAGAGGACTTTGGTGGTTTTAGAGCGCAGGAAGAAGAGAAAGATGGTGAATGACTGACTTTTCTTCTTGTTAAAGCCGTGTCGCTGCACCTGAGCCTAAAAGGTAGTCCGAATCTATTGTTCTGGTGTGCTGTAGGTTACTGTTATGTACTACATGTGCAAATATGTACCCATAACTTGTTTTTCAAAATATTAATAAAAGGGGTGTGTCTCCAAACAGCCATCTCTTTCCTGACAATTCGCTTTGTGCATATTCTCTTACATATGATAAGTCAACATTGAAACACCTGCGGCCTTTAGTCAGGTGCGGCTAATGTATGTACAAAACAGGATTTTCCCCTGATTTTAGCTTGTGCGGCTAATATTCAGGTGCGCTTTGTAGTCCGGGAAATACGGTAATCCTCTGAAATCCCTCTCAGACATGGACTCATGTTCACTGAAAGCAGCGCTTCAGATCTAAACGTGCACACACACACACACACACACACACACACACACACACACACACACACAGATATATATATAATTTATACAGGAGAGGAGTGTTTGCTGAAGGGGGAGGTGCCCTCTGGGTTTTTATGGTCGAGGGAGGTCACCTGGACCTGGTCATCAGCAGGTCCTGCTCCCGTTTGACACATGTGACCTCAGACTCACGTCCGCACTGAAACCCGCAACTTTAAGGCTGATTCACGGTCACGAGCACGTTTGACCCCGAGTCCTGTCAGACGAGGGCGGGCAGCTCATGAAAATCACTGTGCTTGGTAAGTAGTGTAGTATATTAATCAGCTGTAATCTTTAGGCTCCACCTTTAATACCAAATATAACAACACGTACTTCAATTTACTGAACAGCCATTTATCAATAAACTGAACACATGTATTCAGATTAATCACTTCATATATTTGGACTATTCTCCTTTCAGCTCAGTGTGAAGCTGAAACATCGATAAAGGTTCAAATTAATCTCTGTCTAATTTACAATCACAGGCACATCTGCGAGGTTTCCCTCCATGTTAACAGATTATATTATAATCCTCTACGAGAGCAGGGATGTTGGGCACCTGTCACATCAGCCCTGCCACTTTGTCTCAGCCGGTCTCTGTATTATGACAGACTGGATCAAAGAGCGGTTGCAGACCTGCTGCCGTCTACAACATCCTGGACTTCATTGCATACAGTGTCTGTTTTCCTGAGTGTGCCTGAAGTGTTCAGAAGAAATCAAATCTTTTTCCTTCGTGCTAAAAAATGTGATTTCACGTCAAAACGATCCCAGTCCAGTGTTTTTCTCCTTTAAACATCCAGATTTGTGTGTAATGTTGATGTTTGATGGGACAGCCTGGTTGTTGAATTTGTGGGGAATGCTTTACTGCATCTTTGGTTACAATACTTGCTTGGATTTGATGCATTTATACGTTAGAGCTTGTGCAGGAGCTACAGGTGGATCTGCTGCGAGGCCTCTTTTCCATTTTTCAGAGCGCGGTCCAATGAACGAAGCTAAACTCAAGTCCCGGGAAGCCTGCGTTTACTTTTGGGTTTACATTTTTCTCTCTTTTTTTGCTCGTAAACTTTCACTCTCGTGTGTGGCAGTGAAAACTTATCAGGAGCCGAGCATGTGGCTGCATTCCAGTCTGAGCCGGGGGGGGATTGGCTGTCCGGACGCCGTCTGCGTAGCGAGTGGAGCGGGAGGGGAAAGTCGCGGAGGAATGCCGTCCGACCGCTCGCTCTTTAATCCTCCTGACACTCTCACTGTGCCGTGAGGGGCAAGACAAACAGACCCAACATTCCTGTTCGCACACAGAGGGAAAAAAGCCTCGGCCACTTTAAGTTCATATTCGGAGGGGTGGAAGCAGGTCAGAGGCGAGCGCTCACATCTGCATTGTTCCTGATAGAGTTTAACGATCAGAAGGAACGTGTGATATCAGCCGAGGCGATAAGTGGCGGCTCGTTTACACCACTTCAATCTCCACTTTCACGTTTACAGTTAGACACACACACACACACACACACACACACACACACACACACACACACACACACACACAGGGGCAAATTCCAAACATCGCTTCACTGTGATGCAGACAACAGAGGAGAGCACGGCGACGATATCGGTCAGCATCTGACACGTTCATGAATTCATGTGACGTGTTTTTCTGATTCTCCTGATCTCAGCTAGAAGACGCTTGTGTTCATTTTATTTATTTATTTATTTATTTTTTCAGTTTATTCATTTTTATTGTTGCCCGTTTTGTTTTCTTGCCGTAGCTCAAGTGCTTCGAATGTAGGGATGGGTATCGAAACCCGGTTCTTGTTGAGAACCGGTTCCCACTGTTTCATTTCCTTGGAATTGTTTGCCACTTTTGCAAACGATTCCCTCATCGATTCCAGAGCGTCATTTACCTGGCAGGAAACACGGCGGCTCAAACGCTCAAAAGTTTGGTTTTACTTTACGAGAGCGGATGACAACAGGGCAACTTGCAGTACTTGCAAAGTAGATATTTCATTTAAGGGAGGAAACACTACGAATATGCAAAAGCATTTGTTCACAAAACACGCGATGACCTTAAATGAATGTCGTGTTTTTAATTCCGCTCCGGACTCGTGAATCTCAACCCAGCAGCAGCGGTAATGTTTGCACGTCCTCTCCCGTTAATGCGGCAGGTAAATAATCAACTAATAGAGCATATTATGTTAGCGCGATCTGCCTTATTACAAAACCATTACTGTGCATTTAGGTGACCACGATGAGACAGAGTCTGGCTCAGATGCTGGCAGTTCTTGCTGCAGTCTACCGGCAGCGTCTCCTTTCAGGCCAGGATAGACGAATGTCACCGAGCAGTGACTCAGTTTGTGGTCAAAGGCTTGCACCCGTTTGCCACAGAAGATGATTTTCAGTAAGTGAATGTGTTTAATTGTAGGCAGGGACATTACTGGATATTCTTGTGTAATTGCTACAGAATAATTTATGTTATACTTTGTTATTGCAACAGAAGAATATTTATTTTTATTATTTTACATTTACAATTTTTTTTCCTGGGGACCCTGTGACACCCCATTGAAGAGCCGCAGGCTGTGGATCTCTTAAGATCTCACTGTTGGGTTTGTAAGGCCATGTTACTCCTAAATTTCTATCTTGTTCAAAGAGAAGATATAAAACACAGTTCTAAGCTAATCTTCTTTTTTAAAAAGAGTTGATAAGAGAATCGATAAAGAATCGAATCATTAAACAGAATCGAAAATGGAATCGGAATCGTGAAAATCTTATCAATACCCATCCCTATTCCAATGATAAAACTTTAATTTCAGACTCTTGAACTGTTATTACTGCATAACAGTTTTTTTCCATCCATCGTGAAGCTTTTCCTCCCAGACCAGACATTTGTGTTAGTGTTAGATTTTTGAATTTTCTGGAATAAAACACAGGTGGTGGTTTACTCTGGATGAGGAACAGGAAGAATGCGAACGATAGCCCTGATGATCTGGGATCTACAGTAACCTGTGGTGAATGAGTTGTTTGTATGATAACCTGGTATAATATTCAAAACTGCACCTCAAAAAAGAAAAAGCCCTCCAGATTTCATCAAACAGGAATATTAATCCTGTGTTTGTTTGTGCCCGAAACGTCAACAAGAACTCGAGAACGGCTTCGGTCACACAATCTGAAATCCTTTTGTTCCTCGTTCGGGACGTCACACCAGCTCTGAACAGCACAAACATGGCTGCGCTTGATTTTCAGCCACAGCATCAGTAAACTTCCTCTTTGGCTGACATGTCGATGCAAACCCAGAATGAAAAAGTGAAAACCTGCCCAACAAACTAATATCGAAACAGCTGAGCATTAATCTTTAGGACGTGGCTGCTGATTGTCTCTCCGGGTGGAATTAATCTACCTGTCTGCCCTTTAAACTGGGCTGTGAGACTGAGGGAAGGTCACACAAACACTTTCTATTCATGTCAGATTCTGACCGCCTCGCAAATTAAATAAGGAGCCGAAAAAGGTGAGGACCGAACCCCCCAGCCGGCTGCTCGCGAGCACGCCTGTCAGCACTGCCCTTCAGCGAGGAGGACGGACTCGCTTTGCACCCCTCTGGACTCCAGCAAGGCAATCGAGGTAACGCAGCAAGAAGACACGGGAAACTTCAAAACTCACTCTTTGAGCGTCTCGAAGCCTTGCTCTTTGTACAGCAGCTCCTGCTTCATACAGGCGAGGTCCCGCTTCAACTTGTTCACCTGAGAAGAGGCAGAGACAGGGTGAGGGTTAGAGACCAAACCTCCAGGACCAAAACGTCTTACATCTTTAAAAGTGGCTCACAAATATGGAGTTTAATGCTTCAGAGCAGCTGAGCTCTGTGTGTTACCCTACAGGTGTTTAAACAAGACATTTCAGACAGTTTTTTCTACTCTCAGATCTGTATGATGTCACAGAGAGGGGCTCTCTCTTTATGGGGGGCAACCAATCAGAAGAACGTTGGCTTAAAAGTAGTTGGAGTGAAGGCGACATGGTTTGTATCAAAGGGAGCCCAGTATCAGGCAAATAAGGATCATTCTGAACCGCGAGTCATGCAAAGCGGCTCTAAAAGAGTCCAAAACATCTCACGAGGAAAGAATGAGTTTGGTATGTGGTCGTGCTGCTTTGAACAAATTAAAATGCTGACTATGTGGGGGGGCGTGGCCAGAGTTCGACTCAGGTGACTCTTCAAGTGCATAGTTGATCCACAGCCAGGAGGTGTGTGTGTGACGCTCTTTGTTTTTCCCCTTTCAAGATGAACAACAGCAGGGTTTACACCAGCCTAGGAGGCCAGAAAGCTCAACACCCCCACCCTGCAGCGAAGCGCCCGGCAGCCCGCAGTGCCCGCCGGCCGTTAACGTGTAAACTGTTCACTAATCAAAGCAGGTGGGTCGTCCTCTGCTGTAGGTAAATGTGACTCCGTGCTCTCTCTCACCTTATTTTCCTAATGTTTGTTTACATGCCTGCAGGCTCAGCTAACGTTATGCCTCCTATTTGGACGGAGGTGGTCTTACCCGACTTTTGGCCGTGGATATCTCGGCTTTGAGGATGTCCGGGTCGTACTTGCTGGAAGAGGACGATCTGGAATTCACTGTGGAAACAACGGGACGTTAGACGTTAGAGAGGCTGTGATTTCAGCTTCAGGCTGAGGCCGAAGCATTTGGTACAGTCTCAGTGAGGAAACCTCTGCTGAATTAGTTTTTAACAGAAAAGCTGAAAACCCCAAAAAATTATACAGAATTTATTTATTTTTTAAATGTGACAATGTACAGATTAATAAAAACGTTATTTTACTCTTTTTACTTTTATTGAACTATATTTATTAAATATTTGTATTTTTATTCTGAATTTGAATGCATTTTTAATTTCAATTTTTTTATTTTTAAAAATATTTTCATTTTTTATTTTTTATATCTTGATAAATATTTTTATTTTACTTTTACTTGTTTGTTTTTATGTTAACTTTATTGATATTTATAAATATTATATTTATTTGAAAATTTAAAAAAATTTTCTTTTTTCAAATTAAGGAATTGTTTTTACATTTTAAAGTACATTTTATTATTTATTTATTAATTCCCTTTTTTTATTTTTAATAGTTTCTTAATTATTTATTTTATCTTTCTATATTCTTTTTATTATTTTCTTGTACTGACGACTGTTTTTGACACTTTTCTCACGATCACATGTATGAATGCGTGATTACTGCTGTCACTGTCACACTGTGTGATGCCAGCAGAATTAGGCGTTCTTCCTCCTGCTCTCACATCAGTGTCGTCTGCAGACATCAGTCACAGACTCCTGCTGACCTCCTCTGTCCATCACATCGCAAACACAAAGAGGTCAGAGCTGATCTCTCGTGTAAAATCAGACAGACGGAGGTTTTTGATTTCGGCCGTCACTCACAGCTCGTCTGCGACGTGGACTTGTCCCTCCACGCGTCGTTGAGCTGGCGGTACTCCTGCTGTGCCAGGCGGAGCCTCTGTTCCTTCACCTGGTAGATCTCCTTCTGGGCGCTGAGCGCGTCGCTGGCCACGGCCAGGTAGTCCCGCAGCATGGCCTCCTGCTCCCGCTGCCACTGGGCCCGCGGGTCCTCCAGCTGGGTGCTCTCTGAAGGAAAACACGATGAAGAGGAAACATGAGCAGGAGTTCAAAGGTTGGAAGAGGCACAAAGCTTAAAAACCTTTCTTAGCTTTCTTTTGATGCAGCAGAGGAACTGATCACAGCTTCTTAATGTACAACAGAACAGAAAAGACTGTTACGACAGTGTAATTCAGCAGTGTCCCATAAACCTGCCGGTCCTTTGCTTCATGAAGCTGAGCCGCCTCCAAGCCTGAGCGAGAGGCTGACTGGTGCCTTAGCTCATTCACAGAGGAGGGAGAAACAGGATGATGAGGAGAGAAACTCACTGGTGTTGTGGTCGACATAGTACGCTCCGACGACGGGGTCGTACGCCTCCTCCCAGCCAACCGGCAGCTCGTCCCCGATGCAGTCGGCGAACGTCAGAGGCTTTGTCTGCCTGAGAAACAGAAAAACAGAGTCAGAGCACAGAAAGCTCTTCATCACTCCTCATCATCAGGGCTGCCACAGATCCGGATGCAAAGGAGGGCTCTGACTCGCCTGTTTGCATGAGTTCTACATGTTTTTGTGTTGCCCGCTCGATGTTTAAGATCGAGTCCATTAAAGCTGTTTATTTGGAAACGCGTCCAAATCAAACCCAAACATTCAAACCCTGCTGAATGAACCCACTCAAACACTGTTTTTATCCCCACTCGCTCTCTGTGTGAAAGCTTCTTCAGCAGCAGCAGCAGGAGGAGGGGGATAGGAGAAAGGCTGGGTGTGTAGGGGGGTGGTCCCTGTCACTCATCACAATAGGAGGAAACCGACCCGCCACATTCCACAGGCGGTGGTGACGCATCGCCTGGAGGTTTCCGGGGCAACCTCTCGACCTCAAAGCGCCTTGGCTGACATTAAATATTAAAAATCCCACGTGGACTCATAACAACCACGTTACCGTGTCATATTCTCCACTTCACAGTCCTGCTGTGCGTGAACTGATCTCAGGACATCAACCAGAGGAAAGCTGGGACTTTTTTATTAAATGCCCACTGAAGACTCATTTTATTTTTTATATTACTCCTACACGACATCTTTAGAAAGCAATTTATAATTTAATTTTGAAATTATATTAACTATATGGAAATGGATGGAAAGGAAGGATGCGCCTCCATCTGAGCCGTATTTGTATTTATAGCTTTGCCAGCTTGTCCCCTGCTCTCGGCCTCGCTGTGTGTGCACCTCCTCGCACACAGAGTGGAGCAGGCTTGACTTCAAAGTAAAAGTCGTGCTTTACTGCTGAAACGACACATTTCAAAAAGCCTCAACTTTTACTTTGACGGTCTCCGTTTACAGTTTGCATCACTCTTAGTTTCACAGCTGCTTCATCAGCGGTAACCTGCGAGTAAGCAAAGCACACAGGTCTTTGTCTCAGTACGAGTACCTCTATGTGATCATGTTTCCTCCAGAAACCGCTCGCCAACCATTTTTGATCGTTGCCTCGCCAAATGGTTGCTAAGCGCTCACTGTGTGGCTTAAGTTTCTACTTCCCATGTCTGTGAGTCTGCAAGGGTCCGAGTGATGTAAATTTGACCATCAGACAGCGGGCACAGGGGTTTATATGGATGCCATGTGCCTGTTTTGGTGGTCGCGCACACTCGTCCACAGGCAGAGTCCACAGAAGTACAACCGGAATGACCGAGTGTAATCAAGGCTGTAACGACGACTTCTAACTTAAGTGCAACAAAAGCTTCCAAACAAGTGTTTGGCACATAAGAGCTCGAGCGAGCGGGACAGAAGCCGAGAGTCAGCTGTGATTTTCAGTCACGTCGACACGCTCAAGAAGTAAAAGCTGCTGAGTGAAAAAACTCCACACTGTTCGTCCTTTTAATGCCAACTTCCTCCGTCCTGTTTCAGATCTCCTGCTGCTGACGTGAGCTGAACAGATCCACACCCGATCCAGCTGGACTCAGAACCCAAACACTGGATCGTGTCCATAGTTTCTGCTTCTTTGTACTAACAGTACTCATCTTTTTATATATAATTCACAATGTTCACCACATGTTTGGTGAATGGATAACTAAAAGTGAATACTTTCAAAACAGTAAACTGAATATTAATCTGTTTTTTTATGGTTTATATTTTCAGAGATGTTGACATGTTAGCCACAACTTAAAGTGAGTTTGACCCTCGTGGCTCACGTCATCCAAATATGAGAAGCTGAAAATCCACATCCATAAATGATGCTGCCCTCGTTTTCCTCACTTTAAGGTTTCATTTTGTTTAGATACGGAAACTCAAACACATCATCCCAGCGTGCCAATTATCAGTCGACAAAAAGCCTGTGTGTGTGTGTGTGTGTGTGTGTGTGTGTGTGTGTGTGTGTGTGTGTGTGTGTGTGTGTGTGTGTTAAAAGCATTTGGATGTGTCTGTGTGCTAAGCTTTGTCCAGGCAAACACACAGATGTATGTGTGTTTGATTCACTGATTCCGAGGCTTGTCGCTAGCGTTTCTTTTCAGCGTTCCTTCGTTATGTCGTGACTGCAGATAAACTCGGAGTCGGCTCACTGCTGACGGCAGAAACTGAACTGGGTCCTTTTTCAGCTGATGAATAATGAAAGGGGCCCGGAGAAGACCCCCTCAGCTCAGCTCTAAATTTAGCCGGGGAAGACGGAGAGGCTGCTGATCCCAGAGAGAGCCGGCAGTCCGACCGGCCGGCAGCTCAGGTATCCCATTATTTGATTCCTCTCTTTCTGTTTCCTCCCACTGGCTAAATCCTATCCTCTGATCGTCAAGGGGAGTCGCTAACATAGTCGCTCTCCGTCACAGTTTCCCCTCACAGCGGCGGACCAGCTGGCAGCGGTGGCGACAGCCTTCGTTTCACCGTCAGTCAATCAAATGGTGCTTGTGTGCTTCTCGCATGCTTCACTGCATCAGCGCTCAAACCGCCTGCAACGGCCAAGGGAGCAGATCAAAAACAAGCCACAGTGAGCGTAAACAAGCGTGCCGATAATACCTCAACAATGAGACGTGTTCAGTCATGTGTGTTTGGACCGTTAGTGTCCAAAATCAACAAAATCTAAATCCAGCACACTTTAAGAAGTCCTCACATGCCACAGCGTGAAGGTGAACACCTCGGGTATGTGTGTTCACGTGTTTTTACTTTAGATGACAGGAAAATTTAAAAAAGGCAACTTTCTCCTGAGTGGGATCCCCAAGATGACCATATTAGGGATATCCTCTCTCTATGACATCATACAGATCCAAGAGTAGAAAAAAATTGTCTGAAGCGGAGTGTTTCGATCAGGCTCGCAGGGGCCTGGAGCTGGAAGAGGAAACCTGTTGTCACACAGCTCACCTGCAGGGCTGCCAGTCATCCATGTGGATGCTGGTTTCTACTTCAGACCAGTCGAGCATTACTGAGCTAAATCTCCATTTACAGGGCGCTTCTGAGCGTGGAAATCACGCAAGATTACACATTTAATGCACCGCTGCCATTAGAGAAGCAGTAAACTGTTATTTTCTTTGCACTTACAGATTTTAAAACTACATCCTGTGAGTTTGGGCGTAAGCGGCAGGATTCAGAGGGGATAATGCTGGAGTCGCCAGCCCCACCACAAAAAAAAAAAAAAAAAAAATTTTAATTGCACCAATTACAGGACTTTTAGCGTCACATGAAAGGCTGCACATTTTTGAGCTCACACGAGACTCAAAGAAGAAGCATAAAAGTCATTCTGGTGACGTTCTGGTCAAAAATGAATTTGCAGTCTAACAAAAGTGGGTGAAAACCTGATACGAGTACGTGCACCCCCCCACGCTCAGGTTTCACATACCAAGGTAAACACTGAGCCGAGCCTCGGCGCTCTGATGCAAACTGACAAAACGAGAGGCAGAGTGCAAACACACAGGGCGGCGAGCTGCATAGCTGAGCGGTGAGTCAGGCGGCGTGCAAATTCCTCAGGTTGAGTTATGAGGCTTCAAACCAGTTCATAGCTGCTCAAGGTCCAACTGTAAAACACCCTCACCACATCACAGCCATAAAGCTCCACCGACAGATAACCGGTGGATTCATTAACGAGACGGCCTGCCCCGTGTCACCCCCCTCATACCTGCGTTATCTGACCAATAACATTCCTTTGTTCTGATGACACACGTTCAGGGCCAGCAGCAGAGACCTGACGCGGCAGTCTGGACAGTTTATAAGCACTTTCCTCATTCTTTGAGTCTCGAGGTGTAAAACCTCCCGCTGAGAGCGAGAGGTTGTTGACTGTACAAGAAGAAGAGCGGATGATACGTTTGAATTTGGACTCCACATCCCTGTCATCCAAACCTGTACGCCGGCTAAAGCTGCAGACCTTGGGCTGTGGAGCCCGCTGCCCTCTATAGATGGGTTTCGCTTCCCAACAGATGACGCAGTTTTGTAAAAAAAATAATGCATTTTTGCTTTTAAAGCTCAGTGAAAACCCGTGTCGACCAGTTTACCGCCCCAGAAAAGCAGGTGCTGCGTTCAAACTTTGGGCGCCTGCAGAAGACTCAAGGTCTGCATCGTCCAAACTCTGACCTCGTCGTGTCCTTCAAGGTACTCAAACTGATTACAAACAGTTTCTTTATAAAGGAAAGCAACGTAATTCAAAATGAATCAAATGACATCCAAACATTTTTCAGCGTGGTTTGAATCAGCGAGGACAAAATGACACATGTGTAACCGCATCTGTGTTTTTAACCCCGTCACACACTCAACACCCCGGGTACACTGAGCCGTCACCCAACATCAGCTGCAGGTGTCGTTTCATACATTAAAACAGCCATCTTTATTATATTTCCCTTTACAGAATCATTTATTATATTACAGTCACATTTTTAAGTTGACATTTTACCGTATTTTTAGCGTTTTACTTATTTATTCCATTTATTTGAGCTCTAAATGGAGTAAAACTAACAATCACTCAAAAATGATTATTTTTTGTATTTTTTTTATCCAATTGATTAATTTTGTCTTCTGAGTTATTCTCCTTTTAATTATTTCAACTTAATTAATTCTTCTCAAGCCACAGTTTTGTTATTAGTTGGATATATGTTGCATATATATTAGGGGTGCAACCATACACAAAATTCACGATTCGATATTTTTTCGATACAAAAAAAAATGTTCATGCCTTTTTAATTTGTCATTTATTAAAATTATAAATATATATTTTAACTCAAAAGTACAGTTTTTAAATTTAATGTTGCTGAAACAACAAAGTAATAAAAAAATAAATATATCTGATTGAGGAATCACTCAAAAGAGAGTTTATTACAGAGAAATGTCTCTTTCCAAAATAAAAGCTATACTATAGCTTCTTCTGGGCTATATTCTCAGCAGCATATTAAACATATCAGGTCCCCATAAGGAGAATCCTGTGCTAACGGCTGTCTAAATGACTCTGGTAAAGTTTGTAGCATGCGTGCTTGTTGTTTTTGTCTGCTTCCACTTGTCTTTGCACTAGGATGATGTCAGCGCAAATGTGCAGTTATATTCGTTGTGTTCCCACTAGTGCTTTCAGGTTAATCTCGTTGAAATGACCTTAACGCCACAACACGGCAAATCTCCGTTAACGAGCTACCTCTGATCGCCCCATGCCTGGGGCAGGACGGCCAACACGTTAACGAGCTAACTGCGCTAACACACTAGTTCCCACCCATGTAATTGAGCATTGCGTGGCACATCCGACATACTGTTTTACTTTAGTCCATGACTCGCTTACCTTCAGGGTCATACGTCACATGAAAACCAAAATAGTTCCAAAGGCCAGATCTGAATGAGGGTGGGGGAGGTTCAATTTGCCATGTTGCAAGGAGAGCTTAACTTCTGTCTCGCTAGCTTGCCCTGCGCTCTTCCTTCTGACTATGCTTTCTGTATTGAGCACTCAGTGGATCTGCGCTCGACTCCTAGGCGGAGTAGTCGAACGCAGATCCACTGAGCGCTCAACACAGACAGCATCGTCAGAAGGAAAGTTGATAAAATAAATTAAAAATTTGTATTGTTCGATACATATGCGTACCGAACCGAAAGCACTGTATCGAACGGTTCAATATCGATACGAATATCGTTGCACCCCTAATATATGCGTGTATCTTGAACATCTGGCCATCAGAACGTGGATTTTGACTGAATTTTCAGCTTTAATGATGACTAAAGACCTCGCACTGTTAAATGTTGAAAACCGAGATCAGAATCAGGATGAGTGTCCATGGATGAGGATGAGTTTTCTCGTGTGAATTTGTGTTTAGTCTGGGACGTGTTTGTTTATGTTAAAATAAAAATCTAAAACAGAAATCCTGGTTCTGTTTTTTACTTGTTTTCTTCCCCTCGTTTCTTCTTTTCATTCGGGCTGAAGTTCTGCATAAACCGCTGCATGCTGAGCGAGCTTTAGAGCCCAAGGCCACCATTAAAATGGGACTGCACAATTCACAAATAGCCTTGTTAATTAACAAAGAGCAGTTTTTATAGCTTCAGAATCAGGCCATAACAGCGCAGGAGGAAAGCACAGTGACAGAAAATAACAAATATTCCTGCACAGCTGCAGGTGGACTCCATATTCAAATACAGAGCATCAGCTAAGCTGCTGCTCTCGCTTTAAATACAGGACGAGTGTAAGAGATGCTCCGAGTGTGGAAATCAGACTCGCTGTCCGTCTTCATTCCTGACTACAATGGGAGGATTTACACATGACTGCAGCCTTCAATTCAAACCACCTCGTCCCCGAGGTTCCTTTACGAGAAACGATGCTGTAATCCAGAGCAAACATCGATGAGCGCATGAAGCGATACGGGAATGAGGGGGAAACCTGTTCGACGCTGCAGGAGTAAAAACAAACAGCGGAGAGGTCGTCCTTCCATTTGTGAGTCAGCCTTTAAGTTCACGCGGTGCACATTTCTGCTGTCAGGCGAACGCACGTCTGACAGCGGGAAGCGTTCCACCTTCGTTTCCTCTCCGTGTGAAGAAGTCAAAACACGTCATCTTCCAGGTGTTTGAACTCATCACAACAAGCTACACCCAACACACAAACACATCCTGTTCCAAAGTTTCACCCCATGAAGCCACACACGAACGCCGCGGGGCCTGAGGGCTCACGCTGGGTCTTTCCCAGAAGCATCAATCAGACACGTTAACCAAAATTAAGCCTTTAAAGTCGCCGCCAAGCTGAAAGTCCCTGAGCCACTGTTACCTACACATGTACACTCGGTACTCATTCAGAGGGTTTGCTTACATTTATTTACTTTTCCTCAAAACTGCTTTTGTATGTCCTCTAAATCTTCCAGGCTTTAAGCTTCTTTCTTTAACTCAAGTCATCCAAAGTTAATCATGAACAAGACGGAGGCAGGTGAAGGAGGAACTGGGTGACCTCCATCTAAAGAAGAAAGAGTGGGAAGCAGGGGTTTCTAATTCATAACTGCTGTAATGTTACAACATGAATAAAACCAACTCTTTAGATGAAGGAGGAGGAGGAGAAATGGCTCGTGAAAGCTTTTGTTTCTGCACCAGTCCGACCAAAGTAAAACCCTCTCATGCTTTGCTGAATAATAAGTCATGAGAGTCGCTGGTTACGCATTAAAACCAGCACGGAGCGGCGGTTAGATCCCGGTTTACAGTTTGCAGGGCCTCACGCTGCACTTTGACCCCGTGCACCTTGGCAGGCAGTGAAAGGGATTTCAGATGAATCGGGCCTTTTGGTTGGCGGCTCTGCGAGCGCTCGGCCCCTCACGTTGTGTGTTTCAGGAATGCGCCTGTGTTGTTTTTTGTGGGTTTTTTTAAATTCAGGACTTTTGTTTTCTTCTTTCTGCACTTTTAAGACTGTCGAGTGTAAAACAACCAGAGGAGAAATTCTCCATTCCACCTTAAAACACACCAGCGACTGTGTGTTTGTTATCTCACCAGCAGCCCAAATAAGTGGAGGCCGACAACCGACGGTACGCTGACACCTGCAACAAATTCTCACTTCCTCTGCTGACTGCAGCTCATCTTGTTTTAATAAAAAACAGAAAAACCTGAAGATTTAAAAGATTTCTAAAAATTCCCAGCTGGTAACTTCGATCGCCTCCCGGCAGTTATTTTATAGACCGTGAGCTGACTTTGCCCTGTGTGATCAGTCTGGTTTTGTTCAGATTGGTGTTGGGGGTTTTTTCGCATAACTGCTCAAAAAGACATGAAAGTGTCACCAGATCAATGTTTCTCACACTCGGATCTCTCTGGGAATCTGCCACAAGCCGTCGGGCAGCTACACCGCCCGTGAATAAAGACCTGGATGGGAAGCTTGACATCTGCAGAGATCCAGCTACAGGACAGGCAGCTAACTGTGGTTGCCTCCACCAAGGAAAAGCTTTGAATGAACTCTGATGAGACCCTGTAGGGGTGTCGACTGTTAACAGTCCATTAACACTAACACATGCACGAGATCTTCATGGTCAACTTCAGGATTTGTTTGTGGAAAAATGGACAAAAAACCTGATAACATAGAAACTATGATTCTTCCAGGTGTTCTGTGTCATGTCACATTTGACCCCCGACCTCCCCTAGAAGGTCACTATATTGATCTGCAAGTCAAAGTGATAACAATGCTACATAGAGCATTAAAGTTAAAGTTATGTTTTTTTACTGCCATTTCTTGTTCTGCTAACATGAAGGCATGAAGTGATTCATGGGGGTTCTAAATTATCACCTCATGTTGGACTTCTGACCTCTTCTTCAAGCTCAAATAAGGTCAAACCTCCATAAAATACCATGTCACATTTGACCTCTGACCTCACTTTTATATTTCCCATCTGGCTTTCCTTCAAGTTGACCTCATTGTGTTTTAGAGAAAGTAAGAGAAAGACAGTGAGCTGTTTAGTTAGTGAATAAACTATAGTATAATAATAATAATAATATATCACAAGTAGGGCTGGGCCAGCTCATACCGTTCACAGTAATACCGGTATAATGTTGGGCAACGATAAGAAAATTAAATATCGCGATAGAATATGGGTAAAACGCGCAGGCGCAGGGCCTTTGTTTTCATACGCACATGGCAGAAAAAGCATGGCAGCGACGGAGAATGAGAAGGGCGAGAGCGGATCGTTCAATGAAACGATGAACCAGAATTGGTTTGTAAAAATGCTGCAACTTCAGTGGTGTGGAACTGGTTTAGCTTTCCCCCGTCAGATACACAACAAAGCACTATTTTTGGTAGCGCATGCTAGCGGGCCGTCGTTATTACCGTGTTGTTTGGAAAATACGGCACACTTAAAATCAATCCTTTAATTTTTCTGAAAATCGACAGAGCCCCGTATAATCCCGTGTGCCTTATGTCTGAAATCTGGTTGTGTTTACTGACCTCGAAACGATTTTATGTACACGGCGCTCGAAAATCTGTCAAATGTTTCAGTACGACTTTGCTGAGCTACGAAGCCGCACCGCTTAATGGATTGTCGGAGCATTACAGCTATCGTAGGCGGAGCCTCGCGGAGTGATACGTACTGTGCTTCAACATAATGTTACTGTATTGTGTGTGTATAACCTCTTTTTAAGTTTTGTGGATATTATACATTATACATGGTTATGCTGAGGATGTGTCGGCCAGTTTCCACTGGAAATGCCTTTTAGTTAAACTGTCAGCGAGGAATTTGCATTTGCACTGTTACATTTTTATCTAACTTTAATGCACATAAAAACAGCTGCTTGTTTAAGTGAAAATACATTGATGGGGTTTTTTGCACTAATAAAGTTGTGGAGTTGTAAAGTATTTTGTCTAGTGTCAGTTATATCGTCAGTTATATCGTTATCGCAAATTTTCAAATGTATATCGTGATAAATATTTTTGGTCATATCGCCCTGCTCTAATCACAAGCTCAAGGTTCTTCATGTCCAGTTATTTAAAACTCCATGTTTGTGTAATCAAAGTAAACATCTGTCACGCTGCCCTTCACTGCACTACAAACTTCTGAAAGTTCATTTAAAAAGAACAAAGAAAACAAAGTGAATGTGTAAAAAAATACAGCGCTGTTCTCTTCAAAGCAAACGCCGCCCACAGAGCGAGAGGGTTGGTGGCGGTTTGCGCTCTCAGAGTGCTTCTTGTTTATTAGCTGTTATTTATTAGGCCGGTATGCGATTGGTTTGGCTTGTCTGTCTGGTTATTTACGTGCAGGTAGAGCTGGGCGATAGAACGATAACGATATGTATCGCGATATAACTTTTACTTGATAGAGAAATTAAACTATCGCGATAGACTTCACCGCTCTTGTCCTCTTAAAAAAAAGAAAGAAGAAAAAAAAAAAAAAAAAAAAAAAAAAAAAAGGTCAGCCAATCCAAATTAAGTAGCGCAGAGCCGAACCAATCACAGCCGCAGCGTCACGTCGCGTGACTTGTTACGTACAGCACAAGTGCCAAGCGTGTGTTTGTTTGGGAAGCAGCCAGCGCGTAATGGAGCCAGCGCGTAATGGAGGAAATGAGTGTGCCGACTAGAAAAATCAACCGAGCGTGACCGAAGAGAAAACAGATGATGGTTCCAACGCCGGAGAGATTGTCGAACGGAAGAGCCATAGAAGTTCCGTAGTGTGAAGGTATTTCGGCTATTTCAAGTCTGACAAAAAACAGAGTAGCGTGCACTGTAAATTGTGCCGAAAGCAAGTCTGGAAATACAATAAACTGGAGCATGCGTCACACTGTGCGCCACGTTATTGTTTCGGTGAAATGAATTTCTACAAGACTGTTAATTCTACTCTCTGCAGTGTTTAAATGCTTACATATACACACAGTTACTGTCCGTCCACACATACGACTCGGTTCTGCTTCTATGCCCCAGCTTTGTTTACTTTTTCCCACCGAGGCTTCTAGACTTCTGATTGGCCAACATTTCTGCACGGTTAGGAATCTAGCGCCACCTGCTGCTTTGGCATGTTCCTAGCAGCGTTTTCCTTCATTTCTGCCTTTATGTGTGGACGGGATTATTTTTTTAAAACGAAAACGGAAAATCTCCGTTTTCAAAAATACCCGTGTACGTGTGGACGTAGCCTCAGTCTCTGACTGGAAGCGCTAATTCGTCATTCGGCTTTTGTCAGACTAAAGTAACTGTTAAAACTGTTTGAAAAGCTCAGCTATACAACAAGGAGAGATTGAGAATTTCCTTTTAGTTCTCAGTTTATTTGATATTGACAAAAGTTAGTCAGTTTTGTCTGTTCTTCTGTAAAACAAACTAATATTTATTTTTAGAATTAATATTTTGTTTCTAAGTGGAATTGACAATTTAGTCTGTTTCGTTTGTTCTATTTTGAAACTTAAACGCTTTAGCGGCTGCCTTTTGTGTAGTTTGTAATATTTGCCTTTATTTATCTGAAAAAGTCTCATGTTCCTTAAGTACATCTACCCTGTTGAACTTATTATGGGAAATAAATATTTAAATAAAAACAAGCTGCTGATTATTTCACATTTTACTTGTGAGCAACGGCACATTTAAATCTTACAAATATAGTTATTTGGCTTATATCGTGATAGATATCGTTATCGCCTGAAATGAAAAAAACATATCGTGATATGAAAACATCTCATATCGCCCAGCTCTACGTGCAGGACGTCTAAAGATAGTTTGAAAACATTTTCTGGCAGTTTTATTCACCGGAGTTTTTACTGAAACATAGCAGACATTCCTGGAATATCACATGCTTGGAAATTGTGGGAAAAATGTGAAGATTTCTGTTAAATGCGGTGAAACAGACTTCTGACGAATCAGGAACCATGCAGAGTCAGCCCCCTCACCCCAGAGGCATTTTCTGAGTCCGTTTACTTACAGGAAACTTTATCAGAGGTTTGGAATTATTCTGGGAGTCAAATGTTCTTGATTAAGAAAAACGGGCAGACGTTCAAAGATGGAATCATCCTCATTTTAATCTAACAGCTGGAAGCACGACCACTTCTCAGACACAGTGTCAAAGTCTGAGGGGTCTTAAGTGACTGGTAAGACTGAAAAACCCTGTATAAACCCACCCTCCCCTCTGCGCTGTGGTGAGCTGAACATGCGAGTCGTTGTCACGCTCGCCTCTTTAAGCCTATTACACTAATGGTTTCTACGAGAGAGGAGAAAAGAACAGGTAACACACCTCCACGCCTGACAGCAGGAATGTAAATGAGCAAACAAGAAAGCACCTCTGGCATCCTGAGCTATGAGATACCCAAGGTTTTATGACAGGTTAACAAACTGAAGGAGGCTTTCTGCTCTGTGACACACTCAGCTCGAGGTTCCATTCTCAGATTATTCCCGAGAGAAGGAATGATTCCTCACGCAGAGGTAAACAGGTATTTGGAGTGAGTTATTTGGAGGAACCTCACTGGACTGGCTGTTCATTACTGACCCGTTTAATCATTAGCAAGATATCAAAAATCATCTACTACAAACACAAAATGACACACCATCCAGAAGCCAAAAATAATAACGTTGCTAAAAAGTTATTTAAGAGCAGTCTAGGTGGTCTGATTAAACATTAATAAATGAACATGTTCAGGCTGCCAAGAGCTCAAAATACTTCACTAGCTTCCAGCTGCCTCACTGCAGCAATAAAAGCATGATTACAGGGTAAAAATGAACTTTTCCCATACTTATCAAAGTGTATATATATATATATATATATATATATATATATATTTATATTAGGGGTGCAACGATATTCGTATCGATATTGAACCGTTCGATACAGTGCTTTCGGTTCGGTACGCATATGTATCGAGCAATACAAAATTTGTAATTTCTTTTATCAACTTTCCTTCTGACGATGCTGTCTGTGTTGAGCGCTCAGTGGATCTGCGTTCGACTACTCCGCCTAGGGTCGACAGTGCAGCCTAGGCGGAGTAGTCGAATGCAGATTCACTGAGCGCTCAACACAGACAGCATCGTCAGAAGGAGCAGGGCAAGCTAGCGAGACAGAAGTTAAGCTCTCCTTGTAACATGGGCCTCCCCCACCCTCATTCAGATCTGGCGTTTGGAATTATTTTGGTTTTCATGTGACGTATGACCCTGAAGGTAAGCGAGTCATGGACTAAAGTAAACAGTATGTTGGATGTGCCATGCAATGCTCAATTACATGGGTGGGAGCTAGTGTGTTAGCGCAGTTAGCTTGTTAACGTGTTGGCCGTCTAGCCCCATGCACGGGGCGATCGGCGGTAGCTCGTTAACGGAGATTTGCCGTGTTGTGGCGTTAAGGTCATTTCAACGAAATTAAGCACTAGTGGGAACACAACGAATATGACTGCACATTTGCGCTGACATCATCCTAGTGCCAAGACAAGTGGAAGCAGAAAAAAAACAAGCAAGCATGCTACTAACTTTAGCCGAGTCATTTAGACAGCTGTTTAATATGCTGCTGAGAATATAGCCCAGAAGAAGCGGATAGTATAGCTTTTATTTTGGAAAGAGACATTTCTCTGTAATAAACTCTCTTTTCCAAAGATGAGTGATTCCTCAATCAGATACAGGGCTCGCAATATCGCTAGCCCAACGTCCCGGGGCTAGCGATTTTTTCAGTCGAGGTACCAAAATCTATCTCTGCCCTGCCCGTCGGGCTATTGTAGGAAAAATATATGTCAATTAGGGCTGCCACGATTAGTCGACTATCAAAATCGTCGACGACTGATTTAATAGTCGACGCGTCGTTTGAAGCTTTGTAAGATCCCAAAAGACGCAGGAATGAGTAGCAGGATTTAAGAGTGTAATAACGGACTGAAACAGAAGATGGCAGCACTGCATGTACAAGGATGCCAGCTGCCGTTAAACCCCGAAGAAGAAGAAGCTGTGTCCCAGAATTCATAGCGCAGCCCAGCTCAGTTTCCAACAATGGCGGCAGCTAGTTAGTTTTAATATTACTCTTATTATTCTTTCTGGGTCACAAAATAAACGTTTAACATATTTTCAGGCGAGAATGTAGCTGTGTAAACCTCAAATATCTGCTCAGTTTATCAGGACACCGCATATTTTCAAAAGCGCTCCGACGTTTTCGGAGACGTCTGTTACCCACTAGCTCGATAGCTAGCCGGGGGCTAGGCTCACTAGAGCCCAGCGGACTCCCGGCAAATCGTTTTCAAACCCACCGCCGTCTTTCGCTACTCAGGTTAAACATGATATATAAGTCACTTAGATAACTTAAAAATGTTATTGTTTGGCTTTTTTTTAGTATTTTATTTGTTCCTGAGTAAATCGGTTTGGCTGAGATTAAAGTTATAGTTTTTACACAGCTGAATAAACGTCAAGCAGACAGCTGATTATCAGAAGTGTGAGATGCTCGAGAATTTACTCCGGTGTCCTGTTATATTTTAGATAGCAAGGAGTTTATTAAACTTCACTGAAACAATCTGCAAATTTCATTAAAATTTAATAAACTATCATCTTGTCTTTATTTTTAGTTAGCACAGACCTTAAACACTTAAAGCTGTAAGCTAATGATAGTTATATAAGAGCAGATGCTGCTGGTGCAATAAGCTGTACTTTTATGTCCAATGGATGATGATCTGATTAGTCGACTAATCGCAAAAATAATCGGTGACTAGTCGACTATCAAAATAATCGTTTGTGGCAGCTCTAATGTCAATGCTTTTGCATTCTTTCGGAAATGTAGCTGGGTAATTATGTCATTGGCATCGGTGAGCCACTGTCAATATGTGACATATTGAAATCGCGTTTGAATTTGCGCTTGTTGTTTGCTTTCACTTTGCAATCATGCGAACTGTGTATAGAGAGCGACAGCACTGATCTGTGAGTGATGATAATTTGCGCACCAATTCCTCTGACATCGTCTTATTAATCGTTAGCTTACTACGCAAACATGACAAGTGAAATCTCCCGCAGCTTAAACATGTGAGAGGTTGATCGCGCAGAGAATCGCTGAGCTTATGTGAGTGAGCGTGTAAAAGCATTTCAGTTCTGCTGAGCCAAATAAGACAGGTCAGGGTGAAGAAGTGACAGCCAAAGAAAAGCTTACCACAAAACGGAGAAGTTATGACAAATCAGACTATAAGGCAAAAAGAAAGTGCAGCTTTATGGTTTCATGGACAAAAGAATTTCTGTGGCTGCAATATGACGAGCTAAATAACCAGGGCTGCACATAAGTGGTCCGCAGGTGCGCATTCGCTGTCAAAATAAAAAACACGCACAAGGGTTAGGGTTAAATTTAAAAACTGTAATTTTGAGTTAAAATATATATTTATAATTTTAATAAATGACAAATTAAAAAGGCATTAACATTTTTTTTGTATCGAAAAAATATCGAACCGTGACACCAAAGTATCGAACCGAACCGTGAATTTTGTGTATCGTTGCACCCCTAATATATATATATATATATATATATATATATATATATATATATATATATATATATATATATATATATATATATATATATATATATGTACATAAAATGCATTCACTCTAATTTACAGATAATAATTCATACAGGTGATTGGCTTTCACTGCAATTAATTGATTACTGTGCACACCTGTGAGGCTGATTCATCAGGTAGCCATCACCTTCTGTTTCACCCACCTTGACTCCAGCAGCTACCCATTTCATTCACGCCTCAGTCACACCAGCTGGAGACTACCCGGCAACCACCGTTGCTAGGGAATAACAAGTATTCCACCATCCAGCTGTGAGTGGTTGCTGTGAAACTGACTGGTCAGTGTTTCCCTGGTAACCAACAGTCGCTAGGGAAAAATAAAGTATTCCCGACCAGTTGGCGAGTAGTTTTGGGAGGTTGTATGCAATTGCTTGGTGGTTAGTTGGTGAGCGTTTCCAAATGAGTGGGCGTCCTCCAAGCAAACTAAAGGTGATCAAAGCAACCTGTGAGCCACCAAAGCAATCCCAAGGAGGATTTTGGTGCAGCACCCTCTTTGCAACCAATTTAAAACCAGGCACCAACCAGCAACCACTCTCCAACCAATCAGAGGTCTCTAGCTGTTGGCCAGCCACTGGGCAACTCTTTTATTGGAAGGTTCATACCAACTCTCCTCCATCACCTGCTACCACTGATTTTACTATGATGTCTTATCAAATAACTTAATAAACAAATAAACCTGCCAGAAAACTGGGAACAAGGTCCCTAAAATCAGGCATTACTGGGATTAGTGTGACTGGCTTTTACCTGCGACAGCTCCCTAAATAAAAAAGCCTCAGGTTTAAATATTGGTTTAAATATTCGTCATATACGTCAGGTTTAAATATTGCACATTAAATCCATATCAAGGTACTTCAGTGCAAACATGGTGTGGAACTCTGTGTTGACTTCATGAACAGACAACGATGTTTGGGCTAAAAGGCTCACACCTCCTCGTTTACCGCATGAATGGAGCCTTTAACACATCATGTATTTACATGTATGTGCTTTGACTATCTGCCAGAGGTCAAAGGTCGACGGCACCTGTCCTCGCGCAGTCCTACCTGTCTCTGGGGTCGATCCAGCTCGTGCACTGGTTAATGTGGTCAATGTAGTAAACTTTGCCATCAAAGTCTCTGGCTTCCTCCCAACCGTCAGGTAGTGGCAACTCCTTCCTCGGCATGTCAGGCGAGTCTCCATGTAATGAACTCCTCTCTACTCAGAATCATCGCGAAGAGATACCATCATCATCATCACCATCACAGTCAGACTCTACATCTGCAGTTAGTCCCCAAATTCAGAGTCTGGCTGGATTAGGCCATGGTAAAAATCCATAATAATCCTCAGATTAACAATCAGACCCTGAACAGGAGGAGGAGGAGGAGGAGGAGGAAGGGGGTAAAACAAACTGTTTCATCAGGCTGCACTTGTGCAACAATTCATCCCGGTTTGAGAGCCTCAAAGTATCCGTAACGTAAACACAGCAGCTGGAGGAGTGTCCAGGACGGTCTGGAGTTTCCCAGGTCCGCGGGCAAACTTTGAGGCGGCCTGGAAGAACTTTTTCGGGATGATTATCCACGCTCCGCCGAACACGGACGGGGTCCTGCTGACGCCGGTGGTACTGCTGCTCGGGTTTAACGGAAACACACGGGGAGCCCCGTAGAAACCTCCAGATTAACAAAACGCAGACTTAGAAAAGGGTGGAGCAGCAGCCAGCGTCCTCGCGTTCCCTTATAACACCCCCAAACCCGCAGAGCTGGGGCTCGGCTCCTCTCCGTGCCGACAGGCCACCATGTTTAGCCGCAGTAACCGACGCTAGCCTCCAGCCTGCGGGACAGCGAACAGTCCGCCCGCCGCTTGGAGAAAGGAAAAAAGTACCGAGAGAATTCACAGCCGTTAAAATCCGCTAAATAGCCGAAGAACTTCTCTGTTATCCCGTAAAAATCCTCCGGTGAAAGCTGGGCAGAGGGAGACTGCAGCGGTGGCGGTAAAGTCTTCTTCGGTCCCGATGACTTCGCTCGAACCGATCAAGCTAACGGCAGCCGCTCAACCCGACTTCCGGTTTCAAAATAAAATATTTGTTGACAAACTCCAGGACACAAAATAAGACTTCCGGGCAAAACAATTTCCGAAAAATACTTTTACTGATACCATGAGAAAAATATTGTTTTATAGCAGCAGGAAGAAGAATAAAATATACAGGGGTCTATGAATAACACAACATAGTAAAAGGCCTATAGTGAAGGTAAACATTAAATGTAAATACTTTTGGTTATTGTATTGAAATATCACTAAAATTAAAAAAAATCTATGTTAAAAAAGAGAATGTTGCAGTGAACTATAGCTAAACGTTAGTTAAAAAAAGTTACAACTAAAACAATCAAAACTAGATGTGAGTTAAGTTAGTAACAAACAAGATTAAAATTCACTAAGAATAAACACCTGGAACTTACCATAAAACCTACAGTAAAATAGAAATGCACACGTGCTGTGTTTTTATTCAAACAGCTGTTCCGATTTTGCAAAATCTTGCTCCTGACAAACTTTCATGATTAAAAATAATGATCAAAAATCCACCTGAAACTATAAAATCTACTCTGTAAATTGAATCAAAGTGAAGTATTTTGAAAGCAAAAACTTAAAAAATAAAAATTTCAAATCTCAGTAACTCAGTTTTCATTAAATTATTTTTATTTTTATGGAAGCATTGCTGTTCTACCTTAATTTAATATTTAAAAATAGCAAATTATGCATTTATGCATATTCTATAGTTTGTGGTATAATTTTATTTATGATTGAAACTTTTATTCTACTACAACAGTAAGAATCCATTCAAAATTTTGAAAAAAGTCCTTATCTTAACCTATGTCATTTTACATTTTTTTATTATATGGATATTTATGGATTATTATTTATTATTACTATATAAATAGTAACAATAATTATTATTATTGGTAAATTTTAAACGTTATATTTAGTCTGTTTTGTACTTTTTAAATTTTTTTATTGTTTGGTCTAAAAATTTAAATCAAACAAATAAACATAACAAAAATACCCAGATAAACCTCCACATTTACAACTTTTATTATTTTTATTGACAGAAAGTTTCATTGTAGGCTGCGAGTTATGGTGATACTTAAAGTTTTGTTCAGTTTTGTGGCTCATACATTAATGTTTTATTCATAAAGCCTGGTTTAAATGTTATTCACTTATTTGTTAGCAGTTAAACCTCCTAACCTGCCCAAACTTTCAAGCCCACAGCGCCCCCTGGAGGACAATATTCCGCAGTGCTGAACAGGTTGGGAGAGATGATGGTTATCATCACCTGCAGGTTCTTCCATCGTGCAGATATTTCTTCAAACAAGAGTCCAACATCAAGAACAAAGAGTGAAACTACTTCGTAGTGCAGATGTTACGGGCATGGCTGCATTAGGCTTAGGCTACTGAGGGTTTCTCATGATGCACTGGGTGCATCTTCCTCACTCACTGTGTTTTTATACACCTCTTATTTATTCATCAGTTATAATTAATTTCTGGCTCTTTTCCAAAGCATCTCTTTATCCTGTCTCCCTCCCCTCCCCTCAAGCAGTCGCAGCAGATGGCCCCTGTTTTGGGTTTTTTTTTTTGGGGGGGGGGGGGGGGGGGGGGGACTATGTGAGGGACAGGGATGTGTCCAACAACCTGTAGAAGAGTTAAAGTAGCTGTGACAGCAAAAGGGTCCAAAATAGAGCCTTTGACCATTTCCATTATTATAAACACTTATGCGTCTGTGTTTCTGAGCAGATAATGTCATCTTCCACACGACTGCAGGTGTAACTCAGACCAGTGGAGCGCGAGCTAGAAGGGTTTTTTATCCCCTCAGTCACAAAGTGAAAAACGACGCTGCTTCTCCATCATTATCCCAGCAGCTGTGTCACTCTTTTGGCACTGTTGCATTCATGAAGCAGTGCATGAAGCTGTGCCTGCTGTGGGATGCAGGGTCAGGCCTCCATGACGCCTCTGTTACTGTGGAAAAAAGAAAACGCCTTCACTAACAGATGTGTTTCCAGCTTTGAGTGCTTTCTTAATGAAGCACTTTGCTAGATTTGAGCTGCTTTTTCAGGAGGAAATATTCAAACGATGTTCTTCCCTTCATAATTGTTTTATATAACAGGAATAAAATATCCACTAAATTGAAGTGAAGCATGAAATATATTTCTTTTTAATGTTATTGTAATTGGTTACAGCAACAGTAAAATCCACAGTGCACTTCACTGTGGGGTACATCACTGTGGGGTACATCACTGTGGGGAACATCATTGTGGTGCACATCACTGTGGGGCACATCACTGTGGGTTACATCACTGTGGGGCACATCACTGTGGTGCACATCACTGTGGGGCACATCACTGTGGGTTACATCACTGTGGGGCACATCACTGTGGGGTACACTTCCAGTATATATAAGCAAATACTAGCTGTCTACCTTTATATTGGTCTTGGAATTTAAAAAAGCTGATAAGTGAAAAAGTAATGAAGAATTAAAGAAAAACGTTTAATTTCTGTTATGAATGTTGGTGCTGCATAGTCTGGTTTGTACACCAGGGGGTGCTTTAGAACTTCTCTGTTTGCAACAGGTGCTTGGAACATTACAAACACAACAATCAGCTGATCCGAGCAGAATTTGTGTAAATAGTTATCTATGACTTGGTATTGGTATCAGTCGGGCTCTCGTACAAATATGCATATTCACAAAATTCAATAATTTTATATCATTATAACGCAATAGTAAATAAATGTATCAACGTTAGTAGGCCAGGAACAAATAAAATCGTCATATAAATCATTAGATTATGACAGATTAAAAAAGAAAAAAGTACATTTTGTTCTTAATCAGGGATCAAAGCAGTCGCTGACCGTCAGTGTATTAGTTAAACGCGCTTGTACAGAGGAGAAGGGAAATTTCCGAGCAGCGCCTGAACGCAGCATTTTTTCTGAGTCTGGGAACAAAAACATCAGAGCGGCTCGGTCACATGTAGCGCGCACAGCCGCAGCACGAGCGCGGAGCCGCGAGGAACGAGGAAGTCAGTCGAGCCGTCGGCGTCCAGGAACAAGCAGCAGCGGTGTGTCCGGCTCCCGTTCCCGGCTCCCTCCGCCACCTCACCCGCCACCTATGGTTCTCCTCCGGCACATCTCCATCGCCCTGACCGCCGCCGTGGCTGCCCTCGGCTCCGCGCTCTTCATCGCGCTGAACTACTTCTACAAGAGGCGGTTATGGTCCCCGCAGGCGGAGTACTGCACCATCAAAGAGGTGGGAGGGCAGGTTATTCACTCAACACTCAGAGTTTGGTAATTTTAGACGTTTAATCGATTTAATTTAAATTAAATTTAAATTGAGCTGAACTGTTTAACTTGGTGAGGAGCGCGTTCAGGGACCTCTGACTGAGGCGAGGAGACGCTGCAGAGTCATTAGAGCTGCTGGAGATGTGCTGATGCTTGGTGGAGATGTGCCGGTGGCATTATGAGAAAACAGAAAGATGTGATGAAGAAGAAGAAAAGAAGGAGGTGGTGCTGATAATGAAGCCGTTACTGATAATTAATGATGATGATGATGATGATGGTGATGAAGGTGGGAGAATGTAGTGAGCATGATTTGAAGACTTTGATTTATTGCACTTTATTTTATATTAACAGGACAGCATTGTGTAACGTGACAGCTCCAGAGGTGTATTGATCCCCCCCCCGGTGGGTGGTTGAACTGTAGGTCAAAAGCCCCGCCCCCTCCACATTAGTAACCATGGACACCAGTGATATTTAAGACATGGGCGTCACCCACCCTTGACTGAAGGAAGCTGTTCTACTTCCTGTTAATCCCACTGTACAGAAATCGGGTGCAGTTATGACAGAGCTTCAGCAGGGGGCACTCGTGAGCTTCTCCTCATTAATTATAACGTTACGGTAGCTACAGCGATATTTTATCTGTGGTGTTTTAATGTATTAGTAAATGAGACAAACCATCCAAAGATGGTGTTTACGTCTTAAAGTGGGTGTCTATGGGACCTCAAGTGGCCATTTGAGGAACTGCAGGTTCGGAAACTTCCATGCTAGCTTAATTTTTTTAGATGTCAAATAGAAAAGCACGCTGAATTAATTTCTTCTCAGACACGTTTGTTTTCTGATCAGCTTTTTTAACGTCCTCATGACCGACGGCTTCTCCAGAAAGAAGCAAAGATTAAGCGATTACATTTGCTGATTGTGTTCTCAGTTTACAGAGTTCTGTTTTACTCAAATCAGAGAAAAAGGCCACCCCAGTGTCTTAAAGACAAAAAACCCCTGAAGTACTCACAGCTTTTCGTGGGTAAATGACTGACTTAATAATTAAAACACTTGCAGATTGTTTCAGCTTTAATTGCTGCTGCTGAAAAGAGAAAAAAGTGGGAAATCATGTTCAAGGTGATGCTGAAGTAGCGAGCTTCCTTGTGGGAATATGATTGTTTATCTCAGCTTCCTGCAGAGAGACAGAAAAACAGAAATGAGGCGGGCAGCGAGCGGACGGTCTTAATGAATGAGTCTTCACAGCTGCAGCCTGAATCTCTTAATAAAATCTATTTGCATGTTTCTAATCTTGTTTCCTCGATTCAATCAGCAGCAGCCTGTAATGGGCTTAGCCTGGTTTATCTGGCTCAGCCCGTCTTCGGGGGATAGTGCCGGCGTCTGCCGGCGGCTCGCCACAGAGGAGATGTAAATGTTTCAGTCTGGGGATTCGTTCCAATCACGTCTCGGGAAAGCGGGGGGGGGACTAACAGCGTGTTTTTGACCCCAAGGAGTCAAAGCAGGTGGGAGGGCAGGACACGCTCATTTACAGAGCGACAAACACCCACAGGAGCACTTCGTTTTACTCTTTCTTTCGCTATTTTGTTAGGTAGACGATGGTTTCCGAGGCCTTTATCTTTATATTAATCCCACTTTTTCATATCGTCTGTGACTCCGCGGCCTCGTTTCTACAGGCACTTTCGTTGTTGTTAAATGTTGCTGTTGTTCCTCTGAGATTTGCTCTGTGTTGACATTATTAATCGTTTGTGCAGTTCTGCCACATTCGAGAGGTGTTCAGGTACCCGTGACTGCGATGGTCTCCAGACTCCACAGAAATGTCCAGCAGTGAAAATGTGACAAATTTATAAGAATCTAATCTGTTGTGCACGTACAAGACATGTGTTGTCCTTTTGTTGTTAGTTAGCACAACTTTAACTAAACCTAACCAGGGTTGTATTGCCTAAACCTAACCGAGTAGTTTCACAACACAAGCCTAACAGAATAAGTTTCTTTCCTTAAATGTAACATAATAGCAGTTTTCATTATAGGTTCACTACTTAAACATAATTAGTTTCATTATTTAAACCTAACCAACTAGTTTTACTACCTAAACCTAACAGAATTATTTTCTTTACCTTAATGTAACATAAGAGTAGTTTTAATTGTCTAAACTTAAACGTGTAGTTTTAATTAGTTACCTAAAACTATCCAGGGATTTATTGCCCAAACCTAAGTTTTCATTTGTAGTTTCCAAACCATACTGAGTAGTTTTATTCTCAAAGTAAAGCTCATAAGAACATGTCATTTTAGTGTGTAATGCGAGATTAAGGGTAAAAATAATAATACTTGTTGGCCTTGAACGTGAATAATGGGTCCAACAGCCTCCAATTGTGGACGGTATCACCCTTTAAACCAGGAAAACCTCAGTTATGGGAACACGGTCACAAGTATCTCAATGTGGTGCGATTCATGTTAGCGTGAGTTAATGCGTTAGGTTTAGTATTTCATACATCGACAGGCGTGTGTGCTCACTCTCTGCTTTGTGTCAGGGTGCAGTGATACGGGAGTTTCATCTAGTCTTAAAATATCGCAGCATCATAAGTAGGGCTGCCACAAACGATTATTTTGATAGTCGACTAGTCACCGATTATTTTTGCGATTAGTCGACTAATCAGATCATCATCCACTGGACGTAAAACTACAGCTTATTGCACCAGCAGCATCTGCTCTTATATAACTATCATTAGCTTACAGCTTTAAGTGTTTAAGGTCTGTGCTAACTAAAAATAAAGACAAGATGATAGTTTATTAAATTTTAATGACATTTGCAGATTGTTTCGGTGAAGTTTAATAAACTCCTTGCTATCTAAAATATAACAGGACACCGGAGTAAATTCTCCAGCATCTCACACTTCTGATAATCAGCTGTCTGCTTGACGTTTATTCAGCTGTGTAAAAACTATAACTTTAATCTCAGACAAACCGATTTACTCAGGAACAAATAAAATACTAAAAAAAAAGCCAAACAACAACATTTTTAATTTATCTAAGTGACTCATATATCATGTTTAACCTGAGTAGCGAAAGACGGCGGTGGGTTTGAAAACAATTTGCGGGGAGTCCGGTGTTCTCACGGCGCTAGTGAGCCTAGCCCCCGGCTCGCTAACGAGCTAGTGGGTAACAGACGTCTCCGAAAACGTCGGAGCGCTTTTGAAAATATGTGGTGTCCTGATAAACTGAGCAGATATTTGAGGTTTACACAGCTACATTCTCGCCTGAAAATATGTTAAACGTTTATTTTGTGACCCAGAAAGAATAATAAGAGTAACATTAAAACTAACTAGCTGCCGCCATTGTTGGAAACTGAGCTGGGCCGCGCTATGAATTCTGGGACACAGCTGCTTCTTCTTCTTCTTCTTCTTCTTCGGGGTTTAACGGTAGCTGACATCCTTGTACATGCAGTGCTGCCATCTTCTGTTTCAGTCCGTTATTACACTCTTAAATCCTGCTACTCATTCCTGCGTCTTTTGGGATCTTACAAAGCTTCAAACGACGCGTCGACTATTAAATCAGTCGTCGACGATTTTGATAGTCGACGTAATCGTGACTAGTCGACAAATCGTGGCAGCCCTAATCATAAGTCAGAGGTGTCAAATTCAGGTTCAGCGAGGGCCAAGCTGGGAAATGAGATCCTCACCGCGGCCCAGATAAAAGGTCTACAGGCACGATTTCACTGCAAATGTAACGTCTCAACGGCGTTTTCATACAGCTTGGTGAGGATGAAGCCCGCAGCCAGTCCACATCGAGTATTTTAGCCTGTGTGACATTTAGTCCAGGAATATAATATATTCTCACTGCAGTTCCAGAGGAGGGCTGCAGACAGTCAGCTCCCAGCAGTCTGTTTCACAGACCTTTATCCGACAGCCTCTGCTCGTTTGTGGCCTTTAATAAAACCAGAAATGTCCTGAGGTAAATGCAAAGTTTTCGATCTTGACTTTTGTCCTTGAACGTACTTCCACAGGTCTCACAGAGCCCGTGTCAGGAAGTGAGCCTGTACTATAAGATAAATACAAGTAAAGCTCGGCCTTACAGCTCCATCACTGAAACGGGGCTGATTACACATGTTGTGGCGTAGCTGCGTTCTTCTCTCTGAAACCTCCGTTCACCGCTGGTGACCCCACATCGTCGTTGCTGTGTAGCTTCAAACATCACCGTGAAGACTGTGTGGTTTGAGAACGGGAATTCTCTCACGGTAATGGGTATAAGCTCAGTGACGACGCAAGATGCTCCGCCTTCCTTCTCGGCTGAAATCATCTCTCTCCCAGTTTGTTGCTTTTTGGCTCGAAGATGCTGTGAATCGGGTCACAGGCTTTCACCATGAAGCTGCAGTTTTTTTAGGAAGTACATGTCAAAGAGGTTAAAACCAAAACCAGCTCTCACTGACTTTATTAACACGTCAGTCAGGAAGTACTCAGCGAATCACAGGCTGGCTCTCTAACCAAAACTTCTGGTTATCTTTGGACTCTCGACTTCTGGGCGTTGATAAAGCTGCTGTTGATCAGATAGTGTCCGCAGAGAGCCTTCCTGTCACTTCCTGTTATTCCAGGCGAAGCTCAGACTTGAGTTTGACTTCCATTTCCTGGGAAGGAGGAAGCATTTTTAATAGGGCTGAACGATTATGGAAAATAATCTAATTGCGATTTTTTGCCCCAATATTGCGATTGCGATGCGATATGCGATTATTTTTTAAGGTCTTTGTCTTCTGTATTATTAAACAAAGACAAGCAATACATCATATAGTATGGCCAATACTATATTACATTAATTTTAAACTGTTCTTTCCTGGAAGACAGACCTCTGTTATGATGACATGAGGTGATGCATGAATTGATGACTGACATTTTTATTTAACTTCTTCAATCACAACAGTATATTTGAACATACACAATAGTTTATTTTTAGCTTACAAACATCTGAGCATAAAGTGCTGACAAGGAACCCTGGTGTAAACATTAAAATGAAAGTCAGTACAATGTGCAGATTGCAGAAATATACATAAAAAAAATCAGTGGCTTTACCACACTCAGTTTTTCGACATCTGTGAACTACTAGACAGTCATTCAATTAAAAAATAATATTAAATAAATAAAACTAATAAATAAAAAATACACACATCTTACTGATCTCTGCAGTCAGTAACATTACACATAAAGTGCAAACATAATAGCAATTGTATAAACACACACACAAACACGCCTTTAAAATTTAAAGGCTGAAATTGGACGGTCTAGCCTTCTGATTAGCTAATCAGAAGGCTAGTTCTGATTAGCGTCACCGCTGTCTCGGTGGAGTTTAATAAACTCGGCCGTCTGCTTCTTGCTATCTAAAATATAACCAGACACTGGTGTAAATTCTCGACTGTCTCATACTTCTGTTTAATAAGTTTTCTGTTTGACGTTTAGTCAGCTGTGTGAAAACCAAGGAGGAACCCACCCGGGGGATTAATAAAGTTTTATTTTATCTAATCTAATAACTTTAATCTCAGCCAAACCGATTTACTCACGAACAAACAAAACACTGAAAAAAGCCCAACAATAACATTTTTAGGTTGTCTAAGTGACTTATATATTACGTTTAACCCGAGCAGCGAAACTCCGCGGTGATCTGAAAATGATGTGCCGGGAGTTGTGCCGTTCTCGGCCGCATCAGTAACCCTCGAGCTCCCGGCTAGCTGTCGAGCTGGTGGGTAGCAGACGCCTCTGAAAACGTCGAAGCACTTTTGCAAATATGGGATATCTTGATAAACCGAGCAGATATTTGATGTTTACACAACTACTTTCTCGCCTGAAAATATGTTAAAAGTTTATTTTGTGACCCAGAAAGATTAGTATGAGTAATTTTAAAACTTAGTAGCGGCCGCCATTGTTGGAAACTGGAGTTTGGCTGGGCCGCGCTATGAATTCTGGGATATGGTAGTAATTTGGACAGCCTTCGGCGCGTCGCTGTGACGTAATCGGTCTACAAATGCGGCCTCAGGAGGATGCAGCCCATGAATTTGGACATGTCCAGAGTATAATCGCAGCCTTTGCGGTTAGAAAATTGCACTTGATCATGTCGCGATATTATCGCAAATGCGATATATCGTTCAGCCCTAATTTTTAACCCTCAGTCGATGCTTGATGGTACTCGATCGTGTCTTTTTGCCGCAAGTTGAAGCTTGTTATTCGTAGTCTGGCTGCAGTGAAATCACTGAAGTAGATGCGAGAGAGAGAGGAAGTCACATGTAATCACAGGAGAAGTCGTGGAACACGAGCGGCCGACGGCATGTGGCGTCGTTAGAGGATGATAGCTCCTTTTGCCTCCTCTCTGAGTAAACCGCAGCTGTACACTTGCTATTCAGAGCTGCAGGCGAGCTGGCTTTACCGCTCCCTCGGCTGGAAGCTGCTGCGTTGCTGAGCGTCTGCTTGGGTGGAGTGTCCTTGAGAGAGACGTTAAACCTCTGTCAGATCCAGCAGCGCTGATCTGCAGCCGAGCCAGGACTCTTTAACCTCCCCGCGGGGCAGCAAAGCAAAAGAAATCGATTCAGTATCACCAGTTTTTATGAGAAATGTCTGAAGCAACAAGAAAAAGTTTAAAGAGAAAGTTACAGAGGGAACAGGAGACGATTGAATTGCTGGTTTCACTTAAAGTCATTTTAGATCATTTGAATACGCCTGCAGTCCAGGTAGGAGCCAATCAGACGATGGAGATGGATGCACGGCGCGCCCTGTTAGGAGCAGCGGTGGCTCTGCAGCCTCAGCAGCTACAGTGAGGCTTCTGCGCTGTCAGGGTTTGAGGTTGATCTCCCAGTGGGCCGACTCAGCCAGAAAAACACGGAGGCGAGCTTCAGAGCTGTCAGAGCGGCCTTGTTTATCTGCTGCTGCATTTATCTGGCAGCACCAGGCGGCGATTACAGCCAGAAAGACGTCAGAAGAAACGCAATCCATCATCAAAATATCCCAGACTCTTCATCTGGCCTGTTTCTGCAGTGCTTGCTGGGTAATTATGAGGTGGTTTCATCTGTTAGGGAATCAAATTAACTGATTCTGAAGGAGTAATTTTAGCGCTTGATGATCCATCAGCAAAGTGGTATTTTTAATAGGAAGCTGACACATCTGCACTCTAAAAGGGCTGATATGAATTGGTAATTAACCTCTACAGAGCTGCGGCTGCACATCAGCACACGGCATGAATAAAGACCAACCTTGTGTGACTTTTAAAAAGGAGATGACTGACGTGTGAGGGATCTCAGAGGGGCCGTGACGTCCCCAAGCCTCTCAGGCGCTTTCAGAGCGCGTCGATGTTTGAAGCCTTCTCTGAGACTCGCGTTTCTTTATTCCTGCACACGCAGAAGGCTCGCTGAGACAAATCTGCCCTGAAATAAAAGTAATAAAAGGATGCCTGCTCTTTCATTAAAGTATAATATCACGAGCGGTGCCCCTTGAGGTTTGCAGAAGCTGATTCATATTCCTGCACATTATGAGGAGTCTTCAGTGCCAAATTCCCAAAAGTCTAATGCATTCAGTTTGATTTGAAGAGGCGACCCGGTGTGAAAAAACACAAACATCAAGTTAAAATACCTGCTTCTAGCTGAAAGGCAGAAGAGTCGGGTATTCGGTTTGATCCAACCAGAGCTGTGCGAACATCCTTTCATTACTAGGTAATCTGTTTTTGCAGTTTGGCTTTGTCCTTTATTAGGTCCCTGCAGCCAAGGTGAGGTTCTTGAAATGTCCAGAATGGTGAATTTAAAAAATGTGACAATAAGACAAACACGTGTCTGGGCTGTGTCATATTACAGGTGGCCCTGAAAAACATGCTCACCAGCTATTTTTGGACTCTTGACTTTCAGTATCTCAGTGTCTGTTAATCAATTCTAAACTCAAAGACTCACTCCGAGCAGAGAGCCTTTTCTGCTGTACTGAAACTGGCAGCAATTTAGCGAATAGAGCTGAATTATTTCCACCTGTTTCTAGGAGGCAAAAAGCCGGCGTTGTTACCCATATGGAAAAGATATTTATAAATCTTATAAAGTTTTTATCTGTCTTGTGTGAAACTTGTATGAAAATCATACAAGAGTGAAAACACATATAAGATCCCTTGAAAAATTATATAATGAAACTTGTATGTTTTGTATACATACTAAAAAAAAATATGAAAGTAATGAGAAAGTGGCCACTTTCATGAGTAAATCATAGAAGTTTTTACTATTTCTTTTCCATATGGGTAGTTTAAACTTAAATTCTAGTGCGTGTGAAATAAGATGCAAACCAATTGACCCAAACAGTAAACAGATGTTAGAAGTTAAAGCTCGACAGAAACATCCTTCCTTGTTGAAAAGCAGCTCGTCGCGGTGTTTGAAGGTAGAGCCAGACCAGTTTATCCGTTCAGCTGTTTGTATGTATCTGCATTTGTAACGGCCGGTACATGATTACACTCTGTCGTAGGCTCGGACAGCTGGAATACTTATTATCGTTAAACTTCTTTAAGTCTGATTGAAGTCTGTTGCCTGGGACACATGCATCGCCTGTAGTAAATACAGGCGGACAGATGGACATCCTCACAGCACTCACTCACTGTCTGACGACAAAATTAACGTCACTGGGACCCAGTGTTGGTCAAGTTACTTGAAAAAAGTAATCAGTAACTAATTACTGATTACTTCCCCCAAAAAGTAATTAATTACTTAGTTACTTTTTAAAAACACGATTTACAACCTGAAAAGGTGATAAAGTGATAGATCTTTCAGCCCAATTCTACTTTTTCTGCATAATCCATCATACAAAATGTAATCAAATGGAAAAGTCTCTTTTTAAAACTTGTTTTATTAGTTTTAATCTTTTAACTTTATGCATCAAGCAAAAATTTAATTATATGCAACATTCTCTGACTGGAAGAAATTAGTTTAACATTTAAACCTATTTTCTGCACATTCCAGCACATAAAATATATATTTTTTGTGTTTACACTCACTCTTTCAAATAGATGCAAGTAAAACACAGCAGAAAATAAATAAAGTCACAGACTCAGCGGTCCTGTTGCTCTATTTTCACCTGTAAAGCAGGAGTGGGGCAGGCGGAGGTTTACTCTGGTGCAGGCGTGCCGCAGCGGTCAGTGGAAGAATCCGCGAGTTTCTCTGTGAGTTTCCCATTACGTCGTAGCTACTCGGTGCTTGCTCGGAGGTTTAGGGGTTTTTTCGCTGTAAAAAGAAGTTTTCTTCCCACGCACAGTGGACACTAATGTTTTTGTCACTTTTTATGGAATCAAACTCAAAGTAAGGTCAGTACTTCCACGCTTTAAACGCTGCACGCTCATACTCTCTCCCACAATCGATATATGATCCATTGTTGATCTGCGCACAGCTGTTGTCACGAACGTTGCACTCGCTTACGTCACTGTCATGAGACATTCTCGCAAAAAATCACGGTTTTAGTAACGCAGTAACGCAGCGTTCCTACGGGAAAGTAACGGTAATCTAATTACCGTTTTTGCAATAGTAATCCCTTACTTTACTCGTTACTTGAAAAAAGTAATGCCCATCTCTGCTGGGACCTGAGCAGACTTGACCTGGCTTATAGGAGAGACCGGAGAAACACCCTTCAACCATGTTCTGAGTGTTGACTTTGCAGAGATTTTCCACTAGAACAACTGATGTTCACTCCTGGAGGTGATATTTTGTTGTAATGTTCTCCTTGATGTGCGAAGCCCTCCAACCTGGCCCATCACTGTGCATATATTTCCTGTATTTTGATGAACTGCTTGTGGTTTGGTAAGCTCAAAGTGCAACACAAATATTCGAAACCAAAGGCTTCACCCTCACTCTGTGTTGAATAAGTGATGTGTTTAATCTTTGCCTCAACTCAACATTTCCATGCGTTTGCAAACATTAACAGCTCTGCGGTCTGCCTGCAGGAGGAAGAGGAGCGTGGGAAGCGCCAGGTCCTGGTACTCGGTCTGGACGGGGCCGGGAAGAGCAGCATGCTACAGGGTTTGACCCCCGGGGATTCAGGGGCTAAGAGAGGCCGGTGCCGGCCCACCCGCGGCTTCAACTTTATGAGTCTCAACGCCCCCGCCTGTCAGCTCGACTTCCTGGAGAGTAAGGCTCCTTTTATCCGTCCTAATCAAACACTGCTCTGTGTGGAGTCTAGCGAGCATTGATGTTTTATCAAACAGCATGAAATGGAGAAATGGAAAGAGCACAACTGTTCAGTTCAGTTGGCCATTTGTTTCATAAAACTGCCTCGAATCAAACAGCTCTGCAGACATGCCGGAGACGCACTGTGGAAAACCGGATTCATAAAATTAGCATGAAGTTGTGAGAGCTCAGACTTGGTGAATGAAATTTGCTGATTTTTTTTAAACATTAGCAAGTTATGGAGATGAGTGAGTGTGTGCTAATGTTAGCACATCTCTGCCACTTTAAAGTATTTAGCTCGTTAGCTTGTTGACATTTGTTAAGCTAGACCCTTTACTACCCTTTACCACTGTTAGCGTCAGTTAGCACAGGATGATGCTAACACTAATTAAACATACAGATTAGCATCTTAGATTACAGTCACACAGGCCTAGAGACCAGTTGACAACCATGTGGTAACCACCAGTTGATTGAAATTATATTCACTGTCCAGTTGTGTGAAATCGACCCATAAAGCACAGGCCCAGAGACTGGTCATGCAGAGGGTGCTGCACCAAATTCCTCATTGTCATTGCTTTGGTTGCTAGCATGCTGGGTAATGTTGGATTCCCTACTCATAGTTGGCTTGATGAAGTACAAACAACCAAAGGCTTTTAGCTTGTTAACATTAGAATATTTCCAAGCTTGCAACAAGATGTTCTCAAAAAATAACAAGTGGTGTAAAAGAAATTTAAAACAGAAAAATATGTTCATACAGTTTTGTTTGGTCCAGAAAGTATGAAAACGTGAAGCTGGTAATGTCCATAATTGATCTGCTCTAGGTGCTGGGAAGTAACTCCATTGGCTTTATGTTTGAGTTGAACTTGAAGGGAGACTTGATCCACAACTTCAGTTGTTTTTCTTCCCTGAAAGCTCACATCATCCATCACTGCCAACACAAAGGCAATCACAAGGCAATCTCTGGCAATGGCTCTTGTTATATTGTTATTTGTTCAGCGACTGAAACGTTCAGTATCAAGGTATCACGAAAGTTGACTGTGACAAAGAAGCCTGGAAAGTGTATTTCTGTTTAATTTCACACTATGGTGGTAAAGTGAGATTGCATTACGTTTGCTGGCAGGATCAATAAATCCATCACATTAGTGCTCCACAGCACTAATAATAACCTGAATGACTTCGCTTTGCATTCAGCCAACATGCGTGGTCAGCCGTGATTGGCCGATGTATTTAGAGGAATGTGTCACGCTCACTGATCTGAACACTGCTATCGGTGGGCGCCACTAATCTTTTTCTCATCCGCGAAAGTAAGAAGAGCTCACGCCGCCACCCACACAGCACAATACTTCAGCGGGTCTGTGCATTAAATGTCTCAAGTGTCTTTGTGTCGGTGACGTTGACTCAGAGGCATGCTGACAGGTGAGACGCAGTACGATGCACGGATCTCTTTATGGAGTCCTCGGGGGAATTATAAATAAAAGAACTAACACCAGATCAGATGGAGAAGTAGTTTTAGGCTTTGAGCTGATGATGAGATTTGGTTTTGTGTAAAAGGGAAGTGAAACTGTCAGTGGTGAGGCCCTAAATCCTCAGCTTTTTCCTTCAGCATGGCATGTCCACTTTACAAGCTATGATAAACAAATTGTGTTGCCATGTGCTGGAATTTAATCACTTAAAAAATAGTGTCCGATCAGAGGTAACAAAGGCAAAGAAGCAAAGGAACGAAGAAACGGAGAAGACGAGGCAGGCGGAAAATATGAGAGAGCAGACGAAGAAATGAAGTAAAAGCACAGGAAATGAGATTATCCAAAACAAACAGGGATGATAAAGGCAAGAAGAAGACAGAGGAAGGCGAAGGCACGGAAACTCTGGGGAGACTGAAAGAAGAATAAAATCAAAACAAACATCACAAAAACCCGAGACCGCGATACAGATACAGCGGTCTGTGATACACGTATAACAGATATAACTCTAACTCTACAGAAATCCTTCAACCAGTCTGATGTCAAAAAAAGAGACAAAGCTGCATGACCTTTAATGGCACCAGAAAATATCCAAGATTTTTTCTTATTCTCATATAAAAACAGGTTTTAAAAGTTCGGTCTTCGTAAGCCGGGGTTCCACTGTATTGATAAAAATCACAGAGTAACACTGATATGAAACTATTAGGATACACTGCCTATGACATCAGTCATTGACACGACACTGTTACAGCAGTCAAACAGATCCGGGCTTATCCCAACCAAAAGCCCTGGATGACCCGGGAGGTCAGGCAGCTGCTGAAGGAGAGGAACATTGCGTTCAGGTCTGGCAACAGGGATTACTACACCACAGCCCGATCCAACCTGAAGAGAGGCATCAGAGAGGCAAAGGGGGACTATAGGAGGAGGATCGAGGACCATTTGAAGAGTAATACCAGCCGGCAGGTGTGGCAAGGCATCCAGCACCTAACCAACTATAAGATCAACCTCGGAGCTGCGGACGGTGACCTGGAGCTGGCAGAGGAGCTGAATATCTTCTTCGCCCGCTTTGAGACCAGGGTACCGGAGGTATTGGAGCCACAGCAGCAACACGCCACCCATAGCAGCACCACCCTCACCCTGGAAGAGCACGAGGTGAGGCGCATGCTGCAGGCTGTTAACCCGAGGAAGGCGGTGGGTCCTGATGGTGTGCCAGGTCGAATATTGAGGGATTGTGCAGGACAGCTGGCTGGGATCTTCACCAGGATTTTCAACAAATCCCTCGCACAGGCGACTGTCCCACTCTGCCTGAAGTCCTCCACCATAGTCCCCTTGCCTAAGAAGCCCCACATCACCGGCCTGAATGACTACAGACCGGTGGCACTCACCCCAGTGGTAATGAAATGCTTTGAGAAGCTGGTCCGCAGACACATCACAGCAGCCCTGCCCCGCAGCCTGGATCCACACCAGTTTGCCTACAGAGCAAACCGATCCACGGAAGACGCTGTAGCCACAGCACTCCATGCTGCATTAACTCACCTGGTAGCATGGTAGCTATGTGCGGATGCTCTTCGTGGATTACTGCTCAGCTTTTAACACCATCCTTCCACACAAACTGGTGGCCAAGCTACAAGACCTGGGGCTTCCATACAGCACCTGCATGTGGATCAATAGCTTCCTCTCGGGCCGTAGACAGAGAGTCAGAGTTGGCCATCACACATCCTCAGCCCTGAGTCTCAGCACTGGCTCACCCCAGGGCTGTGTGCTCAGTCCACTGCTCTACTCTCTCTACACACACGACTGCACTCCTCGCCACCACAGCAACATCTTTGTGAAATTTGCAGATGACACCACAGTGGTGGGGCTCATTTCCAAGGGAGACGAGTCTACGTACAGAGACGAGGTGGAGCAGCTGACGTCATGGTGTAAGGCCAATAACCTCCTCCTCAACACTTCAAAAACCAAAGAACTCATAATAGACTTCAGAAGGAAAAAGGCAGAGATCCAACCACTATTCATAAATGGGGACTGTGTAGAAAGGGTGGCAAGCTTCCGCTTCCTGGGAGTCAATATAGAGGAGAACCTTTCCTGGAGTGTGAACACCTCCGAGCTGCTGAAAAAGGCCCAACAGAGACTGTACTTCCTGAGAATTCTCAGGAGGAATAACATCACACAGAGACTGCTGGTGTCCTTCTACAGAGCCACCATTGAGAGTGTTCTAACTTACTGCATATGCATCTGGTACACTAGCTGCACAGGGGCTCAGAGGAAAGCACTCCAAGGGATCATTAACACCGCCCAAAAGATCACTGGCTGCCCTCTCCCCACACTGGAAGTCCTACACAACGCCCACTGTTTTAAAAAGGCCCAAAACATCATAAAAGACACCTCACATCCTGGCCACTCCCTGTTCGAACTGTTGCCCTCAGGCAGACGGTACAGGGCAATCAGAGCAAGGACTAATAGACTCAAACACAGCTGTTATCCAACTGCAATAACACATCTGAATACTACAAAAAAAATGTCCATCACGCCACTCTTGTGTTAATCTATGCACGGTCTGAAGCATGTGTGTGGGAATGTATGTGAATGTTTTACTGTTATATCTTATTAGTATTTTAAGTATTCTATCTATTTTATTTATTGAATTTTATTGTTTTATTTATATTTTGATATTGCTAGGGATGATGCAATGATCGGGGACCATTCTTAATTTCGTTGTTCTCATGACAATGACAATAAAGTTTCTGATTCTGATTCTGACATCCCAACATCTGAGGGAAAAAAACCCCAAAATGCTAAAAATTACCAAAATAACCAAAAATCATTTATGGTTCTTTGCACAGTTGTGTTGTCAGTGGGTTTGTGTTTTATCATTATTACAGTGCTGTCTGCACTATCCACCATTTCCTCGTTCTTCCCCCTAAGCTTGAACTTTACGTTACCCTCGGTCATAAGCGCTGCTATGAGCGCTCATAACGTAGTCGTCATACCGACGGGGACTTTCAGCACCTGTATGGTTTGATGAAAATATTGATGGGTTTTTGTAATGGTACAAAGAGTTTAACGAGCATCACCGCACTGTCAGTATGGTTTTTTTATTCTTAGCTTTGAGCAGCTGTTTGTGAGTCAACATTTGTCCGACAATGTCATTAGAAATGCTAAAAAACCAACTTACCAACTAAATGTGTCAGAGGTCCAGTTAATTTGAATTAGTTCATGACTGGTGGCCGTTAGGACTGTGTTATTAATTTTATTCCAATTGCAATTACAACCTTACCTTCTATTAATTAAAAAAAAATAGATAATTAGGGTAATCCTCTTTTGTAATAGCTAATTTTTCCTCTGCACACATCCCTGTTCTTTACTTTTGCTGCCAGATGAATTCCCAAACTAGCCATAGCATGCTCAGTTCATTTCATATATATTTATTTACTAGGTTAAATAATAGTTAAAGTTTTTTGAAATCCATTTAATAAACTCACTATTTTTCTAATGTCTGTGAGTCATTATGTAGATTTTTGACATGAACGAGGAGCCGCAGTGACAGTCAAGGTGAATGTTTGATGGTATTCATGTTCAGACAGTAAATCGGTGCTCTGCTAATTTAAATCAAGCCTAGGTCCATTAATTAGTGTTTATTTTAAAATTTACGCTACCACAGTCTACTTACTGTCCCGTGGACGTGGTGCACGCCTGTGAGAGTGAAGACAGCGGTGCAACAACGGGTCAAAATCTGGATTCAAGTCAAAGTTTTGAGTTGAACTTTGGCTGCGTTAGCAGACATGAAACATGCCCACGTGCATCTGTGAGGCTTTAAAGAGGCAAACTTTAAAGACCTTTTGGAGAATAACAGGTTAAAAGGTTCTGTACTTAAACACCAAGTTTTGAACTGAGATATCATGTGACAAGGTATCAACACGACGAATCTGGGTGGGACAGTCGAACTTTGGCTGTAAAATCAGGTGTAAATTCCTCGTCGGCGCTGCTGCACAGAGGCCTGCAGCTGAAGCAGTTAGGTGGGTACAGACACACGCCCACATCATTCACACCCATGTGACTCAGTGTTGACTGCGCGCACACGTGTGGGAGGGTGTTTAATAAGGTGGCCTGTAGAGCAGCAGGACCAGCATCCCTTTGAGATCGCCGTGACAATAAAACACAAGCTGCTCACGCCGCCGAGCGCCGGGTCCGGCCTCCATACTGCATCGGTTAAACAGGTATTTATTGCTGCCACATCACATCAGCTTATAGTACAGCACTCCCCAGTTTCCTAGCAACATTTCCCATTAGGTCCAGCACTAATGAATTCTTGCTACTCTCTTGGATTCAGAGGCAGTTAGGACCTAAAGTCTTACTCGCCGCTGTGAGCAGTGATTCGTTTGGCCGTCGAGCACCGCTGGTTCCTGCAGCCGGAGGTCACTTCTGCTGCAGACTTTCCAAACCACTGAAGCTGGAAACTGATTTTCTAGCAAATGTGACCTGTGACTGTGTTTGGTACAAGCAGTGTTGGTACTGAAATGCTGTAGATGGCTGTTTTTATTCTTCTTACTTTGTACTTTACCTTATGAAGGGTTTTTATATTACAATTGGTCTCATTGCTCCAGGTTTAAATCACGCTGCAACAAATACAAGAATCTTGTACATCAGTAGATTTAAAAATGAGATGTGTCCCCGATTACTCTTATTACTCAGTTCCACTCAAAACAATGGAAATAAAAACAAATCAATACTGAGTTGTTTCCTCTGTGATCCCAGAAAGCAGGAAAAGCAAATAAAAGGAAAACTTCATGCTCAGGTCGATGGATTACACAACGTAGCTGAGTATTCTGGTTGATTTATAGGTCTTATGGAAACAAATGGAAATCAATGACTGCCTGGGGAGTGCAGAAAAACAGCATTTTCTTACAAATGTAAAACAGATCTACAACTCTTAAGTTTTCTCATTGATTTACTGATGATATGTAAATTAATGGAAGTGAATGGCTGCTTATAACGGTTTAAAAATACAACCAAAGTCTAAAAGTGCACAGGATGCATTTAAGCATAGGAACATGTGAAATACATGTGAATGTGCGTTCATATGTAAAATCTATTAACGTTCTTAATAGATTTTTTAGATCACTAGTCATAAAAACAAGAAACACTCCCTCCCCCCCAGAAATATGTAAAGAAGAAGAAGAAGAAAAAGCAACCCCTAAATTGTTATTTATGAGTGAAAAAACTAACTGAATTCAGGATTTTATATTCAAGTTAGAGCCAGCAAATTATTCAAGCATAACATTCAACCACTAAAACAAAGTTTTCTGTTCAGGAAAGTAAAAAACTGTAATTTACATCTTGACCACAAAATAATGATGTCCTTAATTTTTTCTGCTGTTTTGTAAAACAGCAAATTTGAAAATTCTGTAATTTTATTTCAGGATAAAGAATATTCAGATTAGAGAGTTTTCCCATACTGGTGTATTAACCGTTACTGTACTTTAAAATGACCAACACTGGTAATTAGCTGTGGGATTAAATCACATGGATGGAGTCCAGTGAGGTCTAAACGTTTCAGAGCACAGCTAAATGTTTTCCAAAGCACTGGACATTTGGAGCTACATTTCTAGGCAACGTTTGATGTTTGTTCATTTCTATAGTTTAGTATCAATTTACGTTTATTGATTTAGATAATAATAATGATATAGCGCTTTTCGAGAACCTCAAAGCGCTTTACAATTCATTCACACACTGGTGGAGGCAGCTACAGGTGTAGCCACAGCTGCCCTGGGGCAGACTGACAGAAGCGAGGCTGCCATATCGCGCCATCGGCCCCTCTGGCCATCACCAGTAGGCGGTAGGTGAAGTGTCTCGCAGTGTCACACAACGGCCGAGACTGTCCGAGCCGGGGCTCGAACCGGCAACCTTTCGATTACAAGACGAACTGCCAACTCTTGAGCCACGATCGCCCCCAGATTGTACAGAAGTTAATGGAAGTCAGTGGTGGCCTAGTAAGAGTATTTTCACACCTGCACCTTTTAGGCCGTCCAAGTCAAACTCTGGTTCAGCCCAGTTTGGAGGACTCGATCTGGTTTGTTTATGAAGAGAATGTGATCCAACCTCAAACCGACCAAACTACCAGTTGTAAGATAGAAGTTAGAGCTGAAAGCCTTTGGGCTTGACTTGCAGTTCACTCTGTGTGCAAGGAAATCAAAGTGTGAGGAAAAGCTAAAGTTTATAGACTCATCAACTGAATCTGGTCAACGTAACTGAACTACAAGTGTTAAAATGGCCCAAAACTCCAAATTACGCCATTAAAAATGTTACACTTTGATGTTGCTCTATAACCAACCACTGACTTCCATTATTTACTGTGTAAAAATGTGAATGGATTAAACAGCCTAATCAAAATGAATCCTCACATTCCTCAATGTTTAAATCATGATGACTGAGCTGCTGCTGTTTCATGCAGCCAAACTAATCCAAGAAGCCTGCACACATTATAAATGAGATGTGTCCTCAATTATTTATAGTGTCTCTGGAAAAGAACACAAGGAAAGGAAAACAAATAAGAAAAAGTTTCAAGAAGGGGACAAAATATAAAGTTAAACCAAAACCACATCAATACTAATGTATTTCCCCCAAAACTAAGAATAAACTGAGCCTCTGGGCTGCAGGAAAACAAGAAAAACTGAATAAATTCCATGAAATGAAACCCAATTCAGACCCATTAAATGAAGAGAAATCGCTGCTGCACTGTCATATTTTACCCTGAGCCTCTTTAACATATCATGTCTGGAGGCAACAAGATGGAAAAAATGAATCAGACTAATTTGCCCAGGAGCGAACTGTGGATATAAATAATGCCTGAGTGCCGTCTCAGCCTGTTTCATCCCTCGGTGAAAATCAGATTGCATTCAGTCCGGTGCAGATGTGAAATTAATCTGTGGCCAATTTGTTTAAAGTGGGGATGCCAACAGCGCATCTAATTCTGCGTATCGATCTGTCCTTTTATTTACAGTTTTTACCGAATGCCTAAACACTAACTGTGATTCCTGTAGCACAATTTCTAAAACTAGTCAGACTTATAGCAAAACCACTCACTGAGTGTGCAAAACTAAAAGCACAAAAACTGCTTTGCACTCAGTTTGCAATTTTGTAACACACACTTTGCAAGACTGTAGGCACAATTCACTGCACAACACTCAATTTCCAAATTTCCAACACACTCCTAGCAAAAGCATACACATGTATGGCTATCATTAACACTAATTTGCCAACTGTCTGGCACACTTTCACATGTGAAAACTTTCTTAGATAATTCGTTCACTTTGCAATCAGCCTAAGCACTATAATACAGGTAAGCTGTGTGTGCGGAGTACAATGGAGGGAGCAGAAAGAGTGAGAAGTAGAGGAGGCCGAGGAAGAGGACGTGGAGGTGAAGAAGTAGGATGAAGAGGACGACAAGGACAAGGAGGAGCAAGAGGAAGACGAGGAGGGGGCAGAGGAAGCATGTTCACTGCAGACCACGTAACCCATATGGTCATTATGGCGATTGCAAATAATCCTATACTTGGAAATGAACACTTGTGTTTGTTTTGATGTGTTTGAATAAACACCAGTACTTGAAGTTTGGATCCCTCTATGCTTATGGATCTATGACAGAAGTATGAGCTCAATCTGACATAGCCTACCTTGTGCACAGGGAAGGCAAACGCCAGATGTGTTTTGTATTCATACCATCAGTGTGCAGTTGGCGCATTGTGTGCTTAGTAGATGATGGCTTGTGTGTACTGTTTGATACGGAAACACCATTTTTACGAAGGTGTGAAGAGTTAATCTAGCTGTGTTTGCTTTTGCAAGAGAACTACAATGTTTTGATTATTGGGTGACAGGTTTTCTTATTTGTGTGAAGAGTTTTGCAAAATTAGCCAATAGTTACAAAAAATGTGCTTAAGCAATCAGAAAAAACTGTAACCGAAAGCCTTCCTCCAGTGAAATGGCCTTGAGCATGGCGGTCAGTCGGGGTGTGTGGGGATACTGTGTTTCTTTGGCTGACAATTGTTTTGTCGTTGTTGTTGTTTTTTGGTTTTTTTGTATGAATCAATGGATAAACAGCCTCCTTTTCTCTGAACGCAGTGTTATGTGTGCTGGTACACACTTAAAAATAAACCCTTTTTATTTTGGGCAAACAGATCCCCTCTAGGGAGCGACAGTAAAACAATGTCTCGTCCTTGTTTGTTAATTATGAGAACTCCTGCTGAGGAGAATCGTGTATCGCTTCAGGAGCTGAATCCTCCACAGATACTGAAGCCTGCAGGCCGGGTGTTGCTCAACAACAACCAGTTTTTATTATGTGTTGTCCAGTAATTTCTAAAGACTAGCCAAGCTTGAAGATCACGTAGAGAAGTCCAAGTCCTGCCAACCGTCTGGTAGATGACTCGCGCACCTCAGGTGGAAAATGAGATCGCCGACGCAGTCAAAAATGTCTGCGGTGTGTTTTCTGTGCTGCAGTTGGTGGTGGTGAGGATCTGCGGCGCTACTGGTCAGATTACCTGAGACGGACTCACGTTCTGGTGTACGTGGTGGACTCGTCTGACAGAAGCCGCCTCCCTTTGGCTAAAGCTGAACTGCACCGCCTCCTGAGGGTGGAGCCCCAGCTGCCTGTGGTCGTCCTGGGAAACAAGCAGGTAAACCATAAAACAGACGTCTTTTTATGTTTTTATCATTTTAAGCAACCGTTGATTTCCATTAATGCTGTGTTGAATAAAAGATAGTAACTTATAAAGTTTTAGGGGACATGAAAATTATGGTTTCAGACATTAAACCTCAAGTTTCAAACTATATTATGTCCTTAAAAACTAAAGCAAAGACCAGTATTTAATTCAGTTTTAATTACACAGCGCCAAATCACAACAAATTTTACCTCAAAGCGCTTTATATTGTGAGGTAGACCCTACAGTAATGCATAAAGAGAAGAATCCAACAATCATGTGACCCCCTATGAGCAGCACTTTGGTGACGGTGGGAAGGAAAAACTCCCTTTTAACAGGAAGAAACCTCCAACCAGGCTCAGGAAGGGGCGGGGCCATCTGGCCGGTTGGGGAGAGAGAAGGAAAACAGGATGCTGTGGAAGAGAGACAGAGATGATCAAATTTTTTTAAGGATTATATGGAAATTAATGGAAATCAATAGCAACCCAGAAGAACAAAAAAATAATCAATTAAAAATCTGTGTAGCAGACATTTATAACCAGGATGGTGCTCAAGTTATTTGACAAACTTGTTATATACAGAATATGATGCCTTTTATTTCTTTTCTTTTTTATATGTAGACACATGTAGACAAATGTAATTCGGTTTTCTAAGTCATTTATGGATTATATGGAAATGTATAGAGATCAATGTAAAAATACCCCAGAAGGCTACGTGCACACAGACACCAGTATTCTAGAAAACTCAGCTTTTTCTATGCCTTTACACCTTTCGTCCACATGTAAACGGCGGTTTGGGTCACTGAAAACTGATATTTTTAAAAACTCTGTTTTTGCGTCTACGTGTGGAAGAGGAAAAGACTTAGTCATGCAACGTCAAAGGTGTGCGCCGTTTTTGACGTCACGCTGCGCGCCACGTTATTGTTTATGTCAGATGAATTTCTACAATGCCGAAAAGAGACAAAATACTGTTGCTGTTACAAACGCAGGTACAACCAAATCCTGACGCCAACATCATCATCGGTTTTGAATAAATTTAATCTTTTTAAAATGTAATTAATGTATGCTGTGTGCATTTTGTCCATTCCTAAGTTGTGAGTCTACACCAGTCACATTTCAGAGCGCTGCGACTTGTGATTATGAATCACTCAGACTAATGTAAAATTTTCCGTTTCTTTCTTTATCGAATAAACTTTGACCAAGAGAGCCAGTGAGGCAAAATCCAAAATACTGTCTTTAGTTATGAACGTTTGAAATGATGAAGACATTAGAAAAGTAACACAAAATTAGATGCCTTTCCAGGAAAACTTAAGGTTTGGTGAGGGCACAAAACTCTGTTTACGCGTTCCCTCCCAGGCTTCTAGATTTCTGATTGGCCAACATTTCCACATGGTTAGGATGTGGCATGTTCTTCACAGTGTTTGACTTTGATTTTTGCATTTACATGTGGACGGAGATATGTTTCACTGCACGCGTGGATGGGATTTCTTTTTTTTTTTTAAACAAAAACGGAAAATCTCAGTTCTCAAAAATCCCCGTGTACGTAATGAAACGTGAATTATTTTTTTCCTTCAAAAATAACAGTTAGCTGAACACAGCCATGCAGAGGTTGAAATTTGCATGCAGTTAAGTTCATAACCAGAAGAAGAAGATCCATCAGAGTCCTGAAATACATTTCCTCCTCAGTTCATATTTCCTTTCACAGTGTGTGGAATTATGCATGACACCGCAGGGAAAAAGGAATATTAGTCACATTTAATGTTGGATCACTGCGGCTCGATCCTCACAGTGCTGTCAGGTTTTTTTGAGTACTAAGAAGAAAAACGTACCTGAAACCTCGCAGAGCAGCCGCAGTCCGGTTACATCAGGTCACGTCATGTTTAAAAGATCAAGAGGCTCTACAGGTGTAAAATGAGCAGACTTTTACTGCTTTCATCTGTGAAATTAATAAGGAAATTTGGATCATCAAACAGAATGGAGAATAGACCTATTAATTAACCTGTTGATACGAACGTGTACAGGAATTCAGATTTTTCATCAGGTTGAACTGCAAAGCTTTGAAGTTTTACATCAGCAAGTACAACAAATTCAACAATTCCCAGCAGTTTGGGTGATTTGCAGATCAAACGATGTGTAAGCTCCAGTTAAAAGGTTTAGTTGAATGATAAAAGGCCGTTAGATGTTTGGATGACATATAACCGTGTCATTTTCGGGAGGAGCGTGTTTCACGTGAGAATATAGCAAAGTATATTTAAAAGTCTGTACTGTTCAAATCATTCCCTGTTTTTAGAGTTAAACCACTTATGCACGATTGATTATTACCCGTGTTCGATGTTATGGCTTCATTAGTTTTCATATTCACAAATAAGGTAATATCTTATGTTACTTATCAGACACTTGGAGTGTCCATATTTATTTATTTATGTCCTAAAAATAATAACCAAATCTGTCAAAAAGTTGTTTAAGCTAAAAATGACATTGTTATTTATCATGCAGACTTTTCTCAGAAGTCAAAAATTATTCAATCAGAACTTTTTGTGTTCAGGAATATAAACTAATAAATGTAATTTATGGTCTTAATCACAAAATTAGTTTTTTTCAGGTTTTTGGTAAATGCATATTTTTAGCATTAAAGGTATTTTCATTAAAGAGCTTGTGCATACAGAAACATTAAAAGTTATTTTGGTAATTACCAATATCGTTAATTTTAGGGCAACTGTGGTGGTTTAATGCTCCTGTTGAGGTGTTTGCTAACTAAACCTTTGGCTGTACCGTGACATGGGCTACATAAAGGAGCTCTTTCTGACAGTGATACTGGCGTTCGCCCACCAAGCCTCTGTTCTCTGCCTCGGCTCTCGCTTAGTTTGAACAGCACAGAGATCGTTTCCCACAGAACTCGTGTGCTGGGAAAGACGTGGTGCCAAGAAACGAGGCGGACATCTATAGAGTCGCACCGGGGTTGAATGGTTTGTGTAGGAAGGTGGTTTTAAATTCACTCGCTGCACACGTGAGTTGTGATCACAACAGAGACAACCAGCATTTAAACAGTGTGACATGTAGTAATTTGTAACGACACACTGTGAAGATTTCTGGAAGTTAATGGGAAGGTGTTTTATTCAAATCAGCAATTTTTTTTTGTGGAGGCGAACTCGACGGTATATTTGTTGATAGATACTTTGATTGAAACCTGGGTGGATTTCTAATGTAACTGCTCAGACTTTTGGGTAAATTGGGTATAATTTAAGTTTAACCATTTTTTTACTGGAGTGCTGCGTTAACAAACTTCATACCAGAGATGATGCTTACACAGTTAGATGTTACACAGTTCTTAATTAAAGGTGAGAAACTGGGTTCATTTGCCACAATTAGAAGGTACAAAGCAATAGTGAGATTGTAATAAAAACTCAACCTTTTTTCCCTCCTCTTCGCAGGATAAGCCGAATGCTGTGAGTGTGTCGGAGCTCCACGAAGCCTTGTCTCTGGGCTCCGTGACCGAAGACAGAAAGCTGTTTCTCTTGGCCGCCCAGCTGGACTCTGATGGAGCCCTGAGGAAGTCCTGCAAGTGCCTGGATGCAGTCCAGGACCTGCTGCTCCAGCTAGTCTGATCAAGGATCCTTCCCACAGAGCAGAAGAGTAGGCATGGAAGCAAAGGGGTGGCTTGAGGACACCCTCCTCCTCCTCCTCCTCTCTGGTTTTCTTGTTTAAGCTCAGAGGCAGAGGAGGAGGACGGCGGGAGAGTGAAAAGATGCCAAAACAGAGTGCTGTTTTTTTCAGCACCTCTTCTTCTTTTCTTCTGGTCCTTTTTTTATTAGTTGGCTTTAGAAACAGTAACTTCTCAAGCATCTTACACTTTCCCTCTAACTCATCTGTTCTTGCTCAGTGGAGAAGAGGAAGTGCAGACTGAGGAGGATGAAGACAGAAGGTGGCCCTGAAGTGACTCAGATCTTACAGAGATCACCTTCTGCTGCTGACTCAGACTCTTATTTAATGTCGGCCTGTTACAGGTTTATTTAAGCATGTAGTTTGCGTGTATATAAAATGTGTGCTGTTGGGTGTCAGGTTTGTAGAAACAGATTTTTGTCAGGTTTTCATGTTTTATGAAATGTTTTTGTGTAAAGTCAGATCAGGGCGTTGGCCGAGCAGAACGGTTGGTGTTTGGGGATTGGTTGAGTTTGCTTCAGAGGATGACTTCTGCACTGCAGCTTCTCTGAGATCTGGTGGGACATCGTGTGGAAATTCAAAGGGAAGTCCGAGACTTTAAAAAAGAGTAAAAAATGCAGCATTTTTACTTCTTGCAGGTTTTGTCATTATCAGGGGAACAAAGATTAGAGACTCCAAAGGTCGTAAGGTGAGAATAACTCCTTGCTTATTAAACAGTTTGTCGTTTCCTAGGAAACACTTTTAACAAAACGATGTACAGACACTGGGCGTTAGCTGCTTTTCATTGTTAGCTTAACAGGCTAACAAACATGAACAGCTACTCTTTTTTTCTTCTCTTTCTCTAAACTGTGGCTGAAAGCCTACGTATTCAAATGCTTCATGTTTGAGGTGTGCTGTAATTACTTTAATACAGATACTTAATGTGGCTGCTGTACTTTAAAATAAGTGAAAACAAGCAGGAGTCGTACATTTATTAGTCGGCACAACGTTAGCTAGTCTAGTTCTACTACTGGCAGCTGCAATATAAAAAACCTGTGTGCATATTAATCAGTGATAAATCCATGCACTACCAAAATAATGTCACGCTAACACCATAATGAATTACAGATGTTTATGTTTTCGGTACAAACTCAATGTCTGTCAACTTGGGAGAAGAAGAAACATTCAAAAGTCACGAATCCGTTTCTCGCAGTTCTTCCAGCTCGGTCGTACAAGAAAGTGGAAAAAGTCGCCAAAAAAAAGAGTTCATGTTAATAGGATCGAATTGTCAATTGTTTTTGAAACAGCACGACTTTGTAAGTATATTTAGTGTCTGGAGCATGAATCAGCTTTATAAGACGTGGCGCCGTGACGTTTTAAACCTAACCCAGTGTTTTAAATTCAACCAATTTTACATATTTGAAATGTGACCTCTGAAATAATTAACTCTACATTCAGAACAAAGTGATGGCGGACTTTGTTGCTCTGCAAAAGTGGAAAATATGAACTATATGTACACAGATATGAGACTGGATGGGTAAAACAAAAAAGACACAGTTGGAACTTTGTGTTCAGGAAGGTGAAGAAAAAAAAATCAACTTATTTGTGTTCCCAATACAGTTTAATATAATGGCTGTGAGTATTTTAAAAACTCCTGTGAAACTGCATTTTTTTTTTTTTTTTTAAATGTGTTTGTGGTCATAAAAGTCTTACTGAAGAAACAACACAAGGGGCTGCTGCGACATGGTCGTGAAATACTGTTTATGTCGTGCATTTGCCTGACAAACTTGTGTCTCAGATGGGACATCACTGCTTCTGAGAAATTGGGCTTTTAGATCAATAGAGGCTCTTTGTGATTTTAGATGTCCCGTTAATTCAGAAAACAGGGCAATTGATTTTGTGAACTGAACCCATCGTGCTTCTGTAAACCCTCAAACAATTTCCCAGTTGTCTACCCTCAGATTCTCTAGTTATGGGCAGTAATAGTCAGCAGTGGCTCTAAAATCAATTCTTCGTCTTTATTTTGCCCGTGCAGTCTGGACGTCATCCCATTTATAAGCTCATACTTCCAGTCCCATTTCAGTAGCTGCGTAGGAATCGGTTATCCCGTAAATACACGTCTCCGAATGTGTAAATGCAGTATTTGACTTTTAAGCTCTGTGTAAGATGAAATGGAATTAGCTAGATCTTGAAATGCTGTGTGTGTGCAGCAATGTTCGCTTCCGACGCACAGTTTTACTTTTTAATGAATGTGAAGTTTTATTCCTTGTGATGTAATTCAGAAATGTTTTCACTTTAAAGTTGAGTGGATTTGCTGTTTGAACACTGTTTTATAACCAGTCACTGCATTTCCTGTTTTATGTCTTCTGTTAGATATACATTCATGCATGTCTACATGGATTTTTATCACCAAACCTGAAGGGGACCTTTTCAGTTCATTTCCAGCTCAGTGGGTTTATTCTTGAATTCTACTAGAGTTGCTTTGCATGATTTACGGTTTAAAATAATGCTTATTAATCTAATTACTGGCTGTTAGTGCAACTTGAGAGATGTTTTAGTTCCTTTCCTATCACTTTTCAATCCAACTTTATTCTGAGAATGTGGTTCCCTGGAGAGCCAGGTGGGCGGAGCTTCTGTGCGTAGCAAAAAGCTGCTTGAAGCATGCTGACTCAGTCTGAAGCCTGAACTTGTGACTCACGTGTTTAATATGCAGATCCACCTTTGTAAATGCTGTGACAAAATGTGGAGAAAGATAAAGAAGACATAATCGAGTCATCTCAAACGTCATTCTTAAATGGAAAATTGGTTTAAGTTTGTTTTGCTTGGTTTTTTTTCCGTGTGATAAGAGTGACACAAAGTCTCATGTTTGTCAAGTATTTACTTTACTGACTGCTCTGCTGTAACAAAGACATGCAGATTTGTAAAAGAAAAGAAATGACAACACTGTTTTTCTTCCTTAAAGCATTATTAGTTTTGTCATTAATGCCATCTAAAGAAAAAAAAATGCTTATTTTACTATTACAAAGGTATAACTTGTACTAAACTAAACTTTTCAGTAATACAACTTGCAGCTTTTATCCAAAGTACAATCCACGATGTTATTAAAAAACCTATCCAGTCGTTAAGTCTGACGTCACTAGCCGTGTCTGGGTCTAAACTCCGCTGCAGGTCCATATATCAAACGATCACTATGGCATTACTGAGAGTTGAAAAACTGTCTAAAGTCTTTCATCTTTAATAAAATGATCAGCGTTCTGCTCTACCAGGTGTAACAATTGAGTTTAACATCCAGGCATCCATGAAAATGGAATTTATGACATTTAACGGAGTTAGAAGTTAGCAGGGAGTTAGCTCGCTAGCTTCTATCTAAATACAATATAGCATGTCCTGACTGCGGGGTTTTGGAAACAAATTAAAATGTACAGCTCTGTTATCACTTCCAACATAAATGAAGACAGGAAACTAAACAGCAGTGACGTTTGTAGGGTTACTGAAGTTGGGCTAGCTGGTATATAATGATGTGCTACGTGACCGCTAGCGACACAGCTATGTTAGCATAATATAAACAAGCTAACTTTTTTTCCACTCGATAAAAGTTACCGTGAGTGTTCTCGGTGGTCAGGAACAAATGTAATCGCATGGCAGGATGCTGTAAAAGGACCAAACTTCAGCCAGGAGAACAACTGAGATAATCCATCCACAATACGAGGTTAGTCATTCATATACAGCTGCATGGGCTGGGCTGTAGTTACATCCTAAGGTTTTAAAAACTGAGCTTAAATAAATGATTAGCGGTAATAAAAGCCGAGGGAGGTCAACAGGGATCACTGACTGTTTTAGGAGCTTTTTGAGATCAAATAGAAGAAAATACAAAACATTAAACATGTTAACAACACAAAAGCCATATTAAACGCAGACTACTTTAGACCCGGAAGTAGGATTCGTCACGTCATCACTTAACGACCGGATTTGCCATCCTGTGATAGTATTTCAGGGGTCAAAATGATCCTCCCTGAAATTATTGCACAACCAGCCCAGAGACATAATCTCTTCAGCATGTCCTGGATCTGCTCCAGGCCTCCATTACATGTACGAAGCACCTCACTTAGGAGGAGGTGCCCATGAGGCACCGGGGTCAGATGCTGAACCACTTCAACTGCCTCCTTTTGATGTGGAAGAATAATGGCTCTACTTTGAGCCCCTCTCAATTGAGCCTATTTCTACGGCTGAGCACAGACAACCTTCAGATGCTTCATTTCTGCTGCTGATCTTATTCTTTCTATCTATAGGTCGCGATCATAGGAGAGGGTAGGAACATAGATCAGCCAGTTAATCAACACGTGTCCTTTTACACTCAGTTCTGTCATCACCACAACAGACCAGTACAGCATCTGCATCACTGCCAGGACCACACTAATCTGTCAGTCCATCTCACGCTCCACTCTTCCCAAAATACTAAAACTCTTCCACCTGGGAGAGGACCTCATTCCCAGTCCAGCTGTTCCTGGTTGAGAACCATGGCTTCAGACTACAAGGTGCTAACTCTCATTTCAAGTGCTTCACACTTGCAAACAGCCCTGGTGCAAGCTGAAGTCAACAGAATCACATCGTCTGCATAAAGCAGGAACAAGATCCTGAGACGATCAAACCTTTCAAACTATGGCTGTGCTTGGAAATTCTGTCCATAAATATTATGAACAGAATCAGTGACAGATGGCAGACCAGCGCTCACTGAGAGCGAGCCAAGCTCTCAAGCCTCTCAGTTTGTACAGGAACCCAAAACAACTATAGCTCAACACAGTTATAGACCACAGTTTGCCTCATGCTTTGCACAGGTCGTGCATGAGGCACCGCCTCTCGCCAATGACAGGAAGAGCAAACAGTTGCTACCTTACTGTCCGTCTTGGTTTTAGCGTTGCAGGCCTCACCTCGTTCAAACAGAGTTTTAAAGCCAAGAGTTGGAAAGTGTCATCGATGGTGGAGTTTTCCTCTCCTTTGAGTATCATGGACATGATACAGATCAGATTAGCAAATCTAACCTCAATGTACAAGGACGTTACTTCTAATTGGATGATTTACAAACTCATCCCGCCTTACTACACAGCTTACTTACCCATATGGAAAAGATTTATATAAATCTTATAAAGTTTTTATCTGTTTTGTGTGAAACTTGCATGAAAAGCATACAAGAGTGAAAACAGATATAAGATCCCTCAAAAAATTATATAAATGAAACTTGTATGTTTTGGATACTTACTAAAAGAATATATGAAAGTGGCCACTTTCATGAGTGAATCATATAAGCCTTCTATGATTCACTATATGAAGTAGGCCACATCTGATGCAAGTCTTTTTTTTTCTATTTCTTTTCCATATGGGTAGTTCTGATTGGTTCTCATCTCTCAATATTTGTTTTGTTTTTATTTGTTTATGAAGTTGTAAATACATTTTATGACAGTTTTGTCCTGCATTACTTTTTATTAAGTAATCTTATTTTTAAAGAAAGAAAACCAAGGTCGCTGACAAAAATGCAGTTATTGAGGAGCAAACATCTTTTTTAATTTGTACCCTCAGTTGTAAAAAAGCTGATGAGGTTTTGTCGTCGCCCTGCCGTGTGGAAAGGCTGGCAGTGTGGACACCTAAGGCTACGTTCACACTGCAGGCGAAAGCGCATCAAATCCGATTTTTTTGACCCTATGCGACCCATATCCGATCATGCTATGACAGTGTGAACGGCGCAAATCCGATATTTTCAAATCCGATCTGGGTCACTTTCATATGTGGTCCTGAATCCGATACATATCCGATGTTTTAGAAAGCGACTGCTGTTTGAACGGTCAAGTCGCATTAAATCCGCCTTTTACGTCACCGACACAAGACTGAAGCCAATTATCAGCGCCCGAGAAGACATCGCGAACGCTTCCTGGCCATCCAGTGTAGATGTCAGTGAAACTGTTGGGAAGACAACGTAAACATTTTATTTGTACTGTATAATCTGCAGATTCTGACAGAAATCTGCAGCTATCCTTTGAAGCACCGCTCCTCTCTTAAACAGCAATAAGGATCATTATTAGGTTATTTACATTATTATGTAAATAACAAAATAACTTAAAGCAAAAATTGGGAAACGTAAAGTCCGAAGTCTTTATATTAACGGCCATCAGTCAAACTGTTTGTTCTTGGTCTAAACAGAGCGCGTTGTGTGTGACATCTTCTTTTGCGCATGCGGGCCGCTTTGAGCGTTCACACTAGAGCGCGTTTGCTGTCGCATTTTATTTGTAGTGTGAACGAGGAGACAAAAAAATCGGATTTGATCAAAAAATCGGAATTGAGCATTAAGACCTGCAGTGTGAACGTAGCCTCTGTGTGTGGGCACTGGGCACAGGGTTAATTCTTTTTATCTGTAGTTCATTTGTTTTGATTTCCCAGAAACAACCGATGGTTAAAGAATTACCAAGAGAGGATTTCATGTCATTCAAAGCCATCAAACCTTGTCGCTCGGCTTAAACAGAGATGAATCCCATGTAAATGAGATGCTAAAGTACAAGTGGGGAAACATGCAGAGTAGACATGCCATAAACACAGGCTTGCACTCAGCTTGTAAGTATCCTGTTATATCACCCGTTGAGTGGAGCTCTGAGATATCCCCTAACAAATATCCTATTTGCTTGCTTGCCTTATCACCCTTGCGTCTGCTGTCTGAGCAATTCACTGCAAACACTGACAATACGAACCAAATCTATAAGTGTCCGGACTTGTTTCTTGGGTGAAGTTCCCCTGCCGGCAGAGCAGGACTTTTATGAATTTGCTGAGACGTCACTCTGGCTCAGTTTCACTCTGTTTTCACGGCAGACTGCTACGAGTGTGACTCAGTCAGCATAAGCCTCACAGCAGGTATGACTCAGGCATAAAACACCCCAAATGACCACTGGCTTGTAACGATACATAACATCTAAAGAATGAAGTGATTCATGAGGGAAAGAGAGAAGGCTGTGCGATATGACCAAAATCTCATATCCCGATATAAGAATTCTATCGTCCGATAACGATATAAATCACACAAATGTAACATTTTCTGTAAACTCTGTGAATCTCGGGCAGCTCGACTTGCGTGAAGTGTTTCCAGCTGCGCGTCGTGTACCTGGAGTCGAGTGTTTTAACCGATGCATGAAACGATACATTTTTAGACTTAAGTTGTAACGGCTGCCGTTTCCTTTGTGAGTATTTATTACACGGCGTGCTGCGGGGAAAAGCCTGTTCTAACGTTTGAGTCTAAGGTTTATTTTTTAGCACCTGGCGGCTCTTTTTTTACTTCTCATCCGTAAATAATCTGCATCTTTCACATGATTCAGTTTATTTTGAAAAGTCTCAACAGGATCTTGAGCTTTATTGTGAAAGGTTTATGTGGAACATAAACAAGCGGACACGCGATGCTGTTACCGTCGTTGTTGCTAACGACAACGCATACACACAGGCGCTCGTCCGTCCGTAGTGTGGTTATATTACATATAAGAGAAAGAGAGAACTTTAAGACATTAATATAGCCACGACAGTGACCATCAAAACCATGAAAAAATGTTGCCGTAAACAGTTTATTTTGCGACACCACGAAACAAACGATAGCGTAAAATGAAACGATAGACGTTTTTATATCATCATCTGATATATATCGTTATATTGAACAGCCCTAGAAAGAGATGCACCATGGGTGAAACCTGACTTCCATGAATGTCATTTTAGTACATGACGTAACTTCCAGGAAACTGCACCTGCCAAAACAGTTATATAACAGATACAAGACTGTCCTTGCATGCTAGTGTATATACAGAATGCACAAGAATGAGTATAACGCCAAAAGAAACCCCCCAAACCTTATCAAGGTAGCCTTATCAAATCCAAGTCACAGAGTTGCTCTTATTGATTGCATTGATTGATTGCACAGGCCCAGCAGCCACCATTCCCTAACCAGTTAGCAAGTGGTTGCTGGAAGTTGCTGTCACTGGTGGTGGGCTGGTTGCAAAGAGTGTGCTCCAGTCAAAAACTTCCTTGAAATGATGTTAGTCGCCCACAGATTGCTGTGGTAGCCCAACATTCGCCATTTACTCTGAGCTGTGCTGAAACTGTGAATTTCAAAAGACAGTTTTTACTTAGAAGCCAAACGACCTCAGTTTAGTTGCAGAGTGTTTACAGGTAATCTGCGAGCTTTGGGGTCTTTCTCACCTGGTGATTTCCAGCAACCACTCGCCAACCAGCGGATGCTGGTGGTTGCAAACCGGGGAAATACAAATATTTCCTCAGCACTCACTGTACACAAATATGAAGTAATGTCTTAAACCAAACTTGGTAAAAAAAAAAAAACCCACAAAGGTCCTGAATTTTCACGCTGAACGACTCTGTTAATAATTCACAAGCAGCGGTGTTTATTTATAAACTGAGCAATCACGCCCGACATTCCTTCAGTACGACCTCAGATAAGAACTTCCTGCTCTCACGCCAAAGATCTTTTTCTTGGCTGTAAATGATTGATGAGAGCTCAGAAGGTGAAACAGCTGATGAAGAGTTTATCTCCTGCACGACAGCTAAACAACATCTTGACAATCTAACAACAACCAAAGACGATAAAGGTACAAACCAGATGTTACCTAGTCTCAGTTTAACAGACGGGGTCATAAAAACTTGCCATGATTTCATAATCAGTTATTTTTTGCTGAATAAAAGGAATCATGCCAGTTTTATGCATATATATATATATATATATATATATATATATATATATATATATATATATATATGTGCATAAAACTGGCGTGATATATATATATATATGAACACAAAACGTAAGCGTTTGATCGATTAGTTCAGAAATGATCACAATAGAAACACTTTTCCTTGTTATATCTGAATTATTAGATGTTACAGCAGATCTGCCATCAGTGTTTCACACAGGGAGGGAAATGACTTGGATTCATAGGCACGTGTGGATTGAACAGGACTGATTGGTTAACATCACCTTCATGGTCCAACCAGGATGTGTCCCAATCATTTTATTTAATCTTGGATTTATTTGGTTTTGTTTCTTATCATGATAATTTGACATTTTACCATGAACTCTGGGACAGATGTTCAGTGTTCCCACAGCATGAATTTAAGATTTTAAGCGAGGGGTGTCAAACATAAGCCCCAGGAGCAGAACTCGACCCGGCAAAGACTCACAGCTTTAGAATAAGAAGGAGTGCATAGATCCTTAATTTTAACTGTATTTTCATGACTTTTACAGCTTTTCTTATTGACAAAGACCACCCAGCCACCCTTAACCACCATTTTTGCAACTCTTGGGTTGATTGTCGTGAAGAGCGAGAGGCGGGCTGTGAAACTGAGGGACGCTGAACGTTCATTGGTTAGCCAGTGAGTAAATTATTTTACCTTGGTTTATCTGCCTTTCTGACTAATGGAGACCATAATCTACATCATCAGTATCACAACGTAGTCATGAAGACAAGAAACTAGAAGCTGAGCCCTTGAACTCATCATGGCTCAGCGGGGCCATCGTCTCACAGTCGCCGCCCCCTTGTGGTCATTAAAATAACTGCGTTTTGTCTCCTTTGTTCAAACCCCCCAGCCCTGTAAAATAAAACTCTTCATGAGAGCACCTTTTAAAAATAAATCATTAGGACGACGTGGAGGTCTGTTAATGGGATTCACTGAATACAGGCTGATTCATTAGACCTAGCCTGTCTTCAGAGGAGCTCACGGACGGGTGTTTCCCTTTCTTCAAAAGGACATCACGACCTGTCTGTTATCACGCATCTCCCGTTCGCCTCAGGGTCATCGTGTCTGTCCTCACTTCCATCTCCACTGATTAAACTGTCGTCTCCTCCAGGTTTTTCAAAGACGGTGAAGCACTTCGAGCGTCCGATTAAAACATGTTTTTAAATTTAAGACATCCTGATTCGGCTTCTCCTGCAGAATTAATCTCGTATCAAACACTCAAATTAACGTGTACGTTTATATTAAACACTTGCGTGTTCAGTAAAAGAGTAAAACCAGACTCTAATGAGGTTTCTACCTAAACACAGTGAACAAACTTCCTCTGCATTTGAACACAATTAAAGCAAAGACTGAAGCTGAACTCCACTGCAACGAGAATTTAGTTTACAATACACATTGTGCACAAAAAATAAATAAATCACAAAATATTTTTCCGGTGCGCTCCCTTATTGGTGGAATTTTTAAAGCCTTTCAACAAGTTGTTTGAATCAGCTCGAGAGCTGTTTAAAGACTTGTTTCAAATCTCCAAGTTTCTACTATTGGACTCTGCTTAAGGAGCTTTGCATGATTGACAGTTTGAAATAATCCTTACGTAGTTCCCATCACTTAAAGAAGAATTGCTTAAAACAGAGCTGTGCAATGTAATTTTAGGTCTTTAGAGCCACGCCAAAAGCAAGATCTGGGTCACGCTTTCACACGGCGTTAACATTTTTGTAGAGCTCTCCTCCAAATCAGCAAAAATATTTTGATCTGTCGCTTCTGGTCACATCCAGAAACTCTTTGAGCGTCCCAACAATCATCCCGACTTTTATTTCTGGCTCAAAAAACGCTCACATATTTGCTATTTATCAGTAAAAACATTCACCAACTTCTTTATTTTAGCACCTCACTTGATATTCGATCTCTGCACAGATCATTCTTGTCTCGTGGTTTCGGACTTTGGTTTGCTTGGGAATAAAAACAGAAATCAATTAACACACCAATAAAAATAGATCCATTTTTCATGATTTTACTTGGATGTTCGGGTCCTCCTGTGGTTTATGAGGATTATGGAGGAAACTGAAATACTTTTATCCCAGAGAGGGAAAAAACCCACACCTGCTGGACGAGTTTCAAGGGGTTTAAATGATTAAAAATCTCATTTCAGTCATGTTTGACTTTCACAAGAAGGAACGAATAAATCCTGAAACAAAATGACTCAATTAAAAATACAACAGGAGAGAGAAACGTCCCAGAACATGGACGTGTTTCCTCGGCACTCGCCAACAGCTCCGGTATTTTACTCTCCGTCCAAACACTTGACCTCAGTCTGAATGTCCACAGTCCACTTCCTCAGACCCACAGCAGATCTTCTACTGGACCATCGGCTCTGGAGCTGCGAGCGAGCTGACGAAGGCCTCGTAGTGCTGCGGGTGGCAGCGTTTATACTCGCTGATTTTCCTCTTGATCTGTTTGGGCGTGTCCTGGTAGTAGTTCTTCTCGTCTCTGGCCATCGCCTGCAGAGCGGGGAAGGAAGGGACAGCAGCGTGAGAGAGCCTTCCTCTGTGAACATTAACATTTTTACTGTCAGCATCTTGCTCTTGTTTTCCACTGACTGATGGGTCTTAGTTTAAATAATGGATCCATGCTGTATTAGAAAACAAGTGGTCAGTTTAACTCTCAGCATTTCCCACCTGCTACGTGCTGATCTTTAATTTTTATTCCTCCATGATCGCCTGTAAGATAACCTTCTTGTTCAGCTAACCAGCTTGTGCTTTCAGACACCAGCTAACTTGCTGTCCAAGTTGTTTTCAACATTTTTCAGCTTCCTTTCCAGTGAGTCTCTCATCCTTTGGACCGACTCCAGCTCCCCCATCCACTCGACTACAGCTGTCAACTGAAGTCTTTCTTCTGCGGAAAATTAAAGGATCTCCCTAAAAAGATCTGCAACCAGTGGAGGACTGGTTCATGTGCAGCCCGACTGCGCCCAGGAAGGTGGAGCTGGAGTCAGTCTTTGGATGAATGACTCACTGGAGAGGCAGCCAAAAGTCCCTCCTAATGAGAATCTGTGATGAACGCCTTGTATGAAATATTATTATACAAAGAGCCGGGAGATGACTGCTGTTCTGCACCAGGACTTTTCTTTTTCAATTTTGTTTACACATAATCCCAACAAAATTCCTCTCAACGTGGTTCATACTGTAAGCCAAAGACCCTACAGCAGGGTCGGCAACCTGCGGCTCCTCAGTCCTTATAGTGCGGCTCCGCGTGGTTTGGGAAAATAAATTAGTTTTTTTAAGTATTTAACTGAAGTGCATTTTATTTATGTCAGTTCTTTTTTAACTTGTAGTTCTAAATTGGAAGATTATTGTGATATTGAAATATAAAAATAAAATTATATTCTATTATTTTTTCATCACTCAAAATAAGCGTCACACTCGCAGAAGCCGGTGTACCCGCCGAAACGCCGTGCATTTATCGAGACTTTCAACTCCAGGTAGGCCAGTTATGGATCTTCGGATCCACATTATGTCGGCAGCTGTTCTCCACCGTGAACTACGTTAAAGACAAACACCGCTCACGCCTCACAGACGACAGCTTACAGTCCTGTAAAGATGAAAGTGACTTCTTACAGCCCTGATCTGCAGACGCTGTGCGCAGAGGTTCAGGAGCAGAAGTCCCGTTGTAAACATATCACGGCAGACCCGACGATGTTTGCATGAACACGCTTTTCAACATCTCTTTATTGACCACTTTTCACACACGGTTGCTGTACGCACACAGCCGGCTGTAGCTTTGCAGCTCACAGCCCGACACACGCCAACACAACAGCACAGACGTTAAGGCGGCGAGGCGTGATTGCGGGTGCCGCTCAGGTGCGTCCGCCTCCCCTGTAGCGGCGCTGCAGACCACGCCCCGCCACACACATTAACCAGGTAAAATACATATTTATGCAGAATTCTGCAAAGATCTATTTTTCATTTTTTAGCAGCATAGTGCTTTTTTTCCAATTATTTTTTAAAAGTCAGGTGAAGGCTCCAAAAGGCGATATGAGGGTGGCAGCACAACAGTTTTTGTTTGCTGGATCATTTTCGTTCAGCTTTCCTTTTGTTATATTTCTTTAAGAGTTCAAATGTGTTCATTACATAAATAAAATGTAATTTTCTCTGTAGCACTTCATGGATTTCATAAGCAACACACCTTAGTTGTTCACACAAAGCATAAAGGTAAAAAACAGTATATACAGTGTTATCTTCATTTTAGATGTCAAAAAGTATTTGCGGCTCCCAGCGTTTTCTTTGACGTTGAACCCGGGTCCAAATGGCTCTTTGGGTGTTAAAGCTTGCTGACCCCTGACCTACAGTAATACAGAGAAAACCCCAACAATCCAACAACCACCTAATGATGTAGCGCTTGATGACACCGGGAAGAAACCTCCAGCATGAGCGGTGTTAGGGGCAATGAGTGTTTCCTACATATTAATTATACCTGGGCGGTGATCAGGTGTAATAACCACCAAGTATATTCAGCACCTGATTTTAAAGTTTATTAAAAAAAGTTTCCATTACATTTTATTTTGAAAGTTCAGTCGTTCCTAGCCAGAGAGGCCTCAGCCTTCCCTTCAACCTGCTGTTGAGATGATCCTCGATGTCATTCAGCCGACTCACAGCTGGAACACAGCTAGTGACGGCTGTCAGCACCTACAGCTACAATCCAAGATGGCGGAGTCTGATGGGATCAGTGGGACGAGTGAGTCACCGGAGAGCCAGCTGATCACATCGCTCTGACTGATGAAGTACTGCTACAGTTCAAGCAGTTATTCCATCTGCTGGTAATTCGATGGTTGACCTCGGTCTGAATGTTCTTCTGTGTTTTGATTTGTAAAATAAAAAAAGCATCACTTTGATGGGAGCAGAAGTATACACCCGGGTCTGAACTGCAATAAAACCCTTGAATCTGCCGACACGTTCTCAGTGCGAAGCTCCAGCTGACACATTCGGCTCAAAAAGTCGAGGGTGGAAAATTTCTCCGTGAAGGACGTTTCATTGTACAGAGAAAAATCCACACTCTCACAATATCCCCTCTTATTGACTGACTCTGGCTTGGCAGCGCTCCCGGCGGTGACTCAGTCTCATCTAAAGCAACTGTTGAAAATTCATTTTAATGAGTCATTTTTCTAATAAAAGCTCGGTTTAAACCTCTGCCACACACTGCTCTGTTTATCCAAGTCACTTCAGGGTTATTCCAAGTATAAAAAACTACAACAATCAATGCCTCTGATCCGACCCCCTCAGAATCAGGTGATTTTTCTGTGCAATAACTGCAGTATATTTAATATTTATCCTCACAACGTGATTATTTTCTGAGTTACAGGCTCATGAAACACAAAGATGACACATGCTCCGGCCTATCTCCCCCTTAAATAAGATAAAGCAGGCCCTGACGTGCTTCGAGGCTGTTACAGGTGCAGATATGGGATGCCTCTTGCAGAGACCATGGGTGACGCACATGAGTAACGGTCACTTGGGGGTTTCTGACCTTTTACTGTCAGTACCTGCTTATTTTTGTGAAACTTTCATGAATAACTCAGGAAATTGGCCGTAAAATGAAGGAGCTGTAATTTACTGTTAAATCCAGATGAAAGTCACTGTGGTCCAAGCTTGGTCGTTCTTACCTTGTAGTCCTGGTTGTGCTCTCGGATCATGTACTGAACGTATTCGATCAGGTCGGTCGATAACGTCTTGGTGTCTTTGCCGGGGAGGCTGGCCTCTGCCTCCAGCTCTGCTCACACAAACCAAAGAAGAACAAAAACACTCTTCTCAGGTTTAACAGGAAGAAGGTAAATATGCAAACTGAAATAAGGTTGCCGACGCAGACGAGCGTTTCTGAGCTGCGACCTTGCCACAGGTTGGAAATAAAAACGGTGAATCTGCAGCTGCTGCTTCTATAACATCACAACAAACACACAGAAGTGAAACACGGCTTCATTTTAATTGGTTTAGTTAGGCTGCATTCACAGAGCGCGCAACGTGAAAAGACTTTTGGAAGTGAAGTGAAGAAGCCGTCATTAAAAACACTGACATGTCATTAAGCAGCAGCAGCCGAGGACGATTTATCCTGACTCCGCCCCCACCCCAGCGCCACGGTAACGGTCAACTCACCATGCTCGTGTATTTCCAAAGTGTCTGTCCGCTCAAAGTGCTTCACACTACAAGTCACATTGTTAACCATGTGCTTTATATTGTAAGGTGACGACCACAACGATACTGAGAAATGCCAACAATCAGAAGACCCCCTATATCAGAGGGGTCCAACATAAGGCCCGTGGGCCAGGATCCGGCCCACTGGACAAACTCTCGACGTTTAACTGTTTTTCTTGAACTGTACAGTTGTCCCGTTGATAAAGACCTCTCCACAGCCGCTCATACTGAAGGAATAAAAACTAGATAAACGATTAAATGGCAGTAAAGTTTTTTTTTTTCACTATTATGGAAAAATCCCCCAATCTGGACGACGAGCTAACAGAACTTTTTCTGTAATTTTACAGATTTGCTACCCACTCTGGCTGCCTCGTGGTCGAGCTCACGAGCTGAACCGGACAGACCGGTGTACGGATGAAGTGTTTGGGAATATTTGCTAAATCCTAGAAGCACAGCCTGGTTGGCATCCACGAGCAGGCTTTAAACGAGCCGTGGTGACCAGCATCCAGCCAACTCTGACCACAACAAACCCTCCTCGGGCTCTGTGCAGCGGCCGGCTCAGTGGCCTCTGTTGGGCTACGTTAGTGACGGAGACGAGCGCCGATCTACGTTCCTGCCCTCACCTGCACCTCAGAAAGGTGAATAGACTCAGACTCAGGGTGGAGACATCAGACCCTCAGACGGAGTCCAGAGTCGGGACAATAACCCTCCACATCTGAGTGAGCAGGCCGGGATGCCTCTGCTGAGGTCACCGACCTTTCTGTTGTTCTCTTATTGTCATTTATCAACCTTGGCATCGCCCTGTAAACTTACTGCTTCTCCATCGACTTATTGTCTTTATAAGATCACATCTTATTCTCACGTTGATCGGAGCCAATGAACTAGAAATCATCCCTAAATCATAGAAGTGTGACAGAAAAACATGCTGACATCATGGACACACAGCTCCTGGCTCCAGATAAAAGAAGAATAAATGAATAAATGAGCAGGTGGGGTTTAGTTTAGCGTTTCCTGTCACCTGCAGGATGAAGTGAAGCAGACATTCATGTACGTGAGGAGGAGACACTCACGCTGTACGATGAAGGGTTTGGTGACGACAGCAGGCTTCTTGTCTTCCCGGGGGAGCTGCACGCGTGGAAGAAAAACACAATGAAGGTCATCAGGCAGCCTGTTTGGACTCTGGGTTAATAAACATAATCATCCGTCTTCCACCGTAATGCGACGCGATGACAGCTGTGAAATGTGCTTTATCTCATCTGCGACGACGTTTCGGGAGACAAAACCGTTTAAGTGTCCTCGCCGCCGAGCCCGGGGGGAAGACACGAATTCATCATTTAGTCGCCGTCACAGGAGAACAAAATGAAAACGTCTGAATGTCTGAAGGCTGCTGGAAAACAAAGTGCAGCCCGCAGGCCGGCATTCACTCGGTTTAGCCCCGGGTTGAAACGGCAGCGGTGATTAATTAAAAACACGAGCAGCTGTAAAACATCAGCCGGGATAAATTCAGGAGGTAGCATCTCTGTTTCTGTCTGAAACCTGGAGCAATCAAACATCTCAGGCTGAGTGCAGACTTCATAATTAACACTCTGTCGCCCCCTTCAGGCTCAAACTAACATTTGCAGGAGGTCAACACAAACATGCTGCAAGTTTAATGTGCTGGTTGTTTTTAACATTAACAGAATTTATAGCAAAAACTTGAGGTCATTCCTTCATTTCAGGTGTTTGCAGTTGCTATAAATATGACTGATTTAATCACTTTCATCTTTAGCTCTACACTCACAGACCACTTCATTAGGTACACCACCTCAGCTGCTCGTTAACACAAATATCTAATGAGCCAAAAACCACTCATTACAGCCAAGGTAGGCGGAGGAACATCTCTGGGTGCATACTGCTTGAAGCAGATGTGCTACAGCGGCAGAAGACCACGCCGGTGCCAGTCCTGTCAGCTAAGACCTGAGGCTAATTCACACAGGCTCACCAAAACTGAATGACAGATGATTAGAAAGATTGGATAGAAGACCTGAATAAAATATAAACATTCACAACCAGAATTTATGAATAAATTCATATTTATGTTTCGAAACTGACTTTGGACCCTTACTGCATCTAAAACATGTTTTTAGAGCAAATTAAGCGCAGCTAAAGAGATCCGAGACCTAAACTGTGCGCAGTCTCTTACCTTCTGCTGTTTTATGGGCAGAGAGCGGTTAGGATCAAAAGCCAGACCCATCTCCTGCAGGTTCCTGGCGACGGACTTGTTGTCGTCCCACGCATTTCGAATCTGAGATCTGACAACGACAACATGTTAGACATGAGAACAGCTCATCTACTGCAGCCTAGCACGTGACCAAGAGCACAACTTTGTCTGTAGAATCGAGTCTTTAATGCACAGGAACAGTTATTCACCAGATTTATTACTAATAAATGAAACCCTTAGTCCTCCAACACAGCCTGTATTTTCTTTAAGAGGTCTTCAGGAATACTTCGCCAAGCTTTCTGAGGACATTCAAAGCTCTTCTTTTGTTCCTTTCACTTTCATGACCCCACAGTGCTTCAATAACGTCGAGGTCTTGGCTCGGGGAGGCCGATCCATGACTGATGCTGTTCTATCCAGATATGCTTTTACTGCACTGACACTGAGATCACTGTCATGCTGACAAATGCAACCGTTGCCAATCAGATGCTTTCCAGATGATCTGTGTGGTGGATCAAAATCTAATGGTACTTTTTAACGGTGTTGCCAAGATACCCAGCTCCACTGGCTGAAATGCAGCTCCAAACCATCACAGAGGCTCCTCTGATGGAGTGATGATGGGGAATAATCCCTCCATCAGATCTGCTGCCACTGATTTTCAGTCCAGTGTTTGGATAATTGGCAAACCTCAGCCCAATCTTCCTGTTTCCCTCCGTTAACAATGACTTCCTGACAGCCAGTAAACCGCAGATCCATCTCTCAGGCCCTGTGTCAGGTCTTTGCGGGATTTATTTTCCTTCCATTTCTTAAGGACATGACTTGTCCAGTTTTCTCAGCATTTTTAAAGACACCCTGCACATCTGCTGCAACATTTCAGTTGTTGGTTCACATAAAAGAGGACATTTTAGTGCCTGTCACCGTCACTAATGATCATTTCCATCCTCCGTCTGTGTATCACTCAAACAACTGCATTAAAAACAGCAGGTGAGGTTTTAGTGGGCCTCTGTACATTCATCCTCTAACATCAAACAGCTGATTTCATGACAAATATTCAGTTCACACTCAGATACTTGTGTTAAAAGTATAAAATACTCTCTTTTATGAAGACTTTATCCAAATGGGACCAACAATCAACTTTCTCGGGGCACTGATATGTTTTGGCTGCAGCTTTAACAACGTGTTTTTGCATCATTCCTACTAATATTAGCACACATGCTAACACTCACTGCTCGATCCTCGGGTTCGACTTCTTCTTGTTCTTCGTCTTCACGTTCTTCCGGTTCCGGTTGTAGTCAAACTTCTTCCTCCGGGCTGACTGCTTGGCTCGCGGCATTTTAGAGATTTTCCTCCGTTTTCAGAGCCGCAAACTTTGTATTGCTCTTACTGTGGCTCAAAAAATCAGAAAGGAACAGCCAACGTGCGGGCAGCAACAGGAAGCACGTGTTTGGTTTGTGCAGGTCATGTGACGACTAGGCCACACCCCTCCAACCCAACCGCTTTTCTTTTCTCATTTTTTTCAGAATGTACAGAGTCCATCTGCAAAAACAAAATAAAATAAAATAAAAAAGAATATAGTACAGGAGAAAATAAACACATTTGAATATTTACAAAATAATGTGACATAAAAAATAAAAATATAAACGAAGAAATTATTTTCTCTGCTTAAAGCAATTATTTTATAAATCAAATAATTCAAATAATTTTGCGGGAAAAACTTAAAAAATAGAAAGTTTTAAGTTTACTGTATGTTATGCCAAATTGCTAAGATATTAACAGAGGTGAGTCCAGAAGGGGACATGTGGGTCTCCCATCCCAACAAGCCGCTGGATCAGAGTATTGTTAATCTTACAGTGGTACAGTGGTACAGGTACACACCGGCTCACTCCTTGGCGGCCGCTTATCGGGGCCTGGAGCCTGGGGCTTGCTCGGGCCACTTCGGAGGTGGGGTGCCCCCGGCCTCTCGGCCTGGGGCTCGGTCACTCAGGCACGGCTGGCTGCCGGCGGAGCTCACGGGCGCGTCACTGCAACCCCCCCTGGCTTCTGCTCCGCGGCTGCTGGTCTTCCTTGGTCTCTTGTGTTCTGGGGGCCTCTGGATGTCTGGAGTTTTGATCTCCTCCATACCTGCTTCATGCCCTGGAGGACGGGGCTGTGGCCCCCCCACACCCTCTAGCAGATCATTACATGAAGGAACCTTTTAAAAAAACAAAAAACAAACGCGTCCATGCTCACAGGTGTACACACGGGTGATCACACCCACAAACTACACCCTTTTTGGCTCCTACCTCAAAGCACACTGTGTTCTGTTGATCTTATGTGCTGCACAATAATAACAGAGTACCGGGCTGTGGTCGACTCCTTTGTCACGTGGTGTGAGCAGAATCATCTGCAGCTCAACGTGGCAAAGACCAAGGAACTGATCGTGGACTTCAGGAAGACCAGGAAACACTTGACCCCTGTTTCAATCCAGGGGGTCAGTGTTGACATTGTGGAGGACTATAAATACCTTGGAGTACACATTGACAATAAACTGGACTGGGCTAAAAACACCACAGCACTTTACAGGAAGGGCCAGAGTCGTCTCTATTTTTTGAGGCGACTGAGGTCCTTCAACATCTGCCAGAAAATGCTGAGGATTTTCTATGAGTCTGTTGTGGCCAGTGCGATCCTCTATGCTGTTGCATGCTGGGGGAGCAGGCTGAGGGTCGCAGATGCCAACAGACTTAATAAACTGATCCGTAAGGCCAGCAATGTTGTGGGGATGGAGCTGGACTCCCTCAAGGTGGTGTCGGAGAGGCGGATGCTGTCCAAGATAAAGACAATGTTGGATAACACCTCCCACCCACTCCATGACATGTTGGTCAGTCACAGGAGCTTGTTCAGTGAGAGACTGAGATTACCGAAAAGCACCACTGAACGACACAGGAAATCATTCCTGCCTGTGGCCATCTCCCTGTACAACGCATCCACTTAACACACTGTTTGCTGCTACAACTACATGTTTCTTTTCCAACTATTTATTTATAAGTGACTTATGTATGTATGTATGTATATATATGTATATATTGTACTATTCTTAGTTAGCGTATTGTCTGTCTTGTCTTAATGTTGGTTTATAATGGAGCACTGTAACAAAAAATAATTTCCCCCAGGGATCAATAAAGTATTCTGATTCTGATTCTGATAATGTTTAACATTTAGCATTTACTGTCATATTCCCATATATCATTGTGATGTTGTTTATTCTATTACTCTTGTTCTCTTCTGTTTGTTTTCTTTTTTCTTTCTCAGCAGGTGATCCAGGTGATTGATATGCATTTTTTTTTCTCTGCCCGTTCTGTTGGTTTTTGTCTTTTGCCCTTCTCCCCCGTCCCTCTTCTCAGCTGTTTCTCTTTCCCTCTTTCTTTCTCCCCTTCTTCCCCCCAGTCAAGTCTGTCCTGTATTCAGTAAGTGAAAATAAAAGAAACAATAAAAGGTGAATCAAATGGACCATTACGGCAAGGCTGGGATGGTCAATTTGGTAAAGTAAATCTGTTGGGCATCTTTCTTTGCCTTTAGACAACAATTCTGATGGCAAAAGAGCCAAACGGGACAGGCCAAAAAAAAAAAAAAAAAAAAATCTTACAGTGGATGAGAGCAGAAAGAAGGTACAACCATTCACTCACTGTAACATTGTAACATATTCCCATGTTATGCTGTTTTCTTCTACTCTCCTGTATGTTGGATGCAAATAATGCATCATTTATTTGAAACCTTTATCTTATCTTGCAGATAAATTGCATTAGCAAGCTACCCAACAACAATATACGTCATTAATATATCAAAGGCTTCAGCATTAAATTGGTTTACACGTCGATCAATCTATAATTTTCATCCATGTCATGTATGTGACTGTGAACATGCCATGAATAATTCATTCATGAATACTTTGATTATAAATCAGAATTACAACTTCCAGCTTTTTTATCCACTGCTAAAAGTCAAAATCCTGTTTTTCACTTGACAAAACAATTATCCAACACAAACTGATCTTTAAACACGAGCGGTATCGTTCATTACACCACCATGTAACAAACCTGTAATAGCATCTAAAAACAAGCCCGGTGTTTTCTACGTCATTTTTCTGTGGTGATTTGAGGGGATCTTTATTTTTAAATGAGATGCTTGACATCATGTTTTTCTGAGCTGCTGAGTCAGAGCTGAGAACCTGCAGCTGATGACTGAAACATCCAGAGGTCAGTGTGATCTAACCTACTCCACACCTGCTCAGAGACTCACAGCGCTGAAATCCAGACATCCTCAGAGTCGTCATTATTCATTATTGATCAGATATAAATAAAATCTGCACTTAAACCCTCCTGCCTGTTTGCTTAAAGGTTAAAACCCTGCTGATGATCTGAGTTTCTTCTCATAGTTTTCTTTGTGAGAAACACCAAAGTAGAAATACTGACACAATCCTCCTGAAATCTAATATATATCAGACTTTAGTGCCAAACCTGAGGAGCAGCCTACAGTCTCTTTAAATACCAGTCGCTTGGGTGTTTTGTATTGTTCTACTGGATTCAGGTGATTATCTCACCATTTTTAATACGTTTCTAAAGCACTTTTTGACATGTCCTCATCTTAAAAAGCACTATATCAATAAACTTTACATATTAATAAAGCAAGTTTACCTGCACAATATTACCACTTAAATTCACAAATAGCTAAATGACATATGATAAAAAAGAAACATCAATAAATATATGCAAATAGTACCACAAGCAGTAGATCTACTAGCAGTTACAGTAGTAGACACATATTTCCTGTACAGTTCACACAAACACACACTGTCTTCAATATTACAGGAAACAATAAAAGTTCAGATGACTTATGAAAGTTTAAATTTCCCACAGCGGTGGAATTTCAATTCATACATTGTAAGCTGGAGCTCCTGGAGGCTCTTCTGATTCTAAGAAACGAGTCCAAACTGAACTGAATGGGTTTAATAAGTAAAAGTAGAAAAAAGAAAAAAGTAATTTTAGTTATTTTCAATAGGATTTGCACAAATGTTTGCAGTTAAATTGTGTTAAACTTACCTAAATCTTAAATTGATTTAGGTAAGCTGATTGAACTGAAAGGCTCAACTCTGTGGGGGTCAAAGTTTGCAGAACTACAGAGGCAGCTGGAGCCACAGCTGTGCGTGTTCATGGAGCTGCAGTTATTATTTAGATAAATGTAATAAAGACTTAGCTAAATATAATAAATACAACAGGTAGTAAAAAAGTAATAAACTATTAATGTAAAGTAACAAATGAAACAGTTAGCTAAATGTAATAAACAGCTAACTAAAAATAATAAATAACACAGGTAGCAAAAAATTAATAAAATGCTAATGTAAAGAAAGGAACGAAACAGCTAAAAATAACAGATTACACGGTCAGCTAAAGGTAATACACTGTTAACTAAAAATAAAAGACAGTTAACCAAATGAATTAAAAGTAATAACCTGTTATAAATGGCTAAAAGTACTGAACGGTGAACCAAAGGTAATTAAATGCTTAGCTAACAGTACTAAATGATTAAATGGTTAAACGGTTAGCTTAAAGTCACAAAGCGCTATCAGAGACCAGTTCCGTCTCTGGTAAAGCGTCCATTATAAATTATGCCACTCGGTCTTTTTTAAATTGATGTTTAAGTAAAGTTTGTTGTAATATAACTCAAACTCTAATGGTATGGTTGCTAGCATGTTCTAATACCTTTAAATTGCTTCTTTAACTAACACACACTTCGGGGCTCAAAACCGAAGCATTAGATACGAGCAGAGTGAGCTATCTGCCTTTGATATTATGATGCTTATTTCCTTAAACGCGCCTTTGTAACAGAGTGAGAAGTCTGCTTTATTTCCTCCTCTCTGACAGCAGCTTCAGGGCGGAGTGATGGAGCGAGGAGGAGGAGTAACAGGAGGAGAAAGAGGAGAGGAGGGGCGCGGACTGTCACCGGACGGGTCTGCGCGAAAGCAGAACGGAGTTTTTCCTCCTTGGCTGGGCGGTGGGAGGAGGTGGTGGCGGTGGACGGTGCTTGGCAGAGGATAACTGTGATTGAAGCCGCCGGGGGGGACCTGGAGCTCGGTGTGCTGCCGCTGCTGTAAGCCCGCACAGCATTAACATGGAGCTCGAGAACATCGTGGCCAACACTGTGCTGCTCAAAGCACGGGAAGGTAAGGATGGGGAAGGCGGTGTGACAGCTCCTCTCCACCGGTGTGTTACAGTCACAGCACCGGAGGGATGCCCCGGACTCAGGCGGCACGAACTGTTCCTGCACTTCCTGACAAATCTTCTGATTATGCGCGCAGGGTGTTACCGTAAATACAGTTCGTACGAGTAGATAGAAACGACCAACCGAACTCCGTTTATAATTCGAGCGGTATAAAGCTTTGTTTCATATCCGTGGTCCTACGCTGAATGTCAACTTAATGAGGACTTTATTCAAGAATTTAACAAACAGTGTCCACTTCGGCGTGGAATATGTTTAAACAAATCTCTTAATTACCGTGAAATCTCTGTCTTCCTTGTTCATTGTGCCGACTACATTGTAAAGTCAATAACTGTGTTATGCTACCTACACAGGGCATGTATGAATGTTTACTATATGCCAGTATACGCTGCAGCAAAGAGTATGACCTAAAGCCTGGGAAAACGTTACAAGTAGCAAATGTTTAAAATTATTTTTGGCGTGGCTTTGATAGTGTACCTAAAAAGGTTGTCCGGAAAGGGTTGTAACCGTGAACTGTGGCTGCAGCAACACATCGGGTTTCCCTTGCTGATCTTGCAGCATCGTCCTGTAGTTTGCGAAACAGGATGTTGTGGCAGAGCAGCTGTGCTGTGCACGGCTTTGTGCACACAATTGATTTTACTGTTCCTGCCAAAGATCATCATCATTAAAACGGCCCTCATTAATCAGCTACAACCAGGAAGCTGTGATATCTGTGGGTAAGGGTCCAGGTGAGAAGGTTGGCTCGTAGGACACTCTACTGTCACAGTTTGTCCAATAACTCTTAACACTTTTGAATACCTAATGCAACATAAACGGCCCTCCTGCGATCAAAGGCCTTTGTTATTGTTCCAGTAAACAGGAGACAAAGGTTTGAGTGGCTCACAGCCGACATGATCCTAATGCCGTGTGCACAGGCACCTGAGAAGATGTTTCATGAGTTTATCAGCTGTGCTCATACATAACCAGGACCTGAGGCTCTGTGCTGGCATCCAGCCGAAGCGCCCTTGAGAAAGGCACCGTATCTCTGGGCCCGTCAGGCCTTGACTCTGACCTCTCTGGAGCTGAGACTTATCTAAACTCTTGAGTTTAAGTTCAACACAAAGTGTGAGCCCGGCGCTTTTAATTTCCTGCGATCTGCAGAATTTTCTGCACCAGTTTGCACCTTTTCTCGTTGCTTAATATGTAACACATAATTGCTGTTTAATGATCGTTCTCAGTTTTCCTCATATAGCACTGTCCCCACTGAGTCATCACACATGCAGCCGTGACTCTTCTGACCTCACTGGGGTTTGCCTGGTTTTGGATGTGAGAGTCATCTGATATCGGGATAATTCCCCGGCCTTTTGTTTGGGGATGAATGAATAATTTGTTTAATTTAATTTACATACCTAAGACGTGTTTCAGTAAACAGGGCACTCATTCATCGAAACAAGGGCTGGCAGTGTTATTCTTCAGCATGTGTTGGACAACTTTTCACTTTCTTTAACTCAAACTGGGATTTTTTTCCTCTAAATATCTGCATGTAGTTTTAAATAATAATTTATGAGGTGTTTTGGATCAGTAGTGTATTTAAAATAACACAAATTGATGTAAAAGCTGAGTGAAGTGATTCGCTCTAACAACGATGATCCCTGCTTTTAAAATTGGAAAAATATTCATGTCATGTGCACCAATGAAGAGTCCAGCGACACTTACATTAATAGGGAACAACTTCAGGAAGTGACCAACGTGTTTCAGCTTGGCCGAATGACCCCGAGGAACGCCACGAGCCGAAACGCATCAGTCACTTCATAAAGTTGTTTCCTCTCAATGTAAGTGTCGCTGTACTCTTCTGTTTGTTACATAGTGTTAGTGGAGCGATAAATACAGTCAATAAACTGTGATAATGCAGTGAACAACACCGACATATCACAGCGGGTCTTTACTCAAACTAAACCACTGTGTGACAAACAGTGACTGTTTAGCAGGAGTAATTTAAACTGTGACTTTATTCATCTCTGATATGGTTGTGGAGGATTTTTCATTCACTCTTCTTTACAATGTTGCTTCAGCTCATTGAGGTTTGTGGGCACTTGTTTATGCACAACTCTGTGAATGTCCAACCGCAGCATTTCAGGCGTGGCGAGGACCCTGAATCCTTTCTTTTTCAGTCGTTCTGTTTGCTGCTTCGGATCGTTGCCCTGTTGCACGACCCAGTTTAGTTCAAGCGTTAGCTGTCAGACAGATGGCCTCACGTTTGAGTCTTGGTACACAGACGAGTTCATGGTCGACTCAACGGCTGCCAGGTGCCCAAATCATCATCCATCCACCAACATGCTGAAAGTTGGTATGAGGTGTTCTTGCTGATCTGCTGTGTTTGGTTTTCTCCAGAGGTGGCGCTGTGCATTTCCACTCTGTCTGTCCAAAAGACATTGTTCTAGAGGTCTTGTAGTTTGTTGAGATTTGCAAACCTAAGCCGTGCAGCCATGTCGTTTCTAGAGAGACCTTTTTCCTGGAAACCTTTCCAAAAAGGATGTACTTGTGCAGTCTTTATCTAAGTGTGCTGACATGAACTTTAACCTTTAATAAGCTGACTGAGGTCCGTAGAGTCTGAGGCTTTTCTGCAGTTTCCCAGACGTTTGGACGTCTTTGCTGTTCACTCCTGAGAAGATTGTAGTATGCTTCTGCTGGAGGTTTCTTCCTGTTGAAATGGAGTTTTTCCTTGCCACTGTCACCAAGCGCTTGCTCACAGGGGTCGTCTGATTGTTGGGGATCATTGAAAGGTCTTTACCTCAAAATACGAAGCACCTTGAGGTGACAGTTGTTGTGATTTGTGCTATAAAAATAAAATATAATTGAATTGTGTTATCACACACCTGAATGAGTCAATAGAGGTGGTCATGCTTTCCGATGATAAATGAATTAACTGCATTTGATTATCAGCATCTGGCTGATACTTAACCTCTAAGTCTCTACGGATGCATGGGGTGCACTTCGTTTTGCCCACACTGTTTCTACATTTTGCTTTGGTTTTGTTACAAAGTGTGATGATACATATGTTAGATTTTGTATTTTATTACAGGTTGTGTTGACCTAATTTTACAACCTACAAAGAACCTGATTAATTCGTGTTTGTGTACTTTCTTTGTAACTGCACATGAGTCCTAAAGGTAATCCTGTAATCTAAATGCAGGTTTTCAAAGAGCATATAACTTCGGTGCAGAGGAGGTATTCAGCCAGACGATGATAAACTCAGCTCATCAGCAGCTCTGTTTTTGCATCCGTAAACCTTTTAGAGGGGCAGCACCTTGATTTTCAACATCTTTGTGTCCTTCAGGTGTGTTATGGAAATTTCAGAAGGAAGCATTTTTGGGAGTTTCATCTGTAGTTGACCTGTTTTACTCTGCAGTTGGATTATTCAGAGTGCTGTACTGTATACCGTCTTCAGCTTTGCCCAAGGATGTGATTTTAGCCCATTTCCTCACTTCTGTTAAGCAATTAGTGCCAGTTAATTTCAGTGTGCCTTGGAAATCGAATTGGTTCGTGAAGAGTCTCAAAAGTTCCCCGAAAGGCATGTGCAGCGTGACGGCTCTTCAGTATTACTCCAAACAAAGAGTCAGGGGGTTCAGGCCTCTGAGCTGCAGGTTTCTTCATGATGGCACGCTAAGAAACACTGAATGTGTCAGTGACCTAAAATCATGCAGCGCGACGTGAACGCTGGAGCACGAACGGAGGAGAGAGGCCGACATGACACGCTCTCTGCCGTGCAAAAGTTCCAGTCGTGACCTTTTGTGTCACTTCCTGTGTGCAGAGACACTCATGCCCTGCAGATGTCTGCTTTTGTGCTGCAGGGCCGATCGGTGATTTAGGCCAGCGCTGAGGAGCGATTTTACACGACGTCAAAACCAAACATAGAATTATTTTTTCATATTTTAGACGTGCAGTAAAACACAATATACACGCCCCAGTCCACTTTCAGTTTTCACTATGATATTGGTGTAATTAGCTGCTACACTGTTACTACACGGTTAGCCATCTAGTTAGCTGTATTAGATTAGATGTGTTTCCATGTTAGCTTAATACGTTCTTTAACTTCCTGTGTGATTTCTGTCCATGTTTTAGATGCTCTAACGAATATTAAGCTAACACTTAGCTTAGGTGCTTCTTTGGCATCTAAAGCCCCGCAGTAAACCCTGTTAGCACGTGGTCACACCTGCCACCGTTTAGGTTTCAAAATCTGGGAGGTTATCCTGGATGTTGCACAGAGAATGATGCAATTAAGCACATAAAACGGGCACAAAGACGGCATCATGCGTATGCAACAGCACGACCAAACTGAACTGCTGCACGCAATCAAAAAGTCTGGTGAGGCAATAAACTGATGTAAACGTCCAACCGACTTTAAGTTCATTCTGTCTACTCTTCGTCTAAGTCCACTAAGACAGCATCATCAGTCCCAATATCATGTCAGTGTAAACTTACTCAGATCTCAGTCGCATACATGAGGTATTACTCGAGGCAGTAGATATGGCTGGTACTTGGTAACAGTGTCCTGTTGTGGATAATTTGCTTTCTGTTCAAAGCATTAAAAATAGTTTTTCATTTATTTTATTTCCAAACCACTATTATTAACTCATTGACTTGCTAAACAAGCAAAATCCAGCAGCACCAACGAGCCCGTTAAGCTCCAGAAATGCTGACGGTGCACTAACGAAGGCTGCGGCCAGGACAGAGTCCTCATGAAAGCAACTCTCACCATTTCTGAAATATCTTTTGACTTTGTTTGTGTGGTTATTGTTTATAATCACCAAAGGTTGTTTAAATTTAACCCTAAATATGGTTTAAAAAAACCTTTATGGTCAACTTCTGCCTCCTACCAAATAAACTCCCGTTGATTTGAGTGCAGGATTGTTTCTGTCACCCGAGTCTCTCTTATAAGATCTCTGGCAATAATGTTGTTAATCAATAATTATAAACCAGCTAACTATAGATGGATGAGAAAGATATGGTTTGTGCCACAGCTGCAACTAACAATCTGTTGTAAAGTTTTACGTTTGAAATAAAGAATTAGCGTCCTGCTACAGAAGGATGAAAGACTCTGAGGAAACAAGTCAAACAAAGTCCTCCAAGAACAGAGGGGCTAAAGTCAGTCCAGTCTGATGGAAGACGATTACCTAAAAACCTTCTTGAAAATGTTAACATTTAATGAACCATCTGTGTGTAAAAGTGATAATAAACAGCCAAGAGTTAGAGCCCAAGTGCAGTTTCAGCAGGACGTTACAAAGAAATGCTGCTGGTGTAAATCAGAGAAATTCATCAGTGCAACAAATCTGTAAAACAAACAAACAAACAAACAACACAAATACATGAAACAAATTGTCGGGTTCATCTAGAGTTAAAGAAGAAAAGAAGTCTTCTGTCATTTAATGGTTCTTCTGCAGTGAGAAGACTTTTCCATTATCTAATTGTAAAGACATTATCAATAGTGAAAAGGCAGGAATGTTTCTGAGAAAGCGGAACATGTTATGGTTCATGGTTTATCTGTAGTGTTTCTTCATTGCTTACTTTACTATAGTACAGCCGGGCACAGCTAATGTATTTCTCAGGAAGACTGAGAGAGCATAGACTGATGATGACGTCTCTAATCCAGGAGCAGGTGTCAGCACTTGAAGCGGTTCACTAATCAAAGCTGACAAAAACACCAATAAAGTTTGCTTTAAAAACCTTCAAGCCCCGCCTTTACTCCCAGGCTCTGTCTTTTATGAGATTCCCTCTGCTTCAGGCTGTAAGTAGCCAGGTCGTATTGACCGACTGCATGTCATTGACAATCTGTCATCTTGGGTAAGAGGAGGCGGCCTTAAAATATACGAGTGTTGGCCCGGGACTCGAACACATCAGTAAAAACCCTGCACACTCTAATACTGCCATATTACACGTATAGTAATGTTAGTTGGTATATAGACACAAATATCCTCCTTTAATGTAGGAAACCACAGTCTGAATGCACAGCACAAAGGAAACAGGCCTTCTCACAGGAAGTACCATGAAAAGCCGCATCTGAACCTGACTTGATTGTCACCTCCTCCTCTCTTTTTTTGCGTTCCAGTTCTCACCTTATGCTATGTGATTTCAGTCCCTGATGTCACTTCCTCTCTCACTGCTGTTTACAGCAATTAAAATCTGGGAAATCGTGAGCTTTAAAGCGAAGCACAAACACCTTAAAATAACGCCTTTTAAAAATAAACATGTAAGCGGAACGAAGTCGCAGAGACAAATAAAAAACAACTTTTAGTTTGCTTTGCTGAAAAAGCTGCGAATCGGCATGTTTGAGGCCGGTTTTCTGTCCACTCGATGTAAGCACTTGCCTCGGTTTACATGTTGGTTGAACCACCAAAGTTGTAATGACCTGTTCAGCATTTTAATCCGGTGCCCTGACATACAGAAAAACATCATTGAAAGAAGCATTTCTGGACCTAGCTGATAAACTGATTTGATAAATCTGTATTAAATCAGAATGTGTGTGGCCTCTGCAGAAGACACAGTCAGTCTGCGTCTGTATTCTCTACCTACAGTGTCCTGAGATGGTCCTACCGGGGCCTTCGATGTTAACATTTTATTGCAAAGAGGAGCTTCCTGGTTGTGGTGCCTTGCTTCACAAATTATACACAATGCATACACCACCACAGTGGATTTTAGGTCAGATAATCAAGATGCAAAGACGTGCAGACCTTCAGCTTTGTTGCAGAGTGTTTTTGCAACATCAGAACTTACAGTCTTTTTTAAAGAAGGTGTCCCATTTCCAGAGACTTAAAAGTAATCGGACAGGAAACTGATAAAAGATCTAGAAATGATTCAGAGACCAGTCAAATCAACAATCTTGTTCATTCTTTGAAAGCATGGATGCACTGACCAGCGTACCAACACCTAAAGTGGATGATCACAGAATTATTTCCATGGTTCAGAAAAACACCACCCAACACCGAACCAAGTCAAAGTCATTGTGAAGGCCTGAAATCAGCAGACGTCTTCATGAATGGAAATACAGAGTTTAAGGTGTTCCACTGCCTGCTGATTGGTCAGCTGATTGGTCAGCAGGCAGTGGTTTCCTTCCTGGACTTGCTTCAGACCATGGTTAAACCTGAACTCACCTTGCTTAGCTCATAAGCCAGCCTCATAATGGCCTCCAGGGTCATGTTTGGCCTTCAAGTGTAACCTTTGAACTGCCTAATGACTTTGAGAGTGCGGGATGAATTGGGCTGCTTTCATCTTAATTACATCGGTGTATCGCTCAGTCTGTCTTTCATTGGCTTCCCATCCGTGTACTCATGCTGTTTGTCTTGATTTACATTTTCACTAATGCACACAGCGGGCGCGGGGCATCAGTCAGCTTATCTGTAATTCTGATATCATCGCCCATTTTTCAGGCACAAACACAACATCTTGTTTGCAGTGTCTCTATGACAGTAATTGATTTTCAAAGCAGCTGCCTGGAAGTATTTGAATAGCAAATCCTGAAGCGTGGACTGCCTTCCTTCAGGATCAGGGATGCTGAAGGCTGGACGCCTCAAGGCTGCTGCTGTATTTACAACAACGCCGTGTTATCAGTGAAAGCCTGGATGGTGCAGGTTCACGATATTTCACGTAAGAGGGTGTTTACAGACAGCAGATGGGGGGACTCGCTCTCCTTTATTTTTTATTCTTTAAATCGGACTTTCTGTCCCAGTTTTTTGTAGCAAAGGGCCAGAAAATAGCAACACGATGATGAGACCACAGACACTGATGTCCATTTATGAACCTGCAGTTTGATTAGATTTATTGCAGCTGTCCTGTTGGGTTTTTGGAAGCAGAAGAGAATATATTACTTATCAGATATTCCATTAAAAATGCTCCCAAATGCATGATGGGAACAAGCCCAATCCACTTCTACTAGAGCTGCAATCCAATATTAATCACTGCAGCCCAACTTTAAGCCTCGGAAGGATCGAGATGGATCAGTTATAAACAAATTTACCCACCACACTGAAGCTGAGTTAAAGGGAGAAACTGTCCCAATGTGTTTATTCTTAGCTGGTTGATTTCTTCTGTAAAGTGGGATTTTTTTTAACATGGGAGTCAATGAGGAACGAGTCACTTTTTGTGAACTGGCTGTTAGAGAAACTGCAGTCGATGCTACCAAAACATTTCTCCATCACTGCTTTGCTCCACTTTTAGAGATCGTCTGAATTCCCGACTTTTACTGATGAGCATCAATATTAAATGCAGATTCTTAAAAGACTTTATTCTTGTTTTTGTAGCGCGATGATCCAATATCTCTAAAAATGGATGTTTGTCATCAGATTAAATGTTAAGAAACTCTGGAGCAGATATATACGGAGCATGGTGACAGGATCCGATCTCTTTCCTAAAGTTGCAAAGGGAGGATGGTTGGCGTTCGAGGCTCAGACATGAGCTCACAGAGTGCGCTGGTCCTGCTTATTGCTGCGTCTTGAATGAAGCTCTATCAGAAACGAGAGTGCCGCCTGGCTCTGAGAAACCGCCCAAACACAGAGAGGACAGGAACTTCCTCTGGTTTCTCTTTGTTCTGCAGCTCTTTGTCTTCACCCTGCTCGACGGCTTCTATGAAAACGGTTCATCGGCTGCAGGGTTGCCATGACTTTTAACCTCATCGCATTTCAAACACGGAGCCTCGAATAAAAGATCCCTCCTCTGACCACAGCATGTGCTCTTAACTGAGATAAACAAAGAGGATTCAGGAGTGGTTCAGGCTTGGGTGCAGAGACAGTCTGCTTTTGTCCACAGAGAAAAATGCTTCATGTTCAAAAGCTTTAAACAGACTTCCAGGACCTGTTTGCTAAATTGATTATTGATTTAGAAACTACTTCCCTCTGTTTTTCTCAGTGTCTGTGATTATTCAGACTGTCCTTCAAAACATCCCAGAAACCCTAAAACAAACAATCCTCAGATGCAGACCAGCAGGTCACAGCTTTACAAAGATCCTCTTTTAGAGAGCGATATCACTTCTGAGTAAATTCAAAGGACCAAATTTAATCAGATTTCACTCACTGGTTTCGTCTTGTTTGAATACGACTCTGGAGGAAGGAGGGAAAAACAGGCAGACCTTTGTCTGGCTCTCGGTTTCATTTTCCTTTGTGCATTGCAGCTCGTGTGTGCACAGCTGGATTGGTGAGGAGCCGGCTCATCGCTGGGGATCATTTGTTGTAACGAGCCCTTTGGCCTTGCCTGCCACCTACGACCGACAACAGCAGAGGTGTTACTGAACATGTGTAAGCCTCAAACCCTCAAAATTAGAGATAGAGGGTGAAGCTGCAAAATTAGTGATTGTGGGTATGAGTGTTGGGTTTCCTGCTGTTTGTTTAAAGCGCATGGGAGCCACATCTGCTCAGATCAGCACCTCTGGTCACATCACCCCCACAGATCGAGCCTGCGCTTCCTACTAAAACCACAACATGCTGCTTTTCTCTCTTCTGTTCTCACGTTTGGACCGATCTAACCAACTTCCAGCAGGGGGCGACTCTTCTGGTTTCAAACAGATCTGATTGAATAGACGTCTATGAGAAAGCGACCCTGCTTCGTACTCAGTTTACGACCTTCGTGGAGCTCATGGTCGCAAGTTGTGTTTACCACGTGATGTTTACTTTGTAAACTGTGGTTGTTATGGTGGCGTTTTCAGATGAAACATGAAGAACAGTGATTTTGGGAACCCAAGAATATTCAGCCATGACCACCAACAGGAGGACTACTTATGTGGAATTACATCATGGCCATCAAAAGAATCTCATCACAGCAGCAACAAAGCTTTAAAACCACACAGACATCACCTGCTGCAGCTTCTATTGTATTATAGTCTGGTCTGCTTAGTGTGAACCACCATCGGAGTAAAATAATGTTACCTTGTGATTGGCGTATTGGCGTGTGTTCCCTTAGAATAAAAATCCAAAATGGAGTTTCCTGGCGTTTGCTTCGTCCACCAGTATGGAAGACGTCGACTTGCAAACACTCAAACTACTCTACAAATATAGTGTCCCTTCAAAGTAAAAGCTGTACCTTTTGAAACGTGTTGGTTGCAACAGTAAGGCGTAACTTTTACTTGGAAGGGAAACGCTCTCTGTTTCCAGGTTATATGTTGGCAGATAGGTTGGTGTGTTTCGTGCAAACTATGAGTGACTAAAGCAGTCGCAGGGAAGCTTTTAAGCTGGCAACCTCCAGAAACTACTTGACAACCAGTTGGAGAATAACATTTTTCCCAAATGACTGCTGGACGCTCTCAGTCCTAAGATTGAAAAAAACCCGACTTCATCGAACCAACGAGTTTCCTGGTTTCTAACACACAAACAGACCATCGTTTATATGTGATCTGTGGTGAGCAGTCAGGCTAACGCAGACTGTCCCTGCAATGAATTTACTTGTTGTTTAAGCACAGGAAAAACATCCAGCGCTCAGAAAATATCTGCATGTCTGCTTTTTCAGTGCAGCTTTTCACACTGATGATGTGATTTCACTGGGCGAATTTGCAACATTAATGTTTTCAAACCAAGTTAGATTTTTTGGATCTGAATAAGCAGATCTGACCAATCAGATCACTGCATCGATCGGGTCGATCGGCTCTCTGAAATGATTTTTTCTCCACCGCCTCAGAAATGGTCTCAAAATCCAACCTGGAAACCAGAATTTGCGTTTCTTACTTTACTTGTTCAGAAGCATCAGGGCGCGGCTCGTCAGGGCTCGACGCTGTGCTGTTTTTTAATATGCACTCGACACATATTTAAGTCTTAAAAACCTCAGTCGGGTTCTCAGTATCAACGGTATGACGACATCCTGCTGATTTACTTTTGAATGTTTCTTCTCCTTCAAACCCAAAATACAATAAAAAATGTGTATGTCATTCACAGGAGGGGGCGGGAACAGAAAAGGAAAGAGCAAGAAGTGGAAGCAGATGCTGCAGTTCCCACACATAAGTTTGTGCGAGGAGCTTCGACAAACCATAGGTGAGCTAACGCCGCTCTCTCTCTCAGAGCAGCACCTTTATCTCATTTGACGTGGACGCCTTTGAAACACATCGTATCCATGGCACCCTTTGAATACCCCCTCAGTCATCACCGCTGGTACCTCAAACTCGACATGATTAGACTTGCACAAAAAAACATCGAATTAAGAAATAGAGGAGATAAAGGAACTATTACCATGGAAAACACAGTCTGTGATCATGCAAAACACAAGAAATTATTTAAGTGGGTAATTGTGCAATAATATATTAAGAACTGAAAGGGAAGAATCTGTAGCTGTGCAGGTGGATTATTTACGATGTTTTTAACATCATGTCATTCTTTGATTTTGATTTTTCACTGTTATCATGATTACCGGCGTGTCCTCGTCCTCCGAAGGATGCAAATTATTGATTTATAAATAAAGTTTCATCTGTGGGGAAACGAGCAGTAACCAGCTGGGCTGAAACTCTGGACACAAACTGCAGTTCCACCAACGCCCACTTGGCGTGACACAATCCCTCATTGACTGTATTTAAAAGATGGACGTAGCCATCGTTAAGTCACTTATCGGGTGTGGACTTTTCAGTCGTTAACATCAACATTTAATCAGCAGCTACAGGCCGTGTCAGAGGCCACGCCCCTACCCTAAAGCCCTCCCAGTATAGCTCCAGGGTCATAAAAAAGTCTCCTGCTGCAGTCATTATGAAAACTGTCCACAGAGACCTAACTGTGTCTGCACCGGGCTGTTTGTTAAAGAATTGTGTGGGAGTTATATCTTAAAATGTCTTTAGTGAGAAGCAGATGACTCCGCTTTACTGGGGAAAAACCCCTAAAAGACGTCCAGTTTTAGATATTAATTTATGAATTGCTGCACAGCACGGCTCTGTGTGTTTCTCAGTTTTGTGGCTCATCTAAAGCCTGAATTCAATCCCCTCATTGTTTCAGAAGATGTTATGCTTTCTAGTGTCTCTCTCCGTGTCTTTGCACTCTGGTATGGTGGCCCCGAGGCTCAAAACTCTTTAAGAAAGCAAATAAAGTAGAGAACACACTGTCAGACACACGGCTGCAGTGAAACATGAGCTACTCATCCTCAGTATTAAACATGACATTTCACTGAGGGAATATGATCAGTGTTGATTTTTCATTTCCTCTGTATACAGCAGCAGCGGTGGTGGCAGCTTCCTAATTCTGTACAGAAATAGACTCTCATTCATCCACATGGCTGATATTATCACCAGCAGACCTCAGGTTGTGTACAAAACGGCAGAAAATGGATGGCACACTGTCCTGTGATCACAAAACTGTTGCTCATCAACAATTAGTTGCAACACATAAACCTCCATAAATCACAAATGATTGAATAAATGAGTTGTTGCATGTGAATAACAAACTTTAACAGTATTAAGGCTAAGTTTTAGTTTTTAAATGCGAGATATCTCTGCTGTGAGAACTGATCGGAGTGGATATGCTGAGGAAGAAGTTTATTGTGAGAGGGAAACGACTCTTTCCAAGGTCAACAGTGACCCTTCACACTCCAACATCTCACTTCCAACCACTTTGGATATGATCCATGACATTGTGCTTGCATTCACCTCATTTGTAGCAATAACTGTGACTTTGTCTCACAGTTTTTAACCGGACGGTTGGGAAATTGCTTAATGCTGATTAATGTAGAATAGAATAGAATAGAATAGAATAATCCTTTAATTGTCCCACAACGGGGAAATTTGGTTGTAACAGCAGCCAAAAAGACACATATACAAACAAACAGGACACAGAACAGAAACGTACACAATTTTCTTACATATTTACATCAAGGACAATGGTCACTATAAACAGAGAGTACTGTACAGTTATTAAATAAAATAAAACTAGCTACAGATAAGATGTGTCTGGCAGAACTTTCATGCCGAGCGTAACACTGAAGTGTTTGCTGTCGTTGCTCTTCATTTTCATACATTTCCATTTGTGTAGAAAACATTTCCCTCCTACAGGAACTAGACTAGTTTAAATTTAGACCAGTTATCAAATAAAAGTTATATGAGCTCCATGGAGCCCGTCGATCGACCTGCAACTTTTATAAGCAGAAGGCTCTCGATGATTTGAGATGACCCCCCCATCTCCGCCACACGTTCATGCCGATGTCAATAATTAGGATTTTAGGGTTCATCTACTTGCCCAAACCCCACTTTAGCCCCACGCTGACCCCCACTTTATCCACATGCACATGGTAGTGGTCAGGTTGTTGTGCATGAACCTCATGATTGTTGTATATTTTGTTGGAGTTGTGAACTTTGTAACCATGTTATATGGAAGGTTTTGGAAACTGTTGCAGAATAAACTGAGAATGAAAAACAGTTGCCCTCCAGTCCCCCAAACCAAGACTCACTTTTGAGATGACAGTTGACGTCTTTTGTAATCGCCAGGCTGTCACTGCTTCCTGTCCAAAACACCGAGACTGTGGATCAAGCGTTGCTACAACTTCTGTTTTTATGCGTCCTTTACTTTTTGAAGTTGTGTTCTCAGAGCTGCAGCTGCCATGTTATAAAAATGTCTTTTACATTCAGGCAACAAGCAGCGACAATCTGCGCGAACTTTAATAGCATGCTGTTCATTGAAAAGTCAAACCTGCGATGGGTCTGAAAGTGTGTGGGTGGTATGAAGACAAAACGCTAGTGTTGCTCAAGTACTACCACAGAGGAAACTGTGGCGCCTGCAGAAAGAGGAAGCAGCCTGTTTTTTTTCTACTGTTTCAACCAACTGATTACTTTCATTTTAACTGGTGACTGGTTGGAGAAATAAAATTTAGACTCACTCAGGAAAAGATCTGATCTCTACCTGAGACCAGACTCAGAGATAATCGTTGTTGTGCTTTGTCATTGGTTGCACTTAGTTTTTTACAAAATAAAATTAAAGGTCAAAGCAGCGAGCATGTTTTTCTCTACGCCTGGCTGGTTTTCTCCAGGTGCTCAGGTTTCCTCTTCAATCTGAAGTCGTGCATGTTAGGTCATCTATCTGCAATCATGTAGATTACAGATAGATAAAACTCGCACACAGCAGTTTTTTCTAAAGAATAAAGTCCTGTGTGAATGAATGACGGTGGTTTGTGGTGTAAAGAGCTTTGAGTCAGCTCAAAAAAGTGCAGGTCCACTGACTGTCTCACATTTTGGGGGTAAGAAGCCTGTGTGCATGTTTACTTCAGAAAGCATGAAGTAGAATGATGCAGGCACTGTAACGTCACTGAAACCTCGGTGTTTGCACTGTCATGTTGGATTGTTGCACCCAGAAGTGACCATATTTGGGCAACTGTGCAACACAGACAAAGACATCTGCTAATTAGCGCCAGCTAATAATCGTCTACAAATTCACTCACTTATATTATTGGTTCAGTAACTTGTTTGAAAAGCCCCAAAAGACACGATGAGCTCAAACATGGTTCCTGTCAAACTTTAAGCTTGGAGCTGGGCTGATGACTTGTTATAAAACTTAATATGGCTCGAGGCACAGAGCGGCGACAGGTGGGCAAGCTGGACTAAAGTACAGCACATGTTTGTTACTGGTAAACCAAAGTTCACCAAAGAAGTCAAGGACTACACATACGCTCAAGTCTTACAGGTTTCTATTGCTTAATACATCCATTCACCAGCTCCCGGGGGCATGCTTCCAGGGTCGTGTTCAGTTTACTGTTACTGTTTTGGGAAGTTCGTGGAGCAGTTCAAAAAGACAATGAAAGCACATGAAGCTAACTGAGCTAAAATGTCAGGACATTTTCCAAAGCTGTACTTTGCTCACATGTATCAGGAAACAGTCTGATCCAGATGTGTTTTCACTACTGGAAATACTCAATTTGGTTAAAGCCAGGGTGGCACCTGAGTAGAGCGTGCAAGAGACAGAAAACATATTTATTTTGCTTGTAGGGATGGTCATGATTTTTGAATATTCAAATAGTCATTCAAGACGTCTCCGGACTCAAAATGGGCCTTTGTTTATGCACGTAAGCACAATCGGTCCGATAGTTGAGCCATTTGGTAAACAAAACTCTGCATGATTCAGCAACAGCAACGACAATGTGACACGTTTCATCACTCAGGTTTCCCCAAGCGTATACCACAGGTTCCAGTCCAGAAACATCCCTGTCTCAATAACGTGTTCGGGCTTACCCCATTTACTAATCACAGCGTGGACTCTTCATCTTTTCTTTTTACCAGATTAACATTCCCGTCCACACAGATACGTTCACACTGTGTTTAACACCGGAAATGCCAAGGCGGTCGTTTTAAACCCTGTTTAACTCTCATCGTCAAAAGGAAGAGAAAGTATAGCTAGAGCTGCAGAGGGCGTCGTTTTGACCCCTACACATTCATATAAAACCACTAGAGCAGGGAGTGCGAGACTGAGTGGGTGGAGGACCGGTGCAGAACTGAAGTAGCTGAAGTCCAGAGTGTGGAGAACTAAACGGAGCAAATCCAGAGCGGCACCCAAACGTATGTCAGGCCTGAAGAGGTGAAGCTGAGACGGCTTCAGGTTTGATGATCAGAGGCAGATGATAAACTTTGACTGTTCTGCTTTTACAGTAATTATTTAAAATGTGTTGAAGCAGCTCTGAGGTCAGCTCTGTTTTTACACCACCTTCATTTTAATACAGCTAACCCCACAATTCATGTTCTTCTTCTTTCATAACTCCATTTGTAGTTACTGTGCTTTGTTTAACTCTTTGTAGTTTAGTCGAACGTGTTTGTGTTAAATCATTGATGAAACCTTTAAAATCAACCTTAAATAATTATTTGGCCGAATCTTACTTAAAATTAGAAAAACAGTTGAAAGGTAACAACTTGTCTTTAGCATCCGTGCTGTTGTTACAGGACAGGCTCAGAACGGCCCCTGGCACTTCCAGTGTGGTAACCTCGGTGGGTAATCAACTCATGCAGCTCTTCCATATCATTGTCCAAACACCTCACATTCCACGTGACGATGGCAGGAACAGACTTCCTTTTAGCTGCGAGTAGCCTCTGCTCGGGGACTACGGGCCATCGTCGGGTGACGACACTCTGCCTCCAGAGTAAACTGGAAAAACACCAACAGGAGCAGCTGTAACGGCCGTCAGGCTCAGAGCAGCACCAGGACATTATTGATATTATTAATAGAGCAGTTGCCGATATTTCAAATGAAATAGAGGCTAATATGAATATATCTGAAGCGGTGGCGTTCCCTTTGGTTAGGCTGTGGCAGGAGAGGCAGCAGCTTATTGAATAACGTGACCACTCTGTTTCCAGCTCATCTGCTGATTTTCCTAATCATCACTGCATCTGGCTTCTTTTAGACACGTACTTAACATAATTAAAGACTTCCTGCTGATGTGAAAATATAAGGAAATAAAGATGAGCCGTTTCACACTCGAGGTGCTGCTTCTTTTGTTTCCCTGGAAGGGCCGATGCAAATAAGTTTGGATTTGAATGAGTTCAGTCAAACACACACAGGAAGTTAGAAGCTCAGCACTAAAACCACATACAGTACGGTTTGAAATGCTGATGTCCCACAGAGGGGAGCAGAGGTGCTGCAGGGCTGATAGGCCAGAAGGAGGAAAGTAAAAACAGAGGATGAGAACGTGAGCCGACAGACGAAGAAGGAAGTCACGATTCATCCTCGAGACTTTTTTGTAACCAGAAGAACGAAGACGAGTGGGAGGAAGATATTCAGGAGACTCTTTTTCCTCTCATCCCCTGATACGAACATCATTTATTGTTATGTAATTATGCCGCAAGCAACGTGAGACATTTCTATGTTGCACAACAGAGATCTTACAGATGTTCTCCCTTTGTTACAACACATTTCACCAGCACCAATGAAAAACAAAAAACTGAAGATTGGCCCTGCACTGCACTCGGACATGTGCAGTGCATTCGCAGGCTGGTCTGAAATGCAGCAAAACACAAAGTGTGTTTTTCTGTCTGTTTGTGCCCCGGTGACTCTGCTGTTCGCTGAACCTGAGAAACACGTGCAGGGAGTTTCACCGCACGGCCTCCTCTGCACAAATGAAAGCATCTGTAGTCTCGATTGATGCTTTCTCCTCCGCCTCCCCCTTCCCCTCCTCCTCAGTCCTCATAAGAGGCCATTAGAGTAACATGATATTACAGTAAAGTAGGTCCACACTGGTTTCAGTGTTCAGCTGCTGAATCATAGGAATATGTTTATGGTTTAAATAGAACCGAGCAACCCAGAGAGAGGAAGAGGGAACCGGCTGCTTCGTCAGGGTGGTGATGCTGTAATCATGCAGCAACTTCCAGGGCGATAAAATAAAGTATGGTAACTGCTCTGGTTCTTTTAAAGCACTTTTCTACTCGTCAAAGCACTTTGCACAACTTGCACAACCAGCACTTTTCTATGTAAGTGCTAATATCTAAGATTCATAGACATTGATAATCAGGGGTTAAGTAGGATTTAATGAAAATAATATTTTTTATTGTGCTGCTGCTGCTCTGAGGTTTACTGCTTCCTTTTACCAAATACATCCTACAATATATACACTCACCATCCACTTGTTCAACTGGTCATTAACACAGACATCCAATCACACGGTGGGAGCTCAAGATGACCTGCTGAAGTTCAGTCTGAGCCCCACAATGAGGAAGATTTCCCTGACTTTGAAGACGAGCTGGTTTGAGTATTTCAGACGCTGCTAATCTGCTTGGATTTTCCTACCAAGCTGGTTTGAAAGGAAGGAAACAGTAACTCTGGCTTTTTCTGCTGACCTTTCCTCCTGTTGGTTATTGATAGTTGTTCAGCTCGTTCTAGAACAAACTGGTGCACTTAATATCAGTGTGACGCTGCATAAAGTGATGGAGGCACTCTGTCGTGCTTCGGTCTGGATGGAAACTCACTTTCACTGCAGGGCCTTCGAAGCCAACAGGACACCCGACAGAGGCCTCTTTGTTTTCTGCGTGTTAATGTACAGCATGTTCTCTACAGCCCTGGATCTCCATTCATGTATATCACAACTCCTATCATGTCTCAAAACGTCCGTAATCAGCCATAATGAGATAATGATTATTCGGAGAATTCCCAGAACTTTGAGATGCAAGCGTCTGATACTGCCTAAGTAACTTTATGAACTGTAATGAAGTAATTTATGTCCCTTTTGTAAAGAAAACAGTGGGTTTGTAGATATGAAGACTTGGAACGGTCTTTTTCTCGTCTTTCTCTCTTTCGTGTCCTTTGTCATCCACAGATTTATTCCCTTTGCTGCACACTTAGCTTCTCTGTTCTCTCTGCAGCGGGACTTAAGTGGAACATCAGAGAGAGAAGAGATCATTAGAGGAGAGGAGAGCGGGACAAAGGGCAGAGCAGAGACAACTAGAGCAGAAAATCTCAAAGTAGGATGAAACAGAGGAGAACCTGACGGAACAAGGCATCAGTAACCATCAGTCAGTGGGTCATCAAAAGGAAATGACTCAGCAGAGTAACAATCGAAGGGGCGCGCCACCCGAGTTATGTTCATCTACTGAGCCGGGCAGGGAGACAAAAAGATGACACGGACTACATCACCCACAAAGCAAACAGCATCTTTTTACTCCTGCAGCTGGTTTTATGAATGAAACTTCAGTCTGTTGGTGTAACTTGGCGATTAAATCGACAACCCTGACACGACGCCTCTGTCAGATAAAACTCAGGTTTAGAGTAAGCCAGTAGTTTGGATTAAAACGCTTCACAGCAGTAACAACGCTCACTGACAAATGTCGACACAAGAGGCTGAAATCTAACAAGCTTTATTATTATATATGCAGATGACACCCTGCTGTAGCTCGGCATCTATTGAAGTCAGTGTGTGATGCACTGGGTTAAGGATTCAGTTGAACTGGGCCAGTGTTTGGGCCTGACAGCGATACAATATTCTGTCCGTTTGTAACGATTTGATTTTGGTCTCAGTTGCTGAATGGTTACAGTTCAAAGAGTCGCAACTTTACGTTATCGTGTCTTTTATTCCATATTCACTGTGGAACCAGAAGAGAATGATTCCAGTAACACTGATGTCTGTTTACGTGAGCCGTTCGAGGCTGTGCTGCTGTTGTAGCGACAGTCACATGTACACCAAAAACAAAAACATACTCGCATGAGGAGGCTTTAGATTGATATCTGGGGTCGTTTCAGTTCATCTGTCCAGCTGTGTTTGAGGGAAAAAATAGAAACGCTAACAAGGAAACGTGGATTTGCATCTGAGACTCGTACAGATGCAAAACAACCCAGGAAGCTTCACGCACAAGCAAATGTGATTCACTGACGATCGGGGCGGTCGGCGTGAGAGACGAGGAAAAGAGCGAAAAGGTCAGACTGATCAATGCGACACTTCAGCAAGAGAGGTGTACTCCTCCGTCAGTCACAGGATCTCCAGTGCTCACTGAGGGAGGCCTGCTCCTTTATTCCTATAAGAAAGTGTGCTGCCTCTTTAGCATTTACATTCAGTCTTTCACAACAGTTCCTGCCTCACAAATGTGCTGAGCATGTTTCCTTCCTCAGAAAACATTTTATAACCTCCATTCTCTACATGGAGAAATAAGCGTCCATCTGACTTTCATTTTCTAGAGCCTTCTAATAATGCAGTACATCAGAAACAACAGTAATAATAAGATAATAAGAGCACATTTGGTGCCGGCTCACAGCATAACAGGGAACGACACTGATCCATGGAATAATCAAATACCAGCATATTTGCATAAACCTGCAGTTTTGCTTGCAGGAACTTTATTATTTATGTTATAAAAAGTCAGCTTTTATTTAGAAGGAAGTAAAAATGTTTGGGAAAGAAAAACTGTGTCGAAAGCAAATTTCATCTGATGAATTTTCTACGTTGTAAATAGTCACAGGGTATAAGGCGTGCTTAAGGTTGCGTGCGACTTTGTACTTCCTGTGAGGGTCTGATTTAATTTGAAGCTTGAAGTTTGTTATAGAAAAGAACCCAGAGTTTGTGTTTAGATTGTGACCTTTGGAGTGGGTGTTGGATGGATCTGGTTGCAGTTTTTAACAGAGCTCTGAAAGTTGCTTCCTGAGCTTCTGAAGCTCTGAGGATTAAAAATGATGGAAAAAGATGTTAAAAAGCACCAAAGTTAAACTCATCCCTGTCCTTCAGGGGCCTCAAAGACCTCTACACACCAAACATCTTTCCTGCATTTGGACTCGCCTATTCTTAATCCAGCCTTTTACTCCACCGGAGTTTGCTGGATGAAGCTCGATTGATCAGATCCGATAAACAGATCCGATCAATCAGACATCAGTGTGCTCGCTTTGAGGTTTATTTTCTGCATAAAGGCGTTTATGTTACGCAATCAGTTTGCATCTGAAAAGTTTTGCGTTGCTCCTTCGCAGCACGCTCAGTGTGCAATGGGCTTAACCTGAGAGCATTCACAGACTGATTCTGGATTAAATAACGTGCACGTTTGTGTCCAGATAAACGAAGTATGTGAGAATTGTTTCTTCCATCAGTGTAGGCAGGCCTCCTGTAAAACAGTGCCGGCGGTTTGATTCAGATCTGTGTAACGATGACCTCGCTTGCCTCCGTGTCTCTGCAGAGAAGGACTACAGCAGCCTCTGCGAGCGGCAGCCAATCGGACGGCTGCTCTTCAGGCAGTTCTGCGAGACTCGAGCCGAGCTGAAGCGCTGCGTCAAGTTCCTGGACGCCGTGGTAAGCAGAGCCGTCTTCGTCTGACCTCTTCTCTTTGTGTGCCTCAGCATCTTTCTCTGCAGGGTTCAGACTGTCCTGTAAGCCCAGGGTTTATCAGCCTCCCACGTACGCATTAACGTGAAAACAACGTGACCAATCAGAGACGGAGAGGTCAGCTGACAGCAGAGAGGAACAGACACGATTAAACTGTATTATTAGAAAACTGTTTCTGAGTTTAAACAATACAGACTGAAAGTATCATCTGAGGGTTTGTGTGGCAGGAAAAGTGTGATACAGCTGTTTATTAATGAGTGTTTGCTTTAAGCTGTGAGGTCAGTATGACTGCAACAGTGAAAGAGGCTGACTGAGTTAGTACACTTATCAGTGTGTGCAAGGATCTGACATTTAACTACAGCTTGTAATTAATCAGTTAGATTAATGTGTTGTTTAGATGTGCTTCAGGCAGTTTGAAGACCTCATTGTTCAGTGCTGTGTGAGGAGGTGGAGGAGGTGGAGGAGGCGCTCCTGTAAGAAACCCTGGGTCATTCCTGTCATTGATGCTGTTAGGGAACGAGGCAGTGATTTCTGTACTGCTCTCTAAACTGCACCGGGTGTAACATCGTTATTTAGTAGCTTTAATACAAGCATATGACAGGAAATGAGGTAGAATATACAGCAGGCCTTTAACAGGAAACAAACACTTTGACATTTAAACGCTGTGATTATAGCACTACATGCACAATATTCACTCACTTTTAGCTGATTTTTGGCCTCCAGCGACTCACATTGATAAAGGAAGTTATCAGCTAAATGCTGCTCTCAGTTTACAGCAGGAAGTAACACACAGTAACAGGGCACGGTAAAGTGGCCTATTTATGCTTTTTTTCTGCTGTGATACATAAACAGTTTTTTCAGGATTCGAGTCGCCCAAAATAAATGCACATGTGCCCCAACTGTCCAAGCAGGCCAACGCCGAGCTGTGGGAAAATGTTCTTTTTTTCTCCGGGTGAACGGACCCTTCCAAAAGCTGATTGGCGAGTTTAATTACCCTGAATGCCCAAATGGAGCACTTGAAGATGAGGAGGAGGAAGTAGGGTTTAATATCTGTTTAATGAAATACCGGAACTCTTGACTTCTGGGAACAATCTGCGTCACTGAGTCGCTCTTTCCTACCTCCCATGCTGTGTCCCCGTCACACACACACTCCGGTGGGAATGAAACAAAGTGTGAGGGAAGCATTCCTGAAGTGAGCGGAGCGAGTTACGACTCGTTTACTGCAGCAGATGGGGTCACACAGTGTGTTTCTGTATCTAAAACCATTACAGTGGGGACATTTCTGCTTTATGAGGACATTCAGAGTGGTCCTCACAACTTCAGGGACCAGACGCAGTTTAAAGAGCCAGGTTCGTCAGGGGGAAGGTTTGAATTAAGGGTTTAGCCGGGAATCCTGATGTTCAGGTTTTTTAGTCATGAATTTGTTGATGATTTTTTTGAACGAGGACTTTCTGGGGACCACGACTTTCTTGGTGCCTCTGTGTATTACTTCATCACTGTCATCTATGTTTATCCTCTGGGGATATGCATACAAATTGAATATTAATCTACCAAATTATACTGGAAATATTTTGGTTTGAACCACTCAAAAGATGAAAAGGAGCACAAATCAGCATCAGGAAGTTGTTTTGAAGTTTAAAGAATTGAGGGGTCGTCCTCCGGAGACCACAGATTTGTAGATGTCCCTACGTGTTAAATATCAGTAATTCATCACTGTCATCTGTGATTATCCTCTCGGGATGTGTTTACAAAAATCCAGTCCATGTGATTACACTCAAGATATTTCAGTTTTATAGAGCCGCTGCATGTTGTCTTGAGTTGAGGGTTCATTCCCTGGGAAATCTATCCAGTCAGTGCAATAACAAGTTTGAACAAGTCCAAAATCTTAAAATCTGATCTGAAACCACCTGCTGGTGATACGGTAAAGTCAGAGGATAATCAGTGTTTGTAGGGTTCACTCTGCAGAGACCATGAATCTCTGTGCAAAAGTTCATAACAAATGAGGGTTTGAAGCATAAAGAGCTCTTTGACCTGTCAGACAGTATCACACTCAGAACAAAAACAAACATTATTCAGACAGGAAGTGTGGGATTATTTTATATTAACTGTCCTGGTTCATGGCTAATCCTGTCTGAGCTTAGGTAAGGGCAAGGGTAAGTCAAATTTCACCTGCTAATATGGGAAAGTAGTAAAAACAAATGAAAGCTGTCAGGTTGTAACTGCGGAGGCTCATCAGGTTGAGGTAATGTCAGATTAACCGTTTAAGCCTGCATTTCTTTAAGTTTTGCCAATTTGGTGTTATTAACAGTAGAAATGATTTGTTAAAGTGGATCAGGTAATGGTTGCAGTCCTATCTGCTGAGGTAGAGGAGGTTAATGAAGGCAGTCTGCTCTGCTCAGCTGACTCCAGTCTGATGGCTTTGCAGTTTTCAACTCGCATTCGAAGCAATTATGCTCCCTTTTACCCCACAACCGCTTCCCGTCTCGTCTCTGAGAGCCCTGCGAGAGGACGAGATGGAGAGGGGAAAATGAGATTTGAACCGTCTCCGCTGTCACTTAGCATTAGTTTACAGGCTCTCGCTGCCAGAGGGGAGAGGAAGCACTTTGGGGTTTTCCAGTCAGGCTCAGTTTACTGCAGGTCATTCACAGGGAGGAGTAGATGCAATCGGTTCGGGTGTGGGGGAGGAGGGCTACAAAAAGTCTTCAATTAACTCATAAAGTGGGTTTTCTGAAGCCGAGAGGAGGCTGCAGGGGACACACACGAAGCTGGTAGTTCAGCTGAGCAATCATTCAATAGTATGGGCTTTCAATACTGTCATCATATATTCACAGTTTCATCAGATCCAAATTAATGACTGAGTTATGTTTTTAAATGAAATGACATCTAGTGGTCATATGCAGAAATGCATGTAAAAATGAGCTTATGTGGAAAAAAAAAAGAAAAAAAAAAAAAAGAGTTCACTTTAACCCAAACACTTCTCTAACTCTGTTTAGATAGCGCTATATAAATGCAATCCATTATTATTAGTCAGGTGTTTTGATGACAGGATGCTAAAAAAAATACAGCTAGCAGCAACATGGTAAAACCCAAATAAAATAAATGTTTTTAACCACATTTTTCTGGCAATGCTGAAACTGAAAACCACATCCTGGTACTCTTCTCTTTGTGAAGGTCTGGCAGTGTCACATTGTAGTGCAGAAATTCTCAAAACTCCTTAGTTAGCTTGAGATGCCAGAAACTACCTTGTTTGTCTTAAGTGCTAAAAACTCTTTAGTTAGTTTAAAATGCTAAAAGCTACCCAGTTAGCATCAATTGCTAAAAACTACTTAGCCTCAGAAGCTAAAAGCAACCCGGTTAGCATCAATTGCTAAAAACTACTTAGCCTCAAATGCTAAAAGTAACCTGTTTTGCGTCAATTGCTAAATGCTACTTGGTTAGCATCAATTGCTAAAAACTACTTGGTTAGCATCAGTAGCTAAAAGCTAATTGATTATTGTTAATTGCTAAGAATTACTTGGTTAACCCTAATTACGAAAACGACTTTATTTCAAGTGATTAAAAAATACTCAGCAATAATTGATAAGTTACTGAGTTTGCCTCAAACATTAAAATTGACTTGCTTGGATTTAATGCTAAAAGCTACCTGTGTAGGTTCAGGCGCTAAAGCCTTCTTGGTTAAACTTTCTTCGTACTAAGAAATACAAAGGCCCTAGAACATAATGTCACAAACAAAAAGTAAACTCAGGTCATGGCAGTAAATGAATTCACTGAGATAAGTTGAGCACAGTTTTGTCCTCAGATTGTGTTATTTGAGTATTAGCGCCTGCTGACAGCATGCTGATGTGTGCGTTTCTCTGCAGGCGGATTACGAGGTGACGCCGGATGAGAAGAGGAAGGAGTGCGGACAGGAGCTCATCGAAAAATACTTCAACCCAAAGGTACTTTCTGATGTTTCCTGTCAGGTCTGACATGGTTTTATTTTTATTAGGATGATATCTGTTAGTATTTTTGTTTATTGCCCACATGTACAGGATCAGAGATAGCTCAAAGCTCATTTCCCTCTGAAGCAGGAAGATATAGAAACAAGCCCAAACTGAAGACCAACGACCATCAAATGACCAAAAGGTTTCCACTGGCTTTTGGTCATTAAATGTGTCACAAACATAAAATATCTACAAAAATCACCTGAAAAGTGTCCAAACTGTGATGTTTAAAGAAAATTATTGCATTGGACGATCTTGAATTTGACAACAAAACATCAGTTTTGTTGTCAAAGTAGCAGAGGAGCTCTGTCGGAGTGATTTAAACTTTTATTAATGATGCATTCATTGACAAAAATATCAGACCAAAAGTCGTCAAATCTTTTCCATGTTTTACATTGTTTCTGTCTGTCGGTACCAGTGTGCTGTGACAGTGTGCACTATAGATTTATTTTATAATTTTATTCAAAATACATGTAAATTATTAAATTAATAAAACTCGTCATCACAGCAGACTGAATAGAGTCACTGAGTTTTGGACAAAGTGCTAAATTTATTTGTATTTTTTAGTTTTTTACTGTTATTATTTTTTCAGCCAGTTTTGTAGCAGACGGTTCGACTGTCTTCTGTTAAATGCCCCCACTGTGGTTGAATTTTAAAAACACCTGCCTCTAGAGCGTCCCTGAACGCATCACTCAGGAGGAAGCGCTCAGTCCGGCTCGTCAAGAAGGAAATCTGATGGAAAATCAGATTTAATCAGCTGATGATGGATGATGATGGGAGCAGAGCCGCTCATTGGCTGACCTTATGATGATGTAACTACCTGCAGTCCTGAGGCCTGAACTATGAAGGAGGGTTTGTGAGGTTCAGGATAATCCTGAAGTTTCAGTGTCATGAAGGTGGTTCACTTCTCAGCAGGCGAAGGTTATGTTTGACATAAGAGATCACCGCCTGCTGACCAATCAGATCTCTGTGTTTGATAGTAAGAGGGTCAAAAGTCTTTTCTCTCTACCTCAGGTGTTTCCAGGCCAGGTGAGATAGGTAGTCTGATGCCTGACCAGCATCTGTGCTTCTGATACTCTGATTGGTCATTGCCTGTGTCAGGATCAGTGAAGCCAGATAACAGAAAGAAATCCTGGCCTCGCCTCGTAGTTCAGGCCTCGGTTCAGGCTGAAGCTCCGCCCTGATGTTTCCTGCTAATTCTGTGTGAGCGCGAACGTGCAGGTCTGAACCTGCAGACGAACACAAACACCTCCCAGCTCCGTCTCAAACCTCATCCGTCCGGCTCTCTCTGTCAGAGTTACAGTCGGAGCTGATTCACTGTTTTCACCTGGATTTCATGTGTTTTTTTTCCCTGTGCAGTCAGAGGACCACGTGCCTGAGGTGGAGGAGGCCATGATGGCTCAGTGCACAGAGAGGCTGCAGCAGGAGGCCTGCAAAGACCTCTTCAAGGACTGTACCAAGTAAGATTGCAGGGTTTTTAAGGATTTGTTTGCTGTTCTTTTGGATATATTTCCCCAGTTTAATCAGATCAGCTTTTTTAAGGTTTGATTAATGTGCTTGTTCAGACTCTCGCTCACCTTGGACCCCAGGAACATTAAAGTTGAGAGGTTTTCACTGGGCAAGGGGATACTACCAAAAAACACACATAAACAAAAAGTGACTTGTAACACAAATGTAAAACCTAAGCTGTTAGATAAATCAAAGAAATTAAATCTGAGACCCCCCCACACACCTTACAGTCCGGAGTAAGCAGCCCTGAGGCTGAAACAAGAATCCTCAGTCAGTTTCAGACCAGTGAAACCAGTCCATAACAAACTGTTTTCAAAGAAAATCAGAAAAGGAAACATTCAGAGCTGAGACCATTCGCCAACCAAAGACGTCACCAGATATTATTATTAGGAAACCCATGAACAGGCCGAGGTGCTATTTCCTGACTCTAATGTACATCTAATGACATCAGAGTTTACAAACCACAGTGGAAACCCATAAAACCAAAATAATATGGTTGTTGACTCAATCAGTACTTTTAACCTTCCCTTTCACTGCAGTTGAGTAAAGCTGGGATCCCCACAGCACCATTTACAAACTGGAGTAAGAAACAGTTTCCGTTTCAGGGTAAATAAATTAAATCAGCTGAGTCAAATGTATTCTTTTACCTCGAAATATTTAAAATACAACAGCTGCTCTCTTTGTTCATGCTTTCTCACAAAAAGCCTTTGAACTCTAGGACTCGTTTATGGCGTCAGCATTTACCTGATGATGGTCAAACACACGAGTAACGGCACCAACAGCTGACTCCAACAAAATAAGACGAGCAGCGTCAGACAGAAAGATGAATGTGCCGCATCCAGATCCTATCTCAAGTCCAAGCTGCTTCACTTTACTGGGAATATCACAAGATCTGGAATATTCTGCTTCACCTGCTGCGGCTTTAACCCGACTCTGTGGATGGGCAGTGATGTGCGTTTTGTCTCTGCGTCACAAAAAAAGATTTCCCCCAGAATCTTCCCACTCAGACGCTTCATTTTATGGACACATGAAGGAAAATGTGATTACATCTACGTTTGAGAAGCTGCAGGTTTTCCGAGCGTGTGATGAGCTTGGAAACGAATCGGCGTTTGTTTGAACAATGCCCTGTTTGTGTAGGCGCGGCAGAGAAATTGCCACTTAATGTCAAATATAAGAGATTCAGTTGTGCAGATATGACAGACTTTATCCATTCTGCGTGAAATAAAACATCCCTTTGTGTCGAGGGTGTCGGCGTTAGCGCTTATCCAGAAATATCTCTGGTAAACATCGAGGGCCCTGCAGAGAGACCGGCAGCCGGGCTTTGATGTCGGCCCCGTGCGAAGTCTTTAAAAGTCACAAGGCTCGAGTCCAACTGAAGTCAGAGTTCAGAGCAGCGTCGATTTTTAGAAGGTGATAAAGTCAACGGTTTTTTCAAACTTGTGTCCTGAGTGTTGTGTGTGTGAGGGGTTATGATTGGCCCAGAGGAGGACCAAACGTCCGAAGAGTTCTCCGTCTAATAACGTTTGCTGGAGTGTTTCTGGGGTTTTTGTTACGCAACAATAATTCAATTCAGTTTTATTTATATCACACCAAACCACAACAACAGTCGCCTCACGGTGCTTCAGAATGTGAGGCAAAGAGCCGACAGCACTACAGAGAGATGCGTGACAATGAAATTCCAATAATCACAGGTTCATTTTAAAGCCCTGAGTCTTTGTAACGTCTCCAGTATCGGTGGCTGTTTGTCAGGCTGCAGATGACGTAAAACAAAACTAACTAAAAAAAGGAAAAGAAAAGTTTGACTTGAGCAGGTTGTAAAAATAATATGAATACATTTAATGCTGCTTCTCTGATGCGGTGTGCTAACAACACTCACATGTTGAGTAACGTCCTCTTCACCGCTGCGTAGGCGTGATGCAGCGCAGAGAGGCAAAATCAACACCGCGATCTCTGAACTGCAAATGTAAAGCAGCCATCGTGCGTCAACTTACAGCTGACAGTAGACCATTCAAAGCTCTGTGTGGGTCACTCTGTGGCTGCCCACCTGAGGGTAACCTGCAGTTCCTCTAACGTCCACCGGAGGCTTCCTGCAGGATGCATACAGGGCACCCAAGGATGAAACATTTATGGCTAACGCTGTAATTTAAAAAGCCTGTGCATCGAAGCAAAGTCTCATTGAGGACACTGATGACCGAAGAAGAGGTGTGTGCAAGAGAGGAGGTTTACTGGCAGACCTGCAGGATTTCAGGAGCATCCAAAACAGGAAATAAGCAAACGGGTTTGTGATAAAACCACGACAGACCCAGCGATGTTTGCATGCTTTGCAGCATCTTATTAACGGTTGCTGTACACTCAAACACCTTGGCTGCAGCTCACAGCCGGACACATACCAACAACAACAAAACTAATGACAACAGCACAGCCTTTTGCACTGGCGAGGTGATTGCAGATGCCGTGCAGGTGCGTCCATCTCACCTGCAGCAGCATCACAGACCACGCCTCGCCACAGAGTTAGTCTGCACTGTACCTTTTTTTTGTCTGGCTTTTAGATGACTCGACTAATCTGAGATCTCTCCGTTGTCCAGCCATCCGTCCATATTGCTTATCTGAGTGCAGGATGGAGCAGCACCTCCACCAGCTCATCCGCAGAGACAGTGTGGGACTCTGAAGCCAGACATGTTATATCATCTCTGCAGCATGTCCCTCCTCCTAGTAGGGGTCTGCTGGGAGGTGTCCTACTCAGTGTCCTGAGCATGGACTGACTTCTTTCGATGTGGAGGACCATTAGCTCTGCTCTGAGCCCCTCTGAGTCGTTTAATCACTAATAAAGTGTCACCAGGAACATCCCAACTCACAACAAAGTCATGTTCAACTCGGCGGGTTTGTGTCCACATGAAGGGAATAAAATACCCGAAAATCCTTCATTTTCCTGAGTCCAGTGTGAGGTTCACCTTAACCCAACGAGACCAGTGAGGTCACAGCAAACAGGAGACGCAGAAATAATTAGATTGTTGACTTAAATGACTTAAATGATCGGAGATCTCTCAGTGATGAAGCTGAATTCAGTGTGAAACTGACAGCTGTTGTGTTGTGTGTTTTCCAGACTGATCCACGACTACCTGAGCATGGCGCCCTTCGCAGACTACCTCGACAGCATGTACTACAACAGGTTCCTCCAGTGGAAATGGCTGGAGAGGTAACATTTAAGCATAAACACCAACTTTCTCCTTCTTTCTTTCTGCTCTCTGTGTGCAGCAACTTTTTCAACTTAAAAAAAAATAACTCAGGCACATTCAGAGGCACTAAATCCTCCACAGGACCAGTACGAACACGCTCAGCTGCTTCATCAGTGTCCTTCAATCTCCCCGGGGGGGTGAGAACAGTCTTTACAAACAAAATCACCGTCACACGTTTAAAAATCTGATTTGGAAATTGCTCAATGGGGATGTTTCACTTTTCTGTTGAATACTATGGGGTAGCTACTCGAACAGACAGCCTACAGGGGGTTCTGCAGAATTTCAAGCAACACCCGAGGGCGTTTGCTCAATCATGCAGTGTGACCGAGCAGTGTCTAATCACGTCTTCAGAAATAAGAGATAAACGCTTCCACAGAGCTGTGCTGAGCGATAACAGGTTTACAGAAAAACAAAGGATGACAATCTCTCCAAACAGCTCCAACGTGTCCTGCAAACAACTCCTAAATACCTGAAGCAAGAGCAGCGATTCACCTTCAGCTACACTTTTCTATTCCTGGATTCTTTGAGGTTTGAAGGTGGGTGTGGCTTCTGTGACATCGTACACATCCTAGAGCAGAAAAAACCCAACTGCTCCTGGCACAGGGAGTACTTAAACAATTGGACTTCCTATAAAAATCAAGCAGTCGGCCCCTGCTGGTTTGCTGAAAGAGACGTCCATGTTTTTATACACAGCAGATGGCGCTGTAGATCGTTTTTAAATCACACCAGAAAATAGACACAGCAGGGTGTCTCAAATAGGGGTGGGTTTTTATAATCGATTCATCGATTAAAATCAATTCTGGCTTGGATAACGTAAAATCGATTCATTAAAATCCTGAATCGATTTTTTAATATAAATTTATTTTGCCCGAAATGCCAGAATCTCTGGTGACATCTCACAAAATTTCAAGAACCACCAAACAGTTAAGACAGTAAATGAGAGCAGGTACACGGATTCTGCACATAGACTTAAACACACAGCGCGACCCGCGGATCAGAATCAGTTAGATGTCGCCTTTCTCACGGTCAGGGCTGAAAGCCGACAGCTCGCTGATTCTGATCTGTCGGCGGGTCGGCGCTTTGTGTTCACGCCCTTTATGAGCCGATTCTAAAGCTGTTACTTTGATGTCTCTCCAAACAATATTGACCGAACCAGCAGCAAAAGAAGATCCAAACGCTTCACATAAACATCGTCATGAATTCACTCTGACTTTTACTGTTTTGCTTCCACTGCCATGCACAGCTCTCTCTCTCTGTCTCTCTCTCTCTGTACTTCAAGAACAGTTTCGCTTTCTTCATTATTCGCTTGCTTGTTATGCACAAGTCTACTGTTGCTTACAGCGCTGTCGGCTGCTGTTTTTTTCCCTTTTACATTCTTCCGAAAAGAAAACCTCATTTCTGCTGTTCAATACTGAACAAATTTAAACTATTATTAATTATTCAAAATGCAAAATGCTTAGCCGTGTCTCTAATAAAACCACTGTAACGTCAGAGGTAATGTTCATTAATTAATGGTTTTCTTTCGTTTTTGATGTACTGCAGAATATTTGTATAAAATCCCAGGCCAGGAAAATCACCTTCATGTTTTTCTGTGTTTTAATCTCAGCTACTTTGACACAAAGGCATCTGCTGTGACGCTTACACCTGTGATAAAGTCTTGCGTGTGTCAGCTTCCTTTTTATTGATACAAAAATATGTAAATGTACTGATCTGAATTATATTTCTGACTGTCAAAATTTCCCAGATTTAAATCGAATCGAATCGAATTAAATTGAATCGTGGCTCGAATCGATTCAGGACCTTGTGAATCGGAATTGAATCGATTCTAGAAATCAGTGACGATACCCAGCCCTAGTCTCAAAGTGTGGGCCACAGCCCCCTGGTGGTCTATGAACGAACTGCAGTTTGGCAAAAAGAAACATTTGACAATAAAAAATTACTTTTTTTTTCCACTAACCAGTTCATGTTTTGGGAGGGCTGCAGCCTATCACAGCAGCCATACTGGACAAGTCTGTGGCAGGGCTCACACATTAGTATTTAATTAATTTGTTATCGCTCATTTGCAAGAAAAGTAAAAGGGAAGCTGTTTATAGAGAATTGAGATCAAGCAAATCTTTGTGAACCAGCAATGAAAGAAGTTCTTCTTCTTTAGTCTTGTGTGTCACACTTGTTTTTTTTAAGATTTCAGTGTGACTTCCTTAGAAATGTTTGGTTAATTATGAAGCGACCTGCAGCTGCTCGAAGGACGCAGTGAAACCACTCAAGGTCACATCTGGCGACCTTAACTTTTCCCTTAGGATATTCTGTCACATGACTGCGCTGCCACTTTAACACACAGAGTAATTGGATGAAATAGTTTCTTCTTTCAACACTGAGAAAAATATCCACAAGCCAAAATCCAGACTTCCCACAGGGACTTCTCCTGATGAGGATTCCCAGGAAACACCAGGGTCCTGATTCCTGGTATTCAGCTGTAAGCACGCTCTGATGAGTGCTTTGTTAATTTGTTTGTGGTGGAGTAAGCCGACACACAATGGCATAATGGCAGTTTTGTCAGGTTTGTTTGCTTCTCTGATGGTTCCCAGTCTCCACTTTGAAAACTTCAGCGATGCCGCAAACAAACTCTGGATCCTGCAGACTGTTTTGCTTTCATTGTTTAAACTTCTGCTCATGATGGATTAGCGGAAACAACACTCTTGGGAAACCAGGGAATCTTACAGGGATCCACGTTTAGCAGATATAAAACACAAGTCTCGTTTGTTCCAGCCTCACATGCCGTTTAACAGTTTTTTTAAAGGGTTTAGCGTGATCGGTTTTCCGGGAACTGCGGAGGGTTGTTGACCTCAAACTTCTCAGTTCATCGACTGAAGTTTCAAGGACTAGCTCTGAATTCCTTCCTTTAAATGAGGCAAAATCATGAGAAATGAGCATCATAAGTGGAAGTTCTCTTTTAGCAGTAAAGCCAGGCTGCCGTGCTGCTGACTGACAGAGATTAAAGTCGTGGTCATTCAAGATGTCTCCACGCAGTTATCAGAGAGACAGCTTGAGCCAAGAAATTGTTTTACATAAAGCTGCATGTCATTTTTAGTCACTCTAAGAGGGCAGTAGAAAATTTAGCTCATTTATAGTTCGGAAATATAATTCACTGATTTGCTCAGTGTAGTCAAAAAATTTACCTGAAGTTGTTTTGCTCAGCAAGGCTAAAAGAATTATAGTCAGGTTTGTGCTCAAAAGATCAGCGTTGCTGCTTTACCAGGTGTAACAATTAAGCTTAACATCCAGGCATCCATGAAAACAGGATTTATGAAATTTAACGGAGTTAGAAGTTAGCAGGAAGTTAGCTCGCTAGTTTGCACCTAAACATGAGATAGCATGCTCTGACTGAGAGATTTCTGAAACATTCAAACGTACAGCTCTGCTATCACTTCCAACATAAATGAAGACAGAAAACTAAACAGCAGTGACGTTTGTAGGGTTACTGAAGTTGGACGAGCTGGTATATAATGTTGTGCTACCTGGTGGCTAGCGACACAGCTATGTTAGCATAACATAAACACAGTTAAGCTGGAACGCTTTTTTCCACTTGATAAAAGTTAACGTGAGAGTTCCCGATGGTTAGGGACAAATGTAATCGCATGGCAGGATGCTGTAAACGGACCAAACTTCAGCCAGGAGAACAACTGAGATAATCCATCCACAATACGAGGTTAGTCATTCATATACTGCTGCATGGGCTGGGCTGTAGTTACATCCTAAGGTTTTAAAAACTGAGCTTTAAAAACACAACAGCCTTAATAAACACAGAGTAATTTGGGCCTGGAAGCAGGATTCATCACGTCATCACTTAAAGATAGCGTGTGGGGTCCCACAGGGCTTAGACCTTGGACCTCTTTATAGAAATAAACTAATGACTGCCAGTTATGTCTCATTTAGTCCTGAAAAGAAAGAGTCCTCCCTGTACTTCTGTCTGCCTGGCATTAAAAACTCAATGACTTCTTGCAGTTTAACTCAGAAATATGATCAGAACAAAAACAAGGATTATAGTCTTATCCAACAGGGACACTCCCCATCTTGGACTGCTAAGAACCAAAGTAAAGCAATCTAAACTTTATTCAGATAGAAAATAATTAAATGCCTAATGGAGATTATGGTATTTTCATCTTGCCTTTGGTCTCCAACAAGATTATAAAACATAATACCTCAATTTCTTCCAGCCTCCTGATCAGAGGCCAGAAACTGATAAATAAGCCTAAATTTGAGTAAATGTTCAACTAAAGCTACCAAGTCACAATCTGAATAAACCTCAGAATCTCTGCCTTTTATTAACTTAGGCAAAAAGACACAAAGGGACAAAACAAATCTGACATTTGGATTTAATTGGTGAACTTAAAGATGAACAAAATCTTTGTGCTTCAAGTAAGGAGAGAAAAGTGTCAGACGTGACGACAAGAAGGAAAGTAATTTTTCCCTGTCAGTACTTCTTAAAAGCTTCTCTCGTGCAGGCAGATTGCTCTCTTGCTGGAAAAACGAGACAGACTGACTAACTCAAGAGAAGAATACGCCCGCAGACTAATGGGGCTGATTTAGCAGGGCTGGGTAATGGCTGATAGTAAGCAGCTGATGATGTAGGAGTGCAGTCAGAGAGAGTGAAGAAACCTAAACGGGGAAACTGGCTCTCAAAGTAATGTCAATAATTTATTATTTGCTTCCCACCCTGTTAGCTAGCTGTGTCTCAATTTAAATCAGAAGCTGGATCTGTGATTGTTTTTCGCCTGTATGTGGAGTTGTGTTGTTTGTAAGCTAATGCTAGCTAGTGTTGCTCATTGTTGATGCTGGGAAATTAGGAAAGGGAATTGGACGTAAGCATCAGTGTGACTTTATCAACCTATCACATAGAAATCAGTCCACACGCTATTAAAGCCTAAAGAGAAAGATGGAGAAAATCTTTGAGTTTCATTAGAGTCTGTTCCAACACTGTCAATAAAAAGATATTAACACATTAAAAGTGAGGGCTACTGCACGTTTTAATATGCAGGGCAGCAGAGAGAGTGGTGCTTTTGTTGCTAGTAACTTTCCATATTCCTTGTGATTTCCATTTGAATACATCAGATGATTGTTGGCAGAGAAATTTGCCAATAAAAGCACGAAGGATGTCACATGTGCTTAATGCAAATATACAAAACCAATGCCAATTATTAAAAAATGCAAATGTGAAAAAAGAAATAGGAGAATTTTCATTAAGCAGTAAATGAGTCATCAGGTTTAATGAGCCTGTGCCCCAGGGTCCATTTAAATTACCCGGTTGGATGACCAAAATGCCCAAAAGGGCTGATGAGATGAGAGTGTTGATCCCAGGAGGGTCCAGATCAGTGGTGCTGGTTTACAACAGTCTGCGGTTCTCTGCAATCCCTTTGCCAACGACTGTCTGTCAACAGAAAAACTGTATTTCAAACCACTGCATTGTTCAAACAGGTGGCATGCAGAGCTGCTGGTATCTTATAGTTTTCACACAATAAGTCATTATTAAAGTAACGGTCACCTGAAGATCAAAACAAGACACTTAGGCTACGTTCACACTGCATGTCTTAATGCTCACATCCGATTTTTTGATCAAATCCGATTTTTTTTGTCTGCTCGTTCACACTACAAATGCGACAGCCAACGCGCTCTAGTGTGAACGCTCAAAGCGGCGCATGCGCAAAAGAAGACGTCACGCACAACGCGCTCTGTTTAGACCCAGAGCAAACAGTATTGTTTGACTGATAGCCTTAATATAAAGACTTGTTTCTGACTTTACGTTTCACAATTTTGCTTTAAGTTATAAAGACATTTTGTTATTTACATTTGGCCTAATAATGATCCTTATTGCTGTTTTAGAGGAGCGGTGCTTCAAAGGATAGTTGCAGATTTCTGTCAGAATCTGCAGATTATACAGTACAAATGAAATGTTCACGTTTCTCCAACGTTTTCTTCTAAACAGTTTCACTGGATGGCCAGGAAGTGTTCACGATGTCTTCTCGGGCGCTGATAATTGGCGTCTGTCCTGTGTCAGTGACGTAAAAGACGGATTTAATGCGACTTGACCGTTCAAATAGCAGTCGCTTTCTAAAACAAATATGTATCGATTCAGTACCACATATGAAAGTGGCCCAGGTCGGATTTGTGCCGTTCACAATGTCATAGCATGATCGGATATGGGTCGCATAGGGTCAAAAAAGTCCGATTTGATGCGTTTTCGCCTGCAGTGTGAACGTAGCCTTATTTAATCTACTTTTATTAAACCAAAGTAATGGATTATTGTTAAATCAGATGTATTAAGTAGACACTCAGTGTTGATCACTTCTAACAAAGTTTAGATGATAGCTGTTAATTCAAGTTATCAATGGGTGATTAAAACCAAATATCAGTGGTTTTCTCTACTCCCCAGGAAAACTGACTATATAGCTAACTGATAGCTAGCATCTGATGTCAAGCTAATAGCTAATTAGCATTACCTTTGACAAAGAGACTATGAGGACAAAAAAAATCAAACAAAAAAATTATTGACACATCCAATTAGAAAACAAATGAAATTTTAGCAATTTATCTATATAAGCACTCATGCTAGCATTAGCCAACATTGGCTAGACAAAGACGAAAAGTTAAAATTGGTCCATAAAACCAAACAAAGAATCTCCACGACTTGAACATCTGACCAAACAGTTTTCTCCTCATAGTCAATTTCCTAACAGGCTAGCGAGGCTCTAATAGATAAAACTGGGTTTCTTTTAACTAATGATAGCCGATATGCTAATAGTAGCCTACAAACTGTTTGATAACCATAGTAGCAGTTAGCTGGCTACCTCTCTAATTTTATCTCTTAACAAATAATAAAAAAAATAAAGTAATAAAAGAAACGTGGCTGTTTTTCGTGTAACATGTATACGGCTCGTATGTGTCTGAAGTTAAAGTTTGTTTGCAATTCTTTGTTTTTCTTGATTGGAGACAAACAAACAAACAAAGGGAAAATGAGCAGACTTAACACTGCTTTTCTTTCAAGTTTTAAACTGGTTTTAAACTGGTTCAGCTATATCATCATTATAGCTTTCCTAAACATCCTTTTTTCATGTCATTTCATTTCTAAACACGTGTACATTGGTTTTTAAACTGGACGTTTATTAAAGTGAGTTTCTCTCTTTGTCAAACAGGCAACCAGTGACGAAAAATACATTCAGACAGTACAGAGTTTTAGGAAAAGGTGGTTTTGGAGAGGTGAGTACTGAAAGTTTTTGTTACTTTAATTATAATGTGTTATGTTGCCATAATGTCATTAAAACAATCTTTCTTGGGCAGCTACAGTATATACAGGTAAAGTTACAAGAGTTAAAAGTTCAGAGGCTCTGCCCTCATTTGAGGTCAGTGAAGATTTGAATGAAAAGTTATGCATTGGTAAGTCAGAAAGTTCTAGACTTTAAGACATGTTTTTATTGGATTTAATCTCAAGCGTTAAGAAATCAGAGGCTGTAGATGAGTTTGTGGATCCTAACACTGGCCAAAGAAACACAGGGCAGAAGGAAAAATTGTCAGTTACGTTCCAGTCATTTAGATTCAGAGAAATGGGTGCTGTTCACTGAGGTCAGACTAAAACAAATGCATTAAAACCTTTAAACGGTCTAATCGTGCAGAAGAGTTCAGTGTTCCTAACACAATCTTTTCTTTGGCCCCTGAAATGAAGGACTTTATCGGAGGCATCTAAATCCTGTTACACACCACTGAATGGTGTCTCTGTGCCCTCTGTTCGTCTAATGAGACGAGTCTTTTTTAATTCCAAACACTGATAGCTGATTAGGCGTATACGCATCAGGTCATGAGATAACAGGGGACATTAAGTCAGGGTCAGTTTTGTCGGTTCAGATCACGGTGAGTCGAATTTACTGGAACCACAAGGAAGGTCGTGGTGAGGAGAAAACAGGGGACACCTTTAAGTGATACACAACGGCAATTCGGAGTGCTAACATTTTCTGACCGTCTTTGACCTGCATGAGGGGCTCTGGGGTCGTTCAGTGCCTCCCATCTGACCCCCTCAGAGTCAGCTGATTGCTTTTGTACAGTAACTTCAGTATATTTAATGAAACCATGCAAATCTTATCTCCAGGCTCAGAGGATGATCTGAGCACTGATACTACCAGAAGGAGGAGGACACTGCACTGAACACAGCTGGATGCTCTCCTCTGAAGTTTGTACAAGTTAATAAAAGGGACAAGCAGAGCAGACAATGAAGCAACAAACCGCAAAGATCCCACCACCCTCCGCGCATTCTCCAGAAAGAAAAACAATGTTTGATCCGCGTCCAAGCTCCATGAAGCATGTCTGATTTAAATCCATTCCTCTGGTACAGTTTGGCAAAATCTGAACAAAACCCAGGGTTTGTTTCGGTTCTTCTGCGTCGAACAGTTTCACTCTGAATGATGTTGGATAAGATAACCATCATGTGTGTATTGTCACTGTAACAAATACAACATAATTGTATTTGCAGTGTCAAAAAGAAAAAGCTTAAATGTGGTTGTTTTACCACAGCTTGTGTTTCTCAGCCTGTCAGTAGTGAGTTGTTTCTTTACCTTAACACTGCTGCTGCCTCACAAAAGTCACTACAGCTGAAACATTAAGTTTCCTTTAACTGTGTGTTTATGTGATAGAATCCAACGTGAACTCGTTTCCTCCTCATTTGCTGCAGTTAATAGTTTGATTTTTTTTTTTAGTTTTCATGATTTTTTCAGTCAGTTTCCAGCGAGGTTTTGTAATGAAGCCCGTTTCCACCACTAAAAAATAAAAATGTATCCATAACTCAAAATTTCAAGTTATTTTCTCAAAATTTTGAGTTAATAAGTTGAAATTTTGAGAAAATAACTCGAAATTTCGAGTTATAGATACTTTTTTGTGTGTGGTGGAAACGGGCTTCCATAGTTTTGTTGGTTTAAATTTTTCTTTTTTAAATGATGATGTTTTCAGGGATCCTAACGTGTCCTTTTTCTTCCACCCCGTCCTCTGCAGGTGTGTGCCTGTCAGGTACGAGCCACGGGGAAAATGTACGCCTGCAAGAAGCTGGAGAAGAAGAGGATAAAGAAGAGGAAAGGAGAGTCTATGGCCCTCAACGAGAAGCAGATCCTGGAGAAAGTCAACAGCAGATTTGTAGTAAGTATCTCATCTCAGCTTCAGATCGAGGGATCGTCGCGGTGGCAGTAATTAAAAGGCAGCGCTGAGGTTTGCAGCGTCTCTGCTGTGGTTTGATTCTCCACCAGATGGACTTCGTTCAGCTGTTATTTGATTTGGACGGCCGTCAGTCGGCTCGTCCGGGCTCTCGGGCCTACACCGTCTCCCGGGGTTTAATGCGAAAACTCACAGACGGCTTTAATTAACACATCTTAATCAGTTTGGAAATCTTTGGCACGAGGTTTTTGTGTTTATGTGTGCAGAACAGAACATGCTGAACTAAACTTAAAAGGATTACAGTTTTCAAAAGAAAACAGTCGACAGCGCCGACAAACTCAGAATCTCTGCAGCACGGCATCTGAGGACAGTGCGCACATTTTTGATGCAATTCAACGTCCTCGTTGCAAATACGTTTAAATCCTAAATGAAAACCAGCCACAGCATTTCCCCTGCATCAGTCAGTCGACCTCTCAGTGTCAGAGATCTTATTGGCTGCCTAAAGATTCCACATATTAACATCCACATGTGTGTATGAAGAGCCGGAGCCTCGGTGAGCATGTTGGCAGTGTGTGTGTAAGCAGCTGCAGCATACTGCTTAACAACCTCAGGGCTTTAGAGCAGCTCTCAGATCAGCTCGTCGATTTAGTCACAAACGGCTGAAAGTTGTGTGAATCATGCAAAGCCGCCCTAGAAGAGTCCATGAATCACTCCCAGCTCCAAATGCTTAAACACACGACTCCTGTCCATCTCCAGGTGAGTTTAGCGTACGCCTACGAGACCAAGGACGCCCTGTGCCTCGTGCTGACTCTCATGAACGGCGGCGATTTAAAGTTTCACATCTATCACATGGGTGACGCGGGTTTCGATGAGAAGAGAGCCATCTTCTACACCGCGGAGATCTGCTGCGGCCTGGAGGACCTCCACCGGGAGCGGATCGTCTACAGGTGAGCACCCGGACACCTTCCTCTCGTCTCATTGGCTCCTGCCTTTCTGCTCACTCTCCGTGTCTTTATCTTCTGCGTAGGGACCTAAAGCCAGAAAACATCCTGCTGGACGACCACGGTGAGTCCGATTACCGAGGAGGAGATATCGCCACCACAAACATCATCAAATCTTTAATTCTGCACGTCTTTCAGTAACATTGCACGATGAACTTTTGCATTAATTCCAGTCAGTGTTTGGAAAAATAAAAATATGGCAGGTGGGGGGGAGGAGGGTGAAAATGAGGCCTTGTTAAAGATCTCCGGGAAGCAGCAAGTCATATTTATCTGACTCAAATACAGATTAAAAAGCATTTATGGTTAACGCGAGCTCCGCTTCCACTCCAAGATTCACTTTTGCAGTTTCAGTGTTTGCTGTTAAACACCAGAGGGCGCTCTGACTCCAGGAAACTCTCCTCAGGCAGCGCCAGTCTCTGCTGACATCACTAACAGAGTGACTGAAGCTAAAGACAAACGCCATGAAAGTCTAAATCTGAGATTCTCCGTTTGCAAAAACTTGATGATTGGTGGTTTGTTCGATGAATCTGAGCCTTCAATGGGAATGATTTCTAAACACAGTCCTGAGCCACCCCTCCTTTCTTTACAGTGAGCCAGACTCTGTTGTCACTTTCAAAGTTTTTTAAACAATAGTTCTCCAGCTCGCTGAGAGTCGCTCAGACCTGGACCACTTTAACTCTGACTTTTCAATAATTCAATCTTAAAAAGAGCTCAAGGGATGAACCAGTGTTGTGTCCACATAACAGACACGTTTGCAAAGAACTCGCAGTTTGTTACTAACACAAAAACATAATTTGTTTCCATTTATTTAGATAAAGCAATAAAAATGACAGTCTGGAAGGTATTTAATGCCATTTTGAAGCAAGGCGCTTTTCATAGAGCTGTTAGCTGAAAACTGATCTCAGCATGCTAACATATACTGAGATATGCTGGACAAGTGGAGGAAAAAAGAAGCGGCAGGCCCACAAAACTGTCTACAGTTGAATCACCAGTGACTGAAAGTCTCAAGAAGTCAGAAACAGGGGCCTGTGTAGAGCGAGTGGACCACAGGAGGGAGCTTTGAGCAGATGGGTAGATGGAGTAAATCTTTAATTAGCCGATTATCCTCATGGTTGCTAACATTTGTGTCTTCAGGTCACATCAGGATATCAGACCTGGGTCTAGCGGTTCATGTGCCAGAGGGAGAAACCATCAAAGGACGAGTGGGAACAGTGGGATACATGTGTAAGTGACCTCTGACCTTTACTGAGCAAGTACATTTATGTGAGCACTGCACTAGAGTATGAAGTGCTTTCACATCAAACACATTTCAAAGGAACGTTAAATGTTTTTACCAACTTTAATTTAACACTGAGACGTTTCACAGTAACAAAGCTTTTACACTTAACACTCGAGTGTTGGGAAACATTTGGTTCCTGTGTATTTGTACTCAGTTTATCTAGTTCAGGACTTTTACAAAGTGGTAATTGTACTTTTACTGTAGTACAAACATCCACCTTACGATCCAGATTTCTAATTTCTCTCCCACCACCTCCTCGCTCCCCTCCAGCTCCAGAGGTGGTGAAAAACGAGCGGTACACCCTCAGCCCTGACTGGTGGGCGCTGGGCTGCCTGCTGTACGAGATGATCGAGGGCCAGTCGCCTTTCCAGCAGAGGAAGAAGAAGATCAAGAGGGAGGAAGTGGAGCGGCTGGTGAGGGAGGTGGAGGAGGAATATTCCAGCAAGTTCTCCGAGGACGCCAAGTCCCTCTGTAAAATGGTGGGTGGAACTTCTTTCTCTTCGGCGTCTTTAGCTCCCATCTGCCACCTCAGTCACGCCATCGTATAGCTGACTGATGTTTTCGTACTCCGGTTTTTAGACTCAGCTTTTCAGAGTGGCTGAAACGTTGCGGCGAGATCTCCCTGCTCCCCGCGATTATTCGTAATCGTCCAATATTCCTGGATCCAGGAGGACGTGTGGATCCAGATTAGCTGTACCCAGATACATTCATCCCATTCATCCAGACTCAGAACCGAACATAAGACAACGTCAGCTCATAACTCCACGAGGCTGGGGGTGTGTCTCCCCCCAGAATCCAGCCTTCTTTGGCGTGAAAGGCAAACATTTTAAAACGCTGCACCACGTCATGGTCGAGGGCCAAATCACAAACCTCGTTATAAACATCGTCCCAGATTTTGGTGAATGGACGAAACAAATGACCGAATTCTCACGCAGAGAAACGTCCAGGGACACGACGCAGACGTGTGCGTTTGCCGTCTTCGCGGCGAATCGTCCGTCTGCGGTTCAGCCATGTTTGCTGAGTCTGCTAACAAACAGAAGACGGAATAACCTCCCAACAGGAAATACTGCAGTTTGTTTTTGGTCATTGGTCAGATCTCCACCTGCATCTTGTTTTAAATGAAAGTCAGGTGGGAGGTTGATTAAGGTGAGATCTGTGGTTCACCTGTAGTCTGAGTTTATCCTGACTCATAATTGGACACCTGGAGGGCGAGTGCACACGGCTCAAAGATGGGAAATTATTGTCATCTCACTGCAGGGTTTCAGGAAAACCTGTTCCATGCTTAGGAAAACAAGCTTTAGACGAGGGAACTTCCTCCTGAAGATCAGAGTCACGATGCGTGAGACTGTGGAGGCCAGACAAGCAAAGCTGGTCACTGGCACTGTGTCTGCTTCGTTTTAATAAAGAGGGTAGCAAACATCCAGAAGTCTTTGCCTTTGGCTGCTTTTCGCAGACACGTCATGCTTTGAATACAAACACACAGCTTCCTGCTAAAACTCTGAAAAACTGGTGGAAAATGAAACCCGGCTCAACTTTTGTCTGAGGCGTAACCGCTGATGCTTTAACGCCTGACCTGAAGCAGCAACTCTCCACCTTCTCTAAAGCTCTGCTGTGTTTTTAACCCCTCAGCTGCTGGCCAAAGATCCCACCGAGAGGCTGGGCTGCCTGGGGGGCGGAGCCACTGAGGTCAAAGCTCATCCCATCTTCCGCTCCATCAACTTCAAACGGCTGGAGGCCGGCATGCTGCAGACACCCTTCATCCCTGATGTAAGTCCAGAGCGAGCACACCGACCTTAAAAAGATTTTAATTTTTATCATGTAGATACTCGAAACTCAAAACTCGGCTTCTGAAGAGTCGTTGACAAGTTTGTGACTTGACGTTCAGGTACGAGCCTGAAAACAGGTTTGTTGGTGACCCGAGATGAAGTCTGAGACTCTTCATCCGTCACACATTCATTTTTGTTTCCCCGAGTGAAGACAAATGATGAGATCTGTATCTGTCAGTGCGTACAGAGTTTGCCTTTATTTTGGAAGGTTCAAAAGTACAAAGTCACAAAGTTCAAAGGTTGGAAAAAACCCTGAAATCCAAAAATAAACACGAGAAATCAGGAAGGACGCAGCGAGCAAATCAGGGATCATAAACAGAAGTCTTAACAAACAAGACTATTTATAGCCGAGGCAGTGATGACACAACGAGGCGCATGAGGGAGCAAAGCACACAGCAGCTGACAACAGTCAGCGACAGGTGAAGACGAGGGGGAGGGGCAAGAAAATGTAAAAACTAGACTCGACAGCGTCTAACCAATCAAAAGGTGTTTCATACATCACATGACTCAAGCGCCACCTACTCCACAGATGGTGATTAAAAATCTATAAAAACATAAAACCGTTATAGAAGGACTTGTGATTCTTGTGAGTTAGTGCAAAATAAACATTTAATTCCACCCGTGATACTAAATACACAAGAAGAAACAAAACATTAAATATCACAAAAATACCAAACTCAGTAACATCTCTGGGGTCACGTCATGTGGCTCGCTGGGATCAACGATGATTCTGTGATTCTGCCGTTAAAACTATCAGAGCTGTCTGTGCATCGTCAGCCAACGTCACAGTCTAAGGCTACGTTCACACTGCAGGCGAAAGCGCATCAAAGCCGATTATGCGACCCATATCCGACCATGGTCTGACATTGTGAACGGCACAAATCCGATATTTTCAAATCCGATCTGGGTCACTTTCGTATGTGGTACTGAATCGATACATATCTGATGTTTTAGAAAGCGACTGCTGTTTGAACGGTCAAGTCCCATTAAATCCGTCTTTTACGTCACTGACACAAGACAGACGCCGATTATCAGCGCCGGAGAAGACATCGCGAACGCTTCCTGTTCATCCAGTGTAGATGTCAGTGACACTGTTGGGAAGACAACGTTGGAGAAACGTGAACATTTTATTTGTTCTGTATAATCTGCAGATTCTGACAGAAATCTGCAGCTAGAAGCAGCGCTCCTCTAAAACAGCAATAAGCATCATTATTAGGTTATTTACATTATTATGTCAATAACAAAATAACTTAAAGCAAAAATTGGGAAACGTGAAGTCCGAACTCTTTATATTAAGGGCCATCAGTGAAACAATATTGTTTGCTCTGGGTGTACAGAGCGCGTTGTGTGTGACGTCTTCTTTTGCGCATGCGCCGCTTTGAGCGTTCACACTAGAGCGCGTTGGCTGTCGCATTTTATTTGTAGTGTGAACGAGCAGACAAAAAAATCGGATTTGATCAAAAAATCGGATTTGAGCATTAAGACCTGCAGAGTGAACGTAGCCTTAGCCCGGCGTGAGCCACGCTCACTTTATTCAAGCAGCAAAAAGCCTCCAATCACGTCACCGATCCAAACAAAGACAAAGGTCCGTCTTAAAGCCAGGCTGCACTAACTTAAGTAATAAAATCAATTTAATCACTTAAGTCTGGATGGTTTTGAAGTTTTCTGTGTCGTTACTTGATCTGATTCAAATGGCTGAATCACCTCCTCAACAAGTTCTCCAGACGCCTGGTAACGAACCAATCATGTGACTCAGGTGTGTTGACCCAGGGTGAGATCTAAAACCTGCAGGACACCGGCCCTCGAGGCCTGGAGTTGGACACATCTGGCATAAAAGATCAACCGGATCCTGATCCGACCCTCAGAATCAGCTGATGCATTTTTTATGAAAGAAAGGAGGAACTGCAGATGCTCGGTGTGACTGAGGAGGATGAAATGGAGGCAGATGATCCTCAGTGGTGACCTCTAAAGGAAGCTGCTTAAAAAAGAAGATTCAGTTATTTTTTTATTCTGCATTTTTGAACCCTCATAGCTTCATAGGCAGTTTTCATATAGATGTAAAAATGGATTAAGTGACTTAAAAAGCACCAAATGTTTGACCCACTCTGCCTGCTCTGAGGACCAACGCTTAGAAAACCTCCAGCGTGTGATGTCAGATACTGGCTCTATTAATGGAGCTGATTCTGAGGGGGTCAGGTGGGACGACCTCGCTGATTTTGTGCGTTAGCCGATAATGCGAGAGCCAAGTATCTAATAATAACTCTGAGTGAGAGGCTGTACAATGAGAGCACTCCACAGCACCGTGAGTGAGTGCGTCTCCGAGGCCCTGGCGTGATTTCTGTGAAGCTGCTGCACGGCGTCTGTAACAGGAAGGATCCATACAGCAGGTTTCGTGTTGGGCGGGTACAGAGCGAGCTTGCATCTAATCAAAGAGACGCAGAGTTTGGTTTCAAGGTGTTTTTCCCCTTCAGGTGTGCCTCCAAAAGAGGCCACCGACGAGGCAAACTGGCAGGTTGCAAAACATAAAAAGGAACTCAAAAGACTGAAGGCGCTGTCAGGGTGAAGCAGGAGCTTCCCAATAAAAGCCAAAGAAGACTGAAAAGGTAAACGCAGACTTGTGCTGGAGGTAAGCTGACGAGGGGAGGGCGAAGACTCGGGGTGATGCACGTGGAAACGATGGCAAAGGCAGAAAGCCAACGTGGGGTCAGATAACTGGAGATGTTTGGACTTGTCTCTGCTGAGACTGACGACCTTATCGGCTGTGTGTGTTTGTGTGTTTCAGCCTCAGGCCATCTACTGTAAAGACGTGTTGGACATCGAGCAGTTCTCCACAGTTAAAGGGGTGGAGCTGGAGCCCAAGGACGAGTCTTTCTACAGTAAAGTGTCCACGGGCAGCGTTTCCATTCCCTGGCAAAACGAGGTTAGAGACTCACACTCGGCACACTCCTGCTGTAAAAAATGCAGGAAAAGGAATTTGTTCTCCTGATGATGTTATCATCCGCATCATGATATTTAGAGGTTTTGACATTTATGACTAACAGCAGTGAGAAAATGTTAAACATGCTGCTGCTGCTCCATCTCCGTAGGAGGAGGATAAAAATACCTAATTGGAAAAGCACAGTCCTCACTTTGTCGTTGCACACACTGTTCACCCGAGAAAATGGTGACTGTTAGGAAAAGTCGCCTGACCTTTAGAGCAGATTTCAGTTTAAAACATAAATAACAGATGGAACAAAACATAAAAAGGGACTCAAAAGACTGAAGATGGGACTAATTAAATTATAATTGATATAAGATTAAATTTTTTTAAGTACAGGAAAGTACATTCAACAAGCCAAAAGCACCAGCACACGAGTTCTTGCAAAGACAGGAAGTTACAGGATGGTTCACACTCCCCCAGTAATTAGATGCAGTGCTCAATTTCCAGAGAACCGTGGTTACACGAGTAACCAAACATTATATTTGTTCTTTCGAAAAACAGTCTTAAATGTAAAACATGTTACAGAAATCAAGCACAGCTTTAATCAGGGAGGCCATAAAGTCAGTCCAGGCTGCTTTGCAACCCACCTTCATCCCTTTTTCATGCCATGTCAAACCTGCCAGATCTGTCGCCACCTGCTTCACTAACGGCTGCTGTCCAGAACAAGTCGAGCCTTTTGACCATGTTAGTGGTAAAAAGAACAAACTCCTAACTGCCCCGTGTTTTTGCACAGGTTCTGAGATTTTTGTGTTTTTCTCGGCAGATGATCGAGACAGAGTGTTTCACAGAGCTCAACGTTTTCTACCAGGACGGGGCGGTTCCTCCTGACCTGGACTGGAGAGGACAGCCGTCTCCGACACCCAAACAGGGACTCCTGCAGCGACTGTTCGGCAGAAATGTGAGCAACCTCCCTCACCTCCAGAACATCACCGCTCTTTTATTTACCAGCATACATCAACACACACGAGCTGTGAGCTAGCACAAAGTACACTAAACTGTGTAGTGTAAGCTAACTCGACAGACGGACGTCGGTAAGGCGGAGTTAATATGGTAAAACAGCAAGATGGTAAAAAACAAAAAAGACCAGTAAATACATACAATACAAATACATGAATAAAATTTAGTCGATAGAAAAATGATCTGCATTCATCTGTGAATGACAGTAACATCGGTGCTCTCTTCCTCCCCCTGCAGGAGTGCTGTGGTAACTGCAGCGACAGTGACGAGGAGCCCACCAGGCTGTGACAAACCACACACATACCATCTGATTTGTTTACAACTTTTGCACATTTGTATTTTTACGGTAGTCCTATCTAAATGTCAGAATGTAAATTTTCATCATAGCCATAATGTTTAATGTTATTTAAAAGTGTGAAATATCTGCTGTTTCAAATCAGGAGGCGGAGACAGAAAATGAACTCTGGTTTTTTTGGTTTTTTGTCTTTTATTTTTAGTTTGTTGTTGTCATTTGTCCAGGGAAGACTTTGCTTTTGTTTTCATCCACTCACACACTGAACTGAGGGCTGCTTCTGGCTGCGAAGCAGCTCCACTGGAACAAGCGCCTGCTGTAGAAGTGCCTTGCTTGAGGGCACTGTGAAGTGAGGACCGAACATTCCTCCATGTCTTTGTCCAGGGAAACTTTCAGCCTGTGAACTGTGACCACTTCTTCTGCCCTCCATCCTGCTGAGACGAACCTCACCGCTTTTTTATTCTCTTGTTTGCGAGCTGGGACATTCAGGGTTTGAACATTTGGGTTTTTTTCAGAATTTTTCCGATGGATTTCATGAGACAATCGACTCCTCGTGTGTGTCAGCGCAGCTTCAGTCACTCTTGTCAGTAAAATATCAGTTTTCAGATGTGATGGGAGATGAGCCGTCCAGTTTTAACAGAAACTCTGAGATAGAAATGATCACCCTTAATCACTTCTGGTCACTCAGAGCTGCATTGACCAACACACCTTATTGTGCCTTCATTTCACTCACTCTGGTTTATCCTGGCGAGGTTTGGAAAGCAGCTATGATTACGTACTGGCTGAAATTCAGAGCAGCAGCAAAGAAAACTGTTACACCAGCTCTGGTAGTTTCCAAACTGCCACCTTTAACCCCTGATAATAACAACAGTCAGCCCGGGTTTCGTTTACCCACCAAGACATCTGGTTGTCCAAAGGTTTTTGTTTTTCTTCAGTGGCATAAATGTTGTGTTTCAATCACAAGAGTCAGCATGAATGAAACTCAACATGTCACAAAGATCTACAATGATTGTGATTGATTATCTAAATAAAAGATGAAAGTATATGACTGAAGACACAAATCTGAATTAGTTGGTAAAAATTAAACTACAAAATTATGACACAAATAGTTACTACTTATTTTGTTGCATATCGCGAGACAAGAGAAGGCTTGTGTGATTGTGAAGGAAACTAAAATCATCATGTAGGCCAATGACACACTGATCTACGTGCACCGGGTCATGTTACAAACCGGCTGTGCTGGCAGCCGGTGCAAGCTGCTTTGCAACCCCCCGCCAAACCCAGATCCTGTCACTGATGCTGTAGCTCCCAGACCAGACTCATACTGCCAAATATAAAGCGCTGCAGATAAAACAATGAGGCTTTTTTCTTTTCGTCCCAGTGTTTAGTGCTGCACACTGCGTTTCTCTCAGGGTTTCTGCTGCCTCCAGTTGCTCTGGGTTCTTTCTACTCAGTCCAGACTCTCTCAGTCACTCTGAAACTGAAACGACAAGAATAACTGAAGCTTTGGGGTCAAACCCTGAGACTGAAGTTGGACGGTTACAGTCAATGGTTTTCTATCTCTAAGCTATTAAAATGAAATACCTCTGAATGTACAGACTGGCTGCCATGTTGTTTCTGCAGAACGACCTTTAGGACAACAGATGCAACTAGACGCCAAAGTCTCACAAACATCCGTTTGTTTCTGCTGTTATGTTAATCCTCCGTAGCGGATGATTTTGGAAACCCTCCTCTTGACTTACAGGCTCCAGAATTAAAGCTGTACCATAAAATACGGTCACTTTTTAAGACTTTCTTCACCAAGTTTTATAAAAGAAAACATGATTTGACACTTTGCTCTAGTCGTGTTTCTCAGTCTGATGCTTGTCTGTATTTGGAGCACTGAGCTGTTATAATTATGGCTCCGTAAGTATCCCAGCAGACCAGACAGGAAGTGCTCTGTGATGGGATGGACCTCCATGACCCCTGACCCGCTGACCTTTTAGTGCGCCTGATATCTCTAATGTTAAAAAATAAATGGAATTTTCCTTTAGCCAGTCAGATAGTGAGATTGATCACTGAGGTGAATCATGACCTTATCGTGTATTAAATGCAGCTAAGTTTGCCCACTGTGCAGGAAAGGCAAACATGAGCGTGACTGATGGTTTCTTCCATAAAACTCAGACTTCAGTGGGATCCTGCTTACACGACAGCAGGAAAAACTGCTGCTTTTAGCGTTCGAGGACAAATGATCCAGTTTTTTAAAAAGTTAACGTGATGTCAAAGGTTCTGAGCCACTGAGGTCAGGAATCCTCCAGGCTTCCTGAAGGTGTTTTAAAGTTTTTCTTTGGACATCGGCTGCTTTGTCACCTGACCATTGCAGATGATTGTTGTTTTGTTTCTTAAGTCAGTTAACACTGACCTATGAATCATTAAGCATAAAGTATGCACCCAACTCAAGGGATTAACCAGCATTTTGTCTACATTTAACAGACAACTTAGCAAACATCCGATTTTAAATCGTATCTTTAAGCACTTACTAGCATCCAATTGCAAAAACATCATTTGTTCCCATTTCTTTAGTTAAGTCTGTGCAAAATCACAAAGGTAACACGGTTTGACAGACAGAATCATATTTTTCCACCAACGAGGTGATTCTCAAAGAGTGATTAGCTGAAATTAGTACGTTAAGAAAGGGGAAAATCCAGGCCTCTATGTGACCTTCAGCTGATCCAGCTACTGTTTTATGAAGCGTCATCAGCAGGAGTCTCAGTGACACCAGAGCTGGACTGAAAATCAGTGGTGACAAGGCTGATGAATCCAAATGTAACTCTTTTCCTTGAAATATGTACAGAAGAGAAGAGACGAACAGCAGTGAGCATCTGCAGCCATCTGTAAAACACACTGTGTGACAGTTTTGGGCTTCATTGTCGCAGTAATTGTCAAAACCGATGAAATTTTGACCCCAAAATGTAACATCAGATTTTAATACCAATATCATCTGAAAAGGATCCGATTGGCAGCAGCCTGTATTTTCAGCGCACCTTTAAAAACACACTATCAGTGCAGTAAAAGCATACCTGGATACCTGGATCGGCTTCCCCAGAGCCCGGACGCTGACCAAGGATAGAACAAAACGCAGAAACATCACAAGAAGAGCCTTGAGAAGGATTCCTGAAGACTGCTGAAAGAAATTCTGCCAAAGAAAGTTCAGACTGTGCTGAAGAACACAGGCGATCATACCAAATATTGACTTTTGCCTTACATGCTGTATTTCCATGTATATTTGCACGTTTCAGTAAATCGCTGCATCTATTTTACATTTTCCAAGCAAAATAGAAACAAAAGACTCAACCCTGTGAGGTACAGCACTGTGCAAAAGTCTTACGTTTTTAGTTTCTGGCCCAAACTACCAGTATTGTTCCTCCTGCTCTGCAGTTTTGAAATGCTTCGATGACAGACAGAGTTTGGAAACGTCAGTGTCACAGTGAACACCAGCATCTGTCGTCACTGTGATTTATATAATAATATTATTGTCTCTAAATGACAGGATGAAACCTGATGTCAACCACATCATTAACAGGGGTCTGAGGATCTGAAGTTTAGTTACACAGACTCACTGGAAGAAGGAAGCACATCACCTCCACTGAATGTAGCCAGAGCCGATCTGCACATGCGACAAGTTTTATTTATACCAGTTTTAGACAAAAATATCCATAAAGCCCCAGAAACTAAGAAGTCTCCAATCTGAAATAAAACAACACTTTTGTTCTCTAGTTTTTCTTGAAGCAAAGCTGAGTTTTTCCCCCTGAAACACAGCCACTCTGCTAATGCGTGCTGATTGGTCGGTTAAGGACAGACTCAGTGGCGTCCAGCTCCAAATGATAGCCACACATTAGAAGGTAAACCACAGCAGAAACTTTGCGTGTAGAAGAGACGTCTGATTGTTGTGCTGCTTGCTTCACGCTCAAAATAAAAATGGAGGATGCCCCAAAGCAGCTTGTGGTGCTGCGACGTCCTGCATACTCACAGAAATGCATTTAAAATCCGGGTGTTTGGAACTTTGTACGCTCTCTCACCCAGAACAAAAGAGTTTATCCACCGGATTTACATTTTTCAGCTCCACAGAGTCCCGTTCTGGACTACCGCAAATATTTCCATGACACAGGAAGTCCAGCGTGCTGAAGTGATCCGTTAGAGGCTGTCTGACTTTGACTGACCACAATCAGTTTGAGTGAGCTGCTAAGAGTCCCAGGAAGGAGATGCTAATCTTAAGTATCAGTTCAGGAAGTTCAGCTCACCTGCAGATCAGATGATCTCAGAGCCCACCCACATCAAGTTCAGCTGACACCAATAATTGTGCAAACCGCTTTGCAACCCACCTCCACCACAGCTCCTCGTTTCATCCGCTGCCTGACTTGATCAGTGTCACAGAAATGGATGGAAATAATCTCATGAGCAACAAATCTCAACTGTCTCAATCTGAAAGTATTTACAGGAGCTTTTGTTGTGCATCTGAAAGCCACTCGGCAACCCCACCCCTTCTTCTTATTTGATACTGGCTCTGTTCTGTTGTGGAAGGAGCGTCATCACCAAATCTAATATTTGGTGTCTGCATGTTCCTCATTCCTCTGTAGAGGAAATGGGTTAAAATAATAAAGAATTAGCCTTTGACAACGGCAAGAAAGCTGGGCCAGCTGTCTAGAAGCTTTACTGCCGTTTGGTAAAAGAAAGTTACTGAACTGCGAGTGAGCTGTTGATCAAACGTTCTAGCCTGAGTTGAAAAACAGAACTTACCTTTAAAAAAATGTATTTTTCTCATCAGTCCACTCTTTGATTCTGAGCTGTGTTTCAGTTTTCTTTGTGTAAATCAAGTCAAGGTGTGCCTGCTGTTCTCAGCCAGGTCGTTTTAACCAAACACGTCACGTACAGAAAATCACAGATCCCATCCTAAGTGTCTTTTGGTGTTTGAAGGTCCTCTACGACATTCACAGTATGTTTGAAGCCTGCTGCTGTTTCCTCCCGTCACTGGTGTGTTTTTCATGTGTGAGGAGGTTCTCAGTCACCCAGCTCATGTCACGGTGGTCTAAAGTTATTTTTTATGTTATTCAAGATGTTTGACCATCTCATCCATACAGACATATTGAGTTATAAGAGCTGATGGGGATTCATCGCAGGTACATTGAATGAAATGACAGGATGAAGGTTGAATCACCTGTGAGGCCCTCAGCTGAACTCCTTCCAGGTGGACATCGACGCCTCCGTCGCTCCTCTCTCAAACCTTCGATCTATTAGGTGCAGATGTGAAGCCGAGTGGCGCCTTGACGACAGGGCGTCTCCGGATTGGTTGCTGGGTTTCACTGCAAACACCGTCTGCCACCTCGGTTCTTTTCTGACGTGTCAGATATGACCGTAACCAGCTGTGAGGTCACTCAGGTCTGGACCTCACTCATCTTTATCAAAACAAAAGACAAAAAAATCATCATGAATCAACGTGCGATGCTCTAGATCACTTTTACTTTGAAAAGCCTCTACAAAATTCTGCGACACTACGGCCCGCCCTAGATGCCTGTGATTGGGTAGAGTTTAGGTTGATGCACGACTCACGAGGAACAATAATTGATTAATTTAAGCTTTTTGTTTCATATCATAGTTTTACACACACACAACCTGCAAAATGAAACCTGATTCATTTGTAAAACCTGGTTATAGCTCAACACCTGGACAGGTTAGGACATGTTTGTGAGTTTGACCCGGCGATACTGTGTGTCAATGAGGATGTTACGCTTGGAGAAGAATCTTCAAGGGCATGTTTGCGAGTGGTTGCCCCGTCGTCCTGTCCTGTGAGTCACTGAGGACGCTGTGCTTGGATAGGAATGACTCACAGGAGACCAGACACAGATACAGGCCACAAAAACACAGCTACCCATCAACACTAAATGGATAAAGGACTCTTTCAAAGAAACTGTTTCACATTATGGACTTCAAAGTCAGGCTCTTTGAGAGAAAAGCTCAACTTGCATCCAGACCTCGATCTGCTGCAGGTTGAATAGCCAGAATTTTAAGTTGCAGTCAACTTCTCCAGTCCGATCCTGTGATTCCTACAGAAACAAAACTGACTGTAGTTTTGGTTTGAGGAGACCGAACCTGTTTGATTTTAACCTTTAAGCTTTTTCAGAAACTCCCACTATCCCAGCCACTGACAAAATATCCCAGCAGTCAGAGTAACTTTATCCATCAAGCAAAAATAAATTCTATGTCTCTGACTTGAAGAAATTTGTTTAACATTTAAACCTATTTTCTGTATATTCCAGCACATAAAATAAAATATTTTTTGTGTTTACACTCACAAATAGATCCAAGTGAAACACAGCAGAAAATAAATAAAATCAAAGACTTTGTGCTCCTGTTGCTCTATTGTGCTCACAGCAGTCGCACTTTCTGCACCTGCTGCAAGATGGCAGCAGCATGTCTCCTTGTTGAACGTCTGCTTTGAATTTGTGGGGTATTTTTTTGTTTTTTACTATTTTAAATGGGTTTTCGTTTTTTCCAACAAGCTTTTTTAAGACTATTTTAAAGTATTCTCTAAATTCTTGGAAAGTAGTCTATTTATTGGGCCTGTGCTGCCGGCTGAACCAACTGCATCTGTGTTGCTAGTGGAAGACATCAGCACCACACCAGGGCCTGTGCTGCTAGAAAAAGCTCATCTGCATCACATCACGTCACTGTCATGAGACATTCTTGCAAAAAAAATCACGGTTTTAGTAACGCAGTAACGCAGCGTTCCTACGGGAAAGTAACAGTAATCTAATTACCTTTACTTGAAAAAAGTAATCAGATTACACGCGTTACTGCCCATCTCTGCCTACGAGTCATATGTTCATCATCTGAAGGCAGAATACGCCTACAAACAGATTAAATGTCTTGATGCTCATCCAGGTAAGTAAATCCCAAAAGGTTGATTCTGTTCGTCTTGGGACTTCCAGAACAACGTGGCCTTTATGGAGGAGAAAAAGAAGAGAGCAAAGACTGGGTTGGACTGAGGAGCTCTTTAAAAATGTATCTTCAAATCCCAAAGTTACTAAATCCAGCTCGAGTTATCCTGAATTAAACGACCTACATGAGGACAGCAGGTGTGTTAATGGTCTGTTAGTTTCTCGCCGCTGGCGTGGTTCAAGGATTCAGGCGGTGCAGCTCTGAATGTGTCCGTCATTGTTTCTGCTCTCCTGCTAACAGACTATTCATTACCCCGGAGAGCCTTTCACTGAGGAACACGCTGACGTCATTCATTCATTTATAGTGAAAACTGCTCCGGCTGCTTTCACGCTGTTATAGCTTCATAGATTATAAAAGCACTTTTCTGTGAACCATCGCCTGTAAACCCTGAAAAGCTTTAACAAAACATAATACAGACTGAAATAAAAGCTCTCGTCCTGGCTGTGGAGCGACCTCAGCACACATTCAGACGAGTCAAATAATCGTTAGAAACATGACGTCTCTCCAACTCTTTTTTTTGACCTCGATAAAAAATATGATGGTTTCAAGGAAAGCGGTGACGGAGACTTAGAAGAGAAGTCCTTCGGGAATCCGACTGCATGTAGACGAGACTATGAAATCTGCTGAAGAGGTGCTCGTCTTTTTTACGTAACACGAGCCTAAAGAATTTATCAGTCGTCATTCTCAGTCTCTGACCCTCAACATGAAGCTTTATTAAGAACAAACAAATCCTCCATCATCTCTGTGCCAGTGTGTTTATATCAGCCGGACCACAGTCTGCAGTCAGCTACACCCATTCACATCTTACTAATGCAAATTTCTAATCAGCCAATCACATGGCAGCAACTCAGATCTGGAGTTCAAAGTGAGCATCAAAACGAGAAACTGAGATTTAAGTTACTTTAAACGTGGTTGTTGGGTGTTTCAGAAACTGATGATCTGCTGGGATTGTCCCTGATAACAATCTGTAAAGTTTATGGAGAATAAAAGCAGACAATGGCCTCTTTAAACAAGCTGATGAGACAGCAACAGGAAGTCAAGGAACCAGTCTCTGCAGCCACGGTCTGCAGAAGAGCATCTCTGACTGCACAGCAGAAGACCACACTCAGACTGTCACTCCTGTCAGCTAACAACAGGAAGCCGAGGCTGGAAAAACATTGTTTGGTGACATGAGTCTTCCTGCTGTGACATTCAGATTGCTTTGTCAGTATTTGGTGTAAACAGCATGAAAGCATGGATCCATCCTGGCTTACATCAGTTCAGACTGGTGGTGGTGTAACGGTGTGTGGGGTATTGTTGGCCATATCTGTGGTCGATTAGCAGCAGCTGAGCATCATTTAAACACCGCAGTCTACCTGAGTGTTGTTATTGACCACATCCATCCCATTAAGACCACAGAGTATCCATCCTCTGATGGCTGCTTCCAGCAAGTAATATTCCATCATTTCAAACTGGTTTGTCCAACTCAAATGGCTGGTCACCAGATCTCAGCCCAGTAGATCACCTTTGAGTTGCGGTGAAACGCAGGTCCAACCCAGTACTTGGACCTGCAGGTTAGTACTGGTTTGAAACCTGCGTTTCAACCCAGTACTAACCTGCAAACGTGGCTGATGTTGAGTTTTCTGGAGTGATTGATCGAAGGAGTGCAGAACGTTTTTAATCAGAACGTTTTTAGATATAAACTAGTTAGCTAACATCAGAGGCGGAGCCAGACATTTGAAACACCCGGGGCTTAGCCCAAAGAGTAGTATGCATGTGGGATTTTTTTTTTTTTTTTTTGGGGGGGGGGGTGTAGAAATGACTGAAAGATTAATAGGCTCTGTTCAAAAAAGAATGACTTCATAGAGGGAAAAATATATATCACATGTGCAGGACACCTTAAACTAGTTTTTTAATTAAGCAGCGAGGCAGAACAAGGTCAGGGCTGTATCAAGACACGAGGACTAAACCCCAATTCAACCAGACCCAGAACTGATCCAGAATTAAAACAGGACTACAACAGTTCAAAATCAGGACTACTGAGGACTTAACCAAGACAGAACCAGAATCAGAACTAGATGATAGCAGCACTAAAAATCATCATAGACCTGCACTACACTTATTTTTTAATTCTACCAAAGTACAATATTTAGATTGAGAAAAGTTTATATAATTATTTAGCCTTGTTGTGCAAACAAGCCTGCAAAACTTAATAAATATAGAATTTGAAAAATAACAAACCTAAAAAGAAACACTAGGTACGAGATACATGAGGACCTGTGATACGGTGATACTTTTGGTAAACAACCATTTGACTAACATGTGTGTCTCACCTGCTCCTGTTCATCTGTTCAGTCCTCGTTCTCCTCTCTCTCTCTCTTTGTGCTGACAATCATCAAATATACAGTTGAAACCAGATATTTACTCTTCAGATAAAAACACTTTTTTAATTGTAACATCAAATCAGACTAAATGTTTATTTTTTTAGATAAATATAAAAACATATTTGTTAACTTTAAGAGTAAAGAGAGAAACTATCTGTATTTCTTAATTGCAAATGGCACCAAATTGTATTCAAACTTGAGCCACACTTATGGAGCTCCACAGTTCTTTTCCTGGTGTTTTGGTTGATATCTCTTGATTTTCCCATGTCAAAGAAACAGGCTCTGTGTTTTGCCTTATATGCATCCACAGCTGTGCCACCAATTTACTCACATGGACTCTACTAACCTATCAGAAGCTTCTTCAGCTCAGAATGGAATCGTCTGGAGTTTTCTTATTAATTAACAATAAATTTAGTGTACATGTACTCCTAAATTTGATGAAAGTGATAAAAATAGCTCTGTCTCTCTTTATTCTGAAATTTAACTAATTCAAAATATATTTCAATATTTATCTAAAACAAAAATTTACTCTAAATTGATGTTGTACAGTAAAAATGTTTTATGTTTTCTCCCTAAAGTGTATGTAAATATCTGGTTACAAATGTGAATATCCTGCTGTGTACTGAAATCCCTCTTGTTTTGCATAGAAATATACTGAACAACATACAAAGCATAATATATAAAATAACATTTACCTGAGTTTTTTCTTTGAAAGAACCCTCGAATGTCCATTCTTATATTTCAGTACATAACTGAAACCGATTTAGTCGGGGAGGGTAAGAACTGAAAATATGAAATAAACACACGTAAGCTAAGACTCTCTAAAAAAAAAAAAAAGCATTTGTTCGGCTTTTCATTTTGCCATTTGTTGATTCACTTGAAGAGCAAGTAACATAATATTGGTCAAGTGATCAGTTTCATATCAATCTTTCGTGATGCACCGTCATATTTACATTATTTGTACGGTACGAATGATTTGCTTTGGTACCTGGTCAAACTTAAGCTCTCCTTAGTATGGCTGGCTCCGTCTCTCCAACAGTGCACTCACGGGCAGCAGCTGCCCCGCCCCCTCGCTCAGTCGCTTAGTGCCTGAGCTTGGATCATACCAATATCAGGGGGGGATTCACGCACAGTCGTAAATTCCCACAGTGTGCACTATGTGCTTCGAATATTGTGTGTACTTTTTGTTTTATACAGTTGTCAGCCAGACATCTAACTATGAAAAAATTACACTCCAAAATACCCCGGGCTTCTGACAAAACAACCCGGGCTTAAGCCCCGTAAGCCACCCCCCCGCTCCGCCCCTGGCTAACATCCTGCTAACCCTTGACTCGGTTAAACCTTTGATACTCCGATGAAGGGTTAGCTAACATTTCATTTCGTTTGATGATGTGAAACATGTAAATGTGACAAACATTAAAAACTCAAAACTGGGAAAATACTTTTTACTGTAGAGCTGTTTCCACTAACTCACTGAGTCAGGCTAAAAAAATGTTTTATTACATTCTGCTCATTTCGTGCATTCAGATATTCGCTGTAATAAACACGTAGAAACCAGATTGAGATGAAAACACCACCAACCAGGATTTTGCGACCTGCCAGAAGTCCAGCATAAGAAGATTCATCAGGCGTCCTACCCTCATGGCTCATACCTGTGATTTAGCCGCCGCGCCGAAAAACTAATCTTCACCAAACAGCACAAGTATGTAAAATATGAACAGCTTGTCCTTGGAAATAATGGCTGCAGATCATTTCAGAGATGCGGCGGTGTCGGCGAGTCCTGCTGGGCCTCGTCTCACCATCTAATCAGTGACAGTCACTCCCCAGGTGAGTAAAATTAACTGTAATAAGCTAGCAGGGCAGAGATCCGGCTGAGTGAATCATTTTCATGTATAAAAAAGAAAGAAGTCAGTTTGAGTCAGACTGCAGTGACGTCTGTCCGTGACACTGCTGTGAATGCTTTTACAGCGTTGATACATTCCCCGTCCACATTTCTCTGATCCTCCTATTGAACCAAGCCTGTTATTTTACTCTCTGAACTCCTCTTTGTTCCTTCAAACCATTTTTCGTCCCTCCTGATAACAAAAGTCCCTCTGCTAATGCCAAAGCAAAAGAAGCCTGCAGCTATAAGCTGTGGAAATGTTAAGCCCAAGTTATTAAAGGCTTACAGCGCAGCGTTTGGTGAAATTAGTGTGAAACATGTAATTTTCTCCAACACAAAATGGTCAATATTGTCTCATTAATTCCTCCACATGCTGCTCTAAGTGCGACACCGATATTTGTCATCAATATTCTCATTTAATGTGAAACAGGAGCTTTCTCACTTTAAGGATTCTGGGAACCTTATTCACAGATTTTAACGCGTTTTTGCTGCTGTCAGAACCAGATGTGATTATATTTGGGAGACACGGTGCGTATAACAGACACAGAACACTTTGTAACAGGAAGCCGAAGGATTTGAATACTGCTGTTTGTTGAATGTATGCTGAAATGTGGTGTTCCACAGGGAGCTGTTCTTGGACCTTTATCACTTCTGTTATGCTTGTTGGTGTTATTGAAGAACACAGTGTGAATTTCTATTTCAGTGCTGACGACAATTAATTATATTTCTCCTATGACACCAAATTACCAGTTAAACAAATTAGCACATGGCTGCTGCAAATATTAATGACTTGTACTAGTTCCTGCATTAACCACTGAAATTATAACCAACATAAATATGACGCACATTCCTGTTTTTAAAAGATTTCCCAGCAAACATTTCAACACAGGCTGGCTGTTAGCCCGACTTCTTGAACATTTCCTGGACGTCCTTCTTAGATTTTCCAGCAAAGAAAGCTTATGTTCAAGAATCTTATAATATGTTGGTTAATTACAACAAAATTAAATCAAACAGACTCGTTCTTCTGAGCTGAATGTGAACCGCTGACATCATAGGTCCATATTAATGCCGGCAGAGGCGATGGTTATGCTGGTTTGACATGTTACTGTCAAAATAAAACCTCTTTAGAACTGGGAAAGATTGGCAGGTGAATTAATTTTTTTTTTCATATTTGGTGAACATTCAGTTGCAGCGCCCTGCTCGTCATCCAGAGGATCAGCAGGCAACACCACCAACCTGTGGATCACCACATTCAGGAAACTCAACTGGTTGTAGTTCTAACTTCATTTAACTTCATCACAAACAGGTTGCATATAATTGGTGACTTGATTCAGCCACAGACTGATAGCAGGCTGACTGCGTCTTATCAGAATCAAAGTCAAAATCCTTTATTGATCCCTAGAGAAATTATGTTGGTTACAACATTGCTGGCCTTGCAGATCAGTCTATTGAGTCTGTTAGCAGCAGCAACCTTCAACCTGCTGCCCCAGCATGCAACAGGGTAGAGGATAGCACTGGCCACAACAGACTCGTAGAAAAGTTATTGCTGTGTAACTGCCGTCTTGTCTCACCAAAGCTGTCCTGAAGATCGCGGTTGACAGCGACTGGCTGAAGATGCAGTCCCCGAGATGCACCGAGGCCGTAAGCTCATCGCACGGAGTTTTGGTCGTGCCGCTGTCGAGTCGACTCGAGCATTAAGCTCATCAAATGTCTTACATTTTGTTTATACCCATCAGGCTCTGGTGATACTGCTCTGAGATCTTGGGGCGGTTGTTATGTGACCGTGTGCAAGTTATCAATCAAATGTCACCTGATTAAAAACCAAAGACAGCTGCATTTATTTTCTGACCCATATTACTTATTTCATGGTTCAGTTTTTGCCCAGTTTGGACCCGCAGGCTCAGAACAATAATTAACACACTCAATTCACGGAGGTGGGTCTGCTGCTGCAGACAGGCTGATAACAAAACCCACATCTGACACGTTTGCCATCTCATCTCATTATATTCCATCATAACAGTTTACTAATCGTTCCTTATTGGCTGACATTGCTCCACATAATGAAAGTTAATCATGAGAGAGGGCAGATATCCACGTCTTAGGAGAGAAGTGGGATCTTTTTTCAGAAAATGAGAATGTCTTTCTCGATCACACGGGGAGAAATTAAAGCCCCATAAAGTAAAATTAGAAAATGAAATTGGTGCAGAAACAAGCAGCATGCACGAGTGTCAACATCTCCCATCCATCCTCCGTTTTAACCCGCGTTACCACGGCAACTCGGAATCAGGAAGGATTTCAATGAAGCGATTATACTGTAAGTAGACACACGCCCACACGTGTTGTCACCCACGCAGACACCCGTAGCGTACGCTCGCCGCCGCTCTCTGCATTCGTCTCTTTGTGGCAGGCAGAGGAGGAAAAGATGATTGCTCGCATATTTCATGATTGCAGCCACTTTGTCTTTCATGAAGATACAAACGAGGAGAAGGAGGCAGAGCAGGAGAGGCGCCGTGTCCTCTCAGCAATCAGGTCGTGAGCTGTGTGAAGAGTCCTCAAACTCGAGCGGCGGGGAGGAGCGCCTCATATCTCACTGTCACTTCAAAACCCTGAAAATCTACCTGCGAGCAACCTGTGATTAAAGCACGACGCGAAGCTCAGCAGTCTCGGCTGGAAAGCCAGCCCATCACCTCAGAGACAAGATAAATGTAGGCTGTTGACTTTAAATATCATTAAACTTTATTTTTAGAGCACTTTTTCCTCAGGAAGATACAGAGCGGGTTTCAGAGAAGGAAATTAAAAATGCTCAAACAGCGAAATGAAAAGAAGCACAAATGCTGAGGAGAAAGAAATGTTCAGAAAATAAGAAAGGCCTCATCACCATAATCACATCCTGCTCTTTGGGAACTCGAGCAGCTGCTTTCTTTGCTCGCTAAGACTTGGTTGGAGACGGTGGCACAAACAAACTGTTGTGTTGAATATAGGGCACAGCTCTGCAACTACTTGCAATCTAGTTGCTGTATTGAGAGGTGCAGCCAAACGACTATAAGACGGAGTCAGCTCAACTGGGTCATGGTCAGCATGTTAATCTGAGAGACATTAGCGAAAACCACAAACATGAACTATCCAGACAGAACTTCAGAGACATGAAACAGAAACTGCTCCACAAATAGTGATGTAGTTGCTGCACTGCAGCAATTTAACCGCACAGTGACGAAGGTGCATCATCTTATATCCAGTACAAACACCTGAGTCGAGTTACAAAGAGATGTGCTGCAGACCGACTCAGACTGGCTGCTTCAAACTTTAGACGACAGTTATTTGCAAACCTGCTGCAGAGTGACTGCAGTCAGTCGTGTTTACCTGAGGTCTGCAGTGGGCGGGTCATCCACCCTCACATGCACAGTGAAGCCTGATACTAGTTAATGAAGGAAACTATACATGGGACATCACGGCGATGATGGGTTCATGTGAGCGATGGCTGCTCGATCAAACCTTCATGCTGAGGGAAGAACCGGAAACTTCCTGTGCAAAGGCTTCGGGTCATCATCAGCCAGGCTCGGTAGCAGTCTGCAGCCTGTCAGACTTTAAATAATCCAACTGAGCTTCTGTTCTTTACAGGTTAATGTCCAAACATGACTCCAAGTAAAAGAAAGGCCAGAACGGTTCAAGTTCATCGTGTTTCTTGATCTCAGGACAGTGTGTGAAACAGAGACTTGATCGAGTTTGAGTTTATCTCTGTTTTGTTGCATAGGTGTTCCAGGAAAGTCCAGGCAGCCGAGAAAAAGTTCTGAAACTTGAGTTAGCAAGAGGTTATATTTAAAGATGATATACTAAAAAAACATGTAGCACTGCTATAACTCTGGATGTAAACTAGTCGCAGCGATATTTTTAAGGTTCTCAAATTCAGGTGAGTTCATGTTGAGGATCCTCAATGGCATCATCTGGCAGGAAGTAGACACCAAGATCTGACCAAACTTGAGCTCAGAGAACGTCTGTGACGTCCATCCACACCCCGAGGTTTATTATGTCACTGTGTGGTTTTGGATTGACTGCACTGAGAACACACTGATCCTTAGTTAATATAAAATGCCGTCATGTAGCGTCTTCCAGAAAAGTCATGGGATGGGACGCGTCCAGCACAAAGACTCCACTGTGTGTACAGTCAGTGTGTGTGTGTGTGTCACTTCTGGATCGGACGTCATACCGTCACACTTTCACCCCCGCACGCACACACTTGTCAGCGCTGTGTGTCACTGGATCAAACACAGTTTCTCCTGCAGACTCAGCGCAGCAACGTCAGCCCGAACCCACTCAGACCGACACTTTTGTCTTTTCTGTCGTTGTTGTCTTGCTTCCCTGTCCTGTGGGTCGGATCCCACGCTGGATCATCACTGTGCCATTGTTTATTTCCTACGTTTTCCTTCATGAGTCAGTAGGCTGGATGACTCGATCGGCTCAGATCCCGGGACAATTTTGGTGTCTGAGTGAAGCGTCTCTTTTTTATTTACACCTGTGACGCAGCACTGAAACATCCAAGCATCAGATTAACAGTTTTGCAGTGAGATTTGCACAGACGTTCATGATTCTGTAACTTTATAATGCACACTGGCTTAATGAGCACGAGCACTACACGAAATATTGAAAACATTTCATTTAGGTTCCTGAGCTCCATCTTTGAGGTCATCCAGTTCTACCTGGAGGGTCCTGATCTGCTCATTACCACCTTTATATCATTATTCATGGACACTGGAGTCATTTTACTTCATAGTTATTCATAGTTCCAATTAACCATCACTTAAGTGCACAAACAAATATTAAAAAACTTAAAAGCTTGGCACTCTACAGGACAGTTCCACAACAGAAAACTTGGGAAACATGAAAAAACAAGAAAAGTTTGGCAGAGTTTCAGCATTTTTATTGATTCTGTATAAGCAGCTTTTATGTCCTTGTTTATGTTTAGTTAATATCAGACACACAGGTGACCAGAGGACCTCTGGGTGAAATCAGTCGCAAAGGGACGCTATGTGTGAGAAAGTATTAGAGCAGGTGGCATGTTTCAGTTCCCCTCTGACGTGCAGAGATAAGCAGTAGGTTGTAAAGAAGAATAGAAAAGCAGGAACAGACTGAGGAACTGCTCCTCGGATCCACTTGGTGCTTGCTGTGGCTGCATGTAGTGTGATCGCCCAATGCGCATTGGTAACAAAGCTTTGATGAGAGGATACTTCAGCCTCATCTGACGCTCCTTCTCCAGGTGCGACATTAAAGGATCGGTGAGGTCGAGAATTGAACCTCAGCATATGCCAAAAACCTCCTTGCTGTGGTCACATGTAGTTCGTGTCAAAATTTTAACTTGTCTGCATCACAAGCATTCACTTTCAAAATAAAAGCTGTGCCTTACCGCTGCAGCAACACTTAAACAAGTGCAGCTTTAAACTTTGAAAGCAAACGGTCTCCGTTTCCTGTTTGTACTTTTGTACGTTTGACTTCTACTTGCTGAGCAGTCTTCAACTGTTTGCAGACAAGTTGGCACCAGCCATGCAAACAATGGGTAACAGCAGCAACCTGCTAGCAACCAAAGCAACTGCAAAGAAGTTTGTAGTGAAGCCTCTTTGGAAATAAGTTCATGCTATCAGGAACCTCCAGCAACTGCTCACCAACCGGGTGCAGACTTTTTTTTTCCAGGGTGTCGCTCATCAGTGTGACTGATAATAATGCTTCACAATGTCCGAGATGGCCACGTTGCCAAGACGCTACTAACTGAGGAAACCTGTTTAAACAAGGACGACTTTGGCGATGCTTTTAGATCTCAGTTAAGTTTGTATGAATTTTGTAGCATCACCAGATTAGAAATAGCAGTCCATTTTATTTTTCATACAAACCATAAACCATAATTCGGCGCTCTTTTTCTCAGCATATCGTACACGAGAGTGAAAAACTGAGTGTTTACAGTATTTTGAAGCTTTCTGGTCATGTTTAATGTAAAAATCCACCACATCGACAGCACACACACACGAAGGGAAACACAAAGTATAAGTGAATAACTGTTAGTGTGTCAGGGGAAACCACCGTGGACGTGATTAGGGTGACTCAAACTGTTTGTAATTGCTTTCCTGCTCCCTCATATAAAACCCACTCCTCTCCCTCCCTCTCTGACACTCAGCGGCTCAGTGTGGGTGGAAACCACGTCAGCTGTAAAACCACTGAAGGAGTTTCCACTCAGAGCGTCTATCCACCCGCTGGGAGCTGCAGAAACAGCCCGGTCCATTTATAGACCGTCAGCGGGGCTAAAAACAAACTGTTACTACATCGTTTCTCCTCTCAGCCGGAGGGAAACGACCACCGGCTCAAACCAAATCACACGCCAGCAGTAATAATCAGCGTATTGTAGAGGTGACTGTGACATCGATGATGTTGGTGTTTACCTTTAAGCTCTTTGAAGGGAAACCCTTTATTCAATATCTGTGATTAATGGTTTAAATTTTTCTATTCAGCAAACCAAAGATAAAAGCTGTGTGCAAACCCCAAAGCTGCAATGAAATGAGCCTCACAGCAGGTTCTTACATCATCACGACCTCCGTTTTCATTCATCGTTTCTGATAAAAACGCCACATTTGGGTTCAAACATGCTTGATAAAGAACGATGTGCTTGAAATTTATTAAGAATAAACCAAAAACCCACTGAGATGTTTGGGAAATCAACCCGAGAGGCAGCAGACGGCGCCCGCTTCGGCGATCTGGTGCTCCAACACAGTTTACCGCAGAAACGTTGTACAAAGTAAAAACAGTTCACCAAGATTTCTGACTAAATTCATTAAATCTATTTTCAGGCCATAGTTTACATTTTATGGTGATAGTTTGAGATGTTCCTGGCTCTCACACTGAGAGATTATTTATTCTGTAACAAATCAGATTTTCTTCTCTGTGATTTGCCAAAACAGCCGGTGATTAGGAACGGCTCACAGCTTGAGCCTGGTTCAGTCAGGGCTCTGTGTGCGGCAGGCGGAGGTGAGGATCCAAACGCAGGACTCGTGAAGCCAAATGTCAACAGAAAACCACAGCGTTATTGCTGACAACGAACAAAACATGAATAGAACAATGAATACTGAGAACCGGAAACACACAGGCAGAATCTGAGGTTACGACGCGACCAGAGATGGGCAGTAACTTTGGGATTTGAAGATACATTTTTAAAGAGCTCCTCAGTCCAACCCAGTCTTTGCTCTCTTTTTTTTCTCCTCCATAAAGGCCACGTTGTTCTGGAAGTCCCAAGACGAACAGAATCAACCTTTTGGGATTTACTTACCTGGATGAGCATCAAGACATTTAATCTGTTTGTAGGCGTATTCTGCCTTCAGATGATGAACATATGACTCGTAGGCAGAGATGGGCAGTAACGCGTTACTGTATTCTGATTACTTTTTTCAAGTAACGAGTAAAGTAAGGGGTTAGATTAGGTAATTAGATTACCGTTACTTTCCCGTAGGAACGCTGCGTTACTGCGTTACTAAAACTGTGATTTTTTTTGCGAGAATGTCTCATGACAGTGACGTAAGCGAGTGCGCCGTTAGTGACGACAGCTGTGTGCAGATCAACAGTGGATCATATATCAAGTGCAGAGAGAGTATGAGCGTGCAGCGTTTAAAGCGTGGAAGTACTGACCTTACTTTGAGTTTGATTCCATAAAAAGTGACAAAAACATTAGTGTCCGCTGTGCGTGGGAAGAAAACTTCTTTTTACAGCGAAAAAAACCCCTAAACTTCCAACAAGCACCGAGTAGCTACGACGTAATGGGAAACTCACAGAGAAACTCGCGGATTCTTCCACTGACCGTGGCACACCTGCACCAGGGTAAACCTCCGCCTACCCCACTCCTGCTTTACAGGTGAAAATAGAGCAACAGGACCGCTGAGTCTTTGACTTTATTTATTTTCTGCTGTGTTTTACTTGCATCTATTTGAAAGACTGAGTGTAAACACACACAAAAAAAATTATGTGCTGGAATGTGCAGAAAATAAGTTTAAATGTTAAACCACTATCCCCAGCAAGCTGCCTCAAAGCCTCATGGGAACGCAGGAGAGCTTCTGGGCTGCAAGCATCCAAGAGAGAAACAAGGCTGATTATCTTTTAGTCGCGGCATTAATGAAATCACCTCCAGGGGATCTTCAAAACTGACATTTCATAAGGAAACTTTTACCAAACTCACATAACAGACGTTATTAATTCAGTGACTCGAGCTTTAATATGCACGACTTTCACACTCACGAGTTCCTCCAGTGAAGGTCGACTACTTTAATGAAAACTGCAGAAGTGAAGGAAGCTGAGCAGCTAAAATAATCGTTTACACCTGCTCCTAGACAAAAACGTACGTTTTGCAAATGCAGCGCAGATTTGGTTCTAACTGAAATAAGTCAGTGTTCATGTCCTTTAGTTTTCCTCACAGAGAAGCTGATTTATGAAGCCTTGTGCTGATGGCCTGGCGCCCATTTCAAAGCGATGACCAGATATCAAGAGATGAATCTCAATGGAAACCTCGATGTGTGTTAAAGAAGAACGTGTTTTCTCCAAAGACAGAGTAAAACGAGCTTTTGTTAAAGGCTTCTAACAGAGAACTGGAAGGAGAGTCGTGCCCCTGAAACATTTCTGTTTCCCAGCAGGCGAGCCTCTTAATTCCTTGATCCAGAGCAATCAGATTTACTTGCTGAGAAAATAGGAAAGACCAAGCAGCAGTTTGGCTCCAACCAGCATTTTTATTGCTTTCAAGAAAAGAAACAGAGAATAAAAAGCCATGAGAGCAGTAGTGTGGTGTGTTAACCTCTGAAAGCCTACAAAAAATATAAAAACTTACAACAGGAAGAGCGGGCTGTTAATACACTAAAGACTAATTACTGAACAAAGACCAGGAGGGAGAAGAGCTGACAGTAACACAGGGGAGAAAAATCAGGGACTAAAAACAAACAACTTACTTTCATAGTAAAAAGAGGAAATAACGTAAAGGCCAAAACGAAACACACACAGAAGAAGACACGACTGCATTAAACATGATGTTGAGCCCGAGCAAGGGACAGTCAGGGACATGAACTCTAAACAAAGCTCGTCACTAGAGTGATGACAAAGGAAACACTGGAATCAAAGCCATGATGCTAGCAGTCAGGTTACAGGAGAAGAACAACAGGTGGACGAGCCCATTGGTCTTTTTATTTATCAGGCGCTCTTTGTTATCACTTTTCTCAGGATTCATCCAAAGAGTTGATTTTCTTTCCACTCCATCTGACTTCCAATGGAGGGGGGTGATTTTCGCTACCCAGTGACTAAAGACCAGCGGTCTCCAACTCCAAGCCTCGTGTCTGGTGTCCTGCAGGTTTTAGATGTGTCTTTGATCCAACACAGCTGATTTGAATGTATAAATGACCTCCTCAACATGTCTTGAAGTTCTCCAGAGGCCTGGTAATAAACTAATCATTTGATTCAGGTGTGATGGGTGAGATCTAAAACCTGCAGGACACCGGCCCTCGAGGCCTGGAGTTGCACACCCCTGCTAAAGACCAATATATTCTCCCAGAAAGCTCCCAGAGCTATTACACAAGGCCAGTTTTTAAAAATGATCAGAAACTCTGGGTCCTTGGAAGCAAAATGCAAAGAAATGAGGAGCAGCTCACAACTTTACTACATTAAGAAATACAAACCACAGGACACAACAAAATATGGACGGGACAAACTGCAGTACAATGGAGCAGCAGATTGTTCATTAGTCCAAGACTGACTCTCTAATTACGGTCTCACACGGTTCAGTTTGACTTGTGTAGGTGATGAAATCCACGTGTTGATACCCAAACAGAAAGTGTTGTTTGTCATAATGAGGATTTGCATAATGAAACCTTAGTGTTTGCAACAGATCCTCCACACATTACCCAACCCAAAGCTTTAAGAGGAACCACCAGCTTACACAGTCCTATAAAATACTTTGTAACCAGAACTGTAAACTAACTAAATCTAATAAAACTATAAAAATTTTGCATATTCAGTGGTGAGATTGTATCATGTCTCTATCCAAACTTTCAGTTGGCCAATTGTATATGATCATGGGAGGCTTGATTTAGTTCTGCCAGTGGATTAGTGCCTGGTTAATCATTAGTGTTGTCATGGTGCTCATTGGACAGCTCATTCAACTGAGAAACCTCAGCTGAAGAGTTACATACCATGCAAAAGTCTGGGTCCAGGAAACCTCTACAGCAGGAATGTCAAACTCATTTCACATCCGGAGCCGGACCATTAAAAATCCCCTTTCTCTCAGTGTAAGCTTACCTGCACATTCAATCCCTACGATATTCCTATTCAAGAAAAAGAAACACAATGTCAACAGCACGTCTCAATTTTAGCACATGATAAAGAAATGCTGCTGTAGTAAATGAAAAAAGTCTGTCAGCACGACCTTTTGGGCTTAAATTATAAAAAATAAACATGTAAAATTACAGAAGAAGTCCTAAACTGTCCTTTTATTATACAGGAGAAAGTTTTTGTTAATTCCCCAAAAAATCTACACAAATACTATTGTAGTTAGTAAAAAACAAATATGTAATTGTTTATTTATTACTCCGGTATACTATGAGGGAGGTCGCCGTCAGTAGGACAAAATGTCTTGCAATCTTGCAAATGTGTAGAAGAGCAGAACAGTCATGAAGTTTAAGAAGAAGGCGACTTCACTTCTTCCGTTCTAAAATGTTTTAGAGCTGTTGAAGCCTCTTGGCTGAGAGGTGAACCGTCTTCAACAAAACTGAAGTCCAGTCGCTTTCTTTTAAAGCTCCTAAGACTGCGTGACCTGGATGAGCCTACACAAACATGTGGAGATGTTTTACCTTTGTAAACGTGAGTTACAGCTAAAGGGGAGAGACCGAAACATGGAAGTGTCTAAACAAGCGGCGTTAAAAGTGTTGAGGGTCCAAGAACAGCGCCCTGTGGAACACCATGTTTTAAGCAGTATAGTCAGCAAATAACCACATGGAAGTGAAGTACGTAAAAAACTGCAGTTCCTTTAATATCCACTAGAGGCTGGCTTCAGAAGTGACTGAGTCTCTGTGAAAATGTCCAACTTTAAAGCATTAATACGTTCTTACAGCAACACTTTTTAACTACTGAGTGAGGTGAACTTTTTCATGACTCGCCTGGATACCTGAGCACGGCTGCTTGGACTGACTGCTGCGCCAACCCAAGCAGGTGTAGCATCTGCTAGGCCTTTTGTGCTATTGGAGCATTTTTAATTGGCTATCTGACCAATAACACAGCCTGCTGTTTGGTAAAGACCATCACTGCTTGGTGATTAAAACTCCAGTATGTTCTCTGAGTTTCAGAAAGAAGAGGCCGCTACAGATCAGCTGCCAAACATGTAGCTGACGTGCCATATAGTTGAAAATACCTCATAAACAGACAGGTCTGAGCTTAACTCTAAACAGGTCACTGGTTTCTTGGTGGATATTAACAGGTTTCTATGACAGCCTTTTTTAGTTCCTTTGTGTCTCAGAGTGTGGCCTCCAGGCTCTTTGCCCACTGGAGCGACAGGTCGTTGAACTACATGCCATCAGGCCTCGGTTCGGTTTAGAAACAGAAAAAATGACAACAATAGCAATAAAAAAACCTCCTACTACTCCGAGTGCTGATGGCAGGAAACAAAAGCAAACTGAAATGTGCTGGAAAACGCACTCCTACGCACACGCAGACTGTCTTACAGATACGTGTGTTTGTAAGAAAACAGTGAAACAAAGCACGCTGATCGTCTCCTGCTAACAGCAGCTGGAAAAGACGCGCGACACCTCTGCAAAGACTTTAACTGGATCAGAAATGCTCTGTTCCCAGAAAAGACTGAGGATTTCTGCTATGAGAGGGTCAGTGTGTGTGTGTGTGTGTGTGTGTGTGTGTGTGTGTGTGTGTGTGTGTGTGTGTGTGTGAGAGAGAGATGAACAGCTTGATCTTTATGACGAAGGAAGCGATGAAGACAACAGGCTCAGTGTTCATCTGAAAAGCCTCTTGAAGGGACCAGCTGGAGGAAAGTTACTCATCAAAGGCTGTGTTTTTATCTGTGTGTGTGTGTGTGTGTGTGTGTGTGTGTGTGTGTGTGTGTGTGTGTGTGTCACGCCTGCAGATTGGTGCTGATTGTAGGACTCTTGATTCTGATTGGATGATTTGTACTTTTATGAACCAATCAGCTGCTATGTGTTTCAGCTCCACTTTGACAGGAAGTAATAGAAAGAAATGAAGCAACAAGCAAGTCTAAAATAATCGACTAATCAGTGACACGGTTGATTAAATGCTAACAAGATGGTTTCAAATTTGCAAGATATTGTGCTGAAACCTCACATTAAAATTTTTAAGTAACACTATTGTTGTTTATCACCTTTGACCTGCTTATGGAAATGAGTGCAACCAGCAAAGGAGCAGTCACTGAATCCAGTCTCAGAGCAGATGATTCCCTCTTTTCCTGGTTTCCTAGAGAGTCTAAACTCATCCAGGAGTTCAGGGAAAACACAACAGACGGAGCCATCGAGCGATGTTTCAACTAATACATCCACAAAGAACGAAGGACTGGAAACATACGGGGACAAAACAATCAGGGATATAAAACTCCAGCCGCAGGACCATGACAATCATCAACGCTGCAGAAGTGAGACTAGACAAAAAAATACATGGTAAAGGCAGGACATCTAAACAGGAGCAAAAACCGATATGAGGGGCCGTTTGGGCTGCACAAAGCCTCAAATATCTGAGCACGTGGAAGCAGGAACGTAGGAGCTGTGCATTTCTTCTGGTGTTTACACGTTTCAAAGATCAATCACCAGGACCTCAAAGACGCTTCTTTTTCCTTTCTTCTGCAACAGAAGGTCTGTGATGGGTTTGAAGGTTTCTTGAAAGTCACTGCCTTTAACTTGTTGTGCAACTCTCCTCATCTTTAATCCACCTCCATCCTTACCTTCGCACATAAAGGACTTCTCAGCACCTCCTTTGGAAAGTCTACGTGAGGAAACTTTACTCACTGCAACCCAAAATAAAAAGAAGCTAAACTCAAATCATTAAGAGGAAAACCAGACGTAAGCAGGCTTTTTTATTGCCTATAACCCAGAAATCAGTCTCTGTACAGAATACTGAAAGGTCACAACACCTGAAATGTATCTGCAGGGGAGAGGAGGTTTGATGAAGGACGTGTAGTCAGGAAGCACAGGTGGAGGGAAACGATGGAGGGAGGACGAATCTTTAATTTGATTCAATTTGACTGCAGTGGGCCCGATAAGACCTCTGCTCACATCTGTGGTGGGAAGCAGTGGAGATTCTAGAGTCTTCAGGGACCCTGGGCAAGGGGGCCCCTCCCTGCAGTGGATGCTGGGTGCACATCTAGTAGGATCAATTAAAAGTGGAAGTTTGAACTGATCATGTGGAGAGGGGGCCCCTTACCCTTCACGTTGCTGCTGGTGCCAGAAAGTAATGATTCTGACAAAATGTAATAAAGGAATGTTCAAGACACTTTCTGATAACATAAAATTAAAAAATGTTGTAGAGTTGAAATTGTATCGTAATAGTTCCAATCTAGAGAATTAAACGGACGTCCCTGGAGTCTAGCACGTAATAAAATACACACCGCACATAATTTACATAATTTACACCAACACACCTCCTTTATTCATAACAGATCTCCAAAGCGATTTGTTTCTCCTCCTGGGATCAGCCCTGCCTTTCATCTCTGGTGGGGACGAAATTTATAACAGAGGAAAAAGAAAGGCATGAAATTTCACTAAAATCCAACAAAGGCAGCAATGTAGCGAGACTGAAAAGACTGCTATGAATAATTATTTGGGCCTCTTGGTGCAGCAGTTGGGTATATCCCCTCTCTGACATCACATAGGTGCAATGATAGAAAACAAACTGTGTAAAGCTGGGTATTTAGAGCAGTGTAAGGCCTGGCCTTTAGCTCACAGGGATTACTTGTGCACAAACTAACCTCGGTATTAGAAACTTTGCCCATATTTAACATGAACAGCCACCACTGGAACAGGAGATGCATGACAGGAAATAAGGAAAGCTCGTTGTTCAGCAGGAAAACTAGCACAAAACACTTTCTCAGAAGCTGGAAATTTTTAACTAGAGATGCAGCATGCTATATGTGATTTGAATCTAGTGTAATGAAGAAGTTTGAAAGTCAAATGAGCTGCAGGTAGTCTGAGCTCAGCCCCTGAAATCTGACCACTGATGCAGAGCCTTCAGCCATTATGTTAGCTGGAGCCTTTTATATATGGACTCGGACGGCACACTGATGCCTTACAGGTAAGTTTACCACTAATGACAGTGTAAATATTTAATGTTCAGGAGGTGCAGGTGTGTTAAACAGTCACCTGATACGAACTCACTGGTTTGTAGCATCGTGTTAAATATTAAAAGCAGGAAACCACAACTGAGTTAATGTAAGTTACTGCTCAGCTCACAGGAGACTGCTTTGAAAATGCAAGCCTCAGAAACACTGGGGACTACATTTCCCATAACACGTTACTTTGAAACAGCCTTGTTTGTAGTAAATCAGACTTTATGCTACCTTGATGTAATGACAAAGCTTATCAGGTACTCCTTGTGTAGCTGAGTTACAGCTAGCTGGCTAACTGTCTCCGTGTTCACTGTTGCTACAGAAGTTATGTTAGCCATACAACTGTACTTACATGACTTACTGATGGCTAAAATAAAAACTGTTTGATTATCCATCAGTTTGACATTATAAATAAATGTTGGATCATGTTATCTGGTGAGTTATTTTTTGGCAAGCTAGCCAGTTAACATTTCACTTAGGTATGAGTTTGCTAGCAATAATATTAGCAAGGAAGCTATGGTTAGCTTGCTAGTTATACGCTGCAGAGAGGGTTAGTTTGTCATGTAACCTTTCAAATTAGATCATTAGCTAAGTTAGCATCAGCCCCTAATAGTTAGGACGGATTAGCTGACCTTATTACCTCTTGCTAAGTGACGTAGCTAACAAATGAGAAAGGGCAATGGCGTTAGCTACTACTGGCTAGAATAAACAAGATGAAATGGCTGGCAATGCACAGGTAGGACACCTGACGTCTTATTTTAATTCATCTTTTATTCAAAGCCTGTGGTTCATCATGCACTGTGTGCTAGAGCCTCGGCATAGGATTTTTCAGACTAATACCGATATTTGGTGATTTAGCTATCCGATATATCAGCCGATATTTTTTCTTTCATACACATGAAACATGAACAGATTTCCTTAACATTTGTTATGTGCCGTTATTTACGACTTCTCGCTCAGATAACATGATAGTGCAGTTTAAAAGAAATTTAGTTTCAATGTCAAAATAAGTTGTAGATCACGCTCAGCCTGACTCAATTCAGTTTAAATTTAGTTTTACTAATATGTGGGGATAGGTTAATTAAAAAATGTAAATTGCCCATAGGTGTGAATGCGGGACTGAATGTGAGTGCGAATGGTTGTCTGTCTCTGTGTGTTGGCCCTGCCACAGACTGGCGACCTGTCCAGGGTGTACCCCGCCTCTCACCCTATGACAGCTGGGTTAGGCTCCAGCACCCCGCGACCCTGAAAAGGATAAGCAGAAGCGAATGGATGGATGGATGGATGGATGATATAGCAACAGCAACAGCAGTCTCCTCGAGTCGCTGTATAATATTTCTCTCATAAGCCAGCATGAGAGAAATATGCTTTCTTTCTCAGACTCTGCTCAGATCAGCTGGTTTTCATATTTGGGGCAGCAAACACCTGTTATTTGTCCACCTGGTGGACAAACTATGCAACAACAACCCTCGCACTGGTTGAAGGGTGTTTCTCTTTCACATGTTTAGTTTTAATATAGTTATCAGCTATTATATCAGCAGATATATGTTGCATATATCTGCTGATATATCAGTCTGGCTCCGTGGCATGCTGTGAGGAACTTGAACTTATTTTAAGCAGCTTGTGTTTTATTTGCTTCCACTCCTCCAGCTGGATCTCAGGTGCAGTGAGGAAGACTTCCTCAGAAATCCCCACAGCAGTAAAATCCACCCAGTTTAAACTGTCTGACATGGAAACATCTCTCATCGCTTTACGCCTCTCTGCCTTCCTTCCTTCCTTCCTTCCTTTCCTCCTTCTGTCTTCCTTTGCCAGTTCGTGCGTCCTTGGAAAAACCCGGCAGCTTGATTTGTATTCTCATCATTCAGACAGACAGACAGACAGACTGCTGGGCCGAGAGTCACGAAACACTCCTGCTGCTGCTCCGCTGATGGAGAGGAGGGGAGGGACTGAGTGAAGGAGAGACAGAGGAAGAGGGAGGAGCCAGGCTGTCAAGGTGAAAACCTCTTTTTTTTTTATCAGCCTGACGTCCAAAACACGACGCGCAGCGCTGCCGGGAGGAGGCAGAGGAGAGAGGAGCTCCCATCTTTACCGAGGAGAAACTGTGTTTACCTTTTTGGTTTTTAAATTGTGGACTCTAAGTTGAATGGCTCAGTGAGCGGAGCCCGTCGGAACCAGCGCAGGAATTAAAGGTGAGTTTGTTTTTTTCGATAACGTGGAGTTGTTACCTGCGCTGTCACGTTATCCTGGCGTGTCTGTGCGCAGACACTCCCGTGTTTTTGGCATCGGTGCTCCTCGGAGCTGCTCTGCAAAGGTCCCTCCTGCTGCTGGGGAATTAAAGGAGAGACCTTTGGAGAGCAGCAGTGCGTCTGAGCGGTTGCGTAATGTGGAAACCGATCAGCGCGTTTTGGGGACGATTTCACAGACACGACTCCGCTTAACGCAGAGTCACTAAACACAAAACAAACACTTTCCCGCGCACTTTTAGCGCCAGCTGCGCGCTCTGAGCCTCTTTAGCGACACATGGTTGCACCTGACGCACAGGTAGCTCTGAGTGTGGACTGCTTCGGATCAGCCGCAGCTCCACCTAACACGGCCTCGATGTCAGGGGTGACAGCTGGAACACATCTGGCCCACTGAACACTTTGGAGTGCGCAAAGTGAGTCATAAACGCCAAAAGTGGCCAAGAAGAAGCAGGTGCAGTTACTTACTGACACCTACACCTGCTGCCGTAAAACGTGTCCTCTGTTTGAGAGGAAGGTCCAATTTAGGGGCCCTAGAGGTCACGTGGGTGCAGGGATTTATAAGCAGATGAATAAACGATTGTGAAGATTTATTTGGCCAAACTTCAGGTGTGTTGTGACACCTGGGCTACATCCACAGAGCCCTTCCTGGTGCTGTAGCTGTGCTATAAATGACCCAGACTGACGTCAGATGTGTCCATTATCGGGGAATAAATTCCAGTGCAGAGAGCTGAAAGTGAAGCTTGAGCAGCGACTGATGGACGAACACTTGAATGAAGAAGAAGAATTAGATTTGTAAGTTGGTATGCATTTAGTTTCCCTCAGTTTATTGAGAAACAATAAAGCGTTGATCACAGGGCAGGAACCTTTCAGCAGCTGAGTGGACTCAGTGCTGATATTTACTGACCAGCTTTGTTGTAGTAGGACTGTCATGATAGACATGATATTATTACTGCACTGTTTAAATGACTTTTACTGACATTTCTCTTGGTCTCAACACCACAGACTGTATATAAATTTGGACTTTGCCACAGTTGTTGTGTTTATAACCAGAGGTAACAGGTGTGACTGAGACACCAGCTCTGCTCGCTCACAGTTTGAGGGGAGCAACGATCAGAAACAAACTCTGCTTTATTATTGGCTTTACTCTGAAGTTTAATTCAGTTCAGTTGAATTCATGTAGTGACAGATCAAATGAACAGTCAGTATCAGAGAGAAAACAATCAGGTGGTCCACTCTGAGGAAGCACTTGGAGACTCTGGGGAGGAAGAAGTCTTTTTTAACAGGAAGAGGACAATAATAGAAGCAGGATCAGGGAGAGGCACCCATCGGGGGTGGAGTCAGGGAGACAGAAAAAAAACACAAACTAAACAACCAGCACCCTGAGCCAATAGCAGCAGGGCTCCGGGTCACCTGATCCAGCCCGACCTAAAAGGAAAGCTTCAATCGTAGTGTGAACAGTAACGAGGGTGTCTCTGTCTGCTGAACCCAGACTGGGAGCTGCTTCCACACAGTGACCTGAAGCTGAAGGCTCTGCCTCCCATTCTACTTTTAGCAACCCCAGAAATCCAAAATAAACCAGAGAAAGCAGTGATCTGTTAGGGGGATAAGCTACTGTGAGGTCTTTAAGACAGACACGGGCTGCTTGTCCCAGACTTGTCAGGAGAAGGATTTAGAATTAAATTCAGGATTTAATTAAAGAGAAGCTAGTTAGGCCCCATCAGTACTCTGCTGCAGCATTTTGGATCAACTTGAGGCTTTTCAGGGAGCAGCCTGATAATTCTTTACAACAGCTCAGCCTAGAGGTATAAATGTTTGGACTCATTTTTACTCTGGATGTTTCTAAATTTGATGGTATTGAGATGAATTTGTTTGCATTATTGTAAGAGGCAACTTCTCATTTCTGGACTTGATTGCATTCACTGACTGCACAGAGTCATTCCTCCCAACAAGCTTCCTCTCTAACACGATAAAGTCTCGACCTTGTGTTGTTGTCCTTCTGCTGCCTCTGGATAAAATGAGCCGAATGGAAACTTGCACCTTTACTAATGTGTTTCACGTCGTTTTGAGCCAGGCCTTTTGAAGTACAAATGCATCGAGCTGACACTCATCGGTATGTGCAGTTTGCTTCATTATGGACACAAAACCGGTGAGACGGGATCAAAGCAGAGCTGAGGGGCTTCAAATCGGCGCTCATTTAAATCGGTTTCAACGTGCAGCTCCTCTGCACAACAAACAGCAAGAAGGCGTCGAACAGAATACGGCAGAGACCTTCTTATCCGACCGAGGAGCTCAGGAACCTGCTGCTGAGGCCGAGACGAGGGCAACATTAGGCCTGATTGGACACACCTGTGGAGCTGCAGAGACGTAAAGTACCCCATCGCCGTGTTTAGTATGTGACGTCGGATTGTTTTGTATTCAGTGAGCATGTGAAGCATCTGCAGGTGAAGCTGCTCTGCAGCCTCAGTCGTGACTCAGACCTTTATCCTCAGGCTGGTCCTTAGAAGTGACTCAGCTGGTTTATGGCCCCAAAAAACCAAAAACAGGCCTTTTTTGTTTCAGTGGACTTACTCTGCTCACACCTCAGTGCTTTTATTCTTGGGCTCTCCTAGAATAGCTTATTATGGTTGAAAGCTTAAAATAATCATCCCTCTGTCTGAAGCAAGCTGTTTTAGCTCCTCCCCCTTAAATACAACTTACTCGTAATTCGCTGTTCTTCATAAACAGAATGTTTTAAAAGGGGGTGGGGCTTCTGTACCTAAAGTGATCTTAGGGAAAGCCCCACTCTATGACATCATGCAGATCGAAGAGCAGGTCAGTGAGCAGTCTGTGCTTTTGGCTCGCAGGGATTACTTTATTTGAAATCAACAGTTTCTGTATGACAGGAAATAAGGAAAAGCAGATAAGTGCCCTTTAACCCTGCTGAGATATTCAGATTTGATAGTGGTGATCTGTAGGGCATGAAACGGCAATAAACAGCTCTGTTTACTTGCTTACACAAATTGTAGGACAAATTTTAGGTAAAAAAAAAAAGTCAGAAAATGTCTCTAAAACAGGCATGAAGCAGAAAATGTTCACCTCATAGTCACGATTTCATTTGTCCTTTCAGCCACATTCTCTCAGTGACCTTTGAGAAATGAGAGTGCTGCAGACCTTTAAAGGACACCAGCAGGAAAAACCGCTCGTTTCCAGGAAAAAGGTCTTAAGATTTTATCCGACACCCTCAGCATGTGGATCCGGTGATCATGAGGGACTTTTGAGTGAAAAGTGACGACAGATGTGTTGCTTTGAGAGGAGACGGCGTGACCCGCTGAAGCAGAAACACTGAATCCTGACAGAGATCAACCCGAGCTGGAAATCTTAAAGCTGGAAATACATGCTGGGAGGAATTTTCCATCTTAACAGGATACCTGAAGGTTTTTTTTTCTTCTATTTGTAATCGCACATGATCATTTTCATTTCTAAAACTAGACCAGATATGATTTTGCCAAATTTAGATGTTGCTTTTAGAGCATTGTCACGAACTGGGCCGTACGGTCATGACAAAGAAAACCCCAGACATGGTTAGGAATGTATCCCAAGCTGCTTTATTCTTTTAAAGCAAGTGAAACAGAAAAGAAACCCTACTGTCAAAAACAAACAGTGATGTGTGTAATCAGTACCATCAGTAGTGTGTGTGAAACATGTAATAGTGTCAAAAGCAAAAACCTAACGCAGCCAGAGTCCAACCTAAAGGCTTTTTATATAGAGTCCCGGCTCACTGGCCCAGATGTTGCCAGTGTCACTGATTGTAAACGGGAACTCCGCCTCTCCAACGCCTGCAAACAAGACACACGTGAGCCAAAAGGAAGGCAGGGTGCAGTGGGTCGTCACAGCGTAGAAATGAACTTGTGAATGTTTCAGAGTCTTTCTGTGTTCATGTGTTGAATGCCTTCATGCATTTTATGACTCGAGGAATTAAGAGTTGCTTGCAACATACATTAGTGACAAGCAATAGCCAGATGTGCTGGTGACCTGTTTCTTCACATTGTTGGACTTTGGTCAGATTCAAAACCACACCAAATGTGGCAGATCTTTACTTTTGTCCTTGCTCCAGCTCTCCAACATGATTTTCACCTGGATAGGTTTTGTGCAGTTTTGGAAAATAGATGATGACAGGATACTTGCAGCCTTAGTTTTTCTCTTTCCGATTTTAAAAAATTGCTCAATGAGTTTGGTAATTTAAAGTCTGACCTGTTGGTGGCAGTGTTGTCTCACTGTTAAGATTTCCAAGGATTTTTCCTGTCTCTCTCCCTTCAGACCCATCCGGTTGCAGCAGATGGCTGCCCATCCCAGAGACTGGTTTTGCCAGAGGTTTCTTCCTGTTAACAGGGAGTTTTTCTTTCCCACTGTCACCAAGGGTTTGCTCACAGGGGACTGTCTAAATGTTCAGGTTGTTTCTGTGTAATTGAAAGGTCTTTACTTTACAATATAAAGCACTTTGAGGTGACTGTTGTGCTATATAAATGGTGAAAGATTGAATTAAAGACAGGCACAGTGATGCAGAAAGGTGTGCTTGCAGAGTGAAGTGATGATGGCAGCATTTGCAGATGCAGATCAGGATTGTTTTGTGTTGTTCATGTTGGGGGATGTGGTTTAAAATCTTTCCAGCTATGAAGTAGCTAAAGTGGTTTAAACTGATGTGGGATGCTCACATGCCTCAGCTGCAGTTTTCCAGGAAAGGTTTCCAGCTCCAGAAGCTAGAAAAACTCCTGGAAAGCCTTCAGCTGCTGAAATTGCCAACAAGAGCTTTTTTGGCTTTGACTATTCTCAAACAGACTGCTTGTAGTACAATTATGAGTTTGCACTTTTAAACCCTTATTGAAGTTTACATAGCTGGTTTTGATAGACGGCTAAGAATTTAGAGCAGCTTGTGACCTCTGAGGAAGTGCAAACCTTTAGTTACAGCATCCGTAGGTATTTCATAACTGTTTTTCATTAGTGTTTTGTCAGGGTAGGCAGTGAAATCTAAAAAAAGAGATATCAATTGAAACATACCTAATGCGATCTGCCTCTTTTTATCTCAAGCTGTAAAGCTTCTCTAATGCCCGTTTGAATATATTATTATACGACTGCCACAGTTTGCTATTGTCTCTGGAAGCAGAATTAATGGCGCTTGATTGCTGGGCCACTGATACCCGTATGAGGTAGGCATTCTCCAGGGAGTGTCCGTCTCCTTTTAACAATTGCTAGAGTTTGTCAATGTGAGAAGCTCGCAGCTGGTTGTTTGGACATGCACATTATGGATAAACCTGTGGTCTTTATGGGACATTAGCATGTTAGACAAGCTGCTGCTGGCTCTGAGCTCTGTCATCAAGTGTGCTTGGTGTACAAACAGAGCTAGTATTAGTGTCATTGTTCTGTTTTCTTACTCCCCAATTCAAGTGTATCATCCTACAGTGGCTAATGAAGGACAATCAACTATGGCCGCAGTTTATCTGTAGTGAATGTAGGCTGTTAGTCCACTGTTTACATCAGCCAGGTGTCAACTCCTGTTTGTTTTAGAGAAGGCTATCAAACTTCATGAAAGTCTGATACGAGTCGATGAGTCAGTGACACTCATGCCTGTTCACTGCTACTAGCCTCTGTTAGCTGCTGTTAGCTGCTGTTAGCCTCTGTTAGCTGCTGTTAGCTGCTGTTAGCCTCTGTTAGCTGCTGTTAGTCTCTGTTAGCCTCTGTTAGATGCTGTTAGCCTCTGTTAGCTGCTGTTAGTCTCTGTTAGCCTCTGTTAGATGCTGTTAGCCTCTGTTAGCTGCTGTTAGTCTCTGTTAGCCTCTGTTAGCCTCTATTAGCTGCTGTTAGTATTAGTGCATTTTGTTTGACGTGGATCTAACATTGTTGTAGGTGGTGAATAAACTCTGATACAATGAGAGAATATAATCAATGTGTTTATCAGAGGGAAAGTGTGATTACTAAGACATGTGACTTTATGCCATGTGCCATTAGCTGATATAATGAATTAATAAATCTGCCCAAGGTCTTACACACAAATTGAGATTACTTTGTAAAATTATTTTATTTATGAGAAATAATAAATGTATCATTTTAAAAAATGTGGTTAAAACCACTGATATTTTTTTTTGTTACTGTTATTCCTAAAATGTTTAATTTTCATGATATGACTTAAAGTTAGAGCTGGGGCTGATATACTGGCCAATAACAGCATCAGCATTTATAAGAGCTGTTTAATGGAAATGTAAAAAGTGCAGATATGAGCATCACCCTTCCACCATAGTTAGTGTTGATATTGTGTAGTTTATTAACTAGCAGCGCACTCTCCCACTTCCCTGTTAATATCGTATGTTTTGGAGCTAAAAGAGTAACTGACCTGAGCAGTCGGGCAAAGCGTAAACGAGAAATCCACAACTGGTTGAACCAATAAACTACTCAGAAATAACTACAAATAACAAGTGTTTTTATTTTCATGCGTCTGAGGAAAAAAAACAGACAATATAGTGAATATCTAAATCACCAAATATCGATATCAGTGTTTTAAATCAGATATCCATCAGGCTCTACTTAAATTGCACCACAGAAAGGCCGCGCATGTGCGGTTACCAAACCTCGACCGTGATGGAAAATGAAATATCTAATGACCTGCTTTCTTTTCCCTCGCTCTGTGAAGCACTTTGATTTGCTCGGCTTTGACGGTGCGCTCAAGTTGTCTCGTCGAGGTTGTAACAGCTTTGCAGATAAAAGCACAATTAGAACGTATTATCTGGAAACATCTCTTTAAAGAGGTGCTTTTACTACTGCCTCTCAGCTCCCGGAGATCAGCCTCATCTCAGATTGTGGTTCGAGTGAGAGCCATTAAAAGACAAAAGGAAGAGCAAATAAAAATAGAGCGAGTGTTATGTGTATTGTTGTAGGTGTAGAGGTGGAGGTCCAAGTGTGTATCGCTTCCCTTTGATGACTGTGTCGGACAGGCAGGAAGCGTGGGGAGTAAACAAAGCCTTCCTACCATATCAGCGCTCACAGCAGATTGAAATATCAGTGGCTGTGCGACCTCACCGAGCCCTCAGCTGATGAATCACCACTACTGAACAGTATTAAATTGCAACAGACACAAGGGTGTGACTCCCAAAGGTGCTGTAGGATGGAGGGAAAATACACGGCTTAAATGAAACGGTAATCTAGCACAAGTGTCCGATTCAGAGAAGAAAACACAGCCCTCAACCTTTAGCTCATTTAGATTTTTTTTCATGCAGCATGACAAAGTCAGAAATGTTTTATAATTGTAGGGAATGTTTTTCACTTTAGCTAGACTCATGAGGTAATCCCGACTGCTGAGTGTATTTCAAAGTGAGAGGAATTCACACAGGAGTCGTTCTGACTGGAGAGAAAGAAGAAGTCCCTGAGAATCGCTTTATGACTGCATAATTCTTTTCTGTTGTCTTTCTCAAGTACAACAACCACAAAAACACAACAATAAAACACGTTGAGCGACATAAGACATAATAAACATTTACAGTTGTTTAAAAAAAGAAAGAAAAACAATCTGCAGGTCCTTGAATGTCCACACAAAAGTGAGTCAGGCCCCCTGGACTCTCCCAGAAAGTTGATTCTGGTCATTTGAGCAAACACTTATAGTTGATCAGGGAGGAAATGAGAAATGACAGGCTGGCTTTCTTAGATTGTGACATTTCCATCAGTAATGTGTAAACCAGCATAAATGGAACATATTTAAGGTTTGACTCGCTTCCTCCAGTGCAACACAAATTGGGTGTTATCAGGATGCTACAACAGAGACACAGGGGAGCAGATCATCATATCAAAAAGACCCAGAGTAAATGTAGTTATCTCAGCCGGACATTTGTCAAAGCTGGGAAGGCGCCTAAAGAAAGCTCCAGGCGATCCCGGAGAGACGGGCAAACTGCTGCCTAAGCGAAAACCTCTCCTGATCCCTCTGTCAGGAGTATCAAACAGCTGACATGCATTTTTTTCACAACATTACATCAATCCCCCCACCCCGAGCTAAATATTGGTCTGCCCAAAGGTAGATGGCACAACATAGGAAAACCACCTTGTCAGGCCAGGACTCTGCAGTCTGTTTACACCTGCAGGCCAGCATGCACTGTATTAAAGATAAGGATGTAGACGTGCTGAACGGGGAGGAACGCTGGTTTGGGGGTGAGTCAAGGAGGCCAGTTACATGAAAAGAGAAAGACCATCACTGAACTGAGCAGGGAGCCTCACCATCTTACAATGATGTGATTGCAGCCACTCCCCAACTCTCTGTGAATGCTACTCGTGGCCGCTGATCAATACTCACGGTCCATTGTTAGTCAGTGCTGCTGGTATATATTGTTTATAAGGTTGGGGAAAGCTGCAGTCAGCTGAGCTTAAACGTTACCCCTGCTGTAAATGCAACGACCTGAATGATTGAGCGTGCATCCAGACATAAATGCTCAAATTTACTTTAACTTCTAACTACATGATGTCAAGAGTAAAACTACAACATTTCATAATATAATGGAAAGAATGTAAGTTACAGACTTATCCCAGAAATTTGAAATTAACTGTAGAAAATTGAAATGTATCCTGTTGTTAATGACTGCAGTGCACACGTGGAGACAACAGTTTACAGATGGCATCGATTTCTTTCTTTTAAAAACATAAAGAAGTAACTTGCTCCTAAATTGCTGCCAAGTCTGTTTCACACAGTTGTAGCTGCTAGAACACAGATTAGCGAGGTGTTACCTGAGAGTCAAAGTTAAATGCACTTTGATCTCGCAACAAACAACGTGGACAAAGTGATTTCTCCTTTATTAGGCTATGGGGCAGTTTTAATGCTTTAAGGCGCAGCTGTTATGTTAAAAATAAAGAGCAGCACAGGATGGTAGATGGAGTGGTTCCTGTGTGGTGCTTTCTACTCAATTTGACCATTACTAGAAGTCTTTAAATTGGTAGACAGTTGGCCGAGTGAAAGCTGCCCTGATCTTGTGATCAAATCACCAGACAAACAACTTTCTACAGTTTTTGAATTTACTGGTATATTTTCCATTCTTTACACGCCACTCTCACCATTCCTCTGATAATGTAACTGATTGGAGTAGTTGATCAACTTTGTGTTGAAGTAGAGTGAAATGGGAGCTGATAACCACAGTCATGACGTCCCTTATATTTAACTGGGGTTTTAGGTTTTATTGAGCCAGCTAAAGCAATGAAGGCCTGGATTTGTTGAACTTCACTGACACTATAAGCCTATAAACTCTTCTTTTAAAAAAACATTCCCAAAATGTTGCATGGTAATAATTTGAAAAGATTCTCAATGCAAGGTTTTGGAAACAATTTCAGATGTCTCATGCCCTTTTAAACCCTCTAATGTCTAAATTATTGGTGGTAACTCTAACTCTGAATGTTGGATAAAGATCAAATGGACCATTTTGGAAAAATCTACAAAGATAACTAAAAAACAAAACCACATTCTGATTGCATAGAGTCGTCAGAACTCCACTTTACAGGGATATTATTATAAATGAGAAGATCCTTCAAGAACTTTTTGATTCTTGAGCATCAGCTAACCCTGAAAATATCCAAGAAAACACTTTAAAACAAATATTCAATGACAATCGAACAAAGGTAACAAAAAGACGTATCAGGTCCTTCTTCTAGAATTAGAAACAGGAATCCGGTTGTTCAGTGATGACGCGACGAATCCTACTTCTGGGTCTAAAGTAGTCTGCGTTTAATATGGCTTTTGTGTTGTTAACATGTTTAATGTTTTGTATTTTCTTCTATTTAATCTCAAAAAGCTCCTAAAACAGTCAGTGATCACTGCTGACCTCCCTCGGCTTTTATTACCGCTAACCATTTATTTAAGCTCAGTTTTTAAAACCTAGGATGTAACTACAGCCCAGCCCATGCAGCAGTATATGAATGACTAACCTCGTATTGTGGATGGATTATCTCAGTTGTTCTCTGGCTGAAGTTTGGTCCTTTTACAGCATCCTGCCATGCGATTACATTTGTTCCTGACCACCGAGAACACTCACGTTAACTTTTATCGAGTGGGGAAAAAAGTTAGCTTGTTTATATTATGCTAACATAGCTGTGTCGCTAGCGGTCACGTAGCACATCATTATATACCAGCTAGCCCAACTTCAGTAACCCTACAAACGTCACTGCTGTTTAGTTTTCTGTCTTCATTTATGTTGGAAGTGATAACAGAGCTGTACGTTTTAATTTGTTTCCAAAACCCCGCAGTCAGGACATGCTATATTGTATTTAGATAGAAGCTAGCGAGCTAACTTCCTGCTAACTTCTAACTCCGTTAAATGTCATAAATTCCGTTTTCATGGATGCCTGGATGTTAAACTCAATTGTTACACCTGGTAGAGCAGAACGCTGATCATTTTATTAAAGATGAAAGACTTTAGACAGTTTTTCAACTCTCAGTAATGCCACAGTGATCGTTTGATATATGGACCTGCAGCGGAGTTTAGACCCAGACACGGCTAGTGACGTCAGACTGAACAACCGGATTGGGAAGAGGTGGAGTAAGATGGGATGACAAGTACAAAAGAGAGAACTTGATTACTCGGAGACACAGAAACACGAGATGCAGAAAGAAAAGCCATTACCGATCTAAAACAGGAAGTGGGCAAAAGGAAGAAGATGCAACACGGATGTAGACAGAAGGGGACAAAGAAAGCAACAGAGATGACACTGAGCGTATATCGGGAAAAAACCCCCCACAAGAAACCAAAAAGTTGGTAAAAATCAAAACTTAGCAAATCCTCCACAAGAAGCGGGGACCATGAACCAGGAAGGGGAATAAAAAGGCAGTCTTAAAAAAGCACCAGTTACCAAAATAGCCGTGAACGACTTCATCCTACCCTCATTTCATAAAGACCCTTCGCCTTTTTGATGTAACACTACTGAAAAAATGTTTCCTTAACACAGTAAAACGTTTTACATTCCTACCATCTTGCCGTACTCTCCTAGCACCATCACACTTTTCAGTATAAATTTGTGTGTCAGCATGATTCTTGAGACAAAAGTTGTGCAGAGTCAGATCTCTCCAGATGGAGGTCTGCGTCTAACGTCTGTCTGTCTGTTCGGGGTCGTTGACATGAAGCCCTGCAGGATCTTCTGTTCGCCAAGTGTGAAGTCTGAAGGAACAACATGTCCAAAGGAGTGTCTGCATCATTGTTGGGAACGACATGTTTACTTGTTCCTGTCATCGCAGTGGGGGGAAAATCATGAATTCAGTTTGCAACCTTTCAGCAGCTGCAGGAATGAGCGTGGGATCGATGTGCTGGAGCTTTCACAGAAAAAATAAAGTTTTTAATGTGAGCTATAACAGATCATAAACTGTTAAAATTATAGTTTCTAAAAAAACAAATCGTGTACTGAGAGAAGTTCATCCACAGAAACCCCAATCACTCAGTTACAGTAATGCGTTTATATGTTTATATAAAAAGGTTTAAACTCGTTATTTTTAAGTTATATTTCCATGTCAAATGCCTCCCATCGACCATCAAAGACAATCCTGGAAAAACCTAGAGGGAAGACTTTCAGGTCCCTACAGTCCTACTTTATTGGCCATTTTAACACTGAATTATCTACAAATCTGCTTTTAGGTCCTTTGGATGTTTTAGGGTATATTTCTGGTACTGTGGCTCTGTGCGTATAGACTCAGGTGTGGAGCTCAGTTTAGGAAATTCAAGCATCCATGTTAAAGTATCTGGAAGATTGATCTCTGGCAGCAGATTTGGAGGCCTGTAGAAACAGTTTTTTACACACAGCTTCTCATACAGGGCAGGTAATGGGTCTGTGAAAGAAACCAACCAGGTGAGGGTGTCACAGCTGTTAACGCTAAAGAATATATCACATTTTGTGATATATTCTTTGTGATATATATACTCAGTGTTATTCCCTAGATATGACACCGTGTTAGTGATGTGCGAATCATGAACGAATCGTTCAATACTCAAGAATCACTTTACGGACTCGTGAATCATGATTCACAAGCCCAACTGACTCACTGACTCATCCCTGTTGCTGTTAGCAAGCTAATTTCATTAGTAGAAATATATCTAACTTAAAATTAAAATTGTGTGGAAAAAAACAACAGCCAGTTTCTTAACAAAACATTTCTGCTCTGAACTGGAAGAAAAAACCCTGAGTAGAAGCTCACATCAAGACTATCCGGTCGTTAAGTGATTATGTGACAAATCCTACTTCCGGGTCTAAAGTAGTCTGCGTTTAATATGGCTTTTGTGTTGTTAACATGTTTAATGTTATGTATTTTCTTCTATTTGATCTCAAAAAGCTCCTAAAACAGTCAGTGATCACTGTTGACCTCTCTCGGCTTTTATTACCGGTAATCATTTATTTAAGCTCAGTTTTTAAAACCTTAGGATGTAACTACAGCCCAGCCCATGCAGCAGTATATGAATGACTAACCTCGTATTGTGGATGGATTATCTCAGTTGTTCTCCTGGCTGAAGTTTGGTCCTTTTACAGCATCCTGCTATGCGATTACATTTGTTCCTGACCACCGAGAACACTCACGTTAACTTTTATCGAGTGGAAAAAAAGTTAGCTTGTTTATATTATGCTAACATAGCTGTGTCGCTAGCGGTCACGTAGCACATCATTATATACCAGCTAGCCAAACTTCAGTAACCCTACAAACGTCACTGCTGTTTAGTTTTCTGTCTTCATTTATGCTGGAAGTGATAACAGAGCTGTACATTTTAATTTGTTTCCAAAACCCCGCAGTCAGGACATGCTATATTGTATTTAGATAGAAGCTAGCGAGCTAACTCCCTGCTAACTTCTAACTCCATTAAATGTCATAAATTCTGTTTTCATGGATGCCTGGATGTTAAACTCAATTGTTACACCTGGTAGAGCAGAACGCTGATCATTTTATTAAAGATGAAAGACTTTAGACAGTCTTTCAACTCTCAGTAATGCCATAGTGATCGTTTGATATATGGACCTGCAGCGGAGTTTAGGCCCAGACACGGCTAGTGACGTCAGACTTAACGACCGGATAGCTCCTTGGTTCACAGTAGCATCGCTCAGCTAACATGCTAACAGCATGTAACGGTCCAGCTTCTCTCAGCTAACATGCTGTTAGCATGTTAGCTGAGTTACTCACCCCATCCCTCCTGTTCTGAATCATAGCATAAACGAATCAGTGATATTATATTTGTTATTTATTATAAGATATCACTCCTGGCTCACAGCTTCTTCTTCTTCTTGGTTGGCAACCAATGTTAAGGCGCATTACCGCCCCCTGGCTCACAGCTCAAAGGACATTTAAATATGTATAAAAATATATATTTGACACATTTGAGGAAAATACAAATAAAATAAAAATAAATAAAATAAATGTTTTTTTGCTCTTTTTTGATCTATAAAAACAGTTGTTTTTCTTTTTCAATCACTCATCTTAGCCGTAGGATTTACACGAAAAGAGAAATAAATTAAGTTTGAGTGAAAATGTACATTTTTTGCACTCTCTGGGCAACTGACTCAGTGACTCAAATGACTCAAAAAACCCGGTTCACTTTGGTGAGTGACTCATTCAAACTCGATTCAGTAAAAAGAATCGAATTTACCATCACTACACCGTGTGCCAAATCCAGATGAACTTTTGTGTTAATATTAAATTTGTGACGTTCTCATTTTTTTTAAATACTCATGTAGAAAGTCACCAGAATTTAAACATTTGTTTTCATGTTTATCGCTGAGGTGCTTTTGAAGGTCTGTTACAGTCTTCTGATTTACACTGAAGTAATAAATTAATTCTCTATTTGACGTGTTTATTCGACTCCCAGTGATCCTGTCTCGTTCTGCATATGTCACCTCTGTGAAAGTCTTTTCTTCTCTGAAGTGTGAAACTGATACTTGGACCCCCGATGTTGGTGTTATATCCTGCATGAACAGCTGACATTTATAACGGCCCAGCCTCAGTGCTGTTTTTCCTGCTCTCGGTTCTCACTGTGTGGAAAATGTTGCCTGATTTTGTCCTGACGAAGGCCTCCTGTGTGTCTTTGCAGGGCGGCGTGAGGCCGAGGAGTCCAGCTGTGATCTGAAGGGGAAGAAATCTGAGGACCCCCGGCCCCGAAGGGACCAGCTGTTTGACTTCACGTGAACAAAGACATTTCTTTTTGGTGCTTCTGACCGGATGTTGCCTCGGTTCTCCGCTTGGTTTAGTTCTAGAATCAGCTTCAAAATGTGACAATGACGGAACCGTTACAACTTTATCCTCCAGCAGGAACGAAGGAGAAGCTTCCTGAGAGGGTGGATTATTGAAAGCAGGCTGCTCGAGCCTTTCGGAGAATTTAAATGGAGGTTTGCTGCAGTGGAAACACCGGGGAGTTCATCTGTAGTCATTTGGAATAACAGTGTGTGACTGTGTGGGATCCACACAGATTTCCATCTAAATGAGGCGTATTTCAGGCAGCAGAGGGTTATCATCTGAAACATCTGGACGGATGGAGGAGACTCACAAACAGAGACGAAGACGGTTTTGATTACTGATGTTTATGTTCAGTATTTTTATTTTTTAAAGCACAAAGATTTATTTATACTTTTTTTTTAATGACTTTGGTGCTGATGCAGAACAAAAATCTAAATTTTCCGTCTGCTTTCTTCTGTAAGTTTCTCTGATTTATTTTATCTATAAGTGATCTTATGTAATTAGGACACTAATGTGTGCGATTATACGTCTTATTGTCGAAGCTTTTATCACCTGCCAGCCTTTTATAAGCGTAACGAGCGTGGCTAAATATTGAGCCATGTGACTGCTGTGTTTCAGAAAAGCTTCAGTTTTACTGAATTCTACTGGATTTTTCTTTTTTTAATCTTTTTTCCTCCCGTGATTTGTAACTTCTTCAGGCAGGAGCTTGAAGGGTCTTGACACACTTTTCTTTAACATTTAAATAAGAAACTTGAAGCCACCTGATGTTTGGCGAAGGATTGTGACTCGACCCGTGTTTAAGTCGCTCTCCTTTGTCTTTCTGAACGAAAGTGATCTGCTGAGTTTCAAGACGACCGCTGAACCCGCCCATCTGAAATCCTCTCTTCCTGTCTTGGGGGGAACTCGCTGCGCATCCCGTCACCGCCATGGTGATGTCGCAGGGCACTTACACCTTCCTGGCCTGTTTTGCTGGCTTCTGGTTGGTCTGGGCCCTCGTCGTCATGCTTTGCTGTTTCTGCAGCTTCCTGCAGCGCCGGCTGAAGCGCCGGCGCGAGGAGAGGCTGAGGGAGCAGTGTCTGCGTACTGTAGAGATGGAGCCGCTCAGCTGCCACCCCGCCGGGTACCCACCTGCTGCTCCTCCACCACCACCACCGCAACAGCCTCCACAGCTGCCCAGAGAGCCGCCACAGTTCAGCCCTCCTCAGACTCTGTCGCCTCCTCTTCCGCTACCTGTTCCCCATCCATTGCCTCAAGCGACCTGGGTCAGCATGCCAGGTAATCATTTTATTTCACAGGCGACAAAACGCTCGCGAGCTAAGACGCAACCTCAGGTTTCAAAAACTGCAGTTCCTCTAATGGCCACTTAAAGCAAAAGTGAGTTGATCGCCATAAAACCTCCGTGTTAGAAATCCTTAATTTACAGCCACAAACAGAGGTGTGTCTCTGACAGCTGCCTGCTCGGCCGAACCTCTGACTGTGTTTGTGATCTTGGTCTTTTCTGTAGTTTTCAGTGGTATCGAACAAATAATATGGAGTTTGGTGACATCCTAGTATTTAATCAGCTGTTAAACAAAGAGTTCATGGATGTAATTCAGTCTTCCGACTTCTCCACGCACACTGTCACAGCTTTATGAACTCTGGCCAAGCTGTCAGTGCGACTGAGACCTGCAGCAGAAACTTGCTTCACATTTATGAGAACTAATTTTAAATTGTACATCATTGAAATTAAAGTTTAGAAAATATTTAGCGCTGTCAGCGTTAATCGTGGGGCTGCACAGGGTCAACACGTTAGCGCGGTTAGCTCCTTAACGCGTTAGCGCCGTCCAGCCCCACGCACGCAGCGATCCTCGTTAACTCGCTAACGGAGATTTGCCGCGTTAATGCGGTTATGGCGTTAACGTCATTTTAACGAGATTAACTCTGACAGCACAAAAAGTTATTTGTGCAATAGATTACACAATTAATGGGGGCATGAAGTATGGAAAAGGCAGTTATAGCGAGCTAAGCATGAGAAGTTCAATGAGCATATTGTGTTGAACATTTTATAAGTGCAGTACAAATTTAAGACAAAAATGGACTTGAGGTAATCCTGCCGCAGCTTCACGATCCACAAGCTCGTGCCCATGCACCGTGTTCGTGATTTAGACATTTTACTCTCAGCCATCAGACATCCTCACAGGAATAACCTGAAAAATCCAGCTTCAAGCTCTTCAGATCCACAACTGCTTATTAGAGTTTCCACGGAGAGCAGAGCTGCACTCAGCATTCATAATACCTCCTCCTGCATTTATTAGTCTCTTCTGTAAACTTGACTCACTTTCTGAAGCAGAACTCGTCTCTGCTGCTGAGCAAATAACCAAACCTGTCACGCCGTGTTTGATCTGTATTTACAAGCTGTTTTTCATACTTACGCCTCGTTGTTTGAGCTCAGCTCAACAGGAAAGACAAAACTGATGCGATGCAGACAGAGAAGCAAAGTGCAGGAGCGTTTCTTATAGTTCCCAGTTTAGTTCCTAGCTTCCACCTCCCTCCCTCCATGCTGGCCTGCGTTCCCCCGCATGGTGTCATGGTGACAGCTGCCGCTGAGGCGTAGGCAACAGCCGCGGAGGCCATGCGGTGACGGAGTAACAATAAAATAAGAGTGATTAGAAGGAGGAGACACTCAGAGGCCGAGAGGTGCAGCTTCGCAAAGAATCACTGTAATCACCGAGACTGTGAAACTCCCCGTTCTTAATGAAACTGCCTCGCACGGATTAAAGCCCGCACAGGAAAAATGTTGCTCAGGTCTTAATAAACCCACATACTACATGTAATTTGCAGTATGTGAGTTATGCTGCTTTATATTTCTGTCCTCTCGCTGTACCCGAGGAGCATTTCATGAGTGGCAGCTCAAAGTAATACTCTGCAGGCTACATCCACACGTACACGGGTGTTTCCACTGAAGACTGAGCTTTAAAAACTCCTGTGCAGGTAAAGATGTTAGAAAACTGTTTCTGCGTTTGCATGCGGACAAGAAAAACTGAGACCTTGATGTCAAAATCTAACATTGGGGTTAAAGCGTCACCGCTAGCTTTGGTGTGTTGTCCACAGATTATTTTGTTTTCACACTGACATGTTTTCTAAAAAAAAAATTTAAAAAAATTTGCTTATGCCCGTCATAAGCAGAAATTTAGAACAGCAGAGGGGTGTGGCTTCTGTGCCTGATATAACCATACAAGGACTATTCACTCTGTGACATCATGCAGATCCAAGAGATGAAAAAAAGGCTAAAAGTGTTCCCTGTTCTCCCTGTGGTTGCTTCCCAGGTTTTCTCTCGAAGATGTGAATTTAACTTCCAGTTAAATTGAATATTTTTAAAATTATTTTTTTTATTTTGGCGTCATGGTTGTGTGAGAATACTCCCATTTCTGTTCTTGATTTTCTTTTCTAAGGCAGGAAAATCTCAATGGTCTATAGAGTGAAAACAATGTGCGTAATGAGCAGCTTGCTTTATGACAGAGGAACAAAACGAACAAGCATCTACAGAAGAATAGGAATTAAAGGGAAAGGGGTAAAAGAGCATCAGCTGCTCTCAAAGACGATTAATGAGCGGAGACAGACAGTACAGGATGAAACAAAAGATCGCTGGAGTCTTGGCCTCAAAGCAGACTGATGAAGAGGTTTAGTATCCAGGCAGCAGCAGGGCTGAAAGCGAAGCAGGTGCTCGGCAGCTGAGACCCGAGAGGAGCTGTTTCAGTCGACTTCACCAACAGAGGAGGTGGTAAAAGCAGGTTTTACAGCAAAGTGGAAAGAAGCTTTTTTTAGCCTCTTTCAGCAAACAGTTTCGGTCCATTTGCAGCGCTGTGTGAAGCAGCCGCTGATAGCGTTACTGGGTATCTGCTAAAAACACAGAAGATGAGACTATGTGAGAGCAAAGCGAGCGGCAGATGGTTTTCTTAAAATGAGCTGTTATTAATCTGTGTTTGTCCAGGTGGACGAGACTCATGATGAAAACCAGTTAAGAGTTTATTTACTGGGTTAAAAATATGAACAGAAAGAGGTGCTTATGATGTTCTAGTAACAGCCTTCAAAGAAACATCTCTCCCTGACTTTCAGTTTTGTTAATAAAAATTTGGCCTTTTTCCTGCTGCATGTGGCAGGATTCCTCTCAGTCACCAGTTTTCCTTTTAAATGCAGAATTTCTCCTCTTGGATTTGACAGTTTTCCCTCACAGAATAAGCACTTTCTTCTTGGATTTGCAGATCTTCTCCGTTCTTGTAGCTTCCCCAGTGTTTGTCTTGCAAATTTACCAATTTGTTTCCCTTGAAAATTGTATTTATTCATCCTTCAATTTAGCTGGTTGATCCTTTATGAATTTACTATTTTATCACTTTAATTTTTTTCATCATAAATTTGTGGTTTTTCTTCTTAAATTTAACACTTCCTTGTAAATTTTGCAGTATTTTTTTTTAAAGGTGTTGTTGTTGTTGTTGTTGTTTTTCCCCATCATAAATTGCGCTTTTTCTTTTTCCCCCTTTTAAACGTTTGTTGTTTCCCATCACCCGTAAAAGGCTGATGGGGTTCAGTTGTCACCCTGCCGGGCGGGCGGTGTGAGCAGTTTGTCAATATAACTGAAGAACTAGGTCACGCGGGGTTTTTAAATCGATACCATAGATGCATCTACTAACAATCTCAGATGACTTCGAATCCCAGTAGCTTAAAGGTCAGAGGTCAAAGGATTTTCACATTGACTAGTTTTTTTTCTTGCATTTTCAAATCAAATCAAATTCAAATCAAATCAAATTCAAATCAAATTCAAATTTTATTTGTCACGTACACAGTCATACACAGTACGATATGTAGTGAAATGCTTGGACAACTGCTCGTGACCTAAAGAAAACAAAAAAGGAAAAGGCTATGAATAAGATAGGAAATAAATATGAAAAATTAAAAAGGGTAAATTTAACTAGGAAGGAATAAAATATAAATTAAGGTTAAAAATGAAATAACTGTACAACACAAATTAGAATGAAGGGTAAATTTAACTGGGAAGAATAAGATAAAATATATAAATTAAAGTTGAAAATAAAATAACTGTACAACAAAATACACAATATAGAACTATATAAGAATGTATGAAGAAATCTAAATATAAATAAATATATACACAATAACAGCAGCTGTACAAGTATTAACCGGAAATGAAGAATATAGTGACCAGTGTTGTGCAAAACCAAAGTCCAGAAAGTCCAGTGTGTGTGTAAGAACCATATGTGTGGGTCAGTACTGTGTGGTGGTGTGATTGAGAGACCGTATCGCCTGCGGGAAGAAGCTCCTCCTCAGTCTCTCTGTGTTGGTCTTCAGGGAGCGGAATCGCTTTCCTGACCTCAGCAGAGAGAACAGTCTGTTGTTGGGATGGCTGAGGTCCTTCACCATCTTCCTGGCCTTGGTCCGGCACCGCCTGCTGTAGATTGAGTGCAGGTCAGGGAGCTCGGAGCGGATGGTGCGCTCAGCTGACCGCACAACCCTCTGTAGAGCTCGTCTGTCCTGCATGGTGCTGTTCCCGAACCAGGTTAAGATGTTTCCCGTCAGGATGCTCTCTATGGTGCACGAGTAAAAGTTCCTGAGCACCTTGGAGGGCAGTTGGAAGTCTCTCAAGCGTCTGAGGTGGTAGAGACGCTGTCGGGCCTTTTTCACCACGGTGTTGATGTGACAGGACCATGACAGGTCCTGCGTGATGTGAACTCCGAGGTATTTGAAGCTGTCCACTCTCTCCACTGGGCACTCGTTGATGACGGGGGTCTGGTAGTTCCTCTCCTGCTTAGTGCTGAAGTCCACTATCAGCTCCTTTGTCTTACTGACGTTTAGAAGGAGGTTGTTCCTCTGGCACCAGTTCTCCAGATTCCTAATCTCCTTCAGGTAGGCCGTCTCGTTGTTATCAGAGATCAGGCCCACCACGACGGTGTCGTCAGCAAACTTGATGATGGTGGTGGAGCTGGTAGTGGCCACACAGTCATATGTGTACAAAGAGTACAGCAGGGGGCTCAGAACACACCCCTGGGGGGCTCCAGTGCTGAGAGTGGTGGAGGCTGAGACATGTCCGCCCATCCTTACTGCCTGTGGTCTGCCAGTTAGGAAGTTGGAGATCCACTGACACATAGATGAGCTGAGTCCCAGATGCTCCAGCTTGGTGGTGAGTGTGGAGGGAATTATGGTGTTAAATGCAGAGCTGTAGTCTATGAAGAGCATTTTAACATAATTCCCCCTTCTAGTGTCCAAGTGAGTGAGTGATGTGTGGAGGAGATGAGAGATGGCATCGTCTGTGGAACGATTTGGACGGTAAGCGAACTGTAGTGGGTCCAGTGTGTCTGGTAGTGAAGAAATGATGAAGTCTCTGACCAGGCGTTCAAAGCACTTCATCACTACTGAGGTGAGGGCTACAGGGCGATAGTCATTGAGAGAAGCAGGGTGGGGTTTCTTCGGGACAGGAACAATGATGGACTCTTTGAAGCATGTGGGGATCACCGACTGAGATAAAGAGATGTTGAATATCTCAGTGAACACAGGAGCTAGCTGGTATGTGCAGTCTCTGAGGATACAACCTGAGATGCCGTCTGGTCCTGCTGCTTTCCTGGTGTTCACTCTCTTGAAGGCTCTCCTTACTTCATGCTCGGAGATGACGAGCACGTTTCCGGTGCTGGCAGTATCTTCCTGTCTGCAGCCGTTAGCGCCGCTAACACTAGCATTGTTGGAGACCTTAGCTGCAGCCTCGAAGCGAGCATAGAAAGTGTTCAGCTCGTCTGCCAGAGTCACGGCCGCGTTCGTCATACCGGTTGTTGGTGCTTTATAGTCCGTTATTGTCCTTAGTCCCCGCCACAGGCTCCTAGAGTCACTCTGTTGGAGTTGTGACTCTAGTTTCCTCCCGTAGCGCTGCTTCGCCTCTTTCACCGCCCTCCGCACGTTATATGACGCGGCTTTGTACGGGTCCATGTCCCCCGTCATGAGTCCCGTGTTGTAGGCAGCGGTGCGGGATCTCAGAGCGTCGCGGATGGTTTTATCCACCCACGGCTTCTGGTTGGGAAACGTTGTGATAGTCTTTGTCTCCACGGTATCATCCGCTAGTTTCCCGATGAATCCCACAACCGCTTCCGTAAACACGTTGACGTCATCGTCGGAGCTGTTTCTGAACATGCCCCAGTCTGCGTCATCGAGTGCGTCCTGTAACGCGGCCACCGATTGATCCGTCCAGCGCGCGACCTTCCTCTGAACCGGAACTTCCTGTTTTAGCCTTTGTTTGTATTTTGGCATGAGGAAGATGGCGGCGTGATCAGATTTGCCAAACGGGGGGCGGGATTGTGCCTTGTAGCCGTCCTTGACCGTAGTGTAGCAGTGGTCCAGTGTCCTTTCACCCCTGGTGGGGCAGGTGATGTGTTGATAAAAGTTCGGCGCTGCGCGTTTGAGGTTGGCGCTATTAAAGTCCCCCGTCACAATAAGCGCAGCGTCCCGGTGTTGTGTCTGGTGCTGTGTGAGTGCCTCATGCAGCTCGCATAAGGCGGTGACCGTGTCCGCTTGTGGTGGAATATAAACGGCACTTACAATGACCGATGTAAATTCCCGAGGTAGATAAAAAGGACGACACATGATGGACAGTAGTTCCAGATTTGGTGTGCAGGAGCGTGTGAGAGGAACAACGTTCGCACTGTTGCACCAGTTGTTGTTCACCATTAAACACACGCCGCCTCCCCTTGACTTCCCCGAGTCCCGTGTCCTGTCCATGCGGTGAACCGAGAAGAACTCGGCCGGCTGGATGGCGTGGTCCGGCACCGCTGGGTTCAGCCATGTCTCGGTGAAGCAGAGGAGATTGCAGTCCCGAATGTCTCTCTGGAACTTTATCCTGGCCCTGAGGTCGTCAAGCTTGTTCTCCAGTGACTGGACGTTGGCGAGCAGGATGCTAGGCAGAGGTGTGCGGTGTGCACGAGCTCTCAGCCTGTTCCTGACGCCGGCTCGCTTCCCTTTGTTCTCCCTCGAGATCTCACTCGGCCAGCTCGGACCCGGAGTTAAAAACTTCGAATTGTGAGTACATTGTAAACCAATAGAAACAAGAGTGTCACTGTCATACCTAATGTACCCAATGGTGATGATTTTGCCGATTTAGAAATTTTCTTCAGATTTTGTCTTTAAATTTGTTTTTTCATTTAAAAATCTTTTTTCCCTTTGAAAATATTTTTTTCCTTTTAGGTTTTGGTTCATAAATTTAGCGTGTTCTAGTTTTGGTCTAAACGTGTCAGTTCATTCATTGATGGCGACAGTAACTAAGCTTTCTGTGGTTGTCATCATAGTGATGATGTAGACAAATCATGAATGAACCAAATGATAATTTTTGTTAAACTCACAGGATTAGTTGCAAAAATCAAAAAAGGTTTTCCATTAAAATAAACGAGGCTTTTGGGATTTTTCCTTCTTTTTTTTAAAGGGAAGCCGTGTTAAGGAAGGAAAACTACAAATCCTTCTTCCTTTTCTGACTCATTTATAATCCTCAACATCTTCCTCATTAGCTGGAAACAAAATTGTCAAAGTAAAGCTGTTGATGGAGACTCGAGTTTAACAGGAAAATCATCCAAAGATCAGAAATGAATGAATGCCCTCAGTCAAAGGTTCTTATTGTTAGCTTTGATGGTTTAGGCACAGCAGCTGAACTGGGTCAGTTTTGTCTAATGGATGCCACCGTGGTTCCCATTAGCTTAATCCTGTGAGCGCTTTCAGCTTCGGACACGTCCGACCCTCCGGTGGAAACATCAGCCCCGCGTGTTTCTGCTGACGTCCTGCTGAGCGTTCGCTGGGTATTTAAAGCCGTCCTGACAGCTGCTGGTGTTGTTTACAGCTGGCGTGTTGATAGGGGAGTTAGTGCAGAGCTGAGAAACAATAGTAACCTGATCTTGCAGGTATCTGTGAGCCATGTTTGATGGACTCTGGCCAGGTATAAACAAACACATTTGCAGTGATGAGTAAGGCCCGTTTCATGGCAACAGTTCACCAAACAGCTGCAGGTTTCCAGCGCTGCTGTTTGCTGTGGTGGCTATAAACAGGCTGTTGGTTGGTATGTGGGTTGCTGCTGACGGGTGTGGGCGTGGGTCATTTTTCAGGCACTACAGCATACCTGTGAAAACGTGTTAATGGATAAAATGTTCTTAACGCCATCCAATAGGTTTTATCTTGCATACAGCTTCTTTTGTGTGTGTGTGTGTGTGTGTGTGTGTGTGTGTGTGTGTGTGTGTGTGTGTGTGTGTGTGTGTGTGTGTGTGTGTGTCCTGTCTGGCACTGTAGCCATCAGAATTATTGTCTGAAGGCCAAGAACAGATTTACTTTCCCAAGTGGGCCTTTTGCTATACTGGTCCACTTGATTGTCATAGTTTATTTGATCTTTATTAGTTATTTTTATTCTAAGTTATTGTAATCAGGCCAGACTGGACTCGGGGACGGGAAAGAAAAACAAGAAGAAAAGTTCAGAAGAAAGTTAACAGAAGGAGAGGGAAAGAAAAAGGAGAAAAGAGAATGAAAATCTGCTTCATCACCTTTGTCTTTTTCTTTTCCCTCTTTGTCTTTTCCTGGATCACCTGTTGAGAAAAAAAGAAAACAAGCAGAAGAAGACAAGAGCAACACAATAAACAACATCACGATGATCTATGGGAATATGACAGTAAATACTAAATGTTAAACATTATTGTGCAGCACGTAAGATCAACAGCACACAGTGTGCTTTGAGGTAGGAGCCAAAAAGGGTGTAGTTTGTGTGTGTGTGTGGGGGGGGGGACTGAGATGTCCCCAGAGAGGTGGCGCCTGACACCCAACCTGACATATAGACACAGACATACAGGCACACACAGACACAAACATCCATTCCCACCCTCATGCTCTCATATGCACTTACTCCACACTCAACCAACGTGGAGACAGACATAAAGAGACGCTGTACACACGATCACACTCCCCAAGCGTACTCTACGAACCGGGTCTAGGTGCCCTTGCCCCTGGAGGGGGAACTGCACCCAGACCCAGGTGGTGTTTCCCTTTTCCCTGCAGTGGGGATCTTGCATACAGCTGCTGTTACCTCTCAGGGTGATGCCTACAAACCCAAATTAGCGGTACACTCGTCAGTGATCGCAGTACAACACTCGCGTGGTGGACAGATTTTGGAGGACTTTCCAGCTGAAGCGGTTCTCTCAGAGCCTTCGTCAGCTTTTTCTGGCCCTGCCTCCTCCTCTCTTCCTTTCTCTGATTAGTGTATTTATGGCAGCATTTCTTGTCAGTTCTCACTTCTTGTGGAAAAGTAATTGGATGTGTTTTGACCCCTGGCTGTTAGATTGTGACAAAAAAAACAAAAAAACAATTAATCATTCCTATTTTAGTCACTTTTCATGTCATGGTTCGTCACTGGCTTACAGATTGAGCCAGTTTCACAGAAAAAGTCTTTTTAACTTCATGAACTTCAAATTCACCCCTGAAAGTTTATTTTTTCCCCTCTGTTGCTCTAATATGAGATGATTTAAGCAACACGGTGTGTTATCCCAGCTGAAGCACCCATCAGATGATGGATGTGGTCAGCTAAGCTGTGGTGCTTAAACAATGCTCAGCATTGAGGGCTCGAAAACAAGTCAGGATACCTTCATGCTTTCATGATGTTTACACCAAATTCAGACAATGCCATCTGAATGTTGGATGAAATCTAGACTCACCCGAACAGGAAACGTCTCTCCAGCCATCTGTTGTGCGATTTTTGTGAGCTCGTGTGACTCGTAGCATCAGTTTGCTGTTCTTAGCTGACAGGACTGACGCCCGGCGTACTCTTCTGCCGCTGTAGCCCATCTGCTTCGTAGGTTGTGGATTCAGGGATTCTCTTCTGTAGACTGTGGTTCAAACCAGTGATTGTCAAAGTTACTGTTGCAATCTTGCCATTCTTCTCTGACTCCTGCCATCAACAATCTATTGTCACCCGAAGAACTGCCGCCATTCTCTAAAAAACCTTACAGACTCAGACCAGCTCGTCTGACAAAGTCGATCAAATCACCTTTTTGATTTTGATGTTTCCATTTGAACTTCAGCAACTTGTCTTGATCGTGTCTACATGATTAAACAGACTGAGCGATCCCAAACATAACACCTGTGTGTGTGTGTGTGTGTGTGTGTGTGTGTGTGTGTGTGTGTGTGTGTGTGTGTGTGTGTGTGAGAATATAGTTGATTTCTTGGCTAAAGAAGTCGCACAGTTGCTTTTGGTGCAGCAGTCTGAAGAGCCGAGTTTCTTCCGTGTTTGAAAGAGGAGGACGGCAGCTTGTGCAACATTCGACAGATATTGATCACGATCTGGCAACATTCATCAGCTTGGATATAAAAATGGCTTTCAGCTCCAGAAATCTGCTGTTCGACTGATGTGTGTTTGCAGCCTGAGGGTTAGATTGTTCCTGACGATTCATTGAAACATAGACTCGGCTCTCGCCGGCTGCCGGTCAGGTTTTCCTGAATCGTACCCTTTGCTGTGCTCTCTGCAGCAGAACCACCTCCAGTTGCTTCTTTCTCGAATGTCAGAAAATGTCAAAGTAATCTGTGTCAGGTAGCAGACACGCCGCTTAAAAGCCACAACAGTTCAGCACTTTGTTTTCTGTTGTTTCAGCCGCACTGCAGACACAGCTGCTCCCTTCACTTATCTCACACGTCAGCTGAAACCATTCAGCCGAGTGTTGACCGTGATTAATGTCCCAGCGTTCCCTGAAAGCAGCACAGCAGAAACCTGTGCAGGTGCTTCTGCTGAACCTGCGTGTCAACATTTCACTGCAGAGATTTGAGATTCTCGCAAATGTAAAACAGACGAGTCCATCAGTGCAATTAGTAGCAGGTGTGAACGAGCCAATTAGGAGCGAGAACAATGTGGAAAAACGAACCTGTTGCTGCAAAGCGTGAACCGACAGAGACGTTCTCAACTCCATCTAAAAGCTCGCTTTCCTGTTGTGCAGCATAATCAGAGCGCATCCTGCAAGAAAGGAAATCAGGAGGAGAATAGCAAATTACGGTATTTCAGACAATTTCACCAAATTACAATCATCTCCACGGATCCACAGGCAGCTTCTCATCCTCGGTGATTAAATCTCTGCAGGCTCAGACGAGTGTCAGACGTGTTCCAAAGTGCAGCCTCGTGATTACTTCAGTTTGTGGACTTCTAAACCTTAAATAAATATATTCAGTGCAGGAGCCAGAATCAGTTTTGATGCCTGTAATGGTCAAAGTGACGCTCTAGCAACAAGTAACAAGTAACTCCCCTTAGTTTGTTTCAGCTGTGAAAAACATTGTGTTGTGTTGGAAGTATGAACTTTTCACATCGGTTTGACTTAATGACCGCTGCGCTGCTGTTTTTCTGAGGCTTACTTGATGTGTTTACTTAGACTTAGACTTAGATCCTCCCGCGCCGATCGGCGCATCGGGCGACAAGAGAACGCCATCGAACTCGGTCTATCGCGGCAGTTGTTGCTTCATCCCATGACAGTTCGACTGAACGTAAATCTTCAAGGAAAGTCCTCCTCCATGTTATTTTAGGTCTTCCTCGCCGTCTCTTTCCATTCTTCGGGTTCCACAGAACTGCGACACGGGCAGGTCTCGGGTCCGGTAGCCGAAGGATGTGACCGGCAAATCTGAACCGACGCTTGGTGACTTGGACATGGAGCGGCTCTACTCCCGCACGGCGATATACTTCTTCATTGGTAACGCGATCCCGATATGTGATTTTGAGCAGCCGTCGAAGACAACGTTGTTGGAAGACGTCAAGATGGCGGTTGATCTTTGCAGTTGATTTCCAAGTCTCCGCTGCATACAGTGCCGTCGGTATAACGATGGTCTTCAGGAGCCGCACTTGATGTGTTTACACTTATTTTTTTTCCTTTCTATCTGCTCGGCTTGCAGATTAACTAATGAGCCTTTGTGATGTATTGAAATGTAATTTCCTGACTGTTAATCCAGGAATCTGTGCAGCCGCCAGCCGCCAACCTCTTTTTCAGGGCGTTGCACATCGTCTGTGAAGGTTCTCAGTCATCCAGGTCATCGTAGTCTGAGAGCTCGGAAAGAAAAGCGTCTGGACTTGTTTGTTATAGATGTTTCGTCCAAGAAGCTTCTTCAGTTTTAAGAGCAACTGGTGGATTTAAGCCCTGTGGGAGTGTCTCCGAGAGGGTCACGGACCCCCTAATGATCCTCTACTTGTGAAGACAGGTGTGAGTCACAGTCAGCCAGCGTTTCAGGTGAACCCATTGTGAGACCTAGCCCCACCCTGTCATGTGATGTGAGTGGGCGTTAAGGCGTCTGGGAAGGATCTCAGACGTTGCACATCTGAAAACTGCAGGAACGCTAAAGGACACCTCGCATGATGTAACGGCAAAACAGGAGGCGTCTGACAAATGCGCCTCTGTGTTGGTGATCTATAATCTTTCCAGCGAGTTCTGGGTCTACATCAGGGCCGCCCGTGCTGAATAGGCTCTACTCCGAGCTCCCTCTGGGCTGAATGAGAAACTTTAACTCAGTTTTCCACAGATGAACTGAAATGGCTCCATGTTTCCCTCACTCAGCACTGCCAAGTGTACATAAGCAACACGCAGTGTTTCCTCTGTAGTAAATAGTAAATTGAAATCTCAGACGGATGAATCATCGCTGCTTTCCTCATCTGACATTTGTGTTTCCTGACTGGTTTGTTGTGAGTTTTTTGGCATTTTGTAGCATTGGGGGAATATCTGAGTGCGCTCTGATTTATCAAAGAGAGAGTGGTTTTAAATCTTAATGTATACAAACTTCAGACCATTGACACCAGCCCGGAGAATCATCACCTCTTCTTTCTCTGTGTGCCATCAGCTCGTGTTTCTCTTGTTGCACAACGTGCTGCAATGCAGTTTCTCCGCTCGAACTCATGAAGTCTTGAGAGGGAGGCGGAAAGCTGGAGAACAAGCGGACCTGAAATAGGAGTGAGTGATGTAAGAGAGACGGAAAGAGATTTGGTAAAACAAGAAAGAAACGCAAACTCGGAGCAGAAGTCCTGTGATGGCTTTTGTTCCTGCCGCCGAGCACAGTCACAGGTGTCGCAGCGGGCGTGCGGTAATCACAAGTGTGTGTGTGTGTGTGTGTGTGTGTGTGTGTGTGCTGCACATTGGCTTTATTCCAGTGTATCACACTGCATCAGGCATGTATTATGATAAATGGATGCTGTGTTGCAGTGAAAGCTGAGGTTTCCCTCTGGTCTGCTTCAGGGAAGAAGCTCATTAGTGTTTTTCTTCCTGGTCCTACAGACTTCACTTTGGGATGACAACAAACACACAACACAAAATAACTGAGCTCATCACAATGGTGTTAATTAATAGCTGTGATCTAAAAGTTTCTGCCTGTTACTTAAATGTGAACAGTGTTAGTTCAGGCAGCTGATTCCCTTTTACGACAGGTGCTATTGCACTGCAAGCCACCAGGTTTCGATTAAATGATTCAGTTGGAAAACAAAGACTACTACTAATACTAATACTCCATTACCTGCTGTTTAGTTCAGCTCCACCCAAGAGGAATGGAGCTAAACTAAAAGACTGAAGAAGAGCTTTGATTAAGTAATTCTTAGATTAATCCATAACGATGCTGAATAAAAATAATTAAAACTATGCTGTGGGTATAATTAAGCAGCTCTGGCCTGAGATTGGACATTTTAAAGTGGGAGTCTATAAGGATTGACTCCTTTTTGGAAACAGCCTCCAGTGGCCATTAGGGGAACTGCAGTTTATAGCTTATCGGTCCGTAATGCTAACTCCCATTTTCTCGTTCTTGCAGACACGGATGTGTTCGGGAAGCCGCCTTGTTACGAGGAGGCAGTTCTGATGGATGATCCTCCTCCACCTTACTGCGAGGTCTTGGCTGACCCGCGGGGGGGAACGTACCTGAAGCCCGCCCCTCTCCGAGCCGCACCGCCGTCTTTAAGGGAACCTCACGATCGCGCCCCGGTGTTCACATCCGAGACCAGCAAGCCTCCTGCGGCTACCGTGTTCCCCGACCGAGGCTACTCCTCCCTGATACGCCTGCCTTCGTCTCAGCGCTGGGACTCTTTGGGTCACCTCCTGTCCAACATGGATCTGAACCACAATAACCTCACCCCACCTGCAACCCGATCCCTTCAGGCTACAGCCGCGATGGCTACCATGCCCCGCAGAGACCCGAGGACTCATAATGACGGACTTAGAGGTGGAATACAGGGACTTCAAGGAGGGATTCAGGGGTTCCAAGGAGGGTTGCAAGGGCTTCAGGGGGTCCATGGACTCAGGGGGTTGGAGCCCAGCTGTGGCATGCCAACAGCCTTCCCCTTGCTGGGCCGGAGCACTGCTGTTTAGGCTCGAATCCTGTCAGAAAAAGGATAAACATCTAAAAAGCTGGACATTTGGTATCATAACGCTGCTACAAGTAGAGATTTAATTGCCCAAAGAGGGTTTTAGGGCTGGAGAGGCATCAGGAGTTAATTTCCCCCTTGCAGCTCAGTGGGCAAAAGCTGCCACTTAACTCTGCCAGGACCGAGGCTTTCAGCTATGTAGGCATATTACACACTGTTTCAAAGCGCTGTTGTCGAGTCAGAGGAATTCTGCTGTCACATTGAAGTCAACACCAGGAGGAAAGGAAAGGAGGCAGAGGACGAGAATCCAAACGAGCAGTAAGCACAGCGGCTGCCCTGCCTTTCATGCAGACTTACTATCGCCTTCATTTCCAGCCCTAACTACCCTCTCTCGTGGCGCACTTTCATTCATCCCCGATCTCTCCTCCTCTCGCTGCACTCGAACAACCTATTGTACGAGGCTGCTGTTGCCATGGCTCCGGGAAACTGTCTGTAGCCCACGACGACCTCTCTTCTTTTATCCGTGCTGATTTTTAGGAAGACTGTTCACAGCTTGCCTCCTCCTCGAGGACTGTGAGCATTAACGCTTACAAAAGAGCACACGGTGACCTTCGGCCAGCACGTCTCTGATATTAGAGGCGAAATGCTGAAGGTCAGTTTACCTTCAGAGTTGTTTGGATTCCGCTGTGCAGAGTACAAGAAAGCCACAGAGACGAGCACGCTTGGATTCATTTTGTAACGCGCTGTTTTGTTGTTTTCAGTGTCGTCTTTACCACAAACTGCTGGCACTGCCCTTTTGATGGTCACCGGCTGACGTCAGCTGGGTCTCTGATATGAAAAAGAAAAGATTTTTCCATGTAAAAACTTCCAATCATTCTTTTAAACTTTGTGACAAATGCCTTGTGAAATAAAAACATCTTCATCTGTGACGCGTCTTCCTGTGCTTTGTGAAAAGATCCAAAAAATAAACGTTTATTAATATAACACAGATGGAAGGATTACTGAGGCAGGGCGTAAACAAACAGGAGTGAACCTTTTTTCCAGGCCAGAGGCTGAATTCCAAATAAAATCCACAACCGGAAACAGACTAAGGAGAAGGATAGGAACAGGGTTGGGTATTGTTTAGGTTTTATCTGATACCAGTACCAAACCGGTACTTTTGAAACGGTGCTCGAACCAGTGCTTAAAGAATAGAGAACACAAACTTAGTCCAAAAACCTCTCATGTTCAGCTGTTTTTTTGTAAAAAGATATCAATGTTAGCCTTTTCTGCAGCTATGGGGCATATATGGTATCACTCTTGGCTGGAAGCAGTGCTTAAACAATGGAAAAAACACAAACTTTGTCCAAAAACCTCTCATGTTTAACTGTTTTCCACTTTTTCTTTGGTCATTTTAGCCTTTTTGTCCAGGGTGAAGGGAGCATCTGCCATCAAACAAGAGGACAGCCGCATGTAGCTATGATGATGTTTGCTAGTTCACCTTACATGCATTAATGTAATAACGTGGTTAGCCTACTCAACGTAAATTACACACAAACAACATTAAGCTACTCACGCAGAGAAGAACGGCTGCTGCTGCTGCATCATCCTCATCATTTCTGCTACACTGGCAGGGCTAGGGGCCAGGACTCTCCTCTTCAGGTTTTTGGGGGATGTTGCTAACTCCGGGTCCAATATGTGCACGGTGTGAGGTCTCGCAGCAAGCTATCAAATACGGCGCATTTCTTGGCTTTTAAAAAAACGCTACACAGCAGCACAGCAAAGAAGGACTCATCCAGGCTGGAGAAACTGATCAGGAGGGCTAGCTCTGTGGTCGGCATGAAGCTGGACACTCTGGTGACAGTGGCAGAGAAAAGGACATTAAAGAAACTGATGGACATTATGGACAATGCTGGGCATCCTCTGCACACGGCCATAAACAACCAGAAGAGTCTGTTCAGTGACAGGTTGCTTCTCCCAAAGACAAGAACTAACAGACTTAAAAACTCCTTTGTCCCACACGCCATCAAACTGTTTAACTCCTCTCTGGAGGGGAGAGGGAGGGGAGACAGGAGGACAAAGGAGGGGGGAACAACTAAGCTGTAGTGCCTCTTCACCTCACTGTACAATACCTTGTGCAATACTTTTTGTAAATAGTCAACAGTGCAATAGACTCAATACTTGAAATGTGCAATTCACTTGTATTTTTATTTTTATTCCTATTTATTCTATTTATCCCCTTTGTATATTTTATTTATATTTGTCTCTGTATTTATATATATGTGTGTGTGTGTGTGTGTGTGTGTGTGTGTGTGTATATATATATATATATATAACAGTTCTGTAACTGTAACTTCGGTCGTTGCTGTGCTTTTTTTGGAAGTCGAATTTCCCAGAGGAACCCACCCGAGGGATTAATAAAGTTCTATCTTATCTTACACGTCGCCAGGTGTTTCATCAGATTCGAGGTGTTACCTCCTTTGACAGTATCAGCTTAAAGCACTTGTTGCTGCTGAGTTTGCATCTTTTGCTGTGAAGTACAGCCAGACGTTTGACCGCTTCGCCTTGGGCATTTTTAATCTGTAGCTCTGCTCTAAAAGAACGTACGTACCTGGACCCGCCTACTATCCTCGGAAACGTAAAATGATTGGCTAGAATCCAAAGTGCATGACATCTCAGGAAAATAAAGCACCGAAATGTGCGCTGCTTTTCGGTCTGGTTACTACCGTTTATGTCAGAACTGGTGCCATCATGGCACCGGATACCGGTACCCATCCCTAGATAGGACTACAAATTGATACACACCGAGGGCTAAATGGAGACATGAGGGAACCAAGGTACAGCTGAAAGTATGAAAATGGAGGAAAGGAAGAAATAAACCTCTAAGAAAATTCGGCAGACTTACTATCAAATTAAAACAGGCAAAGGAAGACGAGTAGGTACAATGAGTGTAACAGTGTAACCAAATTAAACGGTAATAATATCACAGAACTGAAAAAGCCGTATACAAGAATTCTACTCTCTTTACCCTGAAGTATTTAAACTCCTCCCACCTCTGCTCCTCCTATCTTCACTGTTGTACCTGTCTCCCTCTCACACCTGTGTTCTAACTTCTACTGACTTACGTTCTCTCTGAAGCATACCTCCACCTCTCCAGGCTCTCCTCCACCTGCTCCCTACTCTCACTGCAGATCATGACGTTGCCTTCACAGATACAGATCCACATGACCCCTCACCCCCTCACCTGTCCATCACCCCTGCAAACAAGGGGCTCAGATCCCTGATGTAATCCCACCCCCATTTCAAACCCATCTGTCCCTCCTACTGCACACCTCCCGGCTCTCTGTCCTCACACAGTGCTCTGAAAAAGTGTTTGTCGTCTTCCTCATTTCTTCATCTTTTGCTTATTTATCACATTAAATACAACAGCGAATACTAAATGAAATTTTAAAACTATTTCATCTTTTAAGCTGCAAAAAAAGCTACCAAACCTGCCTGACTCTGCGGAAAAGTACGTGAAAATCCTGTGAATGTGATAACTTGAGAACAAGGTGATGTAGGAACAGTGGTGAACCTTCCCAGGAGTAGCCGGCCTACCACATATACTCATCCAGGAGGTCACAAGAAACCCAGAACAACATCTAAAGAACTGCAGGCTTCACAGCTAAGGTCAGAGGTCACGAGTCAACAAAAACAAAGAGTTCAGGGAGAGAACCACCGCTGACTAAAACAAAGACTCGTCTCACATTTGGCAAAATACAACTTGATGATCACTGAGAGTTTTGGGGAAAAACTCTGTGGAGCGACGAGACAAAAGCTTAAGTTTTCAGAAGGTTTGAGTCGCGTTACATCTGGAATCAAAACGGTCATCACCCCAACAGTGAAACATGGTGGTCGTGATGGTCCAAGGTGTTTCGCTGCTTCTGGACGACTCGCTGTAACTGATGGAAACATGAATTCTGTTCTCAAACAGAAAATCTTGCAGGACAACATCCGGCTATGTGCTAAGAGCACTCAGGTTCTGCAGCAGGACGACGATCCAAAGCACAGAGCACGTCCATCTGAAGGGATGGAAAAACAAAATGAAGGTTTTGGTTTGGCCGAGTCAAAGTTGGGACTTAAATCCGACCGAGATGCTTTGGTGTGACCTTAAACACACAGTTCATGCTCAATCCTGCAAAAAATATCCTCCACAGTGAAAGTCATTACAGATGCTCGACTGCGATCGGTTATTAGGTTTTACTTTTTCACACAGGGGCAGGAAGGTTTGGATGGTTTTTCCCTTTAATAAATGAAATCAGTTGAAAAATGTGTTTTGCATTTACACAGAGGACTCTGACCTTTTCTATGCATCTCCATCAAAACTGTAAGATCTCCCTGAGCTGCTCCCTCAGAGCCCGTGAAACTCCTTTTCTGTTTAATAATATTCCTTCTCTTCTACCTCGACATCCCGGCTGAACACGTGTCCTCATCCGAATATTCTTATTTCTTGGGGTGTCAGACGAAGTGAGAGATGTGGAAATGAAATCTGCTGTAATGACAAATCCATCACCTCAGCCTCACGTCTTCTCTTTTCTTTACGAGCTCACAGCGAGTCTGTTTCATCTCCTCGCCTCAGCCTCGTGCAGCGGAGATGAGTTTCTGTGAAATATTTTGTGATTAAAAAAAGTCAGATGTCCTCAGATTCTTCAACTACGATGCGTAAAATTACCGAGAGCTGCTTCTTAAAAGACTCACAGAGGAGCCTTTGGCTGTGACCGATTTGGTGGTTTGTTTTATACATCAAAGCCTCAGGAAACGCACCTCGCCGGTGATGTTTAGTGAAAATTCAAAGAGTCGTTTAGGCTCAAAACATTCCTGCTGTTTGTAGACGTGCTGCTAATATGAAGTTTGTATCGCTGGCAAATGTAAATAAGAGCCTGTTCAGACTGAACGTAATTACTCTGCCATTAAGTTGTCAGTTGGTGCTCCTGGCTAACAATTTTAACAGCTCCAGGGCACAAACGCTACTTCCTGCCAACCATCACACATTTAATGAAAACTGACTGACCTAACAGCTGTCAGTAAATCTAAATGTACCGTTTAGTGTTGACTGAACTACTAAAGTCCAGCAGCTGGACAGTAAGTCTGAAGGTCAAAGATCTGAGATCTGCAGTCGTTGCCCGTTTGATCAGTAAACAAGTTTCAAGCATACAACAGGATTTCTGTTCCCAAAAACAGATTCGTCATCAAAAATCAAGGAAACTGCAAAAATCTTCTGCAGATGATTCGTATCTGAAAGTCACGTCCTTAAGAATCCGAGGACGCAAGACCTGAGTCTACATCTGGACCTTCAGCTGATCCGTGTACTGTTCACTGAAGCCAGAAATGGTTTCAGTGGAAGGGAAACTGGGAGGACAGGTGAGGCAAACTACAGAAGAGTGGACAGAAGGTCTGACGATGCGAGCGAGGAGTCCAAATGAGACATTTTTGGCTCAAATCTTCATCAGTATGTACCGTCAGGAGAGAGGTACAGCTGTAACACAGGTGGAGGTGTGTCGTGGTTCAAGGCCAGTGGAGTTTATTAGACCACCTTCCATAACAACAACAAAACACACTTTTTTATGCTATTATTTAATAGCCACATAAAAAACTGAATTCACCTTTGTTATATATAAAAAAGCTATTTTTCATGAATGCAAGTAAATAATTTCTTAATCAGAAACTAATATTGTGCTTTACAATTTTTTCAGCTTTTTCTCTAAAATTAAATAAGAAAATGTGTCGATAACTAAAATAATTTTAAAATTAAAAGTATGGTTTTCCTTAAGGAGCTTGCACTCACTGGTCGATTAACATTATAGAAATTTTAAAAACCCACTTTGGTAAAAACCAGTACTGTTCATTTAGAGCAGCTGAACACGTTTGCCTGAAGCGCGTACTCAGGAAACACTCGTCCCAGTGTCAGCCGGTCACAACCAGCAGCTGTAAAGTTTCTAATGAGAAATCATCAGTAGATTAGTGTATGTAGACTCTGAGGAAGCCACAGAGTAGAGTGGAGTCTAAGGAGGCGCTGTGGAGCTGTGGATACGGAGGGGTAATAACTCCACATGGTTTCATGCTTTTCATCATACTTTATTCTTACGGTTGGTGTTTCAACAATACTCGGCTGCAGCTTTGCAGCTCACAGCCTCACCATCAACAACAGTTCAGTTCTTTCTTCTTTTCAGCAGGTAAGGCGTGATTGCTCGTGCTGCTCAGGTGTGTCTGCCTTCCCTGCAGCCGCGCCACAGGTAGATATGTTGGAGCAGAGAGGAGAGCTGAGATCGGGTGGTCGACAGAAGGCAGGAAAATGATTGGACCAAAGTGATGACAGCAGAATCGAGTGTGACAGAGCGACAAAATGGAACGTAAAAAATAGACCATCAGGCCAAACGACCAAGAATCAGGACACAGGAGTGAATACAGATCTTTCTTATTGAACATCCAAGTAAGTTTAATTTTTTCGATTTGCAGACTTTTATTTTTTAGCGACGACTGCAACAGATTGCTCATCTGTCCAGGACACGTCTCACCTCATGATAGCCGGAGTAGGCTCCAGCACGGTGACCCTGACCTCCACAACAGGAAGAAGATGAATGGATGCTTCTTGATCCAGGTCATGTTACGGGACTGCAAGAAATACCAATTCTTACCCAGATTTTGGCACCATAAGGATGTTTCAAGGTAAAACAGCAATTCTATCAAGCTAACATCAGACAGCAGCTAAAGTTAGCATCATAAGACAAACCAGAACCCTGACAGTGATTTGAAAAAGGCTTGTAGAGTTAAGGTGTTTTGGTTCAGGTGTGTATCTTTGTTGGTTTAGCCTCTTTTTAAAGAAGGAATATCAATTATGAACGACACTTATTAAACCACAAAGGCTCATTTGATTAAAGAGCCTCAGCCAGACAGGGACAAATGGAGCAATTTGTTTAAATGTCACCTTTTCTGAGCACTTCTGATTCCCTGCTGCCACAAAACAATGTTAATGATGCTTTTAAGCTATTATAATCATTTCCAGCTCCGGCTTTCATCGAGGTAAAGAGTCTCAATAAAAATGTCAGAATAAATGATGAATTGGTTGGGACTGGCAGCTGATGTTAAGGTCAGACAAAAAATCCAGAAGAACCCAAAAAGGAACAAAATCAAAGAAGAAACCAAGAAGATAAAAATACCAACTTGTGAGATTATCTTAATGAGAGGTGGTGGAGATCCAGATTTGGGAGATAAGTCTTCAGTTTTCCCCTTTTTCTTCTTCTTTTGGTGGTATAGAAACAAAATCCCAGACTCAGGAGTGTGAAAGGACAGAAAGTTCCAGGTGGGCACATTCGTTATGTTTTTGGGCGTTTCAACTTTAAACTCTACGATAACATCGGCACCCAGGTCAGCAGCTTCCTCTGAGTCGTTTTTATGAAAAATGCGCCGACGTGTAAGGCAACCAGTCTTTGGCTCTTAATATCAAAGACCAGGATACACACATGATGTCTGTTCATCAGCCATGACAGCGGTCTGAGGTCCTTCCTCCCAGCGTGGAGATTTATGTTGCTCTTATTCTCTCACAAAGTGACCATAACTACCTCACACACAAACAGCACTTTCACGTGATCGACACTGGACGGAGGAGATCACCTTTAAGACTTTTAAACAATAATGTAGCTTCATATAAGAGTTTAATTAAGGAGTTTAATTCATGGATATAGAACTGAATAGACCTTTATTGTCATTGTACATGTTCAATGAAATTATGGAGGCTTGTTTGTGTTTGGTTTTACCATCTGACCAACCATCAGATGTATAGGTTACTTGACCTTAAATATAAAGCATCTTGAAGCGACTGCTGTTGTAATTTGATGCTAGATAAATAAAATTGAATTGAACAACAAGGACCCTCCAGCAACCATCAATGGTTACCAGGTGATCACCAAACACCTGCGCAGAGCCTTACCTTAACCTAACAGTAGTTTTTAAGGCCTACATCTGTATGTAGTCTTTAGAGTTAGAATTAGAATTCAACTTTATTGTCATTGCACATGCACAGGTACAGGGCAACGAAATGCAGTTTGCATCCATCCAGAAGTGCTTTAGTGATATAGATATATTAAAAGTATAGATGAAAATGTCCTTGTTTGTCCTTTAAAGGGGAAAGTGTTCATGCATTTACAACAGGGGTCTCGAACTCCGGTCCTCGAGGGCCGCTGTCCTGAAACCTTTCCAGGTATCCCTGCTGCAACACACCTGAATACAGTTAGTAGGTCATTAGCAAGACTCTATAGGACTTGACTGCATGCTGAGGTGGCAGTTCAGCCATTTGGTTCATGTTACAGCAGCATGACTGAATGAACACGGTGCAATAAAAGTACTGTTAGAAGTACATTTTTCCAAACACTTACATTTGCCTAAATTTACTTGAGTAGGGTTAGGGGTTGCCACCTCAGCATGCAGTCAAGTTCCATACTCTTGCTAATGCCTACTCATTTGATTCAGGTGTGTTGCAGCACATGGAAAAGTTTCAGGACAGCGGCCCTCGAGGACTGGAGTCCGAGACCCCTGATTTACAAGATTCTGTGTAAAAGAGACGAGTCTGACGAACGTTTCTGTTCAGGGACACAAAAAAAGCCAGAAAACTCGTCTGGAAACACGATTCAGTGTCATAGTCGTGACTCTTCATGGTCATCACCAGTCATTACACTTTGAGCAATAAAAGGAAATGACTGCAGCTGTCTCTTAATGTTACACTTGATTTGTTGAGGACAGAAATCAATCAATCAATCAATCAATCAAAGCTTTATTTGTCACAAGCAGGTTGCCCTGCAGTGAAAATGGGACCCCCCCCCCCGACCTTACACACGTAACACAGACATCACATGGGGTTACAAGTCGGAGATCGGTAGCGTTGCAGAAAAACACTGAAATGTACACAACAATGGGAGGGTACAAGAGGAAAAAAAGAGACCTCCACTCCATGGTAGGACAGCACGAGAACAGGAAACAAACAGCCTGGTGAGCACCTGGCTGTTTACAGCATGTTCTCACTAATGCATCACAGAGCCAGGCCTCAGTTCAGTGATGTGTTAAGCTGTCGAAGGATACTGAGGACAGACAGTGCAGACTCAATAGCACTCACGTAAAATCTGCCTGAAAGCAAAACCCAACCCCGGCAGTGCTGTTGACACACGACAAAGACATTTCAGTTGAACTGTGACAGAAAATGTCTAAAGATGGAGAGGGATTGTTGGAGCTGCAGCAGAAATCAGAGCTATAAAACTCATCATAATGTCATCATCGGGAAACTAGCGGATGATACCGTGGAGACAAAGACTATCACAACGTTTCCCAACCAGAAGCCGCGGGTGGATAAAACCATCCGCGACGCTCTGAGATCCCGCACCGCTGCCTACAACACGGGACTCATGACGGGGGACATGGACCCGTACAAAGCCGCGTCATATAACGTGCGGAGGGCGGTGAAAGAGGCGAAGCAGCGCTACGGGAGGAAACTAGAGTCACAACTCCAACAGAGTGACTCTAGGAGCCTGTGGCGGGGACTAAGGACAATAACGGACTATAAAGCACCAACAACCGGTATGACGAACGCGGCCGTGACTCTGGCAGACGAGCTGAACACTTTCTATGCTCGCTTCGAGGCTGCAGCTAAGGACTCCAACAATGCTAGTGTTAGCGGCGCTAACGGCTGCAGACAGGAAGATACTGCCAGCACCGGAAACGTGCTCGTCATCTCCGAGCATGAAGTAAGGAGAGCCTTCAAGAGAGTGAACACCAGGAAAGCAGCAGGACCAGACGGCATCCCAGGTCGTATCCTAAGAGACTGCGCATACCAGCTAGCTCCTGTGTTCACTGAGATATTCAACATCTCTTTATCTCAGTCGGTGATCCCCACATGCTTCAAAGAGTCCATCATTGTTCCTGTCCCGAAGAAACCCCACCCTGCTTCTCTCAATGACTATCGCCCTGTAGCCCTCACCTCAGTAGTGATGAAGTGCTTTGAACGCCTGGTCAGAGACTTCATCATTTCTTCACTACCAGACACACTGGACCCACTACAGTTCGCTTACCGTCCAAATCGTTCCACAGACGATGCCATCTCTCATCTCCTCCACACATCACTCACTCACTTGGACACTAGAAGGGGGAATTATGTTAAAATGCTCTTCATAGACTACAGCTCTGCATTTAACACCATAATTCCCTCCACACTCACCACCAAGCTGGAGCATCTGGGACTCAGCTCATCTATGTGTCAGTGGATCTCCAACTTCCTAACTGGCAGACCACAGGCAGTAAGGATGGGCGGACATGTCTCAGCCTCCACCACTCTCAGCACTGGAGCCCCCCAGGGGTGTGTTCTGAGCCCCCTGCTGTACTCTTTGTACACATATGACTGTGTGGCCACTACCAGCTCCACCACCATCATCAAGTTTGCTGACGACACCGTCGTGGTGGGCCTGATCTCTGATAACAACGAGACGGCCTACCTGAAGGAGATTAGGAATCTGGAGAACTGGTGCCAGAGGAACAACCTCCTTCTAAACGTCAGTAAGACAAAGGAGCTGATAGTGGACTTCAGCACTAAGCAGGAGAGGAACTACCAGACCCCCGTCATCAACGAGTGCCCAGTGGAGAGAGTGGACAGCTTCAAATACCTCGGAGTTCACATCACGCAGGACCTGTCATGGTCCTGTCACATCAACACCGTGGTGAAAAAGGCCCGACAGCGTCTCTACCGCCTCAGACGCTTGAGAGACTTCCAACTGCCCTCCAAGGTGCTCAGGAACTTTTACTCGTGCACCATAGAGAGCATCCTGGCGGGAAACATCTTAACCTGGTTCGGGAACAGCACCATGCAGGACAGACGAGCTCTACAGAGGGTTGTGCGGTCAGCTGAGCGCACCATCCGCTCCGAGCTCCCTGACCTGCACTCAATCTACAGCAGGCGGTGCTGGACCAAGGCCAGGAAGATGGTGAAGGACCTCAGCCATCCCAACAACAGACTGTTCTCTCTGCTGAGGTCAGGAAAGCGATTCCGCTCCCTGAAGACCAACACAGAGAGACTGAGGAGGAGCTTCTTCCCGCAGGTGATACGGTCTCTCAATCACACCACCACACAGTACTGACCCACACATATGGTTCTTACACACACACTGGACTTTCTGGACTTTGGTTTTGCACAACACTGGTCACTATATTCTTCATTTCCGGTTAATACTTGTACAGCTGCTGTTATTGTGTATATATTTATTTATATTTAGATTTCTTCATACATTCTTATATAGTTCTATATTGTGTATTTTGTTGTACAGTTATTTTATTTTCAACTTTAATTTATATATTTTATCTTATTCCTTCCCAGTTAAATTTACCCTTCATTCTAATTTGTGTTGTACAGTTATTTCATTTTTAACCTTAATTTATATTTTATTCCTTCCTAGTTAAATTTACCCTTTTTAATTTTTCATATTTATTTCCTATCTTATTCATAGCCTTTTCCTTTTTTGTTTTCTTTAGGTCACGAGCAGTTGTCCAAGCATTTCACTACATATCGTACTGTGTATGACTGTGTACGTGACAAATAAAATTTGAATTTGAATTTGAAATTTAATTTGACACCATGTACTCCCTGTCTCTGAGAGAGTGCTTCAGACACGATGCAGGGAGTATTAAAGGAAATCAGAGCTTCAGTGACAGCTCAGACAGCCCAAAGGACATTACATAACCTTTATACAGCAGACAGCATCCAAGGGGGAAAAAGACGTTGCTTTGTCAGTTTGGCATAAAACTGCAAGATTAAAGTTTGCAGAAGAACATGAAAAAAGCCTGACGAATATGTCAAAGTGTCTCTGTGGTCAGATGAGCTTTCTGTCTAACATTCACACTCTAATGAATGCATCAGGACCAGTTCATCTTGCCCAAGGATACTTTGGCATCAAACTAAAACTGCCCAGGATCAAACCACCAACCTTCCTCGACCTCCTGAGCCACCTGACAACAGCAGCCAGCTCTCGCTCCCCATCGAGGAGACAAACCCCGGCAGTGATACTGTACAGCATAGTGGTGCAAAGTTATATAACTTTCATGTCTACACCATGAATGCATCGCAGGAATAAGGGTTCGAGGTGTAAGCGGGGCATGACATCATGACCTTCTTATTGCTGAGCCAAACTCACTCTGCAGTATTGTGTGTTAATCTGCCAATCAGCTTTAACTACTCATTTATTGAATGCCATTCTGGGTAGTTCCAGCCTACTGTAGCCTCTGGTTATTACACACTAATACTGGGGTAGTTCCAGTCCATTGTAACCCAGGTTATGAAACAGTGATACTGGCAGAAGCTGGTATAAGACAGTTGTGGTGGACAGTGTCTTGCGTTTCCTCCTATAACCACTGATATCCAGTTTTACTGGCTCGAGACCGTTTTCGTTATCACATTTACCTGCCACAGAAGACATCCCTGGTTTGACACTGGAGGAAACTCAAATCCCTGCAAGTGTTGGGTAAGAAAGAGCATCTCTGTTAGTGCCAATGTTAGCACCTGCTATGAGGTGACAGAGCTTGCCACTGCACCACCGTCCAATTATGAGTCTGGACCCTGTGTTGTTTGTTTAGCAGCACAGTACTCACTACTTTACCTGCACTGCAAAAAGAAGGCACACTCCCGCCTCTGTCGGCAGATCATTTAGAACAGATTCAGATCCACCTGAATGTCTTTTGTATTCATCCTGAGCTGCAGGCTCAGCAACATGCTGCCTGTGACCAACTCTCAGACTTTCCTCGTGTCCCGTTGAGCTCAGTCACGCCTGCAGTTTATTTGCAATCCCCGATGCCCCCGAGTGAGCGGAGAGTCAACTCGGTCACCATCTTGTTAAAGGATGATTACAGCAGTACCTCCAGGCTCAGGATTCACAAACATGACATCCTCACACCTTCAGAGAAATATTTCTTGGCCTAAAGGAAACTGAGAACATTGATTGTGTAACAGTATGAGTATCTGGCTTTTAAGACGTGCAGTTCAGCACGGAGACAAACACCTTGATGATGGAGATGATTCACCCTGTGAGGTTATATAAAGAGAGAGAGGGAGGCCATACAGTACCGTCTCCACTACAAATGTGCTCCTGAGTAATGAAAAGACCTCTGGAGAGAGAACGAAACAGACTTCTCCAGAGCTTCACTCTTCATTTTGTTCTGTATTTTTATTTTGATGTGATATTTGGAGATATTTTTGTACCACATGCCTGGATTCTTATGAAACCATCACTGAGCATCCACTTGTTGAGCATGACTTCATTTTTTCTCCATATTACTTTTCAGAATAATGTATATAAACCAGGCTCATTTGTGATACAGAAATTTTAATAACGCTAAAATCACTCTGAAGGCAGTGAAGGACGGAGATATCAGGAAAGATTAAAACCAAAGCTGCAGAGCAAGAGGAGTCTCGATTTCTGCTGCAGCGTTTGAATGGTGGGGTCAGAACTGGGTGTAAAAGATATGAAAGCAAGCATCCATCTTGCCTTGTATTGACGGTTCAGGCTGCTGGTGGTGTAATGATGTAGAGGATATTTTCTTGGCCCCCCTGATGTCCACTGATTGTTGCTGATCATGTTCATCCCTTTATGATCACATGAAGAGATCAACTCTCAAATGCGTAAATTAAAGCAGACGACTCGTAAGCTGTTAGAAATGGCGTGTCACAGATTTAGAGGATCATCATTTAGCCTGGAGAAATAGTTTGTTGCTTTATAAGAAAGCCCTCCGCAGAGCCAGAACATCTTACTATTCATCACTGATTGAAGAAAATAAGAACAACCCCAGGTTTCTCTTCAGCTCTGTAGCCAGGCTGACAAACAGTCAGAGCTCTGTTGAGCCAACCATCCCTTTAACGTTAACTAGTAATGACTTCATGAACTTCTTCACAAATAAAATTTTAACCATTAGAGGAAAAATTACCAATAATTATCCCACAGATGTAACATTATCTACAGCTACTTTCAGCACCATTGATATTCATTTAGACTCTTTTTCTCCAATTGATCTTTCTGAGTTAACTTTGGGATGAACCGGTTTTTGTCTGAGTGTGTTGCTGGGTCTGAAGTACACTCCAAGCACGACCGAGCCACACACTCAGACAAAAACTGGTTCATCCCAAAGACAAAACTCCTAAACACAAGCTAACAACACACTGTATGCTGTGCAGTGCGGCGAGGAATGCTCAGACCTCTACACCGGAGAGACCAAACAGCCACTTCACAAGCGCATGGCACAACATAGAAGAGCCATCTCGACGGGACAAGACTCAGCGGTCCATCTGCATCTAAAGGTCAAAGGACACTCTTTCGAGGATGCCAATGTTCACATTTTGGACAGAGAGGACGGATGGTTTGAAAGAGGAGTGAAAGAAGCCATCTATGTCCACTCAGAACTCGCTATTTGTCAGATTCCTCCTGTTTCGCTGTTACATCATGCGCGGTGTCCTTTAGTGTTCCTTCAGTTTTCAGATGTGCAACATCTGAGATCCCTTTCCAGACGCCTTAATGCCCACTCACATCCTTTGACCTCAGCAAATCACATGATAGGGTGGGGCTAGGTTTCACAATGGATTCACCTGAAACCTTGGCTGATTGTGACCGATACCCGTTTAGATTAGGTAGAGGATCAAGAGGGGGTCCATTACCCTCTTGGGGGACACTGCCATACTTGTTGCCATGCTTACTTGTTCCTAGAGTATTTAAAAGTAGAACAGGAGGCGGAGCCTTCAGTTTTCAGGCCCCTCTTCTATGAACCAGCTTCCACTTTAGGATCAGGAGACAGACCGCCTCTTTACTTTTAAAATTATGCTTCAAACTTTCCTTTTTGACAAAGCATATAGTTAGCGCTGGACCAGGTCACCCTAATCAATGTGAGGTGTTTGGAGAATAAGATGGAGGAGCTCAGTGAGCTGATTGAGACCAGAGGGAATGCCATGAGTGGAGGCGACTCATGATAAGTAACCTGCAGGATATAAGACGGGTGTCTTCAGCACAAGCAATGCCGGTTGGTCTCTGTTATGACCCAGGTCATCATTTCTTGTGTTGCTTTTGCTCCTCCCACCTCAGGGGGGTGTTGTTCGTTTTCTCTGCCTTTTTTGCTTACGTAAGTTCCGGGTGGAGGCTAACCACTGGTTGAAGACTGAGGGGGGCTGGCTATAAATTGGGACCCATCAAACTCGGCATGGCCTGCCTACTTCCTGCTTCCAAACAGGCTGTGTGTTTAGCCCTGTGCTTTATGTTTAGCTGTGTGTTGAAGTTTCTGTGATCGAAGAACTAGATTGTTGTTTTTGTAAATATTGTAAATAGACCTTTTCTGATTGAGCTGGCAGTTTTAGGGATGGGAAGCCTTGTTTTTTTTTCAAAACCTTTGTTCTAGTGATGGCCAAATGAAGCTTTTAGCATTGAAGCTTGAGTTTAAAAACTGTTCATTACTCGCTTTTCAACACGGTCATCTCTGGTGACATCTGGTGGCCAAAAGTATGAGGAACAGCTTGAATCTACACATTAAAGTGTACTGCTTGATTCTGACCGCCCACTCTACAGAGTTCACAGTTCTGTCTGATATTGGGCCGTCCTTATGTTGCTTTGAACATGTATTTTTGGGTGAAAAAATTATGTCTATTTCTTTAATAAATAAATATGATCAATAAACATTTCTTATTTAAACATGACCATGGTTTGGTATTTCTTTGCTTGTGACTTCTTGATGTTGGTAAATACAATAGATAAAAAATACATATAATATACATATAATAATGTACAACACATTATAGAGTAGCTTCTGCTGTGAGGTTCTCCCTCCAAGTACTTATGCAATTAAATCACTGGACAGGTGTGTTTATAAATAATATGATATTAGGCCAATTTTCTTATACATATTTTTGACCTGGGCTATAATTGATTGTGAACTGGAAAGTCAAAACATGGTGTATTTAAGGTTATCCTGTTTGGTGTTTATTTACGAAGAGAATTTGTTCCACTGTGCGATGGCCGAGTCTGTTTGTTGTCTTTCTCCTGCCTTAGAGAAAATCCTCTCACGTGGAACAGACGATGCTGGAGTGACTAGAAACTGGTAGAAATGCAGGTGTATATATATATACACAAAACAAAGGCAAACAACAAGAACAGAAACCTGGCAAACCCACCCAATTGACCAAAATCGCCATCTCTCGCCATCAAAACACAAGTCCCGCAAATGATTCACTTCCTTATAAACCACTGAATCAGGCACGGAAGCAGCTACGTTGTAAATGAAGCCTCGAGTTAGTGCTTCTGAAGCAGTGTGTTGGGTTTTTTTGACACCGGAGCGTCACGACATCATGACTTTTTTTCTCCTGTAGGTTAGGAAGGCCGTGTAGGTTGTACACGGTTGCTGTGTAGGTTATGAGGCCTGTGTTTTACTTTGGATTTCTCCTGATAGGTTAGTTCTGTTTCATTTCTAGAGCGTTTTGTTTCTTGTTTTGGCCACGCCCACCCCAACGTTTCTTACCTTCCAAGATTAATAAAATACTCGGTTTTTGTAAAACTGCAAACTCTGTGGCAGCATTGGTCCTTCCTTGGGAACAGGAAGCGGGGGCGTTTTTCTGTGTCGCACTCTGGTTTCGCAGTTTTCCTTGGCTCTCTGAGGACTGACTGGCATTTAAATGGGATTTTTCAAGCTGCCGTGTTACGTCTGTATTTTCTTATAATCTCTTTGCCCAAGCAAAGTGTACCAACACTCCTTTAAGGGTGACAGTGTTTACTGTAGAACTTGTGTTGCTGAGTGTGCCTGACATACACATTTCTATTCATGCATGCAGAAGCAAATAAAAGTAGAAAGTCTGAGGTGTGAAGCCTTGGCGCCTGCAGCCATCTATTAACCCGACAAGGTCAAGACAGTGACGGCATAACGATGACGTTTCCTTGGCAGAAGCGCCGGACGCCCCGGTGTGACTCCTTCTGTTGGCACTCGCTGGAAATTTTCCAGCCAAACACAAAAGCAGCTACAGAAAAAAAGCAGCATTTTCTCCTCCGTCGAGCCTGACGCAGCCTTCCACCGTCGACTGTTTGAGTGTTGCCTGGAAACCTGCTCGAGCTTGCTTACATGTAGTAAAATTGGAACATCGGCACATCCCTCCAACGCACCATCACATCGCCACAGCAACGATGGAGAACGGGCTGGCTTCGGTCCCACATTGCTGTCCTCTCATTGGAGCATCTGCCGGCGTCGTCTTGCTGGCAACGCCCACTGTTACATCGCAGCTTCAAAGCTGGAAGCAGCTGTCAGATCTAAAAGCTTCCCACACCTGGTGCCAATGTGGAGGCTGAAGAAGTGAGGCTCAAGATGTTTGAGCAGTACTGTAACTAAACACGTGTTTAAATTCTCTATTGCAAAAATGTGAAAGTTTGTTGGAACCTCTGAGATGTGGAAACACTTCAGCAGCTCTATGTTTCACTACTTTTATTCAGCTGTATTCAGTTCTCGTGTTTTATGTGAAGGGATCCTTTTTGGTTTGCACGTCTTGGTTTTTCCTCACGTTGTACACTTGGAGAACTTTCTGCAGTTGAACATGTCTGCGTTTTCACTCCGACGCTGGGATTTCATGAAGACATGGCTGACCGTGATGAGTTTTAACCCAGAAGATGTTGTTTCACATGTACAGTAGTTACCGTGGCCCAAATGTCTCAACAAACCTGACTGCTGGTCCATATTAGGTCCACCTGTGGGTAAAATAAGTCGAATGAAGACCAAATGCTGTCTACAGAAAACTGCACATGGACCAAACATTCATTTGTATCTGGCAAGAACTAAAACTTAGTGTCAGAGTCCCCTGTCTACCCAGCTGGCTCAGTGAGGCTGCAGGTATTTGTTATTGTTTTTGCTTCTCGCTCGCTCGCTCTTCTCCTCGCCTGGGCGGAGCTCATTGTGGGCTCCCACTTTTGGCCAACACACCTGGAAGCAGTTACTCAGCTGCAGCTTATTATCCTCCCACTCCCTGCCACTATTTGAGGAGGCGGCTCAGTTCTTCTGATCACTCGAACGTTGTACGACACACGTCACCGTAACCTCGGGTCAACCTAATTGTGATTTCTTGTATTTTTTTTCCGGCTTTGATTTCTCGTCTGTTGTGGACTTCCGTTGGATTGCCTGAACGTGTGCAAGTTTGCACAGTAGACGGGAGCGAGTGGAGTGCAGAGAGTGGATCGTTAAGCATGGAGCCCCTGGATTCGCCTCACATTCTGCATATAGTCACTAAGTGTTTATGTGTCTAAATAAACCTTTGCCCTTTCCTTCAAATCTGCTCTTGAGTCTGTTCTGTCATTCGAGACACTTGGAGCCCAATCCGGTCTTTAAGTCCAACGTCATTAGCGGTGTCTGGGCCCAAACTCTGCTCCAGGTCCCAAAGTCAAACGAACACTGCGGGATCACTGAGAGTTGAAAAACTGTCTGAATTCTTTCATCCGTAATAAAATGATCAGTGTGGCTGCTCTGCCAGGTGTAACAATTAAGTTTAATATCCAGGTATCCATGAAAACCGAATTTATGAAATTTAACAGAGTTAGAAGTAAGGAGGGAGTTAGCTCGCTAGCTTCCATCTAAATGTAGTATAGCATGTTCTGACAGAGAGATTTTTGAAACTAATTCAAACATACAGCTCTGTTATCACTTCCTACATAAATGAAGACAGAAAACTAAACAGCAGTGACGTTTGTAGGGTTACTGAAGTTGGGCTAGCTGGTACATAATGATGTGCTATGTGATCCCTAGCTACACAGCTATGTTAGCATAATAAGCTTCTGGGCCCAGGATACTCCGCGTTTATTAAGGCTGTTGTGTTTTTTACATGTTTTAATGCTTTGTATCTTGTTCTATTTAATCTCAGCAAGACCCTAAAAACAGTCAGTGATCACTGTCGGCCTCTCTCGGTTTTTATTACCGTTAATCATTTTAAAGCTGTTTTTAAAACCTTACGATGTAACTACAGCCCAGCCCATGCAGCAGTACATTAATGACTAACCTCGTATTGTGGATGGATTATCTCAGTTGTTCTCCTGGCTGAAGTTTGGTCCTTTTACAGCATCCTGCCATGCGATTACATTTGTCCCGAAAAATGCAATCCTTTTTCGTTGGGCTTTTTTCCCCTGAACTTTATTAAGCAACAGTATACAGAGAATGTACACAAATTGGAACATAGTTAACATATGCCAGGGGTGTAATGTAAAAAGTTACATACATTCAAATAATTTGTAATTAACACAAATAGTAATTATTTTATAGCCTTTTTATTAAGTGATCTACTAATCAATTTTATGTAAGATAGAGTATCATTATAGTAGTGTTTAAAATTAGGCTTTTGGCTACTGTATTTGCATTTGTGGAAATAGAATTTAGCTAAGACAATTAACAAGTTTATTACAAAGTATAGATTTTTTTGCCTTCGAAAGAAACAAAATACAACATTTTCCATTTCAGAGTAAAGTCCTTGTAGAGCGAGTCTACTGAAGTCTGTCCAAAACGTTCTAGCATGTGAACAGATCCAGAAGATCATTTTGGCTTCCACAAAATCCACAGATCACATTTATGTCCCTTTTGAACTTTGCCATATAATGATTAGCAGGATAATATTTATGAAGTATTTTGAATGAAACTTCTTTTGCTTTATTCCTCACAAGATACTTGTTAGGAGTGGTTCATACTCTTTTCCAAGTAATGTCACCGACAAAGGAATTGCAATAAGAAATCACCTGTGGAACAGAGATTCTCTCTGGAAGCATTTGGAGCAGCCTTCCTCGCGTCGCTGTGACGTAATCGCCCTTCAAATGCGGCCCTGAATGGGAACGCAGCTTATGAATGCGCTTTTATCCACGTTCACCTGCCGCTGATCACGTCATCCACCGGTCCCAATTCCTAGACCGCATCCTTCGGAGACCGCATTTGAAGGTCTAAAACGTCACAGCCAGGCGACGAAGGCTGCTCCATTTCCCCGGATCCTATCCCAGAATTCATAGCGCGGCCCAGCCAGTAGCAGCTTCCAACAATGGCGGCAGATACAGGGTCGGTAGAGATGGCATCGGAGGAAAGCTACATTTTTAAATGTAAGGTATTCTTGAAGTAGCGATACAAATGTTAAGATGTTAAAGTTAATGTGAGTTTAATTTTAAATGTTAAGGTGAAGTTGTTGTTTTTTACAGTCGTTGAACATACGTGACTGTAGATGACAGTCCCGCTCTTTTTTAACATAAAGGTTAGTTTGAATATTACTCTTTCTGGGTCACAAAATAAACTTAGATTTGAGCTGTGTCCAAAGTCAGGATCTGCATCCTTCGGAGGACCCGGCTTTCGCGGTCCATGTGGGCCGGGTCCTCCGAAGACCGAGAAGGCCGCAAGTGCGATGCTGTGAAATTGGACTGTGTGGTCTTTACATCTGCGTCACCAGCTGTCTCGGTGGAGTTTAATATAACGTGTTTATTAACCCGAGGAGCGAAAGACCGCGAGGCGTTTGAAAACGATGTGCCGGGAGCTCGCTTTCCTCTCCGGCTCTACTGAGGCGGCTAGCTATCGAGCTGGGTCGTAACAGACGTCTCCGAAAACGTCGGAGCACGTTTGCAGATTTGTGCTGTCTTAATAAATCGAGTAGATATTTGAAGTGTACACGGCTACATTCTCACCGTAACTTATCTTAAAAGTTTATTTTGTGACCCAGAAAGCGTAATGTTGAAACTATTAAAACGCATCGTTTTCAAACTCAGGTTAAACATGATGTACAAGTCACTTAGATCAGCGGTCCCCAACCCCCGGGCCTCGGACCGGTACCGGTCCGTGACTCGTTTGGTACCGGGCCGCGAGAGTTGAGGCTCAGGTGTGAAATGTATGGTTTTCAGGGTTTTTATCGGTCTTTTCACGTGTGTTATGAATAAATTTTCTTTTTTTCGGTACCGGTACTAGTTTTATTTTGTTGTATTTATCCGCGACACCTTAAAGGCCGGTCCGTGGCGCAAAAAAGGTTGGGGACCGCTGACTTAGATAACTTAAAAATGTTATTGTTTGGCTTTATCAGTGTTTTATTTGTTCCTGAGTAAGTCGGTTTGGATTACAGTTATAGTTTCACACAGCTGAATAAACGTTAAACAGTAACGTGAGATGCTCGAGAATTTACTCCTTTTATATTTCAGGGAGCAAAGAGCAGACGGCTGAGTTTATTAAACTCCGCGGAGACAACGAGCACCTTTTCACCGGTGCTAAACACTCAGCCGCTCTGGGTTGGAGGTACAGTAACAGTATGCAGTTTTTAATCTGTTAGGCATGCGAGTGCTTTTTAGTTCGTACATTTTGTTGTTGCTGTTCAGGGATTAACGTGATTGACATGTTCCTGTGCTTTCTGTCTGTTAGGGCAGTTCTTGAGAAGATGGGCCTGCTGGGAAAAATCACCCCGTTGCAGGCCAAAAAAAAATGGGACAATTTAAAAAAAAAATACAAAGTATGTACAGTCGTATTCAAATATGGATTTTTAACTATAAGTTATTAAACGTGTTCATGTAAACGTGTACTGATGCTGTTTTTCTCAACACCACTTTTGATTTCCTCTGCCTTTAGGATTGCAAGTATCCAGGGTCAGGCGAGGGAGGGATTGAGAAGCCCACTGCTGCTACATGGCCCTGGTTTGCCCTTATGGATGAAGTGTTAGGACAGAGGCCTTCCACCAGGCCTCAAGTCCTAATTACCTCCATCCAGGACAGCACTCCAGGTCCCAGTTCAGCCGTAGGACACCAAGCGTGGGATCAGGAAGAGCAGGAGGATGATGGCCAGCTGGAGCCAAGAAGGGAAAAGAGAAAGAGGAACTGGGAGAGCGAGTTGTTGGATTTGATCAGAGAGGATATGAGATTGCAGAGGGAACTTGAGGAAAGAAGAGCAGAGGAAGCACGACAGAGAATGGACAGGCTGTTTGGGTTATTGGAAAAACTTGTTGAAAAAAAATGTGTCAAGTTCTGTAAATAAAAATCGCTGTGAATGCTTCAACTTTGAGTTATTTTTTTCAAACTATGTACAACATTTTAACTTGATTATTAACATGTATAAACAGAGTAAATAACATGAAAAAACTCAACACATTTTGTAATTATTATTAAAGCCCAGGATTAACCTGAGTGTCCCAATATGCACAGGTACTTTTAACCTTTGGCTGAGCAGGAAGTCTGGCAGTGCTGCTGAATGTGCTGGACCAGGACCAGAGAGATAGAGGTGCCACAAGTGAGACCCAGTCAGTAAGTGGAGCATCATACAGGGTGGTGTCCAGAAGGTGTTTAGGGATGCTTGTTTCCACTGTCCACCGCATCATCTGGGTTTACAGGCTGATGTAATCGATGGCTGCCATGTCTCTTAAGATTTATTCAGAAAAATGCAAAACAGTGGTGCGAACAGTCATGTTAATAAAGCTGTAACAAGTAGTGTTGTACAAGCAGATTACTTACCTGTTCACAATCATCGTGGTCCAGGGGTGGTACCTTCAGGGCAGATCGCTGGTCCTGCCAGAGAGCACCACTGACTGCCTCCAAACCTTTCTCCCCCTCATCTGGCACAGCATCTTCGGGCTTGTACACCGGGGCCACGACATCGCCAGCACCGAGATGTTATACAAAAGAGCACATGCTGTTATGACCTGAAACAGATGTTTAAGGTGTTTATAGATGTACGTACGCTAAAGTTCCCATTATGTCATTTTAATTAATCAAAAAAACAATGGCACTACATTTTAATGACTTAGAATGGTGCACCTCCAGCGCTTGAGGGAAGATGGCCCAGAACCTCGTCTTCATCATTCTAAAAGCACTCCGCTGGACTCCCACACCTTGGAATGGGACATGACTCCAAGATCTTCTGGGGTCTGAGGGAGGTGGATGACCTGATGGCGAACAGCCACCTCCTCTGTGACCCTGTGGAAGATGCGGTGAACAGTGGCACGAGGTGTTGCAAACACTCTGGAAACACCTCTGTAGGACGCTCCACTTGCCAGCCAGAAAAGAAAAACAAGGACCCCAGTTGTGGCACCCCAACCATGTCTCTGATTCTGGTTAATCAGATTCAGAAGCACTTTCAGAGACTCCCTGCTCAGGCGAGAATCAGGTTTAGTGTCCTCATTATTAAATAACCTGTCCATGACTGAGACACTCAGGTTAATCCTGCAGTACAGGGCTCTGCTCTGGTGAAGGAAAATATCAGAAATTGTTTTATTCTTGTCACTATTATGAATGTTGCTGTTCTTTAAAAAAAGATTTCACATGTCAAAACATTTTGATTAAAATGTACTGATTCACTGTAAAAGATAAAAGAGCGAATAGTCCAATAGAAAATCACACTGCGATTTTCTATCATAGCAAATATATTTAATTAGCTTTTAATTAGCTAGCAAATCTGAAGGCTAGATCATCCCATTTCACAGCCTCGCAATTCGGTCCTCAGTCTTCGAAGGACCCGGCCCACGTAGACCGTGAAGCCGGGTCCCTCAGAGGATGCAGCCTGGGAACTGGGACACTGTGTTTTGTATGTTTTAAGTGTAATGTGCTCAAGATTCGCTTGAGCACATTACTGCTTTGGCAGTTAAAATGACAAGTTTACAGAGCTGGACCTTTGTGTGAACCTGCTGCTTCACAGAGAGGATGAGACTGAATCAGGCTGTACAGGTTTTATACTTCGACCATAACAAAGATTATTATGGCTATCTTCTCCCAACACGAACGTGGCAGTTTAGAGCGAATCCTCCCCGCTCAGTCCGACCTCACCTCGTATCTGCTTCTCCTGGAATCAGAAAGAAAAGAAAAACAACCCCTCCATAGCCTTGGCTATCTTCTTCTTATTAAGGCCCAGTTCAGGACATCTTGCTTGGACTTCCTGACCCAGAGACTTATTCTAACCATCATCAGCGTATTTAGTATTTAGTATTTATTTAGTATTTATTTATTTATTGTCAAGAACAATGAAATTGCGTTTGGGGCTTCCATACAACCCAAAAAAAAGAAGAAAATAATAAATACCCCTTAAAACCCAAGTGTACATATTTAACCCAGTGTGACTCCAATGCAATAAGACAATCCTTAGCAATAATGTTCGTAGAAATTCAGACAAAGACCTGAGAAACATGACAAAATACAACAATGCAACCCATTCAATATTATTGTACTGTGAGATATGATATCAGATATGATAGTTATCTATTTAAGAAAGAGGGGGGGGGGGGCAGGAGGGGGAAGAGAATAAAGATATGATGCACCAATGCAGACCAGTTCATTGCTATTAAGAAGTTGGATATGGTTATTGTCCGTGAGAGGGGGGCAGAGAGTTCAGGAGCCTCACAGCCTGTGGATACAGGCTGTTGGCCAGTCTGGATGTTCTGGCCTGTATAGACCTGTACCTTCTCCCTGAGGGCAGCAGATGGAAAAGGTGGCGCGCAGGGTGATGTTGGTCCCGCAGGATACTGTGCACCCTCCTCAGACAGCGAGTGGGGAAGATATTGCTGATCTCTGGCAGACTTGTTCCAATAATTCTGCCAGCTTCCTTCACCACCCGCTGGAGTGCTTGCTGATCGGCCTTGGTGCAGCTGGGGAACCACACTAGAAATCCATACGTCAGAACGCTGCTGATGGCACAGTTGTAGAAGTTCAACATCAGAGATCTGGGAATGTGTGCGCTCCGCAGTCTCCTCAGGTAGTAGAGGCGCTGTTGGGCCTTCCGTACAACTGAGGTGATATGGTTGCCCCAGGACAGGTCCTCGGTCACAGTTACCCCCAAGAATTTAAAACTGCTCACCCTCTCCACCGCCTCACTGCCAATGAAGAGAGGCAGATGGTTGTTATGACCCCTCTTCCGGAAATCTACAATGATCTCCTTGGTCTTTTTGGTGTTTAAGACCAAGTTATTGTCGTGGCACCATGACTCTAGTTGTTCCACCTCTGTCCTATAGTTTGTCTCATCATTGTTGGATATAAGTCCGAGCACTGTAGTGTCATCTGCAAACTTAACAATGAGATTGGACGCGCAGGAGGAAATACAGTCATGGGTGAAGAGAGTGTATAGCAGAGGGCTCAGAACACACCCCTGAGGGGCACCGGTGTTGACCACAAGGGTGGAAGAGGTGTTCTTACCCACTCTGACACTCTGTCTACGGTTAGTGAGGAAGTCCACAATCCAGTTGCACAGAGAGGAGTTAAGTCCCAGTTGGTGGAGTTTGGGACGGAGTTTGTATGGCCGGATGGTATTAAAAGCCGAGCTGTAGTCTACAAAGAGGAGCCGTGCATAGGTGTTCCTGTGTTCCAAGTGCTTCAGTAATGTGTGCAGCACTGTGGCGATCGCATCCTCGGTTGACCGGTTCTCCCTGTATGCAAACTGGTGCGAGTCCAGGGATGGTGGAAAAGCAGCTCTGATGTGTTTAATGACCAGTCTCTCCAGGCATTTGGCGGGAATGGGGGTGAGTGCCACAGGTCTGAAATCGTTCAGACATGTGACATTTGACTGTTTTGGGATGGGAACGATGGTTGCTGCTTTGAAACAGGATGGTACCAGTGAACAGGACAACGAGGTGTTATATATAGAGGTGAAGACGTCCGCCAGGTCCGCAGCACAGTCTTTTAGCACCCGGCCCAGCACTCCATCCGGCCCAGCCGCCTTCCTGGTGTTAATGCTCCGGAACACACGCCTCAGCTCATGAGTGCTCAGGACCGGAGCATGTGTAAGCATGCAGCAAAAATACCCACTGCACTCTACATACCTGCAATATTTCAAATCTACACAATAAAGCTGAATGAAGCTCTTGATCTATGTGCAGATGTCAGGTGTAAATTATAGAATTAGCCTCCTTGAATGGTTTCATTCAACTCTAATATCAAACATCCTTGAAAGTGACTGGCATTTAAATGGGATTTTTCAAGCTGCCGTGTTACGTCTGTATTTTCTTATAATCTCTTTGCCCAAGCAAAGTGTACCAACACTCCTTTAAGGGTGACAGTGTTTACTGTAGAACTTGTGTTGCTGAGTGTGCCTGACATACACATTTCTATTCATGCATGCAGAAGCAAATAAAAGTAGAAAGTCTGAGGTGTGAAGCCTTGGCGCCTGCAGCCATCTATTAACCCGACAAGGTCAAGACAGTGACGGCATAACGATGACGTTTCCTTGGCAGAAGCGCCGGACGCCCCGGTGTGACTCCTTCTGTTGGCACTCGCTGGAAATTTTCCAGCCAAACACAAAAGCAGCTACAGAAAAAAAGCAGCATTTTCTCCTCCGTCGAGCCTGACGCAGCCTTCCACCGTCGACTGTTTGAGTGTTGCCTGGAAACCTGCTCGAGCTTGCTTACATGTAGTAAAATGGGAACATCGGCACATCCCTCCAACGCACCATCACATCGCCACAGCAACGATGGAGAACGGGCTGGCTTCGGTCCCACATTGCTGTCCTCTCATTGGAGCATCTGCCGGCGTCGTCTTGCTGGCCACGCCCACTGTTACATCGCAGCTTCAAAGCTGGAAGCAGCTGTCAGATCTAAAAGCTTCCCACACCTGGTGCCAATGTGGAGGCTGAAGAAGTGAGGCTCAAGATGTTTGAGCAGTACTGTAACTAAACACGTGTTTAAATTCTCTATTGCAAAAATGTGAAAGTTTGTTGGAACCTCTGAGATGTGGAAACACTTCAGCAGCTCTATGTTTCACTACTTTTATTCAGCTGTATTCAGTTCTCGTGTTTTATGTGAAGGGATCCTTTTTGGTTTGCACGTCTTGGTTTTTCCTCACGTTGTACACTTGGAGAACTTTCTGCAGTTGAACATGTCTGCGTTTTCACTCCGACGCTGGGATTTCATGAAGACATGGCTGACCGTGATGAGTTTTAACCCAGAAGATGTTATTGTTTCACATGTACAGTAGTTACCGTGGCCCGAATGTCTCAACAAACCTGACTGCTGGTCCATATTAGGTCCACTTGTGGGTAAAATAAGTCGAATGTTTGTCCTCTGTAAGCTGCTGGATAGCGTAGTGGTAACACTACACGCCTTTGGACTGGCAGTTGCACGTTCGATTCCTGCCTGTGAGGCGTCTGTATCCCGACACTAACAAGAGAGATATCAAGGCAACACACATGGTCTGGCAAAGGGGGAGGGAGGATGTCAGGGCAGGGGAGAGATATCATCACCCTCATTATGGACGATACTGCCAAATATCAGGAGGGGCTACAGATCAAGGGAGTAATAGATGCCTGAGACTCTGCATGGAGACAGCTGCTTCTTCTTTATTTGATCTTATGTAAATAAAAGGCTAAAAATTCTGGATTTATCATATTTACGATATGCTATGACTTCCTCCCCGCACTTCTTGTTGCTCATCCTGCAGATATCTTTGGTATATTTGACTCCACGCAAACGCAGAGCTAAACTGCTGGTTTAATTCATCTCATTACGAGCAGGCAGAGAAACACCTGTGAAGATTTGTGTCTCCTAACTTCATCATGTTGAAGCGTTCCCTTCCATCTATTCGGTGTCAGAGACACCCTGTTACTGACATTTTTCCATGTTATCATTTATCTCTCCGACTGTTTTGTACTCTGAAGAGCTTCCTTCCTGTTCGCTAATAAAGATCTCATTTTCTGTGCTCTGAATTTAATTTCCAGCTTTCTGAGCAACAGCTACAATTACAGATTTACTTGTTTTACTTAGACAATAGTCACTATTCCATTGAACACACCAAATGTCTGTTTGTGCCTGCTTGTCTTTGTCTGCTGTGATAACAAACCAACGATTTCCTTTCGTTTTGGTCTGTGGGTTGTACAAAAAGAGCTATTTACAGACAGCACTGTGGGAGAAAAAGACTGGTAGTGAAAAATTATTGGCAGTCGCATTTATCTACACAAAGCAATTAACTGCAGACAGGCAAACTCCAAAAAACAGAAAAGCTTCATCTGACAAAAGGAGATGATGAGACTGAGGACATCGTGTGCTGGACTGAGGACGATGAGATTTACCTCCACAGAGTGGGGAGCAGTCCCACGTAGCCGCTCTGCTGTTTTGTGTCTTTGAAAGATAAAAGTTTCACATTTTTGAACAGTGGAGCTGCTGCTCTCCTAAATGAAACCTGGAAACCACATCAATTATTTCTGCAGCCTCACAGGTTTTGTTGCCACTCGAAGAGTTGCCATCAGAGCGTAATCAAAACTCATTCCCATCGATTAATACATGATTAGAGGAAGTTGTTCACCAACTGGCTTTACCAGCTGATGGTGACCCACCCTCCTCCCCAGATCCAAACCAAAAAGCTAAAACGTGATTTTTCCTGTCAAACATCGTCACACAAATTTAAATGTGGTTTACTGTTTTTGTGAAAATCATCAGATGTTAGCCCAGAACAAGGAGGACACATCCAGGGCCTCGTATTAGCATACCTGCTAATTACTAGCTGCAAACGTCGTTGCCCACCTCTCAATTTTAAATACACTTAGTCATTGAGGGCTAGCAGGAGGGACTATGCGCTTACCTGCTGCTCCATGGCAGGTAGCTCCATGCCCTCCTGGGTTTTAATTGCACCTTAGAACACATATGCATCAACACTACAATGAGCGGGTGGAGGGAGGTTTGGAGTCTTCTCCCACCCCCATTCTCTGCGGCCTGCTGGAGCGGGAGGGCTAGTAGGAGGAGTTGGCCGTCCGACTGCGGTCTGGGGTGTGGGGCCTCCCTGCTGCTGCGGAGTCGGGGTGGTCTGCCTCTCCCCACCGCAGGGAAAAGGGTAACACCACCTGGGTCTGGGTGCAATTCCCCCCTCCAGGGGCAAGGGTACCTAGACCCGGTTTGTAGAGTACGCTTGGGGAGTGCGATTGTGTGTACAACGTCTCTTTATGTCTGTCTCCACGTTGGCTGAGTGTGGAGTGAGTGTATATGAGAGCATGAGGGTGGGAATGGATGTTTGTGTCTGTGTGTGCCTGTATGTCTGTGTCTATATGTCAGGTTGGGTATCAGACGCCACCTCTCTGGGGACACCTCAGGCCCTCCAAGGTTTGGAGGCCTATCTCCACCCACCACCACTTCCCCTGCCGGTGGCGGACTCCCTCAGGTGTCGGTGTGTTGGTGGTTCTTTGTGTCTGGGGGTGGGCGTCCGGGTACACACCGGCTCACTCCTTGGCGGCCGCTTGTCGGGGCCTGGGGCTCGCTCGGGCCCCCTTTGGAGGTGGGGTGCCCCCGGCCTCTCGGCCTGGGGCTCGGTCACTCAGGCGCAGCTGGGGGCCGGCGGAGCTCACGGGCGCGTCACTGCAACTCCCCCTGGCTTCTGCTCCGCGGCTGCTGGGCGAGCCCTCATCTGGGACTCTCCTCAGCTCTTACTGGAACAGTGGCGCGGCTGCCCCTCTGTTGGTCTTCCATGGTCTCTTGTGTTCTGGGGGCCTCTGGATGTCTGGAGTTTTGATCTCCTCCATACCCGCTTCACACCCTGGAGGACGGGGCTGTGGCCCCCCCACACTCCCTAGCAGATCATTACATGGAGAAACCTTTGGAATGCAAGCATGCTGATCCACACAGGTATGCACACATGGGTGTTCACAGACGCGGACTAAAGCTTTCTTGGCTGCTGCCTCAAAGCACACTGTGCGCTGTCTATCTTGCGTGCTGCACAATATCGTTTATTACTTAGTAAATACTGATATCTATGACTAGCTAGTTTATTGTGATGGTGCTTTGTTTTCTCTATTATTATGTTGCTCTTTGTTGTTTGCTGTCTCCTCTGTTTGTTTTTTTTGTTTGTTTTTTTTTTTTCTCCATACAGGTGACCCAGGAGTTCTTTTTTTTTCTTTTTCTCTCTCTTCCCCCCCTTCTCACCGTCTCTTCTCCCCTTTGGTTTTCTTTCTTTCTCTCCCCCTCTTTCTCTCATTCATTCCCCCTGTCCTATTTATTAAAAAAAAAAAAAAAAAAAAAAAAAAAAATGACAAAGGATGAACTGAAGCTCTGCCATCACGTAATGTCGCATACTGCTGTTTCTGATGTCATTTAAGAAGAAAAAAAAAAAAAAAAAAAAAAAAAACTCATTCCCATCGATTAATACATGATTAGAGGAAGTTGTTCACCAACTGGCTTTACCAGCTGATGGTGACCCACCCTCCTCCCCAGATCCAAACCAAAAAGCTAAAACGTGATTTTTCCTGTCAAACATCGTCACACAAATTTAAATGTGGTTTACTGTTTTTGTGAAAATCATCAGATGTTAGCCCAGAACAAGGAGGACACATCCAGGGCCTCGTATTAGCATACCTGCTAATTACTAGCTGCAAACATAACAGTTAGCTTAATAACCATAACTTTGCTTTGTTTTTACTAAAATGATCAAAACCAGTATCTATTTGATGTCTTTCTTTTTTGTCCTGATAAGAAATTTGAGTTGGGCTGATGATTTGATTATTGATTACCAATATGTAATAACTGCACTCTTTTGGCTAATGTTAGCAAGCACTGCTACTGCTAATGCTGGACAGACAGGTTTCCTCTGTAGGAACAACAGAAATGTTTTAAACTGAGGAAATGATGACCTGTGACTCCTGCAAACGTCGCCCTTCAGTGTTTGTGTGCAGCTGAGCGTTTCCTCACTCTGCAGCAGTGAAGTCACGAGGTCGAGGCATTAGAGACTCTTATTCTGCTGAAAAATAAAACACTCATTTAGTTCGTCTTATATTTCCTCACACTGATCATATTTTTAAAAAGAACATCCATTTCTACTTCTCCCTGGAATTTTATTAAACAGTCTGTTATAATTGAGCTCACATTTCAGTGTTTTAATGTCTGCCGGACATCAGCAATAAGATTAAACAGAGCGAGCTTGTTGCTGTGAGACTCTCGAGACAAGAAGAACAGTCTGACGTCATGTTTCGGGACGGGTGGACTTAAAACATCTGTTGCAAACATCAGCAGAAGGCGAGCAGCTGCAGACGTGATGGGATCTCACCTCAAACCGAATGAAACAGAGCGAGGAAGACAAGAGGAGGACAAACATCCTCTTAGTTCAGGGGCCCCAGAGGAGGCCCAGCAGGGTAAAAGAAGTGCAGCACTGCCATCTAGTGATGGATATATGACCTGCAAGTCAGAGTGTAGATGAGTGCTAACCCTAACCCAAATATGGTCAGAAGGACATACTCTGACATCTAAAGCTGCACTTTTAATGATTCCAAACTAAAAATATTTAGATTCAAATTAGAAAGTGAAGTTCCCACACATCCTGTATCAATTAATGATTCACAAATAAGCTCAAATATTTGTGTTGTATTATAACTCTTATTGGAACATTGACCCTCTGACTTTCACAGGTTACATCAGGAAGAGCAGGAAGTGCGTGAAGTACACGTCTATCTTCATAAAGTTTCAGAAAGGATTCATAAACACACGACAAACTCCTGAATTTGAAAAAAAGGTAATTGTGTAATTCAGAAACAGATGAGTGATGGACAAAGTCTCAGGAATGGTTTCAGCACCTTGTTGAATATCAAAAACTTTCAGCCCACTTTAACCTGAACATTAAGACTTCCTGAAGTCAGCTGCTTCACGACAGGTCAACATACACACACATAGAGTTGTTCTTATTGCCTCCGAGTTTTTATTTCCTACAGGGATGTACAGCAAAAGGACTAACACTGTCAGTGCTAATATCCAAAAAGGTCCTGAAAATCAACTCTAGCACACTTTTTTAACAGGTATTAAAAACACACACGCCTCTGGTCTCAGCGTGCCCCGTCTCAGACTCCAAACAGCTTCCAAAACAACACATCAATAAAAAAAACAAAAAAAACAACCAAAGACATTACCATACTGCATGAAATGGCACAGAAGAAAAGCAGAAGGGCAGTAGACATGGGTTAGAGAACGTCTCAAAGTCATCTTCAGGGATTTAAGCTGCTTCAGACATCAGGAAGGTTTCCACACAAATCCTGAATCTTGTTCAGAATGAGAATAAACTACTGCGCTGGCTTCATTTCCAAAACATCTATGCACTGTGTTCAAGAGATATCAACTGAAGGTGAACCAGGACTGCGCTGCACTTTTGTGTAATACCACTTTGTACCACAAGAGAGTGCAGTGAGTTAGCGTAACCTTTTATTTATTTGTTTATTTAAAGCAGCAGGCAGTGATGTAAAATTTTGGAGCTTTAGCTCAGCACATGGAGGAAGTGTTTATGACTGAGGAGCGTAAGTCATATTATGTTTGAGTCTGTCTGGACTGACTTGCGGGCTTTGCTCCATTCATTCGCTAATCAAACAAGGTCAGGTCGGGTGTGTATAATTATTATATTATTATAATTATCTGTACTCTCAATAAGAAGGTGACATAATCTGTGCTTGTTGAGCCAAATTAATCAGCTGTTTAATTTGGCCCTCCTGTGATTGCCCTTGAGGTCCTGTAACACCTAACTGCCTGAAATCAATTTTAATATTACGGTTAAAATTAATTAAAAGTAAGGAATCAATCCAATAATGCATTTACAATCTAGTGCTTTTTACCTAGCCTTAGCTAACATTAGTCATTAAGAGCTGGCTGTGAGTCATTTTTGAACCCTAAAAAGTCTCATTTATATCTGATTTTGGGCTGACTGTGGTCAGTTACCTACTAACTTACTGGCCACCGAACTGTTAGCTGAAGAACCTTTTCTTTTCTTACTTTGCTACTAAAATGGTCAAATTCAGTATGTATTTTTTGTCTTTCTTTTTTGTTCTAATTTCAAATTACAGTTGCGCTGGGAGCCGATGATTTGATTACCGATTACCAATATTAAATAAGTCTACTTATTTGGCTAAGGTTAGCAAGCACTGCTATCGTTGATGCTGAAAAAAAAGGAATCCATCAAATAATGTATGCTAAGCTATCTAGCATTTGCACTCAAATGTCGTTTAGTTAATAGTAGCATTAGCAAGCAAGCTATAACTTAGATATGCTACACAAACCATTACCACAGTTAGATAGAAATGTTAGCTAAATAAAAATTTAAGGTAGGCCAGGTATTTCTTATTTCTTAGGCTACTCTGTCCTCAATGTTTATTTGAACTATCAACTGAAAATAGTGTTCTTCTAACGTCATTAGCCTGCAGCAGGGAATTATTAGCAGGCAAGCTAGAGCCCCAAACCATTATGTTATCTCTAGTTTTGGCTCAACTTCAGTCTCATTAATGTTTCGCTAGAATTTTTTTTTGTTAAAGTAGCAGTAACAGTTAGTTAGCTACTTCCTTGCTAACTTTTTTATACTAAAATCCTATCTTAAGTCACCATCAGTGTTTATTTTTTCCATCCTCAAGTGAAACTTTGTTGTGCAATTTGATTATTGATTGAAAATACATGACTCCTTGACTCTTCAGCTAATGTTAGCTAGCACTGCTCACTGTTGATACTGTTTTTTTTACAAAAATGAATTAAAGCATCCATCCCGACTTCTCTTACACCTAAAAACGTCTCATTTTTAAGATTTTGGGAGAATATTCTAGAGAATGAAAATCATACAAATTCACACCTTAAAGCCAAACGCTCCTAAAAAACCTGGAAAAATAGCAACAGTAAATTTCTCTAGATTAGCTGCAAAAACTGCTCGTTTTTTTTGCTGTGTAAATATATAAGTGAGATAAAAATACAAAGCTTTATAGAATCAGAGGGGACGGCTGATAGTCGAGCTGTAGATCTTCAACAAGGTCACGAAAGAAGAAAAGTGCACTGAAAAAAGCAATCAGATTCACAAGCCATTTAATCTTGAATTCATTCAGTAAAATCATACAAAAGGTGTGGAAAAAGGTCAAAAAGGAGCCACAGTTTGACTTTGAGAACAGATTGCAGCTGAGAAACACCAGAATAAATAAAATATTTCACCTTGTTTCTGTAAAGTGAGCTCTAAATACAAGATTAACTGACTTGCAGAGGTGAATATTTTCAGGAAGGAAGGGAAGGAGGGTGGTGAAAACGAGGTAAGAAGAAAACAGAGTGAAGCTATACATGGCAGCTGTATTGATTGGCTGTATTAGTTTTATAGGGTGTTATTGAAGTACTACAGACTAAGCGTGTCGGCCACACGCCAGGCTTCATTGTCTCTAAAATGCAGCAGTGCGCTACGTGTAATTATCATGTACACAAACAAAAAAAAAATCCCCCCACTCCCAGCTAATACATCTGCATAGCAAAAAAAAAAAGAAAAAAAGAAAAGAAAGAAAGAAAGAAAGAAAACAGCAAATAAATAAAATAAACACAGAAAAGAAAATCATTCCAAACCGTCAACAACCCTGTCTTTTTTCTGTGGCTACTGATTCTAAAAGATAATACAGAAGTAGTTTTGATGCAAGACTTGTTATTATTACTTTTTTTGTTTGTTTCTTTTTATTTTTTAGAAAAAAATTCTGTTTCTTCATGAAGCACACTTCCTACTTCCTCTTGGTCCGGTGGCGGTGGTGTGGGTGTCATATAGGCCGGTTAGTCATCTTCATCGTCAACCACGGGGTCCGTGTCCCAGCACGTGATGTCAATCTCTGAGTAAACACACACACACGGATGTTTACACACACATCAAACTTGTGTTTAGCAAAACTAGGAGGCTTATTTTAGCCTGATATGAGTTTTTGGTGCTTTAAGCAAAAACAAATGTTAGTGATTCTCCTGCCAAACCGACCAATTAGAAAAGGAGCTCAATTCACTGACCAATCGAGCCCAAAAAGGCTGTGAAGTCTCAGGATATCCATCCTGTCAAGACTCAAAGAGTCACTCAGACTTTGAGACTGGTTGGCAACCTCGTGTTTCGAGGGAAAAATGTGTTTTCCAAACTAGCTGAGTCTCAGTAGAAAACAAATCCCTTTATGGTTGTTTTCACTAAGGGTGTTAAAAATCTACCAAATCTAACATGCTGAGGCAATAAGGACGTGTCCAAAAGCAGCTTTATTTCAGCTGATCGTCTCACCTGGTGGCTTGTTATAAAAGACCGGTGCGGGTTTAGCCGAGGACTCCTCTGTTGTCCCGAATTCCTCCTCCTGTGATTGGCTGAAGTAGCCCTCGCTCGCCTGAAACACCAACAGAGAGATAGAAGATGAGCGAAACGACGACCAATCAACCGAGAATCTGATCTTTTGTTTCTGGAGAGCATCAGGAGCATCACCTGGCTCACCTGAGTGCCTTCTTTCAGCAGAGCCTCCCCATTGGTCATCAGCAGCTGTCCGTCATCCAGCTCCTGGCCCTCCCCAGATGCATGCTGCAGTGCATGCTGGTAGCTGAGGGTCATCTGATCAGAGCCCGTCACGTCCACCAAACTGGACGGGTCGTCTTCGGCGCCAGTACCCGAGCAGAAAGTCCCGTCCATCATGTCGTCAAAGCTGAGGAGCGGCTGAGGCCGGCCGCTGGCGGCAGTGGTGCTGGGCGGGAGGTTGTCATGGAGGACATCTCCCATTAGGTCCACCAGATTGGAGGACTGGGAGGACTGGGCGGGCTGGGCGACGTTGGCTGGAGGGGCGGAGCTGCCGCCCCACAGATCAACCAGGCTGTCTGTGCCAGACTCGCACGCAGAGACAGCGGAGGAGTCGCGGGCCTGCGGGGCGACGCTCTGCACGGGCTTGGTGGGCGTCGACTCCTGGACCGGGGGTTTCTGCTCCTGCTTTGGCACCAAATCTGAAGGAAACAAGAACAATTTCATTTAAAAAACTGAGTCACTTTTAATGATAATCAGTTTCTTTCTAATTACCAAAAAACAGATTCTTAGTGGATTTCTGTTTTGGAAAAAGACCCAATGGAGCACCGTGGAGGAGGCTAACAAAAATAAACTAAAACCAGTGTTCGTCAGGTTCTGGGGACTCTTAGATTTTATAAATGGTCAGAATAGTTATTTATATTTATTTATATTGAACCCGAAATATTTCCGACCTCTAATCCGTGGATATATTTCCCTTTTTTAAAGGGTGAAAATGTCAACATTTGGAGTTTGGAGGGATGAAATTTAAATTTTGTTATTTTGTGGAAATCTGGCAACGCCATGGTCTGTCGTCTGATTGGTCGACAGAAGTCTTACCCCACTCGTCTGCGTGGTCTTCCTTCTCATCCCTGCTGTAGTCATCTTTGATGGGCGTGGTGACTATTTTAGGAATGGGTGACACGGTGGCCATGTTGCGCTCTGTGCTCACTTCATCGTCATTGTCCGCTGAAGGGTCAAAAAGAAAGATTATTGAAGGAAAACTTTGGCAGCCGTCACCAAAAATCCTCCAAGACTTTTACCCACGAGCAGGTGTGTCGAACTAACACAGAATCTGATGCTTTTATCTGAAGTTCACACTTTGTATAAGGCTTAGTTCAGCTAAATGAGGGTAACAGGTGATTGTGACCAGGTGAACTCCACAGTCACATCCTGTGTTACTTCAACACGTTAAACATTGCACAAGATCGCAGCAGCCACATGAATTTTGTTGTCACATGACCAACAGACAGGCAGATTCAGTCACTGCGCCCGGTTTCAGACCCATCGTCTGTTCTGTCAACAAACTGACATCATCAGCTGAGCCAATCAGATTTGAACCTGTTGTCGGGTAAACAGTAAGCTTCTCCAAAACTTTGTTTTCAGTCAGCTCCCTCACTGTGTTATGTTTAATGTACAGGCAGCATCACGCACTCAGTTGTGAATGCCATTATTTCAGTGAGACGTCCACAGAGATAGCTCAGTGTGTCTGAAAGTTTTAACGAAAAGTGAATAGACAGTGAGTGGAAAACACTGACGGAGTGGTCTTTTTTCCTTGAGGCCGAGTGCTTCCTCTTTGCGGTGTTTAATATCTTATAATGCGGCTGTTTAATGTCAGAAGCGTGAGACAGAAGCAGTTGGGGTGCAGCAATGAGGCACTTACAAACTCAGGCAACAAAGTGACCAAATGCTGCTTCTCTGGACAGCTGAAGCAAATGAGGAGTGAGGACCTCTGTCAGAAACCAAGACACAGTCACAATGATCCAATGGGTCATGAAACAGAAGCAGGTATCTAACAAAAACTCACTGATATGTCATTACAACATACCAACACATTGTGGGTGAGTCACAGCTACATCAGGTACACACATCCAACAACAAACACCATCACAGTGTCAGTTAGAATCACGAGAATCACTTCCACAATGCCATTTCTCCAGATGTTTGATGATGTTGAGCTTCATGTTGTGTTCAAATACCAGAACGAGACTTCCCACAAGCACAACAACGAGGAACGAGAATTAGAGAGGTAATAAATGACTGAGTCCTAAATGGGTTGGTTCTCAATTCACCTGGAGGTAGAAAACCTGATGAACAACCCCTGATGACGATATTATCAGCTGTATTTTTATTCCTATGTTCAGCACTTCGGTCAGCGGTTACCTTTTTTCCAAGCTCTTATAAATAAAGTTGCCTTGGCTAGTAACTATTTGCTGTTTTACTGGTATCAGGTATTTATAACGACCAATAAACAAAAAGACACATGGAAAGAATTCAACCATACTGCACAGTTTATTCACCAGAGGGCACTCTGCAAATTCTCTGCTGGCAAAACACTTTTGAAACGCCACAAACAAGAACCATCAGAGTCGGGCAGAATATAAAAACTACACGTAACAAAAAGTTAGACAAATCTGTTCATGTTTTGTGTCTGAATGAAAAAATAAATCTGTACCTACAGTATAATATTAAACCAAATAACTGCCATCAGTGTTGTATTTAAAAATCCTGTCCTTCTTTTTGATTTTCATCTAGCAACAGCCAGCAACTACTTGCTAACCTGTCAGGTAAAACACACTTTTCCATAGCAACCAGTGGTTGTTGACCAGTTTCTTGCCCTGTGTGACTGAGATCTTAGTCAAAAGTTAGCAGGTCAGCTGGCTAGCTGATATGTAAACATGATAGGTACAGCATGGAGATGAAAACCTAAATACCAACAAACTGTGTTAGTGTTAGCAAAGTTAGGCTGCACAGTTTTTAAACCAAATGACCAATTATGCTGTGTGTAAATGACCGATGATGTGTCTTCAGCAAATAGCCAGTGTTAGCTCGCTAACTAGCTAACAGCTAGCTAGGTTGTTTTTTTAGACATTGCTGCCTAATTTTTTATCTTGTATGAAAAATTAAGTATTTTCCTGAAGTCACAGCCAATGACAAAATGCTGTAGCTAGCTCTACAGTCACTGCTAAACACTATAAATGTAATTTCCACTCAGTGCAGATACATCTAAAACACGGCTATCCTGCTGACATTTGTGTAATATACACTTCACCTCATCTCCGTGGTGTGCACAGCGTACACGATTATGGCGAGGCTAATATAAATACATTGGCACAGTTAGGATGGAGAATGAGGGTTAAATAAAATAAAAGTTCATGTGGAGGCTCTCCGATGGGCGCCATCCTGTGACAGGAAGAAGACGCCAAAAACAGAACAAACTTCAGCCAAGAGAATGCCTGAGATGATCTGTCAACACCACAAGATCATTAACACAATGCTGCGTGATTTGGATTACTCATTGGGATGTTAATGCCCACACTGAGCTGAACGACGTGCTGCACATGATGCTAATAAAAATTCTCAGAGGCAGAGAATGACGACCGAATAAAAAATCTGCCTGTTAAAAAACGAAAACGGCATTCAAGCGTAAAGACGAGAACTCCAGCTTAGACCTGCAAACTGCATCATCAGAGGTTTGATGTGTCATCGCTTTACAGGCGGGAGGTAAACAGTGTTTTACTTTCACTGAGCATAATAACGTACACATGCAACTACACACACACAGTGAAGATCATGAAGGTGGTCTGCATGATTTTATTTCTAATATCAACTAAACAGGTGAATCGACTTTATCTTTCATGTGTTCTTGTAGGCCTGGTACTCTGAGGGTCCATTATTGAAATATCTGAGTTTTATTTGTGATGTACTGATGATGACACTGGTAAAGCCAACCAGCAGCGAAGGGATTTGCTGCTTTTAAGGAGGACCTCCAATGATTTTCCTTATTTCCTGTTCCTGTGGTGGACGCTCATATTAGAGTTTCCAAAGCTGTGCTGAAATAGCCTCGCGCCCTCTGCAAAATCAAAGGTTTCTGGACTAAACTTAAGATGTTAAAAGGCTCTCTGGAAGTCTGGCTCTGCCATATAAAAACCACCGTTATGGTCTTTAACCTGAATGACATCGAAGTTCAACATTCAAGCATTCACAGGCCGACTGATGGCAATGGCGACCGAGTGACGGCTCGACGGTGTTACACACACACATACGCACTCAAACACTCACAGTCGGTCAGTCGGGATTAAAGATGGCAGCAGGAGTGTGTTTATGAGTGTGTTTGTGTGCAGTCCAGGATCAGAGGCAGAGGAGGAAGGTGGAAGGAGAGAACCTGTCAGATCCCTGAGATTCAGCTCTCGAGAGAAGTGAAATCACTTTTACAAGCGTAAAACATCAGAAGTAGAAAAATTAAATACAGAAACATTTACAGAAAAAAAAATCAGCAGCCGACTGGACGACATCTAAAGGATGAAGACTGGAGGGGACGACAGACTCGACATCTACCACACAAAGCAACAAACAGCTTTGCTTTGAAACAGGTTTCACTGTTTCCACAAGTTAGTGCAAACCTGCTGTGTGAGAGTCAGCCTGCAGGGGGGGTTAAAGTGCACGAGGCGAAGAGGAAGGTGGGAGGGCGGCCTCGTCATCCTACAGCTAACGCCGCCAGCATGCACGATACAGTGAACGCAAACCAAACTCCAGCTTCTGTCGCTTTTCATGATGCTTGGATGCTCTTGTCTCCGTTATCGCCTTAATCAGCCGATAGTAAAAGGTAAAAACGAAGGAACTGGGGAATTTTTAGACGCTCTCGTTCAGTACCAGGAAGTGGAAGGAGGAAAGAGTTCGGGGGGTGTTTAAAGTGGGAGGTGATGGGGAAGTTTAATGGGTTGGTGCTGAGATGTGTGGGGCGTCACAGTGTGTGCTAAAACTAAGTGCTGAAGATGAGAGGATGAAAATGCATGTTGGCTGAAATAACTGAATTTTTAGTGTCTTGATGCATCTCAATCATCCAGGAAAGTAAATCTCCAAAAGTTGAATCTGTTCATCTGGACGTAGCGTTCTCCCACAAAACGCTACGTCCAGATGAACAGATTCAACTTTTGGAGATATGAATTTTTAGTGTTTTTAATCTGTTTTTAAACTTGCAACCACTTTCAAGTTTGTAGTTAATCCAGGTTAGAAATGTTGCTCTATTCTCCGGCATTCCTGGGTTCATAATCTGTGACTGGGGGCTATTATTTTATTTTGTATTTATATATTAATGTATTTTATATTATATTTGTAATTTTATAGTATTTGAATAACTCTTTATTATCTTGTACATCATTCTGACAGCTTTCTTCTGTTTAAATGTGCTTTATAAATTAATGAATCCATTTTAAATGTCCTTATAAATGTTACTGTATGAGGCTCCAGTTCCTGTACAATGACAGGAAAACTGATCCTGAAGAGTTTAATTTTCAGTTTACCCTGAAAGCGATATAATCCTGCAGACAGGAAGTGGATTGTTTGCGGTTGTGAGTTTTACCAGTCAAGCTGGAGTACCGGTGTAACCACGCGCAGTTTCATCCTCTCATGTTGGCTTTGCTGCAGTGTTTCTGTGTTTGTGGAGGGGACTCATGTGTCGGGAGAGATGCTCGACCAGGCTGCTGGTTTCCTCTTTAACTTCTTCTTCTGCTGTACCTACCGGCTGCAGCGGTGGGCTGCGTCCGTGCATGTGGCGGGGTGCGGAGGGGTGACATGCCCCGGTGCGGGGGGGTCGGACTGGGGCTGCTGGGACTGTGCTGCTGCCTCAAGAACGGGCTGTCCAAACGGCCTGGCGGTCGGGACGACACAAAAGCGAAGACGGGAACACACAACAAACGAGAAAGAAAAAAAACAGCGACGCACCACAACAGAGACGTGAGGAAGACAGAAAAACAGAGGGAGGAGAGGATTGTGGGAAGAAGATGAAAGAGACGGGTGTCAAAAAAATCCACCAAATTTCACAGAGTGGAGAAATGAAAGAAAAAGGAGAGGAGGAATGAAGTAAGGAGGTGAGGAGGAGGAGGAGGCAGAAAATGGAGAGAAAGAAGAGAAAGGTTAGTGTGGTTTAAACACACCGCCTGCAGACAGCATGCTGTTAGGCAGAAAGGAAAAGCTGATGGCGACTTTCTCTGAACCAGAAAGTGTCGGAATAATTCAAACCAGAAAACAGAAAACAGTCTTTGGGATCTGTGGACGAGTCTTTGATTGTTATAAATAACACATCGTGTTGAAATCCTGCAGTCGTTTACAGCCCGTGCACGCTTCAGTCACGCTCCTGTACTTTAATGTGTCGGGGCCTCGGTGCGGGGCTGCGTTGGCAGTCTTAAGTTGTAACCAATCATCGTCCCAGCCCAAACTGCAGCTCCTCTAGTGGCCACTAGATGCCATAAGAGAGCACCCGCAGACTCCCAGCTGGCTACACGAGCTAACGTCACTGTGAAAATGAGACAGACTTACAAAAAAGGTCTCAAATTAAACGTTTGCTATTCAGGTTTGTCTGTGTTTGTTCTAACCAATGCCGCGCCAAACCCTGCAGACAAACAACATAAAATGATGCAAGCACGCAAAGGGTCAAAGGTCACGCAGAAGGGCTGTGGTTTGCTGTGATTTCAGCAAAGAAACCCGATTAAAACCTTTCTAGAATAAAACAGTCCAGTTTAACAGCTGGATGGACGACGCACAGCAGCAAACTGACAGTGAAGCGTCACTTACATGAAAACTGAGCTTCTTTTTCAAAGGTTCATTTCTATCATTTATCTGAATGAAAAGAAAACCTTTGGAAACTCTGAGAAAACGGCACAAACGGGAAAGCTGGAAAGCACATTTGTATATTTGGCAGGAGAAGCTGTGCTGATTTGAGGAGCTGACGTAATTATCTGGGGATGGAAAGATGAACTTACTGCTATTGTTGCTGTAATTAAAATATGTTTATCTGCAACTACATACATAAACAAATGTTAAATATTACAATATTATTACAGCTTGAACTTTGTGGATCACTTTGAAGATTGTGTGGTTAATTTATATTTTGTTCATGTATCCACCTCTGCACGCTCTACCGCTGTTGAAGAAGCAGCAGTGCTGCAGAAAACATCATTTTATAAAACATTTTAAATATGAATAAAGATTATAAACAAAACCAAATGATTGGTCCTGTAGAGGCTGTGGGGGGGCGTACCTCTGAAACATATACAATCAGACATGCTGGGGCTCCACAGCTGGCTCAAGCCGGTTAACAGAAGTAATCCACCAATCAGAGAGCGAGGTGAATCAAATCCACCAGTAAGAATGCTCCAAACCTTATGAGCTGATCTCACTGACATTAACTGCCCCTGTCACTACCTGATCCGTACCGGAACGCCATCGGTACCCCGCATGCACGAAAGGTGTCTACTTCCAATAATGAAACATTTTAATATAATGTAGACAAAAACGAAAAAAAAAAAAAGAGTTACGGATCAGGACTCCCCGATCCGTACCGCGCATGTGCAGGGGTTTTCTTCTTCTGTTCGTTTAATGGCAGTTTACTCCCCAGTGTACAACTATTTAGTGATAGTCGAGTGTGTTTATGCTTGTCTGTGTGGAGAGGATTGATTGGAATAGTGATGATGATGTCCGCTATCACTGTCAATTGTCAGTAAACACGTCATCTGGCTGATGAATCTTCACGTGACATATTACAAAGTCTGTATTATTAACTCTGTAATTAGGCGCCATTCTTCTTATTTTACGGCGCTGTTGTTCAATCGGGGAACGCTCTGTGTTGAGGAGTAAAGCATGAATTTGTTTGTATACGGATTATCCATAGTTTAAATGTCCCGGTGGTTGAAAAGGAGGCAGAGCTGTTGAGAAATGCTAGGAGCTAACTGGGCGCTAACCCTATCATTCAAATATATTGAACGTCGCAATGCTGGCAAAGAGAGGAAGTGACGTAAGATTTGCGCATGCGGGGTACGGATCGGGTAGCGACAGCCCACACCTGTTTCAGTGAAGCAGCACCTAACGTTGCCATGGTGATGGAATTCTGTAGCTAACTGTAACTGTGGCCGCTCTAAAACCCAGAGCCGTTGGATGGAAGAGTTGCGTCATCTCCATTCACTGTAATGGACCATCTTTGTACAGCAATGGTGGATCATGGAGCAGTAATATTGTAAGTTAGCAACATAGGCTAGCTGTGGCATAGAGGTATAGCAACACGGAAGTTTGAGATGAATTTTTCAAAGGTAAGAAGTTAAACACCAGTCTGTATGTTATCAGCACGCAGTCCAACTGTCCACAGGAACTATTTGAAGACTGCACGACCCACGTAACCACCCCGAATTCTGAACCCCTGCTGACAGGACTCTCACTTACTCAACAGCTCTGCTAAAATCGAGAGCATAGCTGCTATCGACACAGTTTATGGACCGCGGGCGTCCCAACAAGGTGCTCCACATATGAGTGTGTTTTTGTTTTTTTGCTTCTAAAAGTGACACTGTGACAGGGAAAACTAATAAAGTAAAAAATGTGCGTTCACCAGCAGGTTAAAGAGAAACATCTGTCTAGCTTCTCCCACTCTGTCAGTTCTGCAAACATCTGATCGATTTGAACAGGCTGCATCTGTGACAAATGATGCTACAGGCCAAACAAGGAAGAGTAATTATCCAGTAACAACATGTGGTGGGAGGCAGTTGCTGGGTGATGTAATCAACAGTTCCTTAACTGTCAGAGTCCACAGATCGAGGACGATGTTCTGAAAGACTGAAACATCTGAGGCTGTTTCCCATCAAGGACGGTTTGCTTCACCAGTTTCAAAGTCAAATATTAGTAAATCATTTTTTAGAATAAAAAACATTTGCCGTTTCAAAGATACTGTATCATATTTTCCACGAGTCTCTCGAGTGCTTCTCTAGCTCAGCACGAGAACAAAGGTCAGGTGAAGTTTTGAAGTGTTTACCGCTCCGGTGGATGGAGACGGGCGAGGTGTCCACACTGATGGTCATGGCTCTCTCCTTCTGCTTGAAAAACTCTCGAGGGTTTCCTGACCGCTGAGCGATGATGGCCTTCGCCTCCTGGAAACACAAAATAAACACAGAGTGCTGATTTTCTTCCTCTTAAATGTTCTGCGGCCGTTTCTGGAGACGCTCTCTTTCATCATTCTCCAAACTGACCTCTACCTCAGATTCCTTCTTGTCCAGATTGAGGTCCTCGATGCTCGGCTCTGCTACCTGAGGAGAAGAATCCAGTGATTCATATGTAACACAAAGCAGAGAGAAACTCGTTCACCTGTGAATAAATCAGTCAGACGTCCTGAAACAGCAGACAAATGAGCTGCACGCTCCCACCAGCAGGGGGCGACACAGACTGTGTTTGCAAATAGTAGAAAGTATCAGTGGATACAATCTTGCACTCAAAGAAAGGTGTTTAGATTTTACTGTGCCACACAGACTCGGATTAAGATGTTCGGAGGCCAGGAGCCATCAGGCAGCTGATTGGGAGATATTCTGAAAAGTAACACACGTCTAATCACTCGCTTCAAAAACTGAACACGCTGTCACACAAATTAGCCTCATATCTGTGTGGCTGTGGACTCGGGCAGTGCGAGGCTCTGTTTGGAGGCAGAAATAATAACAGAAACCAACTGGAGATGTGTTTTTAATCAGAAAGTCCACCAAGAAGCAGAAGCTGGCTTGTAATTACTGGTTTCACTTAGCAAATACTTACTACGGGGGTCTGATCCCGCAACCTCTCTTTGGCCTCTTCCTCCTCCTGCATCTTCTTTCTGTTCACACACAAACACAGATTATAGATCATGAAAAGACGATGTAGCGTCATCCTGTCATTCGTGCACACGTGAACCTTTTGACCAAAAATGATTGTGTTCATTGTTTGTTTGATGATTGCTGTGCCGTCGCTCCTCACCTGTGCTCCTCGATCTGCTGCTCCCTCTCGCGGTACCTCTTCTCTCGGTTCTCCTGCTCTTTCCTCTCCAGCTCCATTCGCTCCTCCTCGAAGCGCTGCCGCTCCTCTGCCAACTTCTTCTTCTCCTCCTCCTTCCTCATCTCCTCTTCACGCTGGAGACCGGACACACACAAATGACCTCTTTCAGAGTTGTAATAAATCTCTCGATCAGTTAATTAATGAAGCCAGATCTGGTTCTGGGCGTTTATCTGAGTGTCTGAAACAGTGAAGGGCAAATCTGGCAAACATCCCGCGGCTCGGTGACGCTCGCTGTCATTTCGTGTTTAACTTGAATGAGACAATAGCGACACAGCCGGAGGATGCAGCGACATCTGACTTCGTTTCTCACGTCTACCCAAATATATCTGTGATTCACATTATACTAAATAACTGTCACATATAAGGACACAGTTTATTAAATACAGTGTGAGATAAAGTTTCGTTTTACAGGTATTCTCAGCACCTTTGAGAGTATTTCAGCAAAACATATATGCGCTTATCTTTTAGCTTAGTAGCCTGGCTTAGCTTGAATCAGCTTGCAAACTGACACCTTCGGTCTTGATTCACAACCAGGGGTAGAAAAACCCCAGAAGCTATGTGGAAAATAACTACAACAATTACATTTAATTAAAGAACTAAACATGTTTGATCAGAAAAGTTGGCAAAAGTAATGAATACGTAAGAAAACTATTGAAATCGCTATATACTATATATAATATAAGTGCTTATATACCTGCTAGCTTAGCAGGTTAGCTTAGCTTTAATCAGCTGGCAAGTAAAATAACTGTCAAGCAACAGAAAAAAATGGTTGAAACAAATATATAACTAAACAAATACAGTTGTTAGCTAAAAAAAAAAAATCACCAAATGTAAATGTGATTCGCATTATATTGAAATTATGGTTGTTAAATGCTACATAAAATACCATGTCTGGATAATGAATATAAAGGTTAGCCTAGCAGGTTAGCTAACTCCCCACAGGGGTACAAGTAAATGGTAAATGGCCTGTATTTATATAGCGCTTTACTAGTCCCTAAGGACCCCAAAGCGCTTTACATATCCAGTCATCCACCCATTCACACACACATTCACACACTGGTGATGGCAGCTACATTGTAGCCACAGCCATCCTGGGGCGCATTGACAGAGGCGAGGCTGCCGGACACTGGCGCCACCGGGCCCTCTGACCACCACCAGTAGGCAACGGGTGAAGTGTCTTGCCCAAGGACACAACGACCGAGACTGTCGGAGCCGGGGCTCGAACCGACAACCTTCCAATTACAAGGCGAACTCCCAACTCTTGAGCCACAACAGTAAGATTAGCACAAAAAATACAGTCAAATAACTGAACATGAAGGTAAAACCTGACTAAAGAAACAAGCTAAAACTAAAACAAACCGCTGAAATACAGTCGCTAGTTAGCACACATAAAGAGCTGTGAATTAGTTTTCTTGATTTTGAATTATTCACTAACTCAATGAATTAGATATATGGAAAAACAAATACTGTGAGCCAGAAAGAATGACAAAATATTATAAATGCAGTAGCTAGCTAATATATGAGTGAAATGCTGTGAATTTTGCTGAAAGCATAGCTAACAGCTCAATTGCTAGCTAACAATATACTCGAGTTGAAAGAACGTGAAACTTTTTAAAGTCTTAGTCTTTCTGTTTGGGTTTGGGAACTGAAGAAGCATTTGTACATGGAAATAGCTAAGGATATCCGACCTAATGAGGGATTGTTGTGAGCAATGTGCTAAAGTGCCGTGTGCAGATCTCTGAAATGCCACCAGCTTTGGCAGCGCCCTGTAATAATGAGGACAGTCTGTTTGTGAAATCTGTCAATAAAACTTAGTCTAAGGCCATCAAAGACCTCAAATGGGATGCCAAAAGGTTCTTTACAAGCGTCATCATTGCTATAAATCTGTAGCATCTCAGCACCAATTCAAAGGACGCCTTTTGGCATCTATGAGCTGTCATCAGCTAAAAGAAAACACAGCATCTGACCCCCTGGGCTGGAAGCTCTCATCTTATGAGTTGTAATAAATGAGCATTATATCTCCTTTTTTTTCCCTTCCCGTCTTTGTTTTTCCACTCACTCCCCCCTCCTCGCCTTCTTTACCTTGGCTTGCTCCCAAAACTCCTGTCTATTGATTTTCTTCATCTCCACCTCTGCGTTGGTCTTCTCGTACACCGTGCCCTGCACCAGGACAGACAGGGGAACGGGTCAAAGCTCTCGTCACGAGAGAAACGCTGTTTTTATAAGAGATAAAGTGTGCAAGTCTCTCTTTCTACCACGTCTGCGTGCTCTTCATCTCGGGTCTTCAGACGGCTCAGGACCGGGCTCGCCACCGCTGCCGTCCCATTGGTCAGGCGCTGCCCGATGGCCATGGGGTCGATGTCCTCCAGACTGCTGGCATTGATGATGACCTCCACCCCCTGCAGAGAGACAGAAACACGATGATCAGTCAAGTCTTCATGAAAGCTCTGAGAGTTTGTGGAAACATTCATTACAATTCATTCATAGCAGTGAGGACGTTCTGAGGAAATGAATCTAAATCAATTTAATGTCCTCTGAAGTGATGGAAACACAGCCGTGTGTGTGTGTGTGTGTGTGTGTGTGTGTGTGTGTGTGTGTGTGTGTGTGTGTGTGTGTGTGTGACTAAAAGGGTCATTTAAAGCCCGTCGGTGTGATGAAGTCGACGCTGTGTGGGAGAGAGAACCGCCACTTAGAATAATGACACACACACACACACACACGGAGAAATATATAAATAAAACATCACCTCCGCTTTAATCTCAATCTTTTTATCTACACTATAAATCCAAAAATACACACTGAGCCAGCTGTGAACACACTGCTGTGTGACACACACACACACCTCGGCTCAGAGCTGGTGTTCGTCACACACACCTGTTCCTCCTCTGTGATCCTCCTACAGGTTTTAAGCGTCTTTTCCAACCGAGCGTTGGGAAAACATTTAAACGGTCCTTACGTGACACAATTTAAAAAAACAACAAAACCTCAAAAACACTGAAGCAGGTTACGAAACGAACATGACATCACTTCACACACGATTGCCGTGATCGGGGTTTGAGATCATTTCCCTCTCAGTGGATGTCAGGCCTCTTAGACTGAACAGCTCTGGTGCTTCTGACGCTGTTGCATCCACAGAATCACGCACAGTGAAATAACTGAGCTTTTAATAAACTCATCTGAGCAGAAATCTAACAGACTGAAAGTAAAAGATGGACCTACAGATGTGGCCAGACGTTTCCATTCACATCGAGTTTATTTAGGATTCATTTAAATTGGCTGGTTTCCTGTTATTGGCCTGGCTTTGAATAAAGCCTACGAAGTTCCAACAGGGTTGAAGCTGTTGATTTGTGAAGTTCATTGTAGAAGCTCAATGTTGTCCTGCTTTCTCCATTCCTGAACCAGCCACGATGGGATCATTGTCCTGCTGGAACATGTTTGGTCCAAGTATAAACCGTCAAGCTGCTGGTATAAGATGAACTTGGTGCGATGTACCAATACTACTGGCATCAAAACAGCCCGACATCATGATGCTTCACAGTTCGGTAGGTTTGAAATTCTCACCCTTGTTCTTCCAAACTAGTTTTTGTCATTGCAGCCAAACAGCTCGATCTTTGTCTCATTGGACCATAAACCTTTTCTTTAGAAGGTGTTCGGCTCGTCCATGTGGGCAGCTGCAAATTTCAGTCGAGTCTGAAGGTGTCGATTCTGAAGCAGTCAGCAACCTCTCGGTCCATGGTGATGTAAGACCCACTTCACTGTGGATGATGGTGTTCTACCAGTTTCCAGTTCATCGCCTTGGTGGTTCCTGGTTGTTCCTGAACATCCTAACACCTTCCCTCTATTCTGAGGGTGATAGTTGGGGTCTTCTTCCAGACCTCAGTACTATTGTATAGTGTTATTAGTTTTTAATTATCTTGATATTCACAGTTGTGTAGATAACGCACTCAGCAACGCTCCCAACTCGTGCCTTGGACTTTCCCATTGTTTACACTAAGTGTTGGTCAATCCAATGAATCATTTTTATACTGCCAACAGAAACTAGCAGCTGTAGCCAATCAAGATCACTATCCTCTATGCATAGTTCTGACCCTGTTTGGATTATAGGAAATCTAGAATAAATTCAAATTTGCACCAATTCTTGTTTCTTAAGAAGAGTTCAAAGAAATCATTAAAAGCTCAAAATTATTACGACATTCATGCCCATGATGAAAACGGCAGAGGAGCCGCCCCCTGGTGGACGTTGAAAAGAGTGCAGCTTTAAGGCACTTTTACACTGGTTTCCTATTTCAGATGTTCAACTTTTATAAAATACATGTCTTACACACAAGATGAATATGAACTGTCGTGTTTATGGTTTCTTTCTGGGACTATGTACGACTGCGGTGCTGGGTCTGACCTGGAAGAATTCTGCGATGGTGGCGACATGGCTGGCACAGGCACACTTCCTGGCATCTGGCACATCATCTCCAACCTGAAAGAGAACAAGAGACGGTGTAACAACAAAAACGAGAGTAAAAAGGACGGCGTGAAGAAGAGTTGGATGAAGAAACTGGTAAAAAAGAAGCAAAAGGATGCTAAATCAACCAATCAGGATACACATGCTAATTTCTTTTGTGCTTTTTGTTACATTTAGTCAAATATCCACTAATTATTTTGTCTTCCAAGTGACCAAACTGAAGGGCAGTTTCTCCCTCCCTTTGGTCTCATTAGGGCTTTTGTTTAGCCGTGGTCATGTTCGGTTATTGCAGCAGTTGTATTATAACAGGATGTGATTCAGTAATCACAGCTAATTCATTCCCACACAATACAAACGCAGTGCACAGCAATTACACAGGAAAACAGCCCCGTCTCAGCTGCATTCACAGCCATTCATCTCTTATCTGTCTGTGAGTGAGCGTCGGATGAAGGAAGAGAGAAGGAGCCGCTGCTTGGATGCTTTCGCAGCATTTTTGAAGAGGAGCATTTCGAAGACCTTTTATTCCCATTTTGGGACGTTTTTTGGCACCGTTGAGCCTGGTTTGGCCCGGTTAGCCACAGTCTGGTGCCCTTTTGGCTGCTAATGTTGCTCTGTTATATTGTGATGGACTCCAGTGGCTCCTCTCCCAGTCTCATTTAACCATTAAATACCTTTTTGTTTCTCTCTCAGTCTCGGTTTGCTGCATTAATGACCATATCTCTTATTTTCCTTCCATTTACCTCTGGAATTGTGTTATGGGGGGAAAAAGCAGCAATTATAGCTAATTTCTGGAGGACGGATTGTTTCAGTCTGCCTCTCGCTGCACTGTGTCATTAAGCTCCAGCTCAGGGCGCCCCTGCTGTTGTCAGGTTCAGAAAAGAAAGCATCCATCATGAGGCTCTCAGACTTTGTTTAAATGCTTTCAGCGCACGTCGCTGGAGACTCTCAGTGTGTATAACTAACCTTAACATCACAAATTATTCATCCCTTCCTGCTACACTTCCTTTTCATCATGAATTAAACGGTAACTGCTCCGTTAGCATGCCTGGTGCTACGACTCCATTTCCTTCCTCTCTGGTTTGGCCCGCACTTTAACTGGAGGTTTTCACTTATTACAGCGTGAGGAAGAAAAGTCCACATCCTGCTTTCCTATTAAAACCACAACATGAAGCGCTTTAAAGACAGTGTTTAAGATTTTCATCATCATTTTACCTGCAGGTCTCCTTTTTAGTTAAAAAACAATAAAAACAGTCAATTTTTATAATTCCAAACATACATCTTGTTCCTATTCTTGCTGACTCCGAAATGCCAAATACGTGCTTAAAGTTAAAGCTTCTAGAATATGTTTAGCGCCACCTTGTGTCAGGACAGAACGTGATGTCACTGGGTCGGTTACTTGTAGAAGGTAACCAAAAAAAGAAAGTGACCCATGTCTAAGAAAAAAAATATCTATAATATATAGGGCTGTGCGATATGACCAAAATCTCATATCCCGATAAAAGACATCTATCGTCCGATAACGATATAAATCACAAAAATGTAACATTTTCTGTAAAGTCTGTGAATCTCGGGCAGCTCGACTTGCGTGAAGTGTTTCCAGCTGTCATGTAGCGGGAGTCGAGTGTTTTAACGATGCATGAAACTAGGGCTGGGCCATATTATACCGTTCACGGTAATACCGGTATAATGTTAGGCAACGATAGGAAAATGAAATATCGCGATAGAATGGGAGTAAAATGCGCATGCGCAGTGCCTTTGTTTTCATACGCACATGGCCGATTGTTGAGTGAAACAGATGAACCAGAATTGGTTTGCAAAAATGGTGCAACTTCCGTGATGTGGAACTGGTTTGGTGTTTGTCCGTCAGATACACGACAAAGCACATTTTTTGCAGAACATGCAAGCGGCCGTTGTTATTGTCGTATTTGTCGGACTAAGATGCTCTTAAATCTGGGAGTAATCTGGGTCCTAAGCTCCGTATGCTTCAGGTCAAACAACACTGCAGCATCACTTAGAGTTAAAAACTGTCTAAATTCTTTCATCTTTAATAAAACGATCAGCATTGCTGCTTTACCAGGTGTAACTATGAAGTTTAACTTCCAGGCATCCATGAAAACTAAAGTTATTACATTTAACGGAGTTAGAAGCTAGCAGGAAGCTAGCGGAAGTTAGCTCGCTAGTTTCGCTAGTTACCTAAGCATGATATAGCATGTTCTGACTGAGAGATTTCTGAAAAAAAATCAAACGTACAGCTCTGCTATCACTTCCAACATAAATGAAGACAGGAAACTAAACAGCAGTGACGTTTGTAGGGTTACTGAAGTTGGGCTAGCTGGTATATAATGATGTGCTACGTGATCGCTAGCGACACAGCTATGTTAGCATAACATAAACAGTGAAGCTGGAGGACGAACACTAACACTTTTCCACTTATAAAAGTTAACGTGAAGGTTCTTCATGGTTAGAGACAAATGCAATCGCATGGCAGGATGTTGTAAACGGACCAAACTTCAGTCAGGAGAACAACTGAGATAATCCATCCACAATATGAGGTTAGTCATTAATAGACTGCAACAACATGGGAATAGAGCAGCTGCCAGAGAATTCAACATTAATGAATCAATGGTACAGAAGTGGAGGAAGCAAGAAGAATGAGTTTAATAAAGTTTGATTTATCTGACTGCTTTGTTTCGCTTAATGTGCCTTATAATCCCGTGCACCTTATGGTCCGAAAAATACGTACTGCACACTGCAGTTTAATGTTGCAAAGCACCTCTTTTTAACTTCAGTGGATATTATACATGGTTATGCTCAGGATATGTCAGCCCATTTCTACTGGAAATGCCTTTTGGTTAAACTTTCAGCAAGGAATTTGCATTTGCACTGTTACATTTTTATAAAGCTTTAATGTACATAAAAACCAGCTTCTTGTTTAAGTGAAAATAAATGGAAGGTTGTCTTTTTGCGCTAGTAATGTTGTGGAGTTGTATTTTGTCTCGCATCAATTATATCGTCGGTTATATCGTTATCGCAAATTTTCAAATATATATCGTGATAAATATTTTTGGCCATATCGCCCTGCTCTACATGAAACGATACATTTTTAGACATAGGTTGAAACGGCCGCCGTTTCCTTTGTGAGTATTTATTACACGGCGTGCTGCGGGGAAAAGCCTGTTCTAACGTTTGCGTCTAAGGTTTATTTTTTAGCACCTGGCGGCTCTTTTTTACTTCTCATCCGTAAATAATCTGCTCTTTCACGTGATTCGGTTTATTTTGAAAAGTCTCAACAGGATCTTGAGCTTTATTGTGAAAGGTTTATGTGGAACATAAACAAGCGGACACGCGATGGTGTTACCGTCGTTGTTGCTAACGACAAAGCATAAAAACAGGCGCTTGTCTGTCCGTAGTGTGGTTATATTAAATATAAGAGAAAGAGAGAAAGAAGAAATTAATATAGCCACTACAGTGACCATCAGAACCATGAAAAAATATTGCCGTAAAGAGTTTATTTTGCGACACCACGAAACAAACGATAGCGTAAAATGAAACGACAGACGTTTTTATATCGTCATCTGATATATATCGTTATATCGAACAGCCCTAATAATATAGCAAAATAAACACCTTCTGATTCATGGATACACCTAAGTTTGTTTTAGGTTTAGCTAATTTAGAAAGAATCAGCTTCACTGCTAATGAGAAAAATTGCTAGGTACGTAATTTAGCAACATGTTTAATAGCTAGCAGACAGCAGATAAAAGTTCACATAGCACAATGGATAACAACAGCTATTATGATATATCTCTTTTTAGAACGTTACTTTTTCAGCTAAAATTAAGGAGTAACTAACAACACATTCATGCTCATAGAGATGCTACAGCTAGCTGACCAACGTTAGCCAAAGTCCTAGCTTGTGACCTGGCCTAGCTTGTGTGCTTGCAAACTTTTTGCAGAAGCCAGACAGTTTTTTGTCGTTACAGAATAAATAAAAACATATTAAGTAAGCTAACATTTACCCTACAGAAAGATATTTTTATATAAAGACAGTTTGCTTTGAAGAAATTAAAACAGTTAAGCTTAACATAACTTCTAATGTGACAATCTGCTAGCTATTTGACGTATCAAAGTTCTACCTAAAGTGCGTAACGTAAGCTAAATCTTCTAATTAGCATAATTATAATGTTTTATCATTTCTTCATATGATCTGTGTTTAAAACTATTAATTTTTGAAGTAACGAAAGCTCAGATTCAGATAAAGTAGAAGTAGAGAGAGGCTTAAAAGACTAAAGTACATCTGACACAGAATATAAAAAGCACACTTTGTTTCATACACAGACTGATTATCTAAATCATGAATATAACATTTTCTGCCAAAGTAAGAGCATTTCTGGATATTTCATTAAGTGATTTTTGTAACTCTGTCTTTTACACATTTTAATGGACTAAGCTCAAATGGAAAAACATGATGCCTCAGTGAACTCCTGTCCAACCAGTGATTGATTCAGAATGTGAAGACAGTTGGTGGGCTGGTTGGCCACTGCTAAACAAATCTGGTACATTAATCGAGTTTCAGAGCTTCTCACACTTTCACTACAATCGCAGCATTTGGTGACATCAGCGTGTCTACGACCGCTGCCGATGCCACTCTTCTTCCAGCTGCTGAGGCTGCAGCGACGACGAGTTTTAGATCGCTCTTATCGGCGCGTCCTTGTCAAATAAACGACTAAATTGAAAATGTGCAGCGACCCTCGATGACTCTGATATTCTCATTTATAGCATTGAAGGACATTTCAGAGCGTGCCCCCTCCCGTTTCCCCCTCGTCCCAGCGACTCACCCAGTTGATGAGGATGTATCGTGGCAGAGCGGCGGTGGGCTCCTTCAGGCCGCAGAAGCCGTACATCACCCTGCCGCTGTCAAAGGTCAGCGTGATCTCTGCCAGGCCGCCTCCTGCAGCACAGAACAAGAGTTCATTATGACTGCAGCACAGTCGCAGCCATGCCTGCTTTTTCAGCTTCTGCTGACTCGCTCTCCACGGGACACCAGCGTCACCGCTCAGACACCTGAGAATAAAACTTTTTAATCTACACTTCCAGTGCAAGTACAAGTTAGTCACAGATTATTAAGGTGATTACTCACATTAAGAATAATATTTTCTGTATTAAAAGTGTGCAGAAATTTTTAACTGAGGCCTTTTTGATCTAAAAGTGTTTATATTTGTTCTCTTTCCAGAAACGAATCCACAGATTATCCACTAATCTATGGATTCGTTTCTGAAATAATAACTTAGAGATTATAAGAAACGGTCAACTTTCCAGCATAAAATGTCAGATAAGTCAGACTCTGAGAAAACCTCCCAGTATAAACTGGAAATACTGAACTAGAGATTTCTGTCACAGTAAACCAGAAAATTCACTTTTAAACAGCCTCAAAAGTTTCAAAAGGTTCTTATTGAGTAGAAAATAGTACTTAAGTAACATATCACCATAAAACTTAGCCATTAGACAGACAGCTACTTTTTGTATTGCAAATTTTGTTTAATTTGACCTTTAAATATGTAAATGAGATATTAGACGTGCAGTATTTGCATAAATATCCCACAGACAAAGTGCAGTGAAATAACAGCTAATTCTGACTTTTGGACCTTTTCTCTCGATTAAAAAAAAAAAAAAAAAAAAAAACATGTTATGAAAGCAAAACAGATTAAATTCTCTAAAGTGACGAGTGCATAAAAAACTAGAGTTGTTCCTTGAAATTAAATCTCCAACATAATGAAGTTTTCAGTGAAGTGAATCACTCTCTCTGTACTTCTAGATTAGCATAACAATGTGAACGCTCAATGGAAATAAGCAGATCCTGTCTGGGAACATTCCGGTGATGACTCATCATCACACAGGACCATTCAGATTATTGTCAACTTCACATCAGCAAACACAAAACATCTGGAGTTCACAATGCTACATAAACGTCTTTAAACTTCCGTGTTAAAACAGATCACACGTACTGCATAATTCATTTAGGAACAAGATCTTTCTTGGGGGGGTCACCACAGCTCATCATCTGCCTCCTTCTCACCCTATCCCAGCATCCTCCTCTGTCACACCTGCATGTCCACTACATAGTCCCCACATTAATAAGTGTCCCGCCTCCACCCTCCCGCTGCCTGCTAACATGCCATCCCCCTCTCTGCTTCCTCTCTCTTTGGCCAGCAGCAGTGACAGTTTCTACCAGCTGTGTTGGCTAATCTGGACCCCAATGATTCGTGATGGAAATCTCATTCTTGATGATCCACATGTTTGATTAAGAACAAGATGAAACTGCAAAGAATGGAGATTTCATCATCTTTGGCAGCATAATTCAAAGATTCGGAGAAATCTCAGCACAGACTAACGGACACTTCTGTCAGTGAGCACAGCTCATCACTACATCCAGCAGTTTTGGTTAAATCTCTACTGTGCAGAGAAAACAACAGACTGAAGCCACCACCATCTCTCAGGAGATGAACCAGCCCGCGTGGAAATCCATCCTGTGGTCTGACCAATCAGAACCAGTACAGAATTAAAAACCAGCATCCACAATGATGTAAGAACAAACAGCATAGGTTACTATCACAGCAGTGACGGCGCCATTAATGCTGAATGATATAATGTTTTGAGATTTTAGAGTATAATGGTGCAAACATCCTTTTAATTGAAGGTCCTGCTTGTTTCACAGAGAAAATCTCCACATACTCCAACACTTCCACTCCAGAACATTCATCTACGGAAAACAGGTGGAAAACTATGAGACTTCGCTCTCATCCAGACAGCACCCTGTCCTGTGGTCTGAACCAATCCGTGAGATAGATTAGCCTGCTGGGGCAGCCAATCAGAAGAGAGTTGGCGTGAATAAAGCTAAACCTGCTTGTTTCGGTTTAGGATAAATAAGAATGACTTTGAACTGTGAGTCATGCAAAGCTATGCTGAACAAATGCAAGAACTAAAACATGGAGCTTAAAAAATGGTTAATCTGGGTTAATTTTACTGGTTTTATTCCACAGCTTATAGGTTTGTTTAGGTTTGAAGGTTTCCTGGGTAGAAGTGTCTTCAAGCATCATCATCATCATCGTCCCTGCAGCATTTGTGATGCAAACACTTCACTTTAGCACTTCTTTTTATACACTGATGATTACATTAGGCTTGTAGAGGGTTATTCAGACGAGACGTTCACAGATAAAACTTTATTTTTATGTATGTTTGAGCTCTTCCTGTTTGAGCTCAGCGACAGAGTGAAACAGAGCAGCAGGAGGTTACCGGGTCTCACGTAGATTATGACTGAAATTCAGATTCATCCTTTAAACCACTGTCAGTTTCTTTAAGTATTTATTAATTTAAATGATTTTTCCTTCTTTACATGTATTTACTTTGTATCAAATTCCCAGTCAGGCAAACTAAGGACAGCCTGTAGTGTTATTTGGTCTTATCTGGGTCCTCAGCTGTGCTTTAAGCAGACGTTTAGCTACATTCAAAAGATCAGTTTTTATTACCTAACTGTAGCCTACTCTCTGCTTGTGGGGTGAGTGTGTAGACCAAAACCAGTGTAAACAAATCCAATCAGCAATGGGCTCAAACTACCCCCCACCCCCAGCCCCGCATATGTGAACGTTTTCCTCTTTGCTTTGTGCACAAGGACACACATCAGTGGGTTTTTCAGTTTATTTAACTGAGAATAAAGAAGCATTTTCGTGCCCAAGAATATGAAAAAATTAAAATAAGATAAAATGGTGAGTATTTCACAAACTGCTGAGTCTGTGTTGCCAGAGTAAACGTGCACACAGGTCAAAGCTTCAGCTTCAGCTTCACTACTGGAACTTTAACATTATGCACTCCATACTGTACAGTAATGCCACTGTTTTGCACATGTCTCACTCTGTATATTTTATTTTATTTATTTTATATATTCTATTTATTGTTTACTCTATTTAATTTGTAAAATATGTGTACACACACACACACACACACACACACACACACACACACAGAAAAATATTTAGTATACACATCCAGAAATGCATATACTATTATATATTGTACATATATTTATTAGTTTCAGATGTAGCCATTCTTGTATTTTGCTTGTTTACATTATTGTATTTTGCACAACTCTGTTGCTTGTGAAGCTCGCACACAAGAATTTCACTCACATGTGCTGTACCAATGTACCTGCACATGTGATGTGACAATAAAAGTGATTTGATTTGATTTGAAGCTGTCTCTGAACGGATGCGTGTGAATCGAGCCAGATTTGGACTTTCACTCTGCTTCTGATGTTTAACATTAACCACCGTGCGCACATTTGCTAAATCCTGGCTAACAAACGACACACAACACACACAGTGACAGCGAGCATCGAATCAGGAGGGGTGCCATTACTCTGTAATGATCCTGCAGCGCATCATTAGCAGAAATGATAATGAATCTCTCTGATGGCTCAGTAACAATCAGGAGACAAAGAGCATGATTGCTTTTACCCCCAAAGCTGCAGCAGACGCTGCTCATCGTGATTTACAGCCGCCGGTCTGCAGAAGCAAATTGGAGCCAATCTGAACGCTCGCCATTAAAACCTTTTTCATTAAAAACACAGAAATGATGTCAGCGACGGGACAGGAGAGGGAGTCACATCAGCAGAGACTTACCTCCGGACGCCGCCAGCGTCAGGTCGTTGCTTTCATCCTCGTATGTGTACAAGGCCCTGTTAGAAACACAGACAGAGTGCTAATTAGACACAAGTAACGAGGTACAAATACTTTGTTACTCCACTTAAGACAATGTTCAGGTATTTTACTCGAGTATTTATTTTTGCTTTTCCTGCTGTGCACGCTCGGTGAAGTTTCTCCAGGAGAACAGAGAAGAAAAACCCACAGTTTGAGTCCCGCCTTTCTGTTCTCTGTGCAACGTTAAAGCTCGAGTTTTTCATTTGTTCTTTGCTTAAGTCTGAGCCCCAGAAACTTCTCGACGCAACGATTCAAACTCTTTGTTTGGGTTTGTAAAAACAATGAGACCTCGGCGTCCGGTCTCTTCACAGCTCTGTTTACTGGCCGCTGTGCTCACGTGCACGCAGACACTCGTGCTGCTTTTCAGCCTGTTGTTATGGAGCAACACTTTCTTTCCAAAACAACTCACAGCACAAACCTCCAGCCACTGCATGAACCAGAGAGTGCTCTTAGAAACTCCCATCAGCCTTCTCTGTGGCGAGTCCTGTCAGACAGGCCCCATCCCCCGAAACAGTTTTGCAGCAGATAACAGACGAGCTGCTGCACGACGAGGGAGGTTCACAGGCCGGCGACTCCAGCCGTCAGCACAGCTTCAAAGACCGTCCTGATTATTTGGTTTGACTGAAGGAGGAGCCGCCCTTTGAAGAACTGAGATAATGCATCTTCTGACTGTCTGCTTCTAAAACTGTGCTTTCCTCAAATACACACCGACACACACAGGAGCTGCAGAGACACGAACGTGCACTGAGCACTCCCCGAATTATGAAAAACAAATTAAACTGGTGCCTCCTCACAGCCACCTCTGACCTCTCTGCTGAGGCTGAATGAAGGTGACAGAGATTACAGCTTAGCCTGCATCTCCAGATTGAAAGTCCTGCTGTAACCCTGCAGCGACGCAAATAAAATAAAACCCAGTAATCTGCACGAAAGGTCAGAAAGAACCAACTGCATAAAACACAGCCACACTGCTGTTTCCACGACGCTGCGATTTGTTTCAATTTATCTTTGAGCAGAGCGCCACAGCAGTGCTAGTGGCCAATCACGGTACTGCATCTACAAACATCCATGTGCTACACGCCCCTGTTAAAAATACGATAACAACAGAGAAAATAACTGCAGTGAAACATGTTTGACAAATAAAAAGGAAGCAGGCGTGTAGACATCAAGGACCTGTTTCAGTGGGCGGAGCTTATACTGTAATAAGGCAAGTCCAAAGAATCACAGTGAGCCAAACACTCAGGCTCCTCCAAACGCCGAGTTTTTTCTTACTCTACTCACTGCCTGATGTCACAGAGGGGTTAATGTCCCAAATGTGGCCGTTTTGTGCACAGAAGCCCCGCCTACCTGCTGTTCAGACTGTTTATGAGGGGCAACCAATCAGAAGAAAGTCACTTTAAAGATGGGACTCAAAACAGCTTGTTTGGACAGAGGATGAACTGAGGGGCCGAGTGTCAGATAAAGAAGGATTTTTTTGAACTGTGAGTCATGCAAAACTGCTGAGTTACATGCCCGACCACTTCCAGCTAACCTGTGCGTGAGGCGAACAAACTGGGAACCAGCAGGAAGCAGCAGAAACAGATTATTGAAGGATATGAGATGCTGGGCTGAGAAATTTATCAGGAGATTATAAACCAGACAGCAACACACGGGATTGCTACAGACTTCTTTTAAATCATAGAAGTGACTAACTCAGAAGCTGATTATTGTCTTATTTATCAGGTTTCCTTAATCAAAAATAATAGCAACATATGACACAGATTAAATAGTTTTAATTTTACTTTTCCTCAGGATTAAGAGCCTGATCTCGTCAGTTTGTGAGCCGCACTCACCTGCCTGAATGTGAGATACTTTTAGTTTGATTGGTGGAGTTGCAGCTGCCTTGGTGAGTGTGTGTTCTGTTACAGTGTGTGTGTGGATGTTTGGGATTACCACGAGGGCTCAGTCCACATGACATCATGCTGTTTCAGCCCAAAGCTTTAGTCTGGCCAGCGTCTGACTTCCTGCTGACCTCAGCTCCCCGCCCGCCATCCTGTCTGTTTCTGCAGAGTCACTCTCTGCTTCCTGTTTCTTTCTCTGTTTATGCATCACCACATCTCCTCACTGCTACATTTTCACTTTCCTCACAGATTAACAGATTACAGCTCCTGTCAGCAGATCTTCCAGCTGTAAGACTGCTTCTTTAAACTTGTGCCAGTCGGAGCGTGACCTCGTAGGACTCCAGATTTATTTTGGAAGGTCAGTTTTTCCATCTTCCATCCATACAGGGCCAGCTCTGCCGATACCAATACCGATGACTTTTACCCTATAAGGGCAGCAACTTAGGGGAGAGCAGTGTGTCATGATTTATAAGATGAGTCATCATCGGTTTGTCAAATTCTGAACACTAAATCGCTGGTTTTTACTTTCCACAATAATCATTTAACCCAATAAAACACATCATTCGGCTTTTCATGGATTTTGAAACTGAGCCCATCTCTGACGTTTTTGGGTCAGCTTTGTTTAAATGTGCTGTAGGCTTTAAATAGACGTGACAGTCAACACAGCAAGGTGTGAGGTACATTTTTTCATTTCTAAAAAAAATATTTAACACAGTTCAGACGGCTACATGCTAAACTTGCTGAACAGAAACAAAGTATCGGTCCTATGGCACCAGTATCGATCTGATACCGATACCAATACTAATATCGATACTGGGATCGATCCAACCCCAGTGCCTGCTGAGTTCATGATTATACAAACAGAAATAACCATCAGAGGCAGATTAGATTCAACTAAAACCCGCAGTTCCTCTAACGTCCACTGGAGACACTTTACAGCATAAATAAACATGTTTTTTGCATGTTGTGATGCAACCACCAGGCGGTCAAGAGGGGAAAATGAGTTTCGCTAATTATGAATGACTGCAGACTCTGATGTATGTGTTAATGTGGCGCTCTCTCGCTGTAAACTGGGGAGTCAGCATCTCGGCACGGATTCAGCTCTCGGCGACGTGGCTGGCTGATATTAATTGACTCCGACACTAATTTTTTCCTCCACTTGTTGTTCGATGCTGCTGGGGTTAACATTTTATCTTCTCATAACTGCCGGGCTGTGTATGGCCTGGATACTCAGGTCTGAACCAGGAAATCCAGATGAAAAACAGATGGAAGGTGTAAGAACACAGTCTGATACTACAGCTACTACTACTACAGCTTCCTGTATATGACAGGTACAGCAGTATCAGCATCAGAGAGAATTCCTGGAGGCAGAAACAAACACGGCGAGGCCGGGAAATAAAGCGATAACAGATAATGAAGACAACAATACGGAGAAAGTCGAGGAGGAGGCGTTTAAGGTGGAGAGAAAGCGATGAAGAGTGTGTCTATGTCGCTCATTCAAGGCCTCTATAAATAATTCTCTTTAAAGCAGACAGCTGTTTATTATTCATATAAGCCCTCGTGACCTAGAAACAGCTCCGCGTGTGTTTGTGTGTGAGCAGTTTATCACGCACGAGGACGGGAGAGGAAAGGAGAAGATGTTTGATGAAGAGGCAGCAGGGGATGAATGACGAGAGGACTGATGAAGCTCATCAAGTAATCACATTCAATCCAGAACATCAGTTTCCTCTGCGTGTCCAATCAGGAGAAAGCTCTCGTCTCATCATGGAAATTTCAATGCACAGGGAAGGAAGAGTGTGAAGGACAAACAGACTTTTCATAGCCTGAAATCAACCAGCGTCCCGGCTTCACAAGCTAATGACAGCAAAGCCGTTACTTTTTAAGCCTAATTTCCAAGTTCTCAACTGGAACTTTAAACTGGAACTGAAAATAGACTTCCCTCTCCGAGTGTTGGAGCAGCCCCACCAACCCCGACTTCACAATCCAAGATGGCGGCAGTGCATGTAAACATTAGCAAAACTGTAAAACATGTAACCCGTGCTGCCACTGTTGTGTATTTGTGGCTGTGTGAGACATACGCAGAGTGTGGGTCAGGGTGTTTCCCTGAATGTGCTGCAGCAGCGGTTTTTACTGATAAACATTAAAAAAACAAACAAAAAAAAACATCACCAGCATTGCTAGTGAACTATCACTGGATTGCTAGCGATGCACAAATGGTTGCACATCGCTTAGGAGCAAAATAAATCCTGCTTTTCTGACTTTACTAGTGGAGACACTCAACTTGGGATTGCCATCACTCCAAGCTCTGAAGTCTGGCTTCCAAGAAAAATAGAACGTAGCATTTGAACCCGGCTAACTGCTGCTTTGGGTATCAAGCAAACATTAGCTAGCATTAGCTAACATGCCAAAATAAATCCAGCTTTGTCTGATGCAGCCCGCTTAGCCAAATGGGAATTAGCTGTCAGGGAAAACTCCCGTTATTTGGCCAGGCTTGGACTTCTGGAGGGATTTTTTGGTTTGAGGATCAACTTTTTAAACAGTTTATCAGAAAGCACACATAAAGAACCAGAGCTCTTAAAAACAGTCACTGTTTTTCCCTACAGAGCTAATCATTTGGTATATCCCATCAGAATTTTCAAAAATGGCCATCATTTTCCAAGATGGATTTTGAAAAAAAGAGACTGCTAAAAATAAAAACATAAGAGGTTTTTGGACAAAGTTTGTGTTCTCCATTCTTTAAGCACCGGCACCTTTTCAAAAGTACCGGTTTGGCACCGGTATCTGATAAAACCTAAACAATACCCATCCCTAATCAGAGTACATTAGCCAGGTGTTGGCAGTAGTTTCTACTTGTGAAAGAGTTTCCTAAAATAACTGAATATATAGATATATAACATATTTTATACCTGGCAAACAGTATATATTATATGATACAGGGTATATATGCTGCACAGGACACATGTCCATGTCCTAGCTCTTGTAAAGACTGACATATATGAGATGTTATACTGCAAACATGAAGCCCAGGCTGATCACGGTCTTTCACTGAAGAGCCACGGCTGTCATTAACAACAGTGGGGTTATGCAGTGCTCCGTTAACATGTTTAAAACAGGAAGAAGCTCCAGAGGAGACGCCGTCTCCATCCGATTAGCACAGATGCTCACATGAAGCTAAAACCCTGACGACATGTGGGGGAAGATAAATGATCAGGATCAGGGAGGAGGTGCAGTACAGGTGTGTGACATGGTCCAGTAAACACAGGGTGATGTGACAGCGCACCTTTGTTTGTTTCACAGGTAAAAAAAAGGAAAAGAGCACGAAGCTCTGAGAGGACGCCGCTGTTTCCATTATTCTGTCCAGCAGCTCGGTTGCTCAGACTGTAACACACACACACACACACACACACACACACACAAAGAGGTTGCCAAGACAAATCTCTCTCTCTCCCTCTAACAAACACACATACTCCCAATGTGCGTATCACCATGGCAACCAGGCAGCATCCCCCATCATTATGTGAGTAACAGCAGTTAGTGACCTGAGGGGGGCATCGATGTAAAGACAGCAGCGGCAGGAAGGAAGGAGGGGGGTGAAGGAGAGCTGAAGGGCAAAACACACACACACACACACACACACACACACACACACACACGCACGCACGTACAGACACACACACACACACACACACACACACACACACACACACACGCACGCATGTACAGACACACACACACGTACAGACACACACACACACACACGCACACACACACACGCGCACACGCATGTACAGACACACACACACACACGCGCACACGCATGTACAGACACACACACACACACGCATGTACAGACACACACACACACACACACACACACACACACACACACACACGCATGTACAGACACACACACACACACACACGCGCACACGCATGTACAGACACACACACACACACACACACACACACACACACACACACACACACACACACACGCGCACACGCATGTACAGACACACACACACACACGCGCACACGCATGTACAGACACACACACACACACGCATGTACAGACACACACACACACACACACACACACACACACACACACACACACACGCATGTACAGACACACACACACACACGCACACCAAGTGTAGAGTCAGTGTGTGTGTTTCCGTGACGACTTCAGAAGAAGACTCTCCTCCCCACAGAGAGCCGCGGCTGCACGACTATCACCAATATCCTGAGGTCACATGATTATTTTTTTTACTGGTTTCAGTGACAGGCACGTTTCCACAGCACTGTGACGCAACCATTATGCTGCCTTCACTTCCCATCATTTAACCTCTGCAGACACTAAAGGTGTTCGTTCTCCGACCTGTAAGTGCATCGCTGTGAGTTTTGTTCTCGCCCTTCGTGCTGATACGATGAGTGAAAGACTTTAGAGCGTTCAGCAGCTGTGAGCCGTCTGTGACGTCTGCTTCTAAAACCAAAAACACCTTTTGTCCACTATGGTGACTGTTTTCCTGAAGACGTTGTTACTTGTGTTTACCGGTATTTTTTTAGCGTGAGACTAACAGACGGACTGCAGATATGAGCGGCGCAATGAGCTTTGTCTGAAGGGTGGCTGACCCCTCTCTTAGAAATAGGATCAGCAGTGGAGTGGCTCCTCCTCCACATCGAAAGGAGGCAGTTAGGGTGGCTTGGGCATCTGACTAGGATACCTCCTGGATGCCTTGTTGGTGAGGTATTCAGGCATGTCGTACCAGGAGGAGGCCCCAGGGCAGACTCTTTATGTCTGTCGACTGGGCTGGAAACATCCTAATGAGCTGTAGGAGGTGGTGGGGTGAGGAACATCTGGGCTTCTCTGCTCAGATTGCTGCCCCAGTGAGCTGAACCCAGATGTAGCTACCGTAACCTCATCCTCTAGTGTCTTAAGTCCTGTTTTTAAGCCTCAAGACGAGCATTTATGCCAACCCCATCTTGGCCGCATGGAACAAATGTGACCAGAAGGGGCGGGTCTACCTATGAAACAACTTTGTGATATGTGATAGGTAAGACGTTAGTCAATAAGTGAATGGAAATGACCACAGCTAATCCTGTGTGAAACGTGGAACAATGAAGATTTACAAAGTATTTCTTTTTTTATTCAGTTTGACCCAAAACAAATGATTCAGTCCATGAACTCAGGACAGACAGAAAGCGGTTTCCTCATAGATGTCTATCCGGTTGTTCAGTGATGACGCGACGAATCCTACTTCCGGGCCTAAAGTAGTCTGCGTTTAATATGGCTTTTGTGTTGTTAACATGTTTAATGTTTTGTATTTTCTTCTATTTAATCTCAAAAAGCTTCTAAAACAGTCAGTGATCACTGTTGACCTCCCTCGGCTTTTATTACCGCTAATCATTTATTTAAGCTCAGTTTTTAAAACCTTAGGATGTAACTACAGCCCAGCCCATGCAGCAGTATATGAATGACTAACCTCGTGTTGTGGATGGATTATCTCAGTTGTTCTCCTGGCTGAAGTGTGGTCCTTTTACAGCATCCTGCCATGCGATTACATTTGTTCCTGACCAGAGGTGTGGACTCGAGTCACATGACTTGGACTCGAGTCAGACTCGAGTCATTAATTTTATGACTTTAGACTTGACTTGAAAAAATGTTCTAAGACTTGTGACTTGACTTGGACTTTTACACCAATGACTTGGGACTTGAATTGGACTTGAACCGGTTTACTTGAAAAGACTTGATATTTTACCCCAAATATAAAATTTAACATGCATATTATATAGAGATTGAAAATGTGACGTCATTCACGGGTAGAACCGCAAAGGATTCTGGGAACTCGTGGCAAGCGGTACTAGCGCACGCAGGCTTTCAATTGAAATCAGTCACACAGCGATAAAAAGAAACACAAAAATGTCAAGAAGCCGTTGTATTATTAACTGCAATAGCCGGTCGCATGACAGCCACGGGAAGCCGACGGGTAAAGAGATCGGTTGTTATCGGATTACGTCGTTGAAGAGAAATTGTTCGAGCCATGTTTCCGAAGTAACAAAGATGCGACGGATGGCCTGGATTGCAGCCATTCAAAGATCAAATATAACGTCCCAGAACCCTCCAGCTCACAGGTTAGTCTGCTCCAAGCATTTACACGAAGGTCAGTGTTTTTTAGTAGTTAATACGTCATTTTCATAACATAATTGGTGATATAGGTTACAAGCAAGTCTGGCGCTGAACAGAAATTGTGGCGCTATGCTCCTTTGTTTATTGTGCATAAATAGTGAATTGTCCTGACACAATATTGCGTTTCGCTTCTGTTATTATGGTACATTGACAAAAACATATACTTTTATTCACAGGATAAAACAGGTTTTTTGTATCACTAATTGCCCAGTACGATTACAGCATACAATATTATTGTCACTGCTACATTTCTGTGATGCTACCAGAAATTATTTCCACTACTAATTAATTACCGTTGAGCTCAAAGGTCCTATTAATAAACGGTTAAGGAATGTATATTTATGACGACGATTTGTGAGACTGGTAAACTTATGATACGTACGATGGTCTTTCGTTCGACACGGTGCATTTCAAGGTCCTGCACCCATCCGTCGGTAAACTGTACCTGGGCTTGTTGCAGTGACCTGAAGTTACTAAACTTCATGAGTGTATGCACTCACTCCAAGAACCGTATGATTATAAATATGCATATAAATATGCTAAGATGAGATAGCTGACTTCATCTAACTAGCAAATGTTGTCCAGGCTATGTTGGTGATACAGTTTTTTTTAATGTGTATATTTTTGTCATGCGATTTTAAAGCCGGTCCTACAACCGCATCCAAGAATAACATGCAGCTTATCTCAGAACTGTCGGTGAAAACTATTCTTGGAGCTAAGTTTAATTGAGCTGCATTTTAAAGAGGTGCAATTTCACAATTTGTGTATATTTTCTAAGTTCACTATTTTGTATGTGTTGAGAAAAACAGATTTTAAAATTACATGGTCTAATATTTACATTTAGCATAACTGCAACATTATTTTTTCGTTTTTTTTTTTTTTAAAGACTCGAAAGGACTTGAAATTCAAAGTTTCAGACTTGTGACTTGACTCGGACTTTTACACCAGTGACTTGAGACTCGACTCTGACTTGCCTGACATTACTTGAGACTTGACTTGAGACTTGAGGATAAAGACTTGAGACTTACTTGAGACTTGCAAAACAATGACTTGGTCCCACCTCTGTTCCTGACCACCGAGAACACTCACGGTAACTTTTATCGAGTGGAAAAAAAGTTAGCTTGTTTATATTATGCTAACATAGCTGTGTCGCTAGCGGTCACGTAGCACATCATTATATACCAGCTAGCCCAACTTCAGTAACCCTACAAACGTCACTGCTGTTTAGTTTTCTGTCTTCATTTATGCTGGAAGTGATAGCAGAGCTGTACGTTTGAATTTGTTTCCAAAACCCCGCAGTCAGGACATGCTATATTGTATTTAGATAGAAGCTAGCGAGCTAACTCCCTGCTAACTTCTAACTCCGTTAAATGTCATAAATTCCGTTTTCATGGATGCCTGGATGTTAAACTCAATTGTTACACCTGGTAGAGCAGAATGCTGATCATTTTATTAAAGATGAAAGACTTTAGACAGTTTTCAACTCTCAGTAATGCCACAGTGATCGTTTGATATATGGACCTGCAGCGGAGTTTAGACCCAGACACGGCTAGTGACGTCAGACTGAACAACCGGATAGTTTATTTGCAATCGCCCCCTGGTGGGCTACAAGTAGAATGCAGGTTTTTAAGCACTTCCACGTTTTATTTGTGCGACCTGATTGTGGAACAGTGTGACATCCAAGCATGTTACTCAGCGCTGCTGGCAGAGAAAGCCTGGGTTTGTTTTTTATTGTGAAGCATGCTGATGTGTCAGAGTCACATTTGTATCATCTTATCAGCACCATTAAATAGCTGAATGTCATTAAACATAACACTAAACAACTCGTGTTAAATGAGTAACCACCGGAGTAGTGAGTCGAATTTCACAAAAACAATTAGCCAAAAGCAAAAAGAGGAGGCGTTTGCAGAGCAACACGATGTGCGAGAGCTTCAAAACGGGAAGAAGCTGTGATTTAACGACATTTGATACCAAAAATATCTCAGCAAATTCTCCTCCACAGTCAATTCCCAGTTAAAGCGGTCCAGAGCGAGCACAGAGCAGGGCCATAAAACTGCCACGGACAGTTAACACTTCAGTCCTCTGAAAGGATCCAGCCGGGCGGTGAGAAACCAAAGGGATCGTGTACTCTCACACTTCCTGGACTTCATGATCAGCGGACGTCAGAGCGCTCTGTGCTGCTCTGAGAGGAAAAACACCAGAGAGGAACCGATGGTTATACACGGCAACAGACTGAGCAATGTCCAAATCCAATACAGCTGCGAGTCCATGTGTCAGGGTTAACAGTTTTCAGCTTTGTCTCCTCTATTATATAACAACGTAAACACAAAAGTAAAGTGGGTAACGTGTTCTCCCTCTGTGGGGGACGGTGGGCTTATATAGAGCATGTTACCTGCAGCAGGTGGCAGTCAGCCATGTCCTCAGGTAGAGGCAGAAAGACCTAAAGGACTCAATATCACCGTATCTTCCTGACAGAGATATGAAGCCACCACCCTGCACCAGACTCCATTGAAAAAAGCAGTAATTTTACCTCTTAAAACAAAGGTGTGGTTAGCATTTGTGTTACCGAGGTGTTGTCAACAGTGTTTTTTTTCTGAATGTCTTTTTGTGAAGAGAGGGGCGGGGCTTCCGAAAGGGGCGGGACTTTGGAAAGGGGCGGGGGTTTCAGAGGGAGAATGAGGGTGGGGCTGAGACATTGCAATGAGAGAAAAACTTCATCATTGTTAGTATTATTATCGTATGGATGTGTGTATGGAGTGGGGGCGGGGCTTCGATTAGGGGGAAGGGGGCGGGGCTTACATTGATACACATCAATCAGCCCAAACAGAGCTGAGCTGAGAGCAGTGTTCAAAGACACTGTGTGGGTTCTTTTCCAAACAAAAATCTCTCTTTGCGGTAAAAAGAAGAATTTTTGTACAGAAGTAAGAACAAGGTTAGTCTGATGGTAAACAAGTAACAGTAACTAGAAACAAATAAATTCAAAGAGTAGAAACACAAGAATCTGATATTTATATATGAGGTTTGAGAGTCATGGATTCCTGTGGGAGTTTTTTAATGGCCACGGGGAGAGAAAAATATGTGTGGTGAGAGAAGAAGACAGAACAGAGAGACTTTAAATACTGACGACGAGCCGTAAAGACAGAAGCAGGCAGACAGAGTATGCTGGCGAGAGCTGTTATTCCTGTGGTCGGACAGCGCAGCGTGATTTATTGAGCATGAACCCTACATGGTGACTCAATGTGAAAAAAATGAGGCAGACAGACACGAGGACAAAGAATTATGGGTAATGTTTCAGAGGGAATGAAGGAGGGCATTAGGAAGCAGCTGTGACTCGCATATCTGTCGGTCTGGAAATGCAGAGATCGGCACGCTGACCCGCTGAGTAAGACGAAGGCGAGGTGGGAAAATGAGGTGTAGGTCCGGCACCACCACGAGACTCTTTACATCCGGCTAAACACACGGAACAACAGCCGGAGCGGCTCCGCACTCACTCGGCCTTTAACTGTTCTCGGTTTGTGCAGATTGTGACTCCACTTGTCATAAATCCAGCGGTGTGGGTGTGTTAGCTCACAAATGCCCTCTCTCAGAAGCTAAACGCTGCTCGTAGCTCTGAAGCGCTTCCATTTCAGAGAAAAACTGCCCACACACTGACACAAAAACCTAAAAGCAGCTCTTTAGATGCAAAAGGAAGCTGTTTATTTCATGAGTGAAGGGTGGCATGAAGTGAAAAAGGGGCTGTTTAGACAGACATTAGCCTAGCAGCAATGAATAAAGAGCGAGGAGGGGAAGGGAGGGAGATAAAACAACAGTTTTCCTCTAAAAATAGTCTACATCAACCTGACGCCATCTTTTAACGCTGATTTCAAGAACGCTAACGATAGACTGTATATAAAAGACAGACGCTGCCCTTGTGATTGGTCAGTGAAGTCCAGTTTTGAAGTTTCAAACTTTGAAACCAGCTGTGATGAGCGAGGCGTGGATACTCAGTTACAGGACTCCAAATAGGTTCACCATTTACAACCTGAACATCACGCTTGATTAGACGGTGCTCCCAGGTCAGCTGACATAAATAATCTACCCCGGGGTTTCCTCCTAGGTGGGCATGCCCAGAAAAGCCTCCATCCATCCTAACAGGACGTCTGAACCACGTCAGCCGGCTGCTCTCAACATGAAGGAGCGGATCGCCCCGACTCTTAGGCTGAGCCCGGCGCCTGTGCAGGGGAAAATAAAAAGCTCTATACAACATAACATACATCTGAGTCATGTGATCAAACACATGAAACCCAGAGCAGCGGCGAGAACATGAACGAGGAGAAAAGAAGGAAAGTGGAGAAAAATGGCAGCTCGAACATGAGTCTGCATCTCTCTGCACTTCAATTAAATTATAATGAGGAAAAGATGGATTCCCTGGTAATGGCTCCCCCGGAGGAAAGCATAATTGCAGTGTGTGTGTGTGTGTGTGTGGTGCAGAGGTGGGACAGAGTAATCGTCACATTGCGGTTATTTACAGCTTTGAGGTGAAGAAAAGAAAAACAGAAAGAGAAAAAGTCTTTTTATGTCTGACGTTACATCAAATATCAGAGTAAATACAGCAGGACCTCTTATTCTGTTTCAGGGTTTGAAACAGAGTTTTAGCCTCAATCTTAGCTGATATTTTACTTCCTCTACATAAATGTCACTTTAATTTAGTCATTACTGAAGTCCAGACACACAAAAATGAAATACTGTCTTTCAGGCAGGAGTATACGGAGGGTGAACACTGCCAAAATGATTAAACAATTTACAAAAAGTAAGTGTAAATAAATGAATTTATTATTTTGTACTTTACTTCTCTATTTATTACGTTTTATACTGACGGCCCAAATCATTTCCTTTCACATTTCTTTATTTACTTCTTATTCATTTAATAACCCATAGCTTGAAGACTCAAACAGACATATAAAATAGAACAGGTGGTCATATTTTAGGTAATCAGGGGCATGTAAAAGTTAAATAGTATAGAATTTAAAAAAACATTACAGGGATTACAGACGTAGCTACAATGATGTAACCCATTGAGTCTGTGACTACATTTGTACAACAGGGTGGAAACTAAGACATCAGTAATGCTTTATTCAAGGGTCTTTACTGTGTAATATAAAGCACCTTTAGGCAACTGTTGTTGTTATTTGGTGCTTTATAAATAGAAACTGAATTAACTTGAATCAGCTCAAACCACCTGTGTCAAGACACCGCTCAATCAAAGAAGCCAAACCTCATAATTTAAATTGAACAGTTTCCAGTCGAGTTATAAACAAATGCAACAGCTGTCCAAACTACTCTGTGTTTAATAAGGCTGTTGTGTTTTTAACGTGTTTTAATGCTTTGTATGTTGTTCCATTTAATCTCAACAAGCCCCTAAAAACAGTCAGTGATCACTGTCGGCCTCTCTCGGTTTTTATTATCACTTTTCATTTTAAAGCTCAGTGTTTAAAACCTTACGATGTAACTACAGCCCAGCAGCAGTATATTAATGACTAACCTCGTATTGTGGATGGATTATCTCAGTTGTTCTCCTGACTGAAGTTTGGTCCGTTTACAGCATCCTGCCATGCGATTGCATTTGTCCCTAACCATCAGGAACCCTCACGTTAACTTTTATCAAGTGGAAAAAAAGTTAGCATTATGCTAACATAGCTGTGTCACTAGCGATCACGTAGCACATCATTATACACCATCTAGCCCAACTTCAGTAATGTTACAAATGTCACTGCTGCTTAGTTTTGCTTTCATTTATGTCGGAAGTGACAGCAGAGCTGTGCGTTTTAATCTTTCAGAAATCTCTCAGTCAGAACATGCTATATCATGTTAGCGAGCTAACTCCCTGCTAACTTCTAATTCCATTAAACTTCATTAATCCTGTATTGGTTGATATCTGGATGTTTAACCTAATTGTTGGTAAAAACAGCAACACTGATTACTTTATTTCAGATGAAAGAATTTAGACAGTTTTTAACTCTCAGCGATGCCGCAGTGTTCGTTTGACTTTGGGACCTGAAGCGGCGTTTGGACCCGGAAATGGCTAATGATGTCAGACTTAAAGACCGGGTTGTTATGGAGGAGGAAACTACCCTTAGAAATAAAATAAGTGTGAGGTTTTTGTATCAGGCTGTAAACGTGTTTATTTCTGTCTGTAACGTCTGATATTTTAACATGGGAGTCTATGGGAAGTGACTAACTGCTGGAGCCTCTAGTGGATGTGAGAGGAACTGCAGGTTTGGCTTCATCATTAAATCCACACAGAAGCAAATTTGGAAACTAAAACAGCAAATCGCGTAAAAAAATTTTTTTAATGATTATTTTGCTATGTTTAATGGTTATCAATGAATTTATTGAGTCATGTATTTATTTTTATTTATTTTCCTGTACAAAATGACACATGAGGTCTAAATACCATCAGAAGGGTGGATGTGACCAGACAAACGTGCCTCACACGCTGGAATCCATTCAAGCACACTTTTACATTCCTTCTCTTCCTTCCGACACACAGATAATGTCTGCTCTCGGAAAGGTCACTGAGCGGCCATATGTCGCACAGAATCAGCGTTAACACGATGACACACATGCTTTTAACCAGCAACAGAAAGAAAGCAGCAACCTATTCTGAAAGCAGATGTGACCTAAATGCTGGAACGGGTTCCTGAATAAAAATATTTCACATTATCTGAGAGAATGGCGTTCATTCCTGCAGCGCAGCAGCTATTGTCCTCATGTGTGCTCATGCTAGAAAACAGAAGCGCGGTGCAGCCCGGACTCTTAGCCTGACACTACAAAAGTGAATCCAAATGCCTGGGTCTTTATCCCGACATCTATATCTCCACATCTGTTCCTGATGTGTCCCACCACACTTCCAGTACACATCCTACATGTTCCTGGCCAATAATGGATTCACCACATGGAAAATCATTTCCCCGAACCAGTAACTGCCGAGGCACTGAAATCACTGAGGGAACATTTTCCATCAATGCGCAAGAATTTGGTGAGCAAACCGGCCGGCTTACCACTCGCCTCCCTGTCTGTCTCCGTGTTTGGCAGGGCGCTCTTTGTAATCGGGAAAAGGCTGACTTGCATTTAATTTTCAGGAGGAATTTGGTTTACATCAGCATTTCTTCTAAATCATTTCAATGATGTAAAACAACCTATCCTAGAAATCTGGGACAGCACAGATTAAACAAACGAGGATTTCTGTAAATAATAACCTGGACTTGGAGCCTGGAAAGGATTGGAAAACAAAAGCTTCAGGTTCTAAGAAGAAAGAAAAAACACGAGCTTGTGCTTCCTACAGGATGTTCGGTTAAATGATTGAGGAATCAGAGAAAATGTTTACAGGCCTCGAACCCTAAACACAGAAATGAAACCAGCACAAATAAAACACGGAAGTTAGACGTGACCGTTATAAGAGGAAATTAATTTTAGTCCCCAAACAATCGTTTTCATTTCTCTTTTGGGCCTCAGGCTGAGAATGGGCATCCATAATGTGATCCTATTTTACCAAAAGTAGGGAAATAAGTTAAGAGGAATGTGGAGCGACACATCAGCAGTGAAGCTGGAAGCTGAATCCGGGTCGCCTCAGAGGATTTCCTGAACCTGAACCTGACTTCTGTGCGGTCAACATTAAGAAATACTGAAAAAAATCCAGCCAGTGTCACAGTGTGACTCGCTTCTCGAGCTCGACTGATACACGACTGTTTAAGGCCGATACCAACGTGCTGAAATACGTCGGCTGATATTTGTTTTCTTTCAGACGAATCACAGCTTTTACTAATATTTCTCATGTGCACTGATTTACTTGTTCACGCTCTTTCCGACTCTGGGTAACGGTTGGCATTCCAAACACATATTGCCAACGGGGAAGTTGCAGAGCGCCCTCTGGTGGATAAACTATGCAACAACAACATTCGTAACACGGTTGAATTTCTTTGTTATTTTTTTCTGTTTTCATTTAACAGACGTTATCAATGCCGATACAACAAATCAGCGAACATATAATATTGCAGATAATTATTGTCCCACCAATAAACTGGTCGCTCTGTCAAATCAAATCAAATCAAATCACTTTTATTGTCACATCACATGTGCAGGCACACTGGCACAGCACATGCGAGTGAAATTCTTGTGTGCGAGCCCCACAAGCAACAGAGATGTGCAAACACAACAACACAAACGAGCAAAATACAAGAATGGCCAACCTGAAACTAATAAATATATGTACAATATATAATAGTGTATGCATTTCTGGATGTGTATACTAAATATTTTCCTACGTGTGTGTGTGTGTGTGTGTGTGTGTGTGTGTGTGTGTGTGTGTATACACATTTTTGCAAATTAAATAGTAAAAAAAAAAAAAAAAAATTAATAATAATAATAAAATATATAAAATATACAGAGTTGAATATGTGCAAAACAAGTGGCATTTATATACAGTGTGGAGTGCATAATGTTGACGTTCCAGTAGTGAAGCTGAGGTGTCTATGAAGTGTTCAGCAGTCTGATGGCCTGATGGAAAAAGCTGTCTCTCAGTCTGCTGGTACGGGACCGGATGCTGCAGAACCTCCTTCCTGATGGAAGCAGTCTGAACAGTTTATGGCTGGGGTGACTGGAGTCCTTGATGATCCTCCCCGCTTTCCTCAGGCAGCGCTTCCTGTAGATGTCTTGGAGGGAGGGAAGCTCACCTCCAATTATCCGTTCAGAGCACCGCACTACTCGCTGGAGAGCTTTGCAGTTGTAGGCGGTGCTGTTGCCATACCAGGTGGTGATGCATCCAGTGAGGATGCTCTCAATGGCACAGTGATAGAAGGTCCTCAGGATGCGGGCGCTCATGCCGAATCTTTTCAGTCTCCTGAGAAAGAAGAGGCGCTGCTGCGCCTTCTTCACTGTTTTGTTTGTGTGTACTGACCACGTAAGATCCTCAGCCAGATGTACTCCAAGGAACCGGAAGCTGCTCACTCTCTCCACAGCAGCGCCGTTGATGGTGATGGGGGTGTGTACTTCTCTGCACCTCCGGAAGTCCACTATCAACTCCTTTGTCTTTGCGACGTTGAGGGTGAGATGGTTGTCTTGACACCAGTGGGTCAGGGCGCTGACCTCCTCCCTGTAAGCTGTTTCATCACCGTTGGTGATAAGACCCACCACTGTAGTGTCGTCCGCAAACTTCACAATGATGTTGGAGCTGTTAGTGGCTGTGCAGTCGTAGGTGTAGAGTGAGTACAGGAGAGGGCTCAGTACACACCCCTGTGGAGCACCAGTGTTCAGTGTGATGGGGGATGAGGTGATGCTGCCCAGTCTGTTTGTTTCATGTTTAAAATCTGTTTATTTAAGAGATCTTCTTTTAAGCTGCCTAATGTAAAAACAGTTTCTCAAACGCTTCTGAGGTTTGCAGATGAGGTTAGTCTCATAAAGTCTTCAATGAGGGAAGCTGACTATGTTTGTAATTTCGTCTTAGTGTTATTTATGCTACTACTGAGTGCAGTTGTTCTAATATTACATTAAACAGCTCCAAGCTAACAGGTAAAGGATAAGCTAACAGCTACTTTATGTGTGTCTTGTATTGAGCCTTCTGTATAATTCAGCTGAGAAAGTTGCCCTACACTTTCAAAACTGTATCATATTGTGGCTTTTAGACCAAAGAATTAAACGGGAGAAACACTGTTAAATGTCACATTAATGATTTTCAACCATGTGAATAAGTTCCTGAGCCTTCAGGTTGGCTTTCTTATCCAGGAATGTGGGGAAAGCAGAAGCTGGGATCAACTTTTACAGCATTTCCATCCGGCCCTTCTGTTTCCATCTGACTCACATGATGATGCAGTGATGCTGCTATTTGACAATGACAACAATTCTAAATACAGCAGCAGTTTTTACCCCGTCCCTCCAAAACAGACCTTATAGAGATCCTAAAGACCTCCCCTGAGTTTCTGAGTAATAACATCATCAACTTTTCTGTGGGTGAAACTACATCATTTACACCATCCATCCATTCACTTCCGCTTATCCTTTTCAGGGTCGCGGGGGGCGCTGGAGCCTATCCCAGCTGTCATATATACATAAAAAAAAACATGAAATATAAACTAGAGTAGAAACTACAATTATATTCAGCGGGGCACTAAAAAGGTTAACGCCCTGAATGGTTAGTCAACATCACAGGTTACAAACTACTGTGGCAGCCACGTCAGTCACGTCTCAGCACATTTCCTTACAGTGTGCGCTCCTTTAATCTCTGTATTTTCTATTTTCAGGTGAGTTTTTTCCCCACACTGCAGCTCGTTGAAGTTTCGTGCCAAAACCCCCCCCCCCAAAAAAACCAAAAAGATTTCCTCAAAAGAGTTCCACTGTGGAAATGTGCCTAAAATCTATTTACTAGAAAGGTCCCAAATGTTACTCAAATGCAAGAATATGAGGGAGAGTTCGTCCCCCATCCAGACAGGAGTCCACTCTGTCCTGGGAGTCTCGGATGCATCAGAGACACGGAGAAGGACAGACAGTCGAAGCAGCCTCAGCTGTGACCTAAACTCTGTCACAAAAACTTAGTCAGCAGAACTGAGGCCACACACACACACACACACACACACACACACACACACACACACACACACACACACACACACACACACACACACCACCTCTTCCTGGGTCCTTGTACACTAACCCTAATCAGCTCCCTAGGGACAAGAATGAGGAAGGCAAGTGTGTGTGTGTGTGTGTGTGTTCCTCCCAGGACTGATAGGTATGGTTGATTCAGCAGGACAGACAGCATTACAGCTACACACAGCTCCCTGCTTCTCTGACAGAGATGCTGGATTGTTTCCAGGGATTCATTGAGCCGTCATTGTTCAGCCTTACATACTCTACACTGAAAAATGCAAAAGTGCCTGAGGGAGAAGTAAAGCTACTGGTCCATTATTCCCCAAAAAACAAGCAAATATATCCTGACAGATGAGTGCAGACTCTGTTTAAGATTCAGCTCAGGGCTCAGCAGTAAGAGCCTGACTCTGAATACAGCTCAACAAATATTTCAGCCAATGAGTATGGATACAGGTAACAATGCCGGGAAGAAACTCGAGGCAAAGCAGTGGATGCTGACAAAATTAATGAGAAACTGTTTAAAATATTGAGCTTCAAGAAAAGTTTGTTCTCTTCAGAAAGTAGAACGCTGTTCGATTTCCAAAGACAGGACGTCTTAAACGAAGAATGGAGCCAGATTTTCTCACGGCTCTGTTAGTAGTAGTATGCTGTACTCTCGTAGGTACCTAAATGATCTTGTAGAGACTGCATACAGATCATATGAGGCAAAAAAGAAAAAGACTCTTGAATTGACACATAAAAACTAGATTATAGACTGTTGGCACGGTGAAGATGCTGACATCCTGTAGCTGTACTGTAGCACTGCACAGCTCGACCATGAAGCTAATACCACCAACACTCGATCTTCGAAGATCTGGAATTGTATCCTATTCTGATTCAGTAAGTTTGTTACAACAACTAATTCTTTCAAATGAATTCAATTCTATTTTATTTTATTTATCTAGTATCAAATCACAACAACAGTCGCCTCAAGGTGCTTTATATTGTAAGGTAGACCCTACAATAATACATACAGAGGAAAACCCAACAATCATATGACCCCCTATGAGCAAGCACTTTGGCGACAGTAGGAAAGACAAACTTCCTTTTAACAGGAAGAAACCTCCAACCAGGCTCAGGGAGGGGCGGGGCCATAGTGTTTACATGACTGATATCTTTACTGAGGAACAAGGTAACATTCTGTGTGGCGAGAGGTACAAATAGTTTCATACGTTCAGACGATGCAGAGGTTAGCACAACATCACTACTAGTAAGTGAACAACTCATGTTTGAGTTCAGACAGCACGGCCTGATCGAAGATCACACATTACACAACTATGCAGGGTACAGAGCAGAAAGACTCCAAATAGGAATATCTGACATATGAGGCATTTTTATCGCCCTGATAGTCGACGGGATGGATTGTGATTAAACTGTGTGCAGATTGTGACGGTGGTTTAAGCCTCGGCTCAGTTACACTGTTTCTTTGGACTGACGACAACAGAACTGACAAACAAAGCAAAGCTGAAAGTCCAGAAGAAAACTACAAAAGCTCTCAGCTCATTTTCTGTAATCAGCGTGAAACGTAATATGAGGAACAGCGCAGTCGCACAGCTGGAAGAAGTGTTCTCCGTGCAGACACTGGACCTGTTTTTGTTTTTTTTAATAAATGTGGACGTTAGGTGGCACAGACAGGTCAGTCTTGTCCCTGCGAGGAGCCCTCACAGCCCCGCTTTGTGTGCTGCAAGGGTTACAATAGACTTCCTGTGGCTGTGGAGCCGCCGTCTCATCTGAACCAATCAGATGTCGGCACTGGCCGACACAGCGTCCGGCACAATGTTGGGCCGCTGCCACGAGAGGTGGGAGAGTGTAAACAGGAGGGGAAAACAAAGTGTTTAAACAGACGAGAGGACGTTTCACTGGGACCTGATGGTCTGCAAAGATAACCGAGGCCTCTAAAACAACAAACCCACAGCTTTTTCTGCTCGCTCACTTTTCCTCATAAATCAGTCTGAACGGGCTGTTTCTCCTGCTTCCCGTCCTCACTCGGATACAACGCCATTTTATGGGTTAAATAAGCCACATCCAGTGACGGGAACAGCAGAGGAGACAAAAAAAACAGTGAAAGCTTTGGCTTATGAAATACTACGAGTGTGGATATCGGGATCAGATCTCTACAGAACCCACTGAGGTGTTTCGAGTTCGAGTCTGTTGCAGACTTTTGATTGGCGCTGCAGATAAACCTTCATAAGCTGAAGCTGCTACATGCTGATAACAGTCCTTTTTCCCTTTTGTCCTCACACCCTCGACGGAGCGTGAAGCCACTCGGCACTAATGGCCTCTTCTCCCTACACTTCCCGTTTGACCTGTCGGGGCTCAGAAAAAAGGGTAACCTGTCAGCGACATAGGTGCCCTTCGCTGCTGGAGCAGGAAGGTGACGGCCAGTCCTGACCCGCGGTACTGCAGCGAAATGTCAAACATTTCTCCCGCTGAGCCTCTTGGTCCTGTAAATGTCGTTCAGATGTCCTCCCTCTGTTTCAGCGACACATCGCCCTCGGCATCAAACCTCACGGTCACACAGCAGTTTACGTCTGGATCTACCATATTTTAAACGAGCAGAACACCATCATCTATGTGACATGTGTGAAAACGTGGTGACTGAAGTGTGGCGCCTGAGCACTGACTCTAATATTTTAATGGACAGATTAGACTAATCACACCTCAAAGCGTTTGACTTTGTGAATTTTATCTCACGTGGTGTTCCCCAGGGTTCACTTCTAGGACCACTATACTTTAACTTGTAGGAGAAGCACAACCAACAACCCTGATGTTTTAAACCATAATTAAGGCATCATCACTAACAAGAAGATGGAACTTGTGATCACTGCAGCTAAACCCGAGTCTGAAATGATCACAGCCGTCTGTGGAAAGTGTCAGAGAGATTACAAACCTTTGACCCATCAGCAGCACAACCACAACTTAAAACCATTTTTTATCATTTAAGAAATATTTATTCACAAAAGTGAAACAAAGTGTGTTAATCAAATCCAGGTATTCCAGGACTGTCAGAGCTTTATGGACATTTAAAAACCGTACCGAGGTCATTGTCTCTCAGAAGCTATAGAGCAGATAGCTCTCTGTGGTCATCTGGATTGGGGTGCCTGGTTATTCCCCAGGTTTCTGGCTTTTCCCATCCTACGTGAGGTGTCCTCCAACACCGTCAGTGAGTCAGTGAACTGGATCTCTCCACAGTATTTGTTGTACTTTGCACTGAAGTCATTTGCGTAAATGTGAGATCCCAGCAGACTCCACAAGTTCGGCCTCCTCTCCGCCCTCTCGCATCTACCTCCTGTGTGGTTACCTTCTCCGTCCTCAAGTGTTTCACCTTCGTATAATTGCCTCCCCGGTGTATTAAAGTTGTGTGTTTTCCTGAGTTTCCCCCGCTGTCATCACAGAGTTGCTGTATTTTTCTTACAGTAGTCTCTTAGTGTTTCTGATCTCAGTCAGTGTCACAGTTTTTGTCTCCATGATTGGACCATTTACCGACTGTTAGGCTCGTTAGACCTGTACAAACTATGTTTCTAACTTATTTCTATGATCACTGCACATTTTTCCTGTTTTCCTTGCAGAATATACAGACATGAGGACTGGCTCCAGACTTTTCACAGAGCTGCAGCATATTTAATGAAGTTACAGATGCACAGGTGCCCCGCGCCCTCCTTCAGCTGCATGACTTGGGGTTTTTTGCGCCGACTTCTGCCTCTGTTCATTCACGCTCCTCTGGCTGAGCGTAGTAGCCTCTCAGAACAGAGGCGTCTGTGTCGATGAGGCCGAGCTTAAAACAAAATGAGAGCATTTCAAAGGACATCGCGCGCACACACAGACCTCTGTGAGCTGTGATCGAACCGTCTCTGACGGTGGGTCGCTGTGGGCCGGCAGCCAGAGAAGCCTTTCATCCTTCCTCCCACTCACTCTCACACAAACTCCACGTCTCTCTGCCTTTGTCTCACTCTACATCTCCATCTCACTCCCTCCTCCCTCTCTCTCTCCTCATCTAATTTCCGCTGAATGTGAGGACGAGCGGCGACTTGCCAAAGCGACCCATACATCACAACATCTTGCACAATTACGCATACATACCCCCCACACACAACGCACACTACAGCTGAATGTGAAGTAGGTCGGATTCACACGCCGGGCAGGAGGGGCGCATTAAACATTTGAATTAAACGTGGCGTAGACGTTTAACTGGAGCGCGAGGCCGTGTGCGAGTTCCCTCCTGAATAGGATTTCTTGGTCAAATGGATAAAACTGCTGAAAAACACGATTATGTCATGAGACTCGAGCGCTCCGCTGAGGACGGCTTTATTTATAGAAAAGCTTTATTTCTCACAGCACATTTGCATTTGAAAGGTGGCCTGTTGTGCTGTTTTCCTCTCTTCTCTTAATTAAGGAATAGCAGCGTCAGACTGCTGGTTGTTCCAGGCTAAAATCTCCCGAAATCAAAAGGTTGGATTTTCATATTGTGTCCCCACTTTCGTGACCCTCGAGCTCCTCGGGGAGGTTTTACTGAAATATCTCTGACATACTGAAGACCTACAGACTCCCCACAGACAAAGAGGGTCATGTTTCTGCTAATTGTCAAACGTTAGCATGCTAACATACTAAATAACATGTGCACATGGCAAACGTGAGTCTTTAAGGCTCGCACACTCTGACCTGCGTCACATTTTTCATGCAAGCCTTCGTAATTAACTGGCTGTGAACCGATTCATGTTCTGAAATGAATCCAACAGCTATAAAAACGTCATTAGCATGCTCACACCACTGCGTTTGGATCACTGCGTGCATACAGAGGAAATATACTGGTGGCTGGTTTCAGTCTCTGAGCTCTGTCCTCTAAACATAATGACTCCGTCACTGAGATTAAAAGTGGGGAGCAACCTCGTTGCAACTAGGAATAATCTGCCTGGTGTTAGCACTGAATTTTTTTCTCTACTGGTTGCACCACACCCTTAACCTCTGGGCGACCACTTTCACCCACAAGGTGATTTCACAGGTCGCGTGCTGGGAGGCAACCTGTCTCCAAACAATCTGTAATCACACTGCAGTCACATGACAGCTCAGCGAACATTTGCAAATAACTGAGACTGACTGCAACGTGTTGGCGATCTGTCTGCGTTTATAAATTAGCTGCAGTCTCCACCGCCGAGCACAACTCATCTGCAACAGGTCTCTGCAACAGGAGACTCGTCTCAACTGGTTGCCAACTGATTATATTTTAGTTACAATGCAATATGAAAACAAGGTTGTCGCCCCGCAGCAACTACATCACCATTTATGGAGACATTTCTGTATTTTTAATGTGAATCTCTGCGTATGGTGAAAGAAACACATTCCCAATTTCCATTTTTCTCACATTTAATAATAATAACGTAATATTTTAGCAGACAGACCATTTTATCGCCACCCTGAGGCATCAAAGTTGCTCTGAAGACTGAAAGTGTTCGCAGACCTGAAGCAACCATTTCAAAGGCAACAGGTTTCGTGCTCAGTTACTTTTCTACTCGCCATGTTCCCCAACCACTGGGCTAATGTTTTGGCTATATCAGATGAATACGTCACACTTTATCTGAGCTGATGCTTCAAACAGAGCCCTGATTGCTGTGCAGCTTCCGTTTCATGATACTGGAGGTGCAATTACAAATCCATCTTTTCTGCTCTTTGCTTCCTTTTTTTACTGTTATTTCGAGCCCATCAGCACAAACACGTTCCTGCATCGGTCCATCGTGACATGGGCCATGACTTAATCGCTCACTCCTTCTCAGAAACCACCCAGTGAAATGATGTCATGCTCCAGAGAGCCATTGCCAACCCCTACACACACTTATAATGGGATTCTGCAGTTTCACATCCTCAACATGAGCTCATCCCCAAACACAAAGAACGAGCAGAAATTCACTTTAAGGGTTCTTTTGAAGACATATTTTGTTTAGTTTGTCTCAGAAAAGGAACTTTATTTCCTAAAAGTTGATCCTCTTGGCTGCCTGACAACATCTGACAGGAACTATTATAAAGGGTGGGTGTATGTGCATTCCTGCTCAGCTGTTTGAGTTGTGTGATTTGTCCTATTTGCCCAAATGAAATGTCTGGGACCCGTGGGAAATCTCTCTGCAGACAGGAGTGACAAATGGAAAGTTAAGTCCGAGCAAACTAACTTTCAGCCCCACGAAGAACGGAGCAGCAGGGGTAAAAGAGGACATGAAGTGGGTATTTAAAGAGCATTGGGGTCATTTTATTTCTAAGGTGAACTGCAGTTTATCAAAGCGCGCCTTTTTAAAGCTCTGCTCACTGATTTTTGCTAAAAATGCAGAACCTGCCTGATAATAAACACATTTTTATATTTTCTTCAACATCACTGTAACCTATCAGAGATGCCAACATAAATCCACCAGCACATAAAGGAAAAACAAAACAAAAAAACGAGTCAGTTAAATGAAATATATAAACATTGTTTCATATGACATTTTATACAATCAGTCTTTTCTTTCTCTTTTTTGTTACAAAGTTGGTCTTTGGGGTATTTGGAGGATGGTGACAGTAATTCAGAACTACAGGAAACTGATAATAATCACACACACAATAAAAAAACTAAACAGGAAGTTCAAAAGCTTTAAGGGAAGTTTGAAACAGAAGGACCTTCAAGGACAAATTTGGTTAAAAATACCAATAAATCAAGAAATGAAAGCAGCATTTTTATGAAGTTTGTTCTTTCTTGGAGCTGGTTACAAGAATATATTAGCTTCAGTAAAGATAAGATCTTGGAAGGTCTAAAGAGATGACATGTTTTGTACACAATCACCCAGAAAAACCTCGTCTTTAATCAGTGATGTCAGAGTTACAATAAATAAACATGGGCTGAGTATTGACTGCTGCTGCTGATTGAAATCAGTTGTGAGGATGTTGCTGCATTAAAAAAAAAAAACTTCCTTTTGATTCTTTGGTTGTTGGCATATTACTGCAATCACCTGTTGTTTAAAGGTCCGTGTCTATGCAAGACTGTTACTTGTTACTCCCCAACCACCGAGTGTCAGTAAAATTCGGAAAAGGTGCTATGGAAACCTGAAACCATTTGTCTTCAAAGTTAAAGTCCTGTCGCTAAAACCAGCAAGTTTGAAAAGACACAATGTTTACTTCTGATTCCTCCTTCAACCAGTCACCAACCAGTCGTCATCCAGTCACCAACCAGTCACCAACCAGTCGTCATCCAGTCACCAACCAGTCACCAGTCGTCATCCAGTAACCAACCAGTCACCAGTCGTCATCCAGTAACCAACCAGTCGTCATCCAGTCGTCATCCAGTCACCAACGAGTCAATATCCAGTAACCAACCAGTCACCAACCAGTCGTCATCCAGTAACCAACCAGTCGTCATCCAGTAACCAACCAGGCACCAACCAGTCGTCATCCAGTCACCAACGAGTCATCATCCAGTAACCAACCAGTCACCAACCAGTCGTCATCCAGTCACCAACCAGTCACCAGTCGTCATCCAGTAACCAACCAGTCGTCATCCAGTAACCAACCAGTCACCATCCAGTCGTCATCCAGTCACCAACGAGTCAATATCCAGTAACCGACCAGTCACCAACCAGTCGTCATCCAGTCACCAACCAGTCACCAGTCGTCATCCAGTAACCAACCAGTCGTCATCCAGTAACCAACCAGTCACCATCCAGTCGTCATCCAGTCACCAACGAGTCAATATCCAGTAACCGACCAGTCACCAACCAGTCACCATCCAGTCACCATCCAGTCGTCATCCAGTCACCAACGAGTCATCATCCAGTAACCAACCAGTCACCAGTCGTCATCCAGTCACCAACGAGTCATCATCCAGTAACCAACCAGTCACCAGTCGTCATCCAGTCACCAACGAGTCATCATCCAGTAACCAACCAGTCACCAACGAGTCGTCATCCAGTAACCGACCAGTCGTCATCCAGTAACCGACCAGTCGTCATCCAGTAACCGACCAGTCACCAACCAGTCGTCATCCAGTTACCAACCAGTCAGAGAGTAAACATTTTTCCTGAGCAACTTGTAACCTACAGAGCACAGAGTAACAAAAACAAGACGACTTCACGTCCACCTCAGACCACATGTTTTATATCAGACTGGACATTTTTCCATCCGTAGCACGTCTTCTGTCACGCCAGCGACTCTGGCGATATAACCCTAACCATTTACAGCCTACAAACAATAACACAGTCTGACAACAAAAAAACAAAAAGGAGATAGAGGTGCACACCTTTGATATCACAAACTAAAATCTGTTTTCCTTATCCATGCGCACACGCAGTGGCTTTTTCCAAAAACACCCGTCCATGTGTGGACAGGGCCGTCCAGCCTACTGGTCCTGCTGGGTACGATTTAAATTAGCACTATGAAGAAAACGAGGAACATTTAGAAGAAGGTGAGGAAATAAACACGTAAAAACATTCAAATTCTGAAAAATCTATCACATGCCGATCTGAAAATTCACCTGCAAGTCAGTTTGGTCCACATTTTAAATTACTCTTCAGATAACCCACAAAGATAATTCAGGTTTCATTTCAGATGATGCACAGCAGCACAGAAAGCTAAATAAAGCACAGAACCAACTACACAACACAGCAAAGCCGTGGTGAATATCTTTTACGTAAGACAACTGTGTGAACATTACTGTGATGTTTCCTGTGGCACATCGGTGGACTAAAAGCCGAGCTGGTGGTCTAACTTCCCACTGATGTGATTTTACCTGCAGCTCGAGCGGCGATGAAATCAGCGCGTTTCTAAATATAAACCAGCAGCAGCTGGACCACACGAGGCCGCGCTGCTCTCGTGTGAGTGGCTCACAAATGAACCTACACATGTGCCTGCATGGAAATGAATACAGCTGCCATGCAAGACTGTGTGTGTGTGTGTGTGTGTGTGTGGGAGGTAGCTACATATGGAAAACAGAGGAGGTGGAAGGAGAACGGGTGTTTGTTTTACATGGCTGACATGTCTTGTAACACCTTTTTCTTTTATTCTCGACGCTCGTTCTCGATATTCCCTCAACCCCCGACTTCGGGACAGGGTCTAATCGTCTCCTGATGTTCCCAAATTCCCAATACAGCCAGTAGCTAAGCTTCAAAACATCAGCTTGGAGTTTTGCGGAGATTAAGGCTTTATAATGCAGCTCTGCCAAAACTATTCTACACAGCACATCAAAGCTAGTTTAGGTGGACCACAGGGGGTTAATACTTCTGCAGTATTAACCAGGGGCTGCATGGAAAGATGAGCTATTACAGTTAATTAAAGAACTGAGCAGACATAAAGTAGATGAGTTTGAGCAGAAAGGTTAACAGTTAAACGCAGCCATGAGGGAGGCCGAGAGCCAGTGCAGTAGTCCTAGTCCCAATGGAGACGGTTGCATCAGGAAAGGAATCCGGCATTAAATCTTTGGAAATGTGGATCGTCAGGAATGGGATTTCATGAGTCCTGACCAGGATGGACAGGATTAGAGGCGGGAACATCAGGGACAGCTGATAAACAAAGTTAGAGAAAGAGATACTTGAAGCTGCTGGTTACTGTTAGCAGCTAACACTGGTGTGGACAAACCAGCAAAACTACAGCTAAACATAAACATGGATAACAGGTGACATTAAACAGTGAAACTGATCTAAAATGTGTGTGTCAGATTAAATTATGTATAAAATGTGACCTGTGGTTAAATGCAAATAAGATTTACGACAGGTGCACGCCACCTCTGCAGCTCGACGGAGGCCCCGTTAGCTGCTCCAAGCTCCACAGGGTTTGTTTCTAGCTCTGACAGGAAAGCGTCCAAGCGGCGTGTTTGAAACATCTCAGACAACAGCGATCGCTATCGAATCAGAAATCGCCCGTTTCCCTCCCGGCTCGCTCAGGCGGCAGGAAGGCCGGGCGAGCCGTGGCGGCCTGTCAGCTCGCTGGCTTGTTGTCCTGAAGTGACGGAGACGGTGAAGAGCGGTAATTAAAGGCTGGAGAACGCGAGCTCTGACACATACACTGACAAATACACGGGGCACTGCCACCTGCTTCACCCAGCCTCCAATTACTAAACTCAGCTGGAGGCTCAGCCACCCGCCTGGAGGTGTGACTGAGAGCTCCAGTACATTTTGGACTTGTAGTCTCTGAGCGCGCTCAGTGTAGGAGATATTCTACATTCAGGACAAAGGCGACGGGTCCAGACCTGGGCTGGATTTGCTGTTGCTGGATATCCTCCCAGTGCAGGAACCATCTGGGATTCAGGTATTTTAACTGGTTTCCTGGAAACTGTGAATCATGAGTGATGCTACGAATGAGCCACGATCTACGACTGTGGGAGGGTTTTGGTCCAGCTGTGGCTTCAGCACAGCCGACTCCAAAGTCCTGTTTTTATTATATCTGCTGGAACATCAGTGGAAACACTTTGGGAAAAATATTATTGACGAAGTCAGCAACAGGATGACTTCAGAACCAATCAGCAAAGTAAGAATCTCGACTAGTTCTGGTCCAGTTTTATTTTTAACTACCCAAAAAGGCTAAAGCCATCTTATTTTATCACAGCAGAGAACAGCAAAGGTTTAGACCCTCAGTGTTGGTCTGCTTAGTTGAAATGACAAAGGATAAAAGACCTAATTTAAAATGTAAATTCTTCCAGTAATGGTGAAGATTGAACCTTTGGATGGTCGAGGTCCTGGTCTACGCATACTTACATAGATTGGATAGGTTTTATTCATTTTTAGCCCTGCTGCTCATGAAAAGGTCATCTGTGGGAATTAATTTTATTTGTAGCTCAGGATGAATGCGAGGCAATCAGTGGTGACGAGATTAAACCTCGGGGTCAATCCAGGCGTATTTTAATGGATCACATAGGTTTGCTGTGAAAAGCCGCTTTCACAAACACACCAGCACGGCCTCGACGATGCTGCGGCGTTATTTAAAGCTGCAGAAAAATATTGGCATTTCAAGAATTTAAAGAAACATTACTGAAACCTGAAGGACTGAAAGGGTGATTCCAATATTCACAATATTATATCTTCATGACATCATTCAGGGAACACATGAACTAACAATACATGAGAATAATCTAGTTTATTTCTATTTGTGATCCAATCCTGACCGAGTGATGTTCATCCCCCAAACTTTGGACCAAAATCGTGATTCTGGAAAATGATGTGCCAAGAATTTTTGTAAAGAATGAAGAACCATCAAAGAAAAGTCAAAAACCATCTAAATTAATTTGGTAATTTATCAAATACAAATGAAACAGGTCTGTGACACAGAACCGTAACCCTTCATCTAAACATGTGAAAGACAGATGGAGCAGGACCGTCCTCTTGTTTGGGATGATGCTGGATAGAAATAGAAACGTCAGCACCTGACACCGTCCTGGCAGCGTCAGGTGAAGGTGGGGAATGGAAGTCCTGTTTCAACATTTAGCCTGACATGCAAGCTTACGAGAAGCAAAGAAGGGAAGGAAGACAGCAGGGAAATCAGTGGAAGATAAAAATAGTGCTTCACTGGAGCATATTTCAAGTCCTCTAGTGTTTGAAGGCTTCCTGAACACTGTCTCTCTCTGCAATACTGACAGAATCAGAAACAGAGTTACAGGCAGATACTGTACCACCTGCTGTTCCTGTAAAACGGCTTATTCTGCATTACAGTATTTAGTGAGACAGATATTAGCTCATCTCTCTCCTAACCATTTTCCCTTTAAGTGAATTATCCAGATCCAGAGTCTTTGGATGTACACGAATTATCCTTTATTTTGATATTAGGCAACAACTCTAAAAGCCTATGGACACACTAGTAAGAGCACATCTGTAACTTCATTAGGAATATAAGCCATCTGAGAAACACCCGTTTTTACAGTGGGAAGTTTAAAACTGCACATAAGACCAAGATCAACTTAACTCAAGTAACTTTTCGTTATTAATTTACTGCATGTCACTTAAGTACTTTTGATTATTTCTACAGTTATCAACAATTTCAACTATTGTAACAGCACCATCATATGATTTCAAACTTGTTAATGATAATTTTAGCTAGCAAGCTAACAGCTTCATTTGTTTATCTATACTGTCAGCAACTACTTATCCATATTTATAAGTTTATTTTGGTCATATTGTTTACAGTTTCAAATATTAGTCATAATTTTAGCTAATAATTTTACCTGTTAGCCATATTTTAGCTAACAATTTCAGCTGTTAGCTGTATTTTTAGCTAACAGTTCTTTAACTATAAAATGTAGCTACTCAGCTAGCCTTTTTAGGCTAAGATTTTATTGGTTAGCCAAACTGTTAGCTAAAAAAATATATAATTACATATTTAGAATTTAGATTGGTAATTAAACCAAAATTTAATCTGTTTAACTATACTGTTAGATTAAAGAAAACGAATCCAGAATTTCAATATTTTTTTATACTATTAAGCATTTCAAGCACTACAAATACTTTTAGCTAATATTTTCCACTGGCTATGCGCTACTCTAGCTAATAACTTCTAATTTTGTGCTTACAAAGGTATCTAGACAGAAATATGGATAAAACAGGAATCCATTTCCACATATTTTACAATTTAGTTAATTGATAACATTAATAAAAATTTTTTAGTAATATCAATTCATCTGGAATGAATTAAGTATTCTTATTTTGATCGATTTTAGCTAACACCTTTAACTGCTAGCTAATAACTTCTACCTACACGTTAGGAATTTTATGTAGAAACTAGATATAATTTCACTTTATCCTGACTGAAGGAGACTAAAATAAATGGCTTATCTATAGATTTGATTAATTGATTTTACTGTTTTTATTACCTCAATCTAGCCATTTCAGCCAATTGTATATATCCACTACCTTTTCATTTCTTTTTTGTTTTTTAGGTTTTTCGTTGTTTAAATATATGCATGCAGAAGTGGGATAAGTACTTGAACCCAGGTTGGAAATCATTGAGATAGTAATTTTACAGCACAGCAGGGAAACAACATCACTTCATCCATCCTAAAGAACACTTTGTTTTCCAGCAGATTATTTCAGGCAACATAATTTACTCTGCTTAAACGTCACACAGGGAAAACAAACAAAACCATATTATTGTTGTCGTTAATGTAATTTCTCAAGTAGTGCTAAAGATCTAAGAGCAGCACAGAGTCTGTCCTTCTTTTCTTTTCATCCCTCCAACAGTTTTCTTTTTGCAGAGTTAAACAGCAGAGGTGTGAAAACATTGAGCCTGAACTTTGTGGCTCCGTGTGAACCTTTTCTCTCTGAGCCAGACTCAGCTGCAGTCCAGTTTGTATGACGCAGGCCGAATGAAAAGAGTTTGGGAGTTGTTTTTGTGCAGTCATGTTTTCTAAAAGCTGCCGCTGGTGTTGAACTCCATTTCCTCTGCTCAGCAGCATGGCGGACAGCACGGCAACAGAGGCAGGCAGACCACCCGTAGCCTTTACTTTGAGCTGGACTTAAAAGCTTTTGTACAGGTAGAGAGTTTATCCACATGCTGCACTCTGCTGCCTCCTCAATCACTTCTGGTCTATCTGCCACCCTTTTCTAAGTCCTTCATTTGTTGAGCTATTTGTCATCCTGTGTTCTGGATAACAAGCACCAACCGAAGGCGCATTAACTTCACCCCCAAGATCTATTTTAAGGATCTATTATAAGGAAAACAGATGAACAAGAGACCGAATATTCCCACCAATAATGGCTTGTTGTTATATCAGCACTAAGGCCCCTCTCAGAGTTCGGAGGCTGCCCGGTTGTTTTGCTGCAGACATTACTGATCATTACTGTCCAAGTCCTCCTGATATACAGTTCAGACCCAGCCGTACTATCAAAATAGACTCACCTGAGGTTTTTAAAGCTACAGGTACTTCCTGTCTGCATTTAGCTTTCAAGCACTTGGACACTGTTCCCTTGTAGGCTTCCAGAAGTCAACCAATCATAACAAACTGATAAATCTGTTTTTTGGTATTTATCCATGTCATGAAAAATACTTTTGCCTAATATATTAGCCCACAATTAAGCAATTAACCTCCATCCTAACTACACACATGCACATCTGCCTACATGTTGTATCCTGTGTATAATGCATGTTATATATGTAAGTGATGCATGATCTGAGGTGATTAGAGAGTTTAGTGAAAGCTTAAAAACTACGTTTCCCATGATTCAACTGAAATATGGCATTTTTTACTGTTATTGATCCCAGAATGCATAAATGATGGACACAACCCATGTTTGAAAACTAAAGCCAACACACTGTTCACTGTAATGGACACCAGGGGGCGCTCTCTCTGCCTGTTCTTCCAAATTAAGTGACACATACAGAAAAGTTCAACTAGTTTGGAGCACAGGTTTCTCAAACTGAAGGCCGTGTGCGGTGAAGCAGGGGTGGTGTTCAGGTGAGATGATGAAGCTGTTGTTCATGAACAGGATCCAGCGTTTCAGAGCTGCTGACAGGTTTAGAGAGACAGACTGGAGCGCCGTCTGTTCTCATGCGTCTTCCTGAAATCGGCACAAAGAGATGACATCCCTGGTCTCATGTCCACATTAGCTGCCCCCGTCCGCGGCTCAGTGCAGAGTGTTATTGATTGGCCCTGTCGATGCAGGCCTGCCTTTAACTCACTTTACTTTGTTTATGGCTCGGCTTAAATGCCTGAAACTGCTGCTGCTGCTCAGAGCACACAAACAGCAGAGGACATCTGTGTCCTCGCCTTTCTATAAATTGGAAACTTTCAATTTATTAAAGGGCCCAGCAGACAAAAAGCTGAGCTGTAGGCTACAATTCTGACATGAGATATTGTCCATCTGGGAAAACAGAAGCTCGAGAAGAAGGCAAAAGACATCTGCTTTTTGCAGATGATGTGTTCCTGTTGTCTTCATGGAGCAATGACCTTCAGCTCACACTGGGCAGCCTGCAGCTGAGTTTCAATTAGCACCTCCAAGTCTGAGCCCACGGTTCTCAGTCTGAAATCAGTGGAGGGACTCCACCGAAGATATATTTGGATTTCTGATTAGGACGTGTCCTGGATGCCTCTAGGTGAGGTGCTTTGGGCATGTCCCTCTTGGGAGAGACCCCTGGGCACCATCCTGGACAGATTATGTCTCTCAGCTGGTTCAGGAACACCTTGGCGTTCCCCATAACTCGACAGAGTAAGGTGTGGGCATGTCTGTGGCCCAGACCTGCTTAGATGGTGGAAACGTGATAAACTGATGGAAGGAAGTCAAAGTTTAGCCTCTCCAGTTTGGCTGCTTGGAAAAAATATAAACTGTCTTACTCTATTTAAAGTTTTCTCGTGACCTTTTCTCAGCTCACATTTTGCACGTGCACGACGTCATCAAAAGTAAAACAAATGTAGTTAGGTGCCCCCCCCCACCATTCCCTTCTCCGTGAGTCAGACGCCTGCAGCTATACTTTACAGTGACATTCAGCCTCTTACTGTTTCTATCTGATCTATTATATGAACTTGTTTTCCAGTGCTCCCAGCAGGGCTGCAGACTGGACCCATCACAGCAATAAAGACACTCTTGCTTCTAAAGGCACAGAATCTGAAAACAGCTGGACGTGTTTCTTCTGGTCGATACTGGTGAACAGATCTGCAGTTTAATAACACGGCACTGCAGGAGGGACGGGTCCTTAAAGACACTGCAACACACACTTAGAGTGCAAACGAGGAAATCTCACAGAGCAACACAAACACTAAAAGAACAACAGCAGCAAACCGGACAGATCTAAGAGCTCGTGTGAACCTTCCAGCTGCAGTCAGCCTAAACGTGAGCTACGCCAGTCATTTTTTAAATATAGCTGGTTTGATGCAATGAATGATATCTCTGTGCTGCATTTATCCAGTAACATCCAGTTTGGTGTTCAGGAGCACTGCCTGGAAATGAAACTGAACTGAGATATTCGACAGAAAGCAAAGGCGAGCACAAAAATAGTCTAAAGGGAAACAGAGGATAGAGAAACTGTAAATTAAAAAGTCAAAGGCTCACGACTGACTCACTCATACAGCTCAGTAGGCAACAGCAGTGCTCACTGAAAAACCGCATCACAACCAGCATAAAAAGAAAGAACAAGCTAAACAGTGACGAAATACAACCTGAGAGCCCTATGTATTAGCTAGCATTAGCTGCACTTATGTAAAGCTAATACTTTCTAATCCAGCGATTATTTATTCACAAGTATATGTTTCCATTTTCAGTTGAACTGCTGTGTTGACACAACTGTGCGATCAATCTGGAGACAACACTATGTGCTGCTGCTGACCATCTATCTGGCCTATACCCTCACTACAACAGTGCCGTCCTTTGTGACAATGTTGTGATCATACATCCTAAGAGGTCTATACACAAGAGATGACTACCATAACCATCTAGCAACCAGAGACTTACACGATGAATTCAATGAACTCACATCAGTTATGCAAATACAGACAAAATAAATGACCGAGCTAAACCAATCAACTTACAGATCAGATCTAGAATCTTTGAGCCATTGAGATTAAAGTGATAATCTATGTAGCCAAAGGTACTGCTGACCGATATGTGACGGGGTTGAAACTATACAGACGGGTTATCTACACCAGATAACTAGAGTCTGGAAAGTCCACCAGCAACCAAGTGTCAGATACAGTGATGGTAACAACCAAATTTCAAAGTGTTAAACTGTTGCAGATATCAGTTAACACGCTTTGATTTGTGGCCATGTTCTACAAGTTTGCCTTTTACTAATGTCTAGAAATCTTTTCCATCTTCATAAAAGTTCTAGAATCTCATCGTTGATTAAACTCGGATAACATTCTAGACTTTTGCTTTCTAGAGTTTTTTGCCTTCCACTTATCTTTAGCATCTTGCTTTTGAACTTATGCACTTATACATTCAAGAGTACTGCCCTTAATGTTTCTCTTATAACTTTCGAGTCAGTTTTATTTATATAGCGCTGAATCACACCAACAGTCTAGAGTCAACAACTCCGACCTGCTTTAAACTCGACTGTATACTTCCTTGGAAGCTCAGCAATAAACCTGCCGAGTGCGTCAGAAATAAGACGTTAGAATAGTTTCTAAGAACAGAACAGCTGATTCGTCCACATTAGAAACAGTTCTCACTAAGAACAAACTGCCACCTCCAAAAAGGGCCATGAAGCTAAATCAATGGGTATGTTAAATAGTTTCAACTCAAACATTACAACCCCCACAAAAGCCGAACTGACTGCAGTACTGTAGTAAAAGACTCCATTAGTTAGCTAGCTAGTAGCTAGTTGCTAACATTAGGCCTACTTCTTAACACCCACGATCTAATGTTAAGAGCAAGTCAGATGAACATCGACCACTTTCAGAGGATCTTTGCTCTGGAACACCGGACTAAAGCAGCTCTGCCAAAATAAAAGTGCAGGACTTTGCTGGAAAGTCGTTCAGTTTCTGAATGCCTGTTTAGCATCCGACCGCTAACAGTAGAAGAGTTGACTTGATGGACGTTAAAAAGTTTTTCATGTGTTTTATTTTTCATTCTCATGGTTCATTTTGTCCTATAACTCAACAACCTGCAGGGTTTCTGTGAATGAAAAGTCAGGCCTTTATTTGCCACAAACTCTGTCTTTCACATATAAGTTTCACACATACTGTTGAAGCCCTTCAGCCATGTTTTGCTGGTAATGCTGGTTTGGATTTGCATTATGAGCTCACTACCACTGGTGGTGCCACAGGTTTATTTTTTATATAATTCCCCGGGAAGAATAGCTCCTGTCAAGTAGCACTGATGCAAGAAAACAAAATAAGGTATGTTATTAAGAGTTATAAATAAATTCGGATCTGTAATCACTGTCTGCTTGTTGAGTAGGCAGGTAAACACACCTTTGAATGACAGCTTAATTAATGTTCACAACCTATAATAATAATAACCTGAAAATTAGATTTGAGCAGCAGCAGAACATGACATTTAACCCCCCGTAGTCCAACAGAAAAAAGGAAAAGCACCTGGGTCTGGTATGTTTCCTGAAAATATTTCCATTACGTAACATTTCTCGATCACACGACAGCAGCTCGAGCAGAACGCGATAAAAGACCTACAGAAATCTGTCCAAACATTTTCCCAAATAACTCCACACCCTCAGCTTTCACTGGAATTCAACGGACTTCAAAGAGCCTCGGATGTAATCGTCAGCGATAAGATTTTGGCCCAGCTCCATCCAAACACACACACAAGGACGGCCGGCCTCTCGATCACTTTTTGTGGACGTTTTGGTGTTTTTTAGCAAATAAATAAAAGTTTCTTACCTGAAGGGATGAACGGCACGACAGGAACAGAGCAGACATGGAAGAGAAGAGAGAAGAGGAGGATTAGTCCAGTTAATGGAGCTAAACAGAGATTTTTGACACTGACAGGTTGAAGGAACAGTTCCCAGTCATCTTAAATCTGAGAACGGACTCTGGTCTGTGGAATAACATCAGAAAAAATAACCAAGTTTCGCGTCTAAGTATGACTTCCTTATCCTGTAATTACCATTTTCCACCTTATTAATTGTGACTCTTGTAATAATGAGAGCTTATCTACACGGCCGGATTAACCTCGTAATTAGCCAAAGACAAAACGTTTGTGACAGAGTCCTACTGACCTCAAACACACATTTCGACCATTATTTCTGAAGGTACCCAGAAACCAGCCAGCTCTACAGAGATGAAACTAACAGCTCATTAACTGACGGGATTGTAAACTGCGCCGAGTCAGTCCTCAAATTACAAAGTACTGAAAATCCACCGGTATTAGATTGTATTGAATAATTTCCAGTTTTGGAGACAGAATAAAATATTTTTTGTAACACATTCTGATATTTGATGCACTGAATAATCAGTTTGAACACTTTATCCAAAAGCAGCTTGTTGTCTTTATCTGCAGTGCTTCATGTTTAAGTTTGGTGGGCGGTGGGTTGCAAAGCAGGCTGCAGAGGCAGCAGCAGCTGAAACAGGCTGAAGGAAATCAGAGCGGTTAACAGTTTCAAACATGTTAGATGTCGTGATGGTCAAGATAATTGTTGGTTCCAGCCTTCCGACTCCTCTCCAATGGAGCAACGCTACTCGTGAACATACGTTTTCAGTTTGCTACCTAATAATAATGCTGAGACTTGAAATGTCATGAAAGCAATATGCTTTAAAATCCCAACAAAAAGACTTGTTCATTAGAAACTGAGTCACAGTTTGATTCTTCTGTTGGTTCATCCACGACTTTTACAATCTTTAGAAACATTTTAAATAAAGCATCTAATCGACTTCCTGTCAGTAACAGAGTAAGAGGCCAAAACAGAGGCGGCCATCTGCAGTCGTTTCAGTGGAATTAACTGACTGTAGATTAACTTTGTACCCGTAATAAGACAGGAAAAAACAGCTTTCTTGCCAAGGTTGTGGGTTTGATTCTCAGTGGAGCGATTCAGACTAAACATCCAGGATTTAGTCAGAGAAAATTACAGTTGTAAAAATCTTTTAGTCGTCCTGAATGACCTGCAGTGACAGTAAAAGGAAGAGTCTGCTACGCTGAGAGGAGCAGTCATCACAGCGACTTGTTTCACTCTGACTTTCCTTTGTCGAGCAGCCAAGAAGCAATATTGTGCTCTCCAGAAATAATGCTGCAGCAGCAGCAGCAACGCTGGCTCGCTCCTAAAGGAAATCTGGAAATAAGCTGCACCGACTCCCAGAGTTAATGTGGGTGGATCATTTAGCAGCAGTGGGGCCTGCTGAGTGGGAGGAACTGCTCGAAAATTACAATATCTGTCTTAAATCGGCTTTTGTTCTGCCTCTTCATCCACCACAAGAGACGCACTGCAGGCCTGTATTAGCCCGCTTCTTCTCAAAACCTTAACTTCTTACTGTGGCACTTAAAATAAGCTGAACCTGATTATAACGTCCCAACCATCACACGGTTTAATGAAGCTAAACCAGAGCGACTAGAACTACAGCTGGACAGCAGCAGCACACGTTTGGCACTGATGTCGATAAAGTTCAGCAGATTAAGACTTTTTAAAGAAATGAAGAAACAGCTGGATTTTTGATGACATTCATTAAACTGAACAGCGAACTTTCTCTCTCGAGCTGCAGAGTCTGAAACAGGGAAACCTTCTTGTAGATGTGTTGTTTGACTAAACAAATGTTTTCATGCGATTATGAGACAAAATTCAACGCTGCAAACATGAAGTGAGCCTGTTGGAGACGACTACATGCATCTGCAGAAACAACTGTGTGTAGTCGTCTGCATACATCAGCACAGCTCCAGAACTACTTTTTCTTCACCCTCAAACATGAAATTCAGATTTTGAGTAAAAAAGCAACAAAAATATATAAAATTAAAGGTTTATTTATTCAAATAAATATTTTTGTTTTAAACTGAATATATACCAGTTAAGTCAGTGGTTCCCAAACTTTTTTAGCTGGGCTCCCCTTTGTTTTACAAACCCCCCCCCAAAAAAAAAACGTTCGCCCCCCCCCCGCACACACTAACACATCCTCCAACCACACATGCCCATATTTTGCTCCATTGCGGTTTATTGCACACCTCAAACATTTAGTAAAAAATTAAGCAAATACAAGTAATCTGCAGGTAGTAATAAAATTAACTAAAAATTCGTCCACGTAAACGGCGTTTCGAAACGAAGATTTTTTTAAAACTCCTTTTTTGCGTTTATGTGTGGACGAGGAATACAGAGTTCGTCACGCAACGTCAAAGGTATGCGCCTTTTTCCACGTCACGCTGTGCGCACGTTATTGTTTACATGAGAGGAATTGCAGAATAGCAGATAGAGACGAAATACTGTTAATCTGACTGTCTGCAGGTTTTACACGCAGTTACTGTCCCTCTGTTTACAAAGGCAGAGGCGTCACGGTGTAGTTTTACATGTAGTTGTTTTTTCCTGTGTAATAATATTCAACATTGCTATCAATACATTTTTCAAAAAATGCCTCTCTGCAAAGTCAACTTCACTCAGTGTAGCTATTTACATTTTTATTATGTAACAAATTGACATGAAACATTTACATTTTAATTAGTTAAAATCAACATTTTGGGGAAATTTACTCCAAACCCGCTGCCCGTGTCCATCTTTTATATACAGTCTGTGTCCAGGACCCAGTTTTATTTGTCAACAGCTGCGTCACGTTGCTTTACAGGCAGGTGAACCCCGACTAACATACTAATCAGTGTGGTGTCGTGTTTCTACAGAGGGAAAGTGCGACCAATCAGACGACTGCCTGTGATCAGACCCATCGTTCGTCATCAGCCTGCTGTTTGACATTCACAGCCTTGAAGGTGACACGGACACACTCAGAGCCTGATGACTGTTACAGACGTATGTTTGCTGCTCCGCCTGCCGCTCAGTTAGAAACATTAAACAAAGAAATCAGCATCAGCAGAGGAAGGAAAGCCCCGTTATTCCCTCCACAGGGCAGAGTACAGTGGAGCAGAGCTGGTGACCAGGAAAACCAGAAAGTGTGTCGAGATGTTTTTAGCCGGCACACAAAGAATGAGTCAGACGGCGCTCGGCCTGCTGGGACGTCACGTCTGCAGACACAGATACGAGGAGAGAGGGACGGGAGGAGGAGGAGTCCAGCTTTGTTTTCCCTGCACCAATACCAATTACACCCTTCAGCGCTGCCCCGCAGCATCATCATCATCATCATCTTCTAATGGAAAAATAAGTATTTTTATCTTATTGTGGACCAGAAGCTGTCATCAGACGGCGTGGCTGCGCTCCACGCCAGGGCGCCACACGGGGTCCCAGCATGCCGTTTCCCTGCAGGCAGATCTCGGTTCCTCACAGAGGACAGTGCGTTTGCTGCCTCCACGTCTGTAACTGCAGCTTGTCTGCATCGTGTACTCTATTCCTGCTCAGTGTTACTGACCACAGCAGCAGGACAGCTGTACACAGCACAGACTGACAGAGCAGGCTCAGCTGGTCATTAAACTGACAGCTGCTCCAGTTCTTCCTTCCACAATAGTTAATGGAGTAAAGGAAGTCCTCGCAGCCTCTTCCGTCCTCTCATAATCAAATATTGAAGCCACCGCTCCGCCCGACTGTCACTGTCCTATTTAGCATTCATGGCAGCAGGTCAAACCCCGACACGAGCGAGCCGCTGTTAAAGAGAAAACACGGCCATGATGCATTAGCGACCTAGCTATTACCTGTAGTGTTACAGTTATGCAGTTATGTATAGACTACATAGTTCTTCCTGGACAACTCTTCAGATGTTTCTTGGACCTCTGCGAGGTGGTGTTGACTTTTTGATACCAAGCAGGAACCTGAAGAGCTGCAAAATGCAGGGGAAAAGAAAAAGTACTAAAAACTGCAGTTCCTCTAACTCCCACTAGAGGCTCCAGCAGCGAGTCATTCCCCGTACACCGCCATGTTTGAAGCAGAAATAAACATGTTTACAGCCTGATTCAGACCCTGTTTTGGCCTCCAGGTAAATTTCCTCTTCATAAAAAGTTGCTCACTGTAGAGTTATTTAAAATGAGGCATCTTTGACAGAAAGGGGGAGCAACAGCTATTAGCTATCTTAGCCTACAGTGTATGGCATACCTGGGATGTGTCGCCAATCTATTAACATCCGTGCATGCTAACGACAGCTAATATTTGGATGGTGGGAGGAATTTAAAATAAAAGTTAGCACAGAAAGAACATGGAAACGTAGCTGCAGTGACGTCGCAGAAAAGCCATCTGAAGCCAGTCAGGAAATGCCGCAGCTCGTCCTCATGTATACCACAGATACATCAGGAGGTGCTGAGCCTCTGACGACAAACTTCCCATCAACTTTAACGTCACCTAATGTGACATAATTTATCGTAAATGGTTAAAAAAAGAAAGAAAAAAAAAGGCAGAAAACTACTCGAGTCCCATTCGCGTCATATAAAAGCATCATTAACACAGACGTCTGATATTTTTCCGACATCTGGGCCGAGTCGGCCGCTCGCTGACAGACAGCGGGAGTTTTCAGGTCTTCATATTCCAGTTGTGGCAGGAAAATTCAGCTCTGTGTATGAATCTGAAACGTTCTCCGAGTTCTTACATATTGCTTTACACAAGACATTCAGCAGTTAAATGTGCTGCTATGCAGTCGACTGACAGTTCATTTATATAGAGCCAAACCACAACAATGTGCTTTATGCTGTAACGTAAAACCCAAACTGTCAGACGACCCTCTATGAGCAAGCACTTGGCAACAGTGGGAAGGAAAAACTCCCGGCAGAATCCGTCTCGGGGAGCGGGGTCATCCGCTGCGACCGGTTAGAGGAGCGGAAACAGAAAGTTGAGAAGATGTTCGGTGATGTTTCTGTACAGCAGATTTAGCACATCTGATGAAGTCGTGCAAAGTTTGCATTCACTCTGGATGTTTTCCACATTTCAGGCCTTTGAAGTGAACGAGGGCGAGTTGGAGTTTGGTGCTTTTTCAATAATTTTCCTTGAAATTTTTGGGGCTTAAAAACATTGAAGTTGCAGAATCTAAAGCATCATGGCATGTGTCCGAGTTCATCACAGGACCTTCAGCTGAGGAACCAGCAGAGAGAAAGCAGTGCATACTTTCTTGTGTTCGGAGGGTTTGTCCAGAGGCTGAAAATAGTTCCCTCGTTCACTCTCACAATCGTTCTGCTGTTTGGTTCCCAGACGTGTTTCCAGCTGCGCTGATGCGATTGCACTGACCTGTTACTGTCAGGACAAGAGCTTCATTTCACCGAGGATTTGGTCTAATAAGTGATAAAAATATGTTCTTAATGCTTCATATTATCCAGGTTATGATCAGTGGCACGACTGCCGAGGCCCGTGAGACCGACTAACATCATTATTATAGTTTTCAAAGAGAAAACAACGTTTTTACCAAATCTGGGGTAATGTGGTCTCATCTTATAGGTCCCATCAACTCATTGGTGCTGTAATTTGGACCAGATGAAGCTTTTTACAGCGTGCAGGATACAGTCTAATCAACTGAACTAATAAAAATGGAGATAGAAAAGAAATAATGTGATTTTAGAGACACGTCTGATTAAAAACAATCAGTCTGTTATTGATCCACTGAGTTTTATGACATAATGCAGTGTGTGAGAATAAATGTGACAGAGCTGCGACCTGATTGGCCCGTGATCTGCACACATCATTAGTGCTGCTGCCTGCTCTAACATGCAACACAACGTGTGCATGCGTGTGTGTGTGCGTTCCCAGCTTATCTCGTGTTGCGTGTGATTGAGTCACGGTGACACATTTCTATATGTATGAAAGGCGTGAAATCGGAGCGAGACGCCGCACTATACGCTGGCAGCTGTAATGGAAGCGGCTTCAGTGTGTTTTATATTCGCTGTAGTCGAGCAGACAGAGACGAGAAAAAGGAAACAGCAGGAAAAACCAACAAAGCAAATCAAAACCAGGCCGACCCAAACTCTGACAGCAGCCGAGCGTGATGATACCGAGCCTTCCTTATCGCTGTGCCGCAGGCCTCAGACATCTACCAGATCTTTAAAAAAAACCCCAAAAAAAAACGTCTTTGATGATGCTCGCACTGCTGCTTAAACTCCAACATGTGCTCATCATCTTCTCAGCGTGGCTGCAGGGTCAGAGCACAGAGAGAAGTAGGGCAGCAGAAACCCTGCAGCTCCAGACTGTATATAAAAGATGGCCATCACAAGCTCATTGGAGCCTTAGAGTTCAGGTTTTGGGTGGTAACATGTTGGTTCTTTAGGCTGCACTACTAAGCTGTCAACTACAGCTAGCTAGTTAGCTTGGTTAGCAAGTGATGAGCTGTCCTGGTGTAACGTCCAAATCCTTTAACTTACCTCACCAAAACTAAAGCACAGACTTCTTGGTTGGTGTTTGTGCATTAAAAGCACAAACACTGTTCACAGGTCCAGTTCAGGGACTCCAGTTAACCACAGTGAGGTGTATCAGAGAGCTACAGCTACTAGAGCACTATTACTTCAAACTTTAAGCATTTGGTTAAAAAGGAAACTAAGAAAAGCAAGCTGCTCCTTTTACCATGTAAACATTTATTTCTGCTGTACAGTTTCGTGTCTGCTGGACTGATGTTTTTTTGCATTCGCCTCTTGTGGATATAAAGGAACTGCAGCTTTTGGAACATTGTATTTATTTTTGCTGCTTGTATGGATCGATATAATTTCAGCAGCATTTAAGGTGGCTAACTTTAAAAGTGGGACAGTGCACAGGATTTTACATTTGTGGCTGGGCTATCATGTAAAGGTTTTCACATTTAGGCACACAGGCTAATTTTAATAGTCTTTAACGCCATTTAAAAAAACAATAAAAGAAAACCGGAGATGTAAAAGCATCTAAACTGAGATTAAAGCCAAAACCACAACCTTATAAAAGAAAGATCAACGCACAAACATCCAAGAAGCTCACAAAGATGAAAAGCACATAAACACAAGCGCTAACACACAAAAACTTCAAATCAACACAGCATGTTTGATTATCAACTGAACACTATTTTACACATTTGGAGTGAGATTTGAGCAACGTTATGTTTTGTTTACATTGTTTGTGCTTAATATTGAATAAAAGAGGACCGAGAACAGAGCCCTGAGGAACACCTGCAGTATTTGGAAACCTACAGTCAGAATTACATCAGAAAGGTAGGTATACAATCGTTTAGTGGACTGAATCAAATACTTTTGGTAGGTTACTACAGTTTGACTACCAGAGGGCTCACTGAGTGAAACAGGGATTCATCATCCTGAATATAGTTCCCAGTAAATGCCCGTTTCCCCTGTGGGTTCGGCTGCCTGTGGGTATTAAAGGATTTAGAGCTGAGCTTTCTCATTTACTGCATCCAGACAGTCTTTTGTGATGTTAGTATTACAGTAAAATGGAACATTTAACCTCTACATGTCGTATTTCTCTCACTCCCCCCCCCATCTTCCTCTCTCGACCTCCAGCCCTCTCAGATCCGATCGATGGTGATTCGCTGAATAGAGCGGTTATTAATCCCTGAGGGGGAAACTGGAGCCATTACAGCATCAAATAAAAGGCTGGAGATGGAGCTACATTAAAGAGCAGAGGGGTGACACAGCATTTGCCCTTCAAACAGAATCAGCCAAAGTGCCTGTGAGCAAGGCACCAGGTTTCACGGCTGATTTGTACCACTGACAACCTCATCTCACTCGTTAAAAACACGAGGATTATTTCTGCGGACTGGAAGCGAAACGCCAACTTATAAAAGTAATGAGCCGCCGGATGAGTGGGATTACCAGACGTCTTCACATCAGCTGCTTTAACAGAGAGCTCCTGTCTGCTAATCCCTCCAATCTGTGATTCCACGCTGATAATTAGATTAATGGACCGACGTTCTGCACCGCCTGCTTCCACTGAAGCAACTCCACCCGACATAGAGCGAGACCTTTTCCCCTAGAGTGGGATTTTACATAAATCAGAAAACATGACTGAACTACCTCAAAAATTTAAATATATAAAATTATACTAGTACAATATTGCTGCATGTCCTCGTTGTTCCTCTGTATGCTTTTTGCTATTTTAGTCTTAATATCTGGTAATTTTCCATGCATAATATAATATGATAACTTCTATTATTGCAGATGCTTCCAGTACGTCTCATTAACACAGCAGACTGTTATAACCTGGTTTTGCACCTTCGGTTTGTCAGCGGGAGTCTGACAGAAATAAACTGAAGTGTGGCAGCCTCCTGCGGTCTGATGTTGCCTGTCACGTCAGACCTGTTCGGAGGGTTTTATTGGAGCTGTGCACTGTTTACCGCTCTGCTCGGCTTCATATGTCCAGGTGAGAACAGAGGTGAGAATACGCACCTCCTGCACCTTAATACGCAGTGCAGCACACAACACAACACACAGGTTCACTGATGAGAGGGTCTCATATCAGGATAATGTGACGAATCCATCATCGCTCACAGATACTGGCCCTGCGTGCACTTTACATTTGAATACATGGTTTCTTTTGTCAAGGTATTGTTGAAGTCCAGAGCTCGATTATATGAGCTTATTGTGAGAAAAGTTCAGGGGTCTGAAACATTTAACAGTGTTATAAAAGCTTTACTGCAAACCACCCATAAAGAAACGTATTAACGTCACCATCTCTGAGCTGATAATCAAATATGGCATCACGCTAACCAACAGACAGACGTCCACCGACTAAGTGACTCAAACATTACTGGAACATGCAGTTATCAGAGAACTCCATTAGTTAATCCAATAACTGCACTTTAAAGTCTCCGTCAGCCTCGTGATGAACACGTTCTTTAAAAAGAAAAATCACCGACGTTACAGATAACGTGACTCAACCGCCGAGTTTGGAGCTTCCAGCGCGCTGTGATTAAAAACACCAGTTTTCAAAGCAAATGTTATCCGAGGACGTCACTGTGTTTGTCAAAAACGAGCACAGTGACGACGTGAAAATGGACAAAGTGTTTTCATGCAAATGGTGTAATTTCATCAAAAAAAACAAAAAAAACCAAACCCACAGTTTAAAGTTACAACAACCCAACTTTACAAAGAGATTTATGGCCTATAAAAACTTGGAGCTTGGCATCGATTTAGTCAGTACATAAAAATACAAGAACGCAGCCAACACACCACAACACGCTAGGCTAATGCATATCAGTGGCCTTGGAGTACAGCTCCACATGCTGCTAGCAGGAAATTGGTAAGAATGCATTTTATTAGTAACCTCCAGATTAGATTCAGCTACTGGAAGATGCTAGTGCTTATAACACCACATGTGTAAGAATAACCAACACTGTGCTGGAATGAGGCAAAATAAAAGAGCTTCCCACCGACCCCTCCATCGACCCTCACCTCCTCACCCTTATTCTACCTCAGCTCCTTCAGCCACGTCAGATTTAACACAGTAATGTTACAGGAAGTAATTTGAGTATTTTTCAGTAAAATTATCAAGGAAAAACAAAAAAACTTTATGACATCTAAAAGCGTTTTCAGCTTTTAAGATGTCGTTTTCACATCCTGCCTTTGTCTGCCTCCTCCTCTGTCTTTGTCCCTCCTCCTCTCTGAGAGGAGGAAAAAGGGCAGACACAAAAGAAGATAACACGAAAAAACCCTTTTCTGCTCCGTTCCACCTCATCCGTTTTCAATTACAGGTGCCGTCCTGTTGGGTTATTTTTGGCCTGCGGTGGATATCTATAGCCTCACTGCTACATACATCTGTGACAGCGGCTGCTGCTGGTCCTTCACCTTTTCTATAATTTACATTTATATTTGAGCTTTTTACTGAGACACTGAGAGTACAGTTATGATTTTTCCAGCAGATGAAAAGATTTCAGCAGAAGCTGCAGTTAGCTGTGACGACTGTTCCCATGATATCTGAGTGCTTACGTGGGTGTGAAGAGGTGTAGGTGCAGAACGGAGAGAAATAAGAGAAATTAGGGCTCAGGCGGGAGGTGTTTTACTGTAAAACGGGAGGTTATTAAAGGAGCCGAGCAGGAGGGATTCAGAGGGTAAAGTTAGTAGCGTTTGTATAATGTTGGGGAAAATTATGTGGAAAATGCCACCGTGATGAAAATATTCAGCTGGTCCTGAAAAACACTCATTTGGATGTTTTTCCACCCAAAGCAGCTTCAGTGATGGTCCTGTAATCAAATCCCAGCAGCCGGTGTGCTGCCGAGTGGAAAACTGGAAGTCTATAAACACTGTTAAATTATAAAAGGTGGGGTTTGGTAGAAAGCAACTCTCTTCATGTATGAGAGAAACCATCTCTCAGCGAAGGTGTGAGTGCACGGCACAATAAAGTTTAACTTAAGGACATGAAGCCAAGTGAAGATGCTGCTTTAAATTATTCTAACAGGAAATTTAGAAAAAAGATGGATTTCAACCCTTATTTCCAAACGAACAACAAACGTATGTATTTATGAAGAAAATCACCTACAACACACTCACATAATATTAATATTTAATTCTGTACAGTTGATTAATAGAAATGTGCTTCAAATTTTGTTTTTATTATTTACACATTGAGTTTTTATTGAAAACCCTATAACAGCACGTGTCAATACATACTAAGCATGTATTCATAATAACTATGTTGAGAAAATAACAGTATTTTACTGTAAAGCTTACAGCCTGTGCATCATAATACTATTAAAACTGCTGTAAAGCAGTAAAGTCTATGAATACAATAAATGTAAATGTTATGCTACAGTATTACACCACATTTTCTAAAGTACCTGCATACAGTAAAACACCAGCCTGAGTTCAGGACGTCGAGTGAAACAGTTACTAAAGTAATTATCATCATTACTTTTAATTATGTAAATAAACAGTGAATAAACAACAACAAAACAAGATCCACTGAGCGACCAATGCTAAGCTGAAGCTTACTTTACAACAGAATATTTGTTTGGAGGAGATCGGAGACTAAACCATTTCTTAAAAACATCACATCACCACCATCGGCCTGCAGACTGATCCCAAACAGGTTACACATGCAGCTTGCTAACCAAGCCTGCTAGCTTTTGCTGATAACTCCACCCCTTCCTCCTTTTTCTAATAACTTTATCTCAACCTCGCTGAAAATCATCACGAGGCCAAAACCTGAAGCTTGGCGCTGCATTCCTGCTAAACATCATAATAAAAGGAAGAACTGAAGCAACTTTTGCTAATATTTAGAAAATCAAACTCAGAAACCTTCATGAGAAAAACTGACTGTTAAGCTGTCTCCATGGTTACACCCGCCTCCAAAAAACCAACATGGCAGCGACTAAAATGCTAATGCTAATGTCCAAAACCTAATTTTAGCTACAGCCAGATTTCCATAACATTTAGTCACAAAAGCTAAATGAACTTTTTCTTACAGAGATCCTGTCATATTAGTTTCTCTTTAATGTTGTTCTGAACACTTTTTGGGGGTTAAAGTTAGCGATGCATTACTGGGAAACTTTATTTCACTTCATTAACGGCATCCATCATCCTTCTGTCTCTGCAAAAGCTCAAATAAAGTCTCTTTGTTCTCATCCCTGCAGAGCAGCTAATGGTATCAGATTTTAGAGTCAATACTTTCGGTCTATTTTAGTCGTCTCTGCCTGATATCCAACACCCGCACATCCAGCTGCACCGTCCTAAAAACCATCCAGGATGTCCTTGTTTTTCATCTAGAAGAACAGAATTTCTGGAATGAGAGTTAAAGTTGAAGAAATTCATGATATCCTACTTGCCAGTGAAGTAAAACACCCAGCGAGCAGAGATGTAGAAAAATGCCTGGAGTGACCTTTAAAATGCTGCAGATACCTCATCATGCAGTGTCAGGAAATCAGGCACAAACTGTACCAGAGTGCAGAGTAAGCTTCATATTTTACATAATAGTATTTCTCCAGCCCCACGCTTTGCCAAAGTGAAAAAATATAAGCATAATCCTTCTCTGCAGAGTGGGAGTTAGTGTGCCAACAAGCAGAGAAGACCGAGCCACCTTAAATGACACGGACAGAGAAACGAAGCAGCTTGGTTTGAACGTTAAACCCGCATTTCACCTCTCCAGAGTAAATTAGTTAAATAAATTAATCTCATTACTGACCAGAATAATTTTCTGTTAGAGCGCTCAGAATCAGGCCCAGGAAATTTAAGGGGAAAGTAATACTGAGTATCATTTAAAACCAATAAAATTTAGAAAAATTCCGCAAGAAAAGTTTTACAATTTTCAAAACTGTGACTAGAGTTTGGTAAGTTTGCCAAAGTGACAGCAGCTCGGGGATTATGGGGAAAATAAATTGTTACACAGAATCATCTTTAAATAAATCTCCTTAATGAACAGATTCTGGTGATTCGAGTCATTTCTTTACACATAACTAGTTTGCTAATGAACCTGCTGCTTTTGCAGAGAAATACTGACAACCGTCATTTAAACTGAAAACTTATAACTGGTTTCTGCACAGACGTGAGATCAGCAGCTATCTTTTTCTTTTTTTCCTAGGACAGTAAGTGAGCACGTTTGACAAAATGCCTGTTTAGTCAAAATGTGAAGAGTTCAGGTAGAATTTTCCCTGGTGATCCAAACCATGTGACGCTTACGTTCTCTCAACAGCAACAGTGAGCAACATTGGCTAACATTAGCTTAGAAATGGCATCACAAACTGACCACCACAACACCGACTGTAACACAACCGCCACATTAGGACAAAAATAGATCCACAGATGTAGCTTTACGTAGCATTTAGACAGATGTAGCATTAGTAAAATAGCAAGCTAAGGTTAGCCAGCTAGTTGGTATTTTATGTAACGTTAGCTAATATTAGGTAGTACTTAACATTTTGTTAAGTAAAGTCCATTTGGCTGGTGAAACAGCCAAAACAACAGTTTTGGGATCAGATTCTGGCGATGCTAAAGCGAATGAACGGCACTGAATGATGGCTGCAGTTCACTGAAGCCCTGAGTCAGAGCACTCGCAGTCCTGCTCACACTTCCGTCTGCTTTATGTCGAGAAACAGGCCTACTGGACAGAGCGTGAGCGTCACTTGTCATCGCCGCTGCAGCGGAGGAAGTGACACGCTGACAGCTGAGGGACCCACTGACCACACACGGTGGAGGAAAACTGACCCAGAGTTTGCTCTAAATACAGACAGACGACTGAAGCCAGAGTTTACCACATTCATTCAAATGGCATAAAAATAAATTTATTTTTTATGCAGTTACTGTAAAATTATTTCTAGTTATTCTGTATTTTACAACACAATGACGTTTAAAACAGGATATAAAGGACACTATTCAAATGTAATGTAAAGGCTAATATGAAGCTATAAGTGTTTAGCTTAAGCTAATCTGTTTGCCGCTCTTTTTTCAAAAGCACTGACTCACTTTTGAAGATAGCCTTTAGTGGCCACTAGAGGAACTGCAGCTTCTGGCATTTTTGCTATAGATGCAAAATCCTCAGACAAAAAGTGAACTGGAACTCAAAGATCCAAGAGAGCTTTAAAAAAAAAAAAAAGTTATAGTGTGACAGATGGTAAAGTGCACAAATATTGCATTGACTTCATTGTAAATAAAAAGTTAAAGAATGCACAACTCAGACTGAATGACACATAAAATTCCCATTCACAGGGAACAATTAGTCAAACTTTTTACAGGGACAACCACAGAGTGTGGGGGACTCCAGGCAGAAATGGTCCTAACAGATGAATTAACAGCAACTGTAAAATTATGATGGTAACCCGACAGCTGTGGCTGAGCATGCACGGCCGTGCTGCAGTTTGCTTAAATGCTGTGCAGCTCTGCAGAGTATTTGTCTCTGATGTCAGCTCACGGCTGAGACTTTAATGGCTGTGTACTGTTGTCAGGCATAAGGAGAGAGCGGCAGCAGGGTTAGCTGTGCCCCGCCAGCACCCAGATGGTCTGAGAAGGATGTGTGAAGCGTGAAGGAAAGAATATTTAAAAGGATATCATCAGTCCTCGCTCTGTTTCTGGTTCCTTGTTGGTTCCCAGTATGTCAAAGAGCCTCTGAATGTGCTCACAAAAGTCATCTCAGTGTCTAGAACTTAAAAGATTAAAGACTACAGAGGCTTCTGTAACAAAGGAGCCGCTATCACGCTCAAATATCCGTGAGGCATCGAGCGTCAGGGGCTGATTTATTGGAAGCAAACAGTCGGGGAAAGCTAATCCCCGACTGTGAGGAGCTGCAGACCAAGACGTCTTCCTCTGCACAGCGAACAGGAAGACGAAAACACGAGCAGGTCTTCCACCCAGCTGTTTCCTGCCTTGTTTTTCACAGCCGAACAAAAGCACAAAAACTAATTAAGCATCAACTGAGCTACTGTGCAGCTGATCGATGCAGACTCACGAGCAGTGCCAAAACATTTTCACGCTTGTATGAAGCAGAAAATGTTTCTAAATCACGACGAATCCAGCTGTCAATGAATCCTAATGTGAGGTATTAATATTTACCTCGAGCGACTGCTGATCATGACCTCACCATCGTGGACAGGACGGAAGTCCGGCGAGCCAAGTGGTGCAGATGTTTGCTGATGCTGACATCAGCGTTTACAACATTTTTAGTGAGTCAACATTTCTCAGCTGAGTTCAAGACAGCATACATATTAAACTACAGCAATAGTTCCTGCCCACAGTTATTCTAGCAAATGGATGGAAATAAGACAAGAAGTGAGAAAGTTCACTTTAAAGGTAAATTATTAATTACTGTATTTGTTGTAAAGGTTGGAGTTCATATTGAGATGGAAGACTGAAAGAAATATAATCACGATTTAGTTTAGACATGAATGCAAACAGAGTTAGTAAAGCTGGGCGACTGGACGACTATACCGTCTCTAAGTCCATCGTCAGTTGTTTTTTCTAATGTTATTCATCCATTTTTTACCTCTTAATGTTTTTTATTTTACTTTGGTAAAGTGGAAATGAGTTTCCTTTGTCTATGGCCTGGACGGCCTTTCTTCGGCTGGGTCAGGAATACCTCGGTGACCCTCCAGAAGAGACTGTTCTGGAGAGGAAGACCATTTTTGATGATCTGCTGGATGGACGGATGATGATTCTTATTCATGACACTGAAACTGGATATTTGAAGGTCGAAACAAAACAAAGCTGGAGACTTGGTGACTATCACAGAGACTTGCTGGGTAATCGCAAACAGACTAGTTTTTAGTTACTGGATGTGCCAGCTCATCAACTTTCCAACTTTGATTATAGTTGGAAACTCCAAGGTGTCCTTAATCTGACTAGTTTGTCAGGTTTTCTGTGACTATTAACAAACTGCCCAAACCAAGCTGGTCTCAGATTATTTTGCATCTTTGATAAAATAAAAAACAACCACGTAGATGTGTTTCTATTCAAATCAGCAGATTGTAAAGTTAATCGAGGCTTCATTTTGCAGGATCTCTTGTACCTGGTTGCAGGTGAGTTAGCGCAGTGAAAGTGAGAATCCATTACTCTGCAACAAAAAACTGCCTATATAAACACAAAACTGGCTGGTTTTCTATCCAAACGCAGCAGAAGAAACTGAATATAAAGACAATCAGCCACAGAGATGTCTTACACAGCAGATGAAGCTGTTCCAAAAATGCACTTTAGTGTTCTCAGATGAAATAATCAGATATAGCCAACGGAGCGGACGCTGGAGAGCATGAGCAGCTTGACATACGCGGTGAAAGGAAGGGAAAAGACAGAGGGAAGTGCTGCACTGCTTGTATCCAGGCAGAGGAAGAAAAGCTGTGAGGCAACTACCCACAATGCCCCTGTGGAGTCGCATTGGCTGCCACCCTCCCTCCCCTAAAACACACACATTTGCACACACACACAAACACTCCAATAAGGCAGAGTGCTTAACTCAGCAAACTGCAGGCCTCACTGCTATCACTCATGTTTGTCTCCTGGCTCGCTCTTTGTTTTTTCCAGCGATTTTCTGCTCCTCTCTGTTTCTGAGGCCGTTTGTGTAACCGTGTTTACAACTTGATCACAAACACTTCGAGCATCAGAGTATCCAGCTTTAAACGGCTCGTATTGCTTAAATCCAAACATTTGTCTGCTGGTGTGTCTTTATTTCAGGCTAAATGAATGGAAACAGCACAGCCTTCCACAGGTACTACAGCTGTGGACTGGTTAGAAACAGTCTCATGTCATCGGAGACGCTTTGGGTGATGGAGAAAACCATCTGGAAAACATCTGCAGTGTTTAGTTCTTGGCACCAATGACTGCACACAGTACAATTAGCTTAATTATTGCCCAAAAAGATAAAATAAATAACTAAATATGACTGAAATGAAGACAAAACTAGAAACTCAGGACCAAACAAGCTACAACCTGGAGCAAAACAAGCATTTCCTGTATTTTACATTTCTATTTTAAACGTTCACCTCGGGTCGCTTGAACTGCAAATTAAATAAAGCTAAACTTCAGATTTGGAAGCTCTTCAGGCCTTAGTTTGTACAGGACCTCAGTGACTTTGGGAATTCATATCTGACTTTTGGGAATATCTTTGATAATTCCTTCGTTACTCCAATGAAGTCAAAAATCTAAGTGACTAAAAGATGACATTAAGAACTTTGGTGACCTGAACACGATCTCAGGAACATGAACATGGTTTTGGTCATTTGGACGTAACTTGACCCAAACTACAGATTAACGACTTGAAACAGACTTTTGCCGTTATCCTGTCTGACACGACTTTCAAATGCGACTTTGATGACTTAACCTTGGCAGGCACAGACTTTATTTTGGTGACTCCTTAGTGACTTGCCCTTGACTTGGGTTTTAGTGGCAGTAACGACTTTGTTAACTACTAACTTGTTACTTACGTAGATATTTCCAATTTTTTAGGAAAGTTTTGTTTTGGCAACTATTAAACATACTTGGCATCTATGAAAGACTTCAAACACTCTGACATACAAACCTACCTTGAGTTTACTTTGTGACTTAAAATTATATTAACAATTTGGTAACCGTGCCAACATGGTAGCAAGGATGCTGGGTTAATCCCGTTGGTACTGGTGGCTTTGACTCTGGTGACTCAGACCTACAGAAGTTACTTGAACCTGACTTTATGAACTCCTACGTTATTCTGGCAACTTAGAACCGTCATCTGTTGAATTTTATATCTCAGCCAACTTTGTTGACTCAGTGTTAGATTTCTGACTTCTACAAAACTTGATAAACATTGGTGACTTTGACTTTGCCGATTGTTTTGCTACAATAACAACTTGACTATGGCTTTACAATATTGAGGAATGACTTTGGTTGATGTCGAAGGACCTTGGAAAGAAAAGCATCTGGACTTCTTTAAGTCAGACTTTGGTTGATTTTCATGACAAAAGCCAAGACTTTGGTAGACTTAATATTAGATAGATAAGATTAGATAATTTGTCAAGGATCTTGGGATCCTACCTAACTTTGGGAAGTTAGTGCCTCTTCCTGCTTTTGACCATTTAATGAATTAATTTGTGTTTACACTTTGAAAGCTTGGGTCACAAAATCACAGATCTGTTACTTGAACTATGATACATGACGTTTTTGACTGTGAAATAATTCGGCCAACATGGACACAACATTGACTTTGATGACTCAGATGTTTCACTGGTGACTGGAAGAAGATTTTCATGAATAAAAACTTGACTGCATTTGATTATTGACTTGAACCTGATTAGAACAGGACTGGTGACAGACTCAGACACGATCTCTGGGCATTACTTTTCCCAAATCTGGGTTATCGTTGACCTCGCTCTTTTAAGTTAACGTTACACTTGAGACTAAACTTTTGCCTAAACCATGAAACCAGTGCACAGTTTTTTTGCTCAGTGGGGACATATACCCAGTGCAGTGCATCAAACCATCAACATCGCAGCTAATGCCTAACACCTGTGGGGTTTTTGGTGGTTTTCTGGCAGAGCCTACTTCTTCTTCCAGAACCACTCATTGGTCACTTCCATGTGGTATTGGCACTGACATCAAAACGTTGGTCTGGCAGCAGCATTATGGATAAAAGCAGGAGAGGGAAGTTATCCCTCTCATCAGGCAGACAAACTGTTCTCTTCTCTGCTCGACTGCAAACCACACAGAAACAAAACTGGGCCGCTGGGAGCAAACAAGCGTACAGAATACAGAGCGGCAGAGGCTGGAAGACAAGGTGAAGGTGAGAGTGGAGGGAGGGTTCACCATATCGAGTACAAGCAGGGAGGTGATATCTGAAATAAACAACAGAGGGAGGTAGGTGGACTGCAGGTTAAGACTGCAGGTCCTTTTCTTTATGAAAAACAGAGATATGACTGCGGTGAAGGACAACAAAGCACAGCGGCATTTCTCAGTTTTTCACTTTAACTGGAGTCGAAAGCGAATTTCAAGAACTCCTGGCTCATAATAAAAACTGCGAGAAAGCAGTTATATTTGAAATATGCAGCAGTCAAGGTCCATTTGTGACTGCTCGTATACAGCAGTGTAATACAATGAACGGGTATGACACGTGTATTTTATGTCTTTCCTGCTGATAAAAGAAGATGAAATGTCAGTGTAATGCAAAATTACTGCATAATAAAAGGTTTGATAACCTCTTCCATCCAAAGAAGAAAAGGTGTGTTTAACATTTGTGCTGAATCTGGTGAGTATGTAGTCTACTTTCTGTTTCAGCTGCAGCTTTACTTGCTTTAGTTTGAGTTTTAGGGGTTTGGGAACATCTCATTCTGGAAGCGCTTCCTTTTACTGCCCAAATGAGCCCCTGGTTATGTTTAACTTTTTCAGATTTGTTGCATTTTTCATTCCCTGCAGTCACACGGACACTTTTAAAAACACACTGCTTCATATACACACAGCACAGTGTGATTAGTTTCATTTAAATCTGTTAAATTATTTTTGAGGAGGTGAGAAAGTGGCTTAAATTTGACAACCAGAAGGAGGCGACTCTTCAGAAGTCTGTGAGAAAACCGCTGATCACTCGATCTGTGACCTCAGTAAATACTCTACTGGTGATTTTATGGTCTTAATCACTACTTTTAAGTCTGATTAATGTTCAAAATTATATTCATTTTGATAATTATGCTCCCAGATAGAGAAAAACAGATAAGTGACCTTATGTAAGCTCATTACAGCTGCTGCCACTCCCAAGCAGTCAGCGCTGAACTGGACTGTACATCCTGAGCTCCTCGGTCTGTTATGAACTTACTGTGTAATAATATGGAAGGAGCACCGGCTGCATTTTAGCATCTTTCACCTTGTTTTGGGCAGCAGGAAATTTGTTCTTGTGTCCTCGGATGAGGCCACCGTGCACTGATTCCTCAGCAAACAGAGTGAAACAGTTTACGGCTGTTAACCGTTAATAAGCTGTGGACACAGAATGTTTAGCAGCTAAATAGCGAAGTTTTGGTTAGCATCTCGCGACTTGTCAATCACAAAGTAGGCCTGATCCCAACCATACCTGGATTTACTGAAGACGATTCCATCAGGAGTCTGTTTCATGAAACCAGAACGAGCGAGCACTGAGCATCAGAGGAGCCGCCCCCTGCTGGCCACTAGAAAGAGTGCAGGTTTAAGGCACTGCTGCGTCAGCTTCACTTTCCAGACTTTATAGTCTCTGAGAGCAGCCAGACTGAGAAGATGTTCTGCTTCACTGTCCACATAAATCCCTCCTGTCAGCTCTCAGGCAGCAGCAGTCCGGAGAATAAAGCTCCTCTCAGTCTCCCGTCCTCTGGGGCTCAGAGCCGAAGCGCTCACCCCTGCTGGGACCGGGCATGTACAGCCAAATCCTGTGCTGCAGACACGCTCCTGCCATCCAAATCCCCGTTTAATACCAGGATGTGACAGACTAATGGAGAGGAGGGAGAGGCTGAAAGACACAGACTCCCCCTGAACACACTCTGATGGAAATTCTCAGAATAACAAACAGTGCAGCAGAAAATCTCAGGGAACGCTGTGTGAGAAGACATCTTTATAACATAATGTTACCTGATTATGGTACACCTGGATACATTTTAGCCTAATATTGTAGACCGACAGCTGGTCGCAGCTGTCTGTTGCAGCTTCATTGTTCAGCTCCGGTGAGATCTTCACGCTCTCTAGCTGAAAATTTTATGTTATTTAAACCAGTTTAAATGCAGAAAAATCTCATTTGACTCAACTCTGAAGTCTTTGTTAAAGAAAAATAAACTGTTGGTGACACTCTGCACGAGCCAGCTGTCACTGCTTCTGCTTGTTTTTTCTGTCACATTTAACGATATGGAAACGATCCACAACTATCAACCCCCCTAATATACATACCAGCTGTGGAAGACTGATTACTGTGTGTATGCAATGTTTACATTATGCTTATGATCTTTAAAGTGGAGCTATTCTACTCATTTCCAGCTATGTGCTTTTATTTATCATGCAAAGCTTAAGTATCAAAAGCTGCAGTTCCTCTCATGTCCACCAGAGGCTGCAGCAGTCAGTCTTCATAGACTTCCATATTAAAATGTCTGATGTTATAGCAAAAACCAAATATGTTTACAGGCTGATGCAAAAACTATTTTCTTCTCTCAAGTGAGTATATTTATAAGGCATAAAATTGGGGGCGTGGCCACTTTGACAACAGGCCGTACCTGCTAGCTGTTTGCTAGCCTTCACGTCAGCTAACTGGAGTTCTGCTGACTGAAATTCTAAAATTCTAGGATTTTAATACCACTGTGCCCCAGTTAGCATGGAATTAACAAAGCTATCTAAGCTCATAACTTAACACTCCGCCCGTCATCCAAATAAGGTCCCTTCAAGCTCAAAAAAAAGAAAAAAGAAAAAGAACAACATGTTGGCAGCTAAATCACCAGTGTTTAAAACAGCACTCTGATGTCACGGTGGATTTGTCCATCTTTTATATACAGTCTGTGATTTAGAGCAGCTTTTAGCTCATGGAGATTACGTAAACATACACTGACCTCATTATTTAGAAACTCTGAGTGTTTAATGTGAACATCCATCAGTAGAGCAGAACATATATGACAGAAACAGCTTATTAGGACCTCTTTACAGTTTAAAAGCATCATATTTCAGTTTGGTCTTCAAGTGAAGCTGCAATCGTTACCTGAGACGACTCGCTTGCAGCTGAATCCACCGAGAGGGAAACGGGGAGCCTTCAAAGGCTCAGAACAACAAAACCAACCATCACAGCACATGTGTGCACACACGCAAGCCTCTGGGTGCTTTGAAAAATGTGTGTGCGCGCTCATGTTGAAAAGCAAACACACACCAACACCATTTCATCCGTCCTCCCTGCGTGAGTTTTCCCGTGCTACCTGAGCCCTCAGGAAGACTCTGGAGGAGTGATTCCTGCCGGTCTGCAGGGAGAGAGGAGTCTCAGCCTGCAGGCACAGAATAACAAGCGTGATGAAAATGCAGCCTTTGTTTCAGGATCCGTGGAATCTGTTCACCATCAAATCAAATAAGTCAAATCTTAAAATCAAATCTTAAAGCACACTCTGAACGATCTGCAAGCTCAAACACAGCATCTTTCTTTTTTTTTCTAGTCTCTGCAGCATAGATGGACAGACGTGACGACGGGCAGACATGCGGGGCATCAGCTGTCTCGATGCACAAAGAGGCAAAAACAAATCGGGGCCATGTTTCCTCTCCAAGAGGCAGCATAAGCTAAATCATGCAGATTCAGTCAACAAACTGGAAGCCAAACTGGCGCTTACGTGCCCCAAATACTGAACCGGACGACCTCCTGTCTGCTGAAACTCAACATTTACCAACCACTAATTGTCTGGCCAAATGCGTGCTGGTGAAAGCATAATTGCCTGCTGCGTTGGCCACATTTGTTTGTTTGTAGGGTTTTTTTATGCAGGAGTTGCTGCATTTGTTTACAGTATGGAGGAGTTGGGGGCGGCTGCTGAGGGCATGGTGGCCACACTGCTTACATGTACGTCTAACGCTGACCTCTACTTCACTTAGTCTGCACAGTCCTCATATTTTATAATTAAAATTAAAGTTTCCAGGATCTGCTCATTTTTGGAAACGCCTGAAACGTCCCTTAATTTGTTGATTCAGAATAAAAACAAATCCATTTCCTTCCTTCCTCTACTCACATTTACTGGAAGTGTTCAGAGACGATCGGGGCTTTTCTTTTTTCTTTTAAATTGATCGATATCAGCTGCACTAATCCTTTCTTAGCTGTGCTTGGCTCTGTTCATGCGCCTCAGCTCGCTGCTGCTGCAAAGCTTCTTTAAGACAGCCAGCCGGCGAGCTTTCTGCCACATGAGGCAGTTAAAGTGAAAGCGTGAAACATCAGCGAAGATGCGCAGATAAATTAAACATCGAGGTCCATTTCATCCAGAACACAGTGTCACTTCCTCCAGACACTTCAGAAGTCACGCTCACATGTGTTAAGATTTAGCTGTCTGTTTAACTGTTAATGCGTTGATGTAACGATGAATCGAGGTTCAGAATTGTCTTCGGTGTAGCTCATTATGTAATGACATGCTAATTAGCAGTGTGCTAGCATGCTAACCTGGTCACCGCTGAAATTTTGAGTGAACTGGAAATTCATCGGGCCTTTGTGACGTTACTGCCAACTTTATTGGTTGATGTAAAGGGAGGAAGAAAAATCAAGCGATTGACTCGGCTACAGAAAACAGTTAAAACTGAGCAGAATCTATTGGGTGTGGCTAATCATTCTCTTAACCCAGTTCAAGCTAACTGTATTGCAGTGTTGTTTGGTCTGTTCGAGCTTTTGGAAAATTGATATAATGAACCACAATGAGGAGAAAAAAAGTGTGGTAGATGAGATTTACAAATGGGTTGTTTGAACATGTTGCTACGTGGTTGCTAGGCAACGTGATGACATCATCATATGTCAGTGTTTGCTGATATAGATGTGACATTACTGTCATGAAATTAAAATGATTGAAATAATTCTTTCATAAAGGTCCATTTATGCTAAAAACAGGCCATTTCAGCCCATTGCTAGGTGGTTGCTAAGATACATGATGACATCAAACTGATATAGATGAGAACCTTCAGAGGTCAGAGATGTGCTGAACTCCTGATTGTGTGTGAAAGAGAGAGAGTTTGTGTATCATTCAGATCCTTTCAAATAAAGACTGCAGCTACTGCTACAGACAGACGCTACATCGTGACAAACTGTCTCATGTTTTAAGTTAAAGATTCTTAAAAAGCCTGTGTCGAGGCTGCGGAGTGGAAAGGAGGCAGATCGACTCTTTGAAATCATTTTATGTATCTACAGGAAGTGGTCAGGCGGACCATCAGTGCGATTGTTGGGCTGCAGCCGTTACAGAGAGGAGTGCTGACTCTTTGTGGACACCACTCCAAGTCTGACGAGTCGAGCTGCGCTCAGCTGCATGGGTGCCAGCTCACCCGTCGGGGCTTATGGGATTGGATGGAGAGAGACGCACAGAAAGAGAGTTTATGACGCCGACATTTACACTGATGTTGCAGCTGCATTCATTTAAAACGCTGAGTGCATCAAAACCATCAGGAGAGAAAACTCCAACCACTCTAAGGAAGCTCAAGCTGCAAAATCATCGACTCCAACTCTTCATAAAAACTCAAAGTACCCTCATGTTCTTCATTTCCAGACAAAAACATGAAGGGAGGAAGAACTAGCATGGCTCAAAGACCCCGAGACCATCGAGGTGACTGTGCCTCCGAATTCAGTCCGTCAAAGCTTATAACAGAGCTCAACACTGTAAAGTCAAACTGAAAGTTTTTAAACTGGTTCTTCATGTGAAGAATCACAAACCAGGCTGTGCTACACTCAGTGCTGCAGGTATAAACTACAATAACCACCTTTAAACAGCTGAATGTATGAGTGCAACAGAAGGCATCCCTTTAGTTTTCTAACTCTAATAAAGACAGGTGACGGTGCAAAACTACACACCAACACCATTTCATGTGAAACTAAACGGCTGCACGCTCCACTTCCACGCTGCCACTATAACCCACATTGTTGAGAAAACACCCGATAAGATGAAAACAGTATCTGTGCAGGGCGGGGAACATAACGATTTCATTTTAGTGCAGAAGATTTTAGCACATGTCTACCCTTTACTCACCGTTACCTGCAGGTGATTTCATAATCTGGCTCACAGTGTTTTTGAAACGTGACTTTTAATCATCCCAAATCTTTTATCTGTGGGCTTCGTTTGTGCTAGCTTAATAAAGATATTGGTGCTTTCTTTAAACCCTGAGTGTCTCCAGTGTAATTTGGTATGTTTGGTATGAAGTGCAGCTTTCAGTCCCAGTAATAATAAAAAAAAAATCATGCTGCTGCTATAAAAACCAAACAAAAACACACCAGGACATGTCAGCTTCATAACACGACTCAGATGTATTTATGCACAATACACCAAATTAGACGGTGTTTTAATCTGTTCTCATGGAGGCCGCTAAGGCTTTAAATCATCCATCACTGTGTGAGCTCTGGTCATGGTGGCAGCAGGCTTTGTAGGTTTTCAGACGTTCTTCTCTCCCACCACACTTCCCAGTTCCTCCTTGGGGATCCTGAGGCGTCCCCAGCCAGACGTGATATATAACCGGGTCTAAACGTGGTCTGGAAAACCTTCAAAGGGAGGTTCCCAGGAGGCAACCCAACCAGAAGCCCGAACCAACTCAGCTGGCCCCGCTCGATAGTTGACTGTTGGGATGTTTCATTGTTGGGTAGCTGTGTGGTTTACAGTGAAATCTGTTTTTAAAAAAATCAAAACGTTATAAAAAGGGCCGTGAAGAACCATCAGTGCGAGTTCACCAGGTTTAACCCCAGTTTCTTCTGAACGCTGGCCCCAAATGACCATTAGCACAGAGATGAGCGCACATGTAGAAACATTAAAGCTCAATTTTGTATGCAGAGGATGACGTTGTGTGTCTTTTTGTTCATAGTCGTTAATTAAATGCTGTCGTATCAAATGAAGACGTGCAGAGACAAAGGAACAAAAAAAAAAGTCCAAGTCTTTCATCTGAAACAGGAAGTGGGTCCAAAAATCCAAGTAAGGAAAAAGGGTCGCACACACAGGAAGTAAAAGCAGCTTCACTGCAAAGAGCTAAGAATGACAAAATAAAAACCAAGCGCACACCTGTCTGTCCACAGGTGCGTTTCAGCTCACGTTGGGGTGTTTTCTTCCTATTGGAACTCACTCCAGTGTAAAATTCAGGAGAGGGCGCCGTGGACGAGCGCCTGGACTGTTACAACTAAATCTGTTTGTTTCCCTTCGCGACTCCCACTCGCCAGGTGTGTCATTCATCACACGGGGCTGAATCACCTGCTGCCACGTCACCCCGCTGAGCCACAGCGGCGCTGCTCCTCCTCAGCGCCTGAGCCACAAAAACGGGGAAAACACGATGAAATTACTCGTCGCCTCCACCGCCTCCGCACATCTGTGAGCCTCTCCGACACACCCCGCTCTCACTTCACAATAAGAGTCTGTAAAACTCAATAAAAATGAGAAAGATGCCTCCCTGCACTCTGTAACAAGCTGCCCTGTGTTCTGTCACTTAACGTCTTGTGTAAATCCGCGAGCCTCAGCCATCATCCATAGAGCGAGGCCTCGGCAGCAGCGAGGCCTCGGCAGCAGCGAGGCCTCGGCAGCAGCGAGGCCTCGGCAGCAGCGAGGCCTCGGCAGCAGCGAGGCCTCGGCAGCAGCGAGGCTTCAGCGGCGGGGAGATGGCAGCATGAATACTGTTTTTTTCAGAGGATTAGAGCACATTTTTCCACCTGGAGCTCACATGCAGACAAGTATGAGGGAGGCCTCCTCTGCAAAAACATGATATCCAGGGAGAGGGAGACAGAAATGGAGCAAATCTGACTTAATTACAGAGAAAATGAAGCCAGAAAAGGAGCTGACGAGGGAAGGAGCAGATGGATAATGACCAAGAAAAGGAGCTTGTGAGGTCTGTAAACCTGCGAGGGCATTTCCTCCACACGGCTGAGAAACAGGAAGCTAAAACCCGACACCTGTATCGCCTCTGCAGGGTAACCGCGTCTCAGCAAGCGTCTGATGCACCAAAACCTGCAGTTCCTCCAATGTCCTCTAGGGGCTGCCTCCAGCAGTGAGTCAGTCTCCATAGACTTCCAGGTTAAAATGTGCGACTTTACAGCAGAAATAAACACGTTTAAGGCCTGATAGAAAAAACTGTTTTGGTCTCTAAAGATAATTGAATCCTCTGTAACGACTGTAAGGACGGTCGATTTCTATAGAAGTTTTTATTGAAGCATTTTAAAGTAACTGTCTTATAAATAATGAGGTTTTTGTGCCGTAAGCTGCAATAATGAATGATCTGAGAAGTCTGGAAGAAAGAGCCTTAAAAACAAAATGATGTGATGTTTATAGATTACTGCAGAAAGCAGGCTCTATGGGAAATAAATGTTTCTGATTCACTTCAGCGAGATGATCTTTACAAACCGACACTTCTCTCGTGGTCCTTGAAGCATGAATGAGTAACGTGCTAATGTCAGAAACTTTATGGTGCTGAAGTCATAAAACAGTCAATCAATCAGCGCTGAGCGTAACGCTGAGCTTCAGCAGCAACTTTCTCACTTTAGGAGACATTTCTTCCTTCTTTCTGAAACTCCTCCTCCTGCTGTGGACGACAGAGATAAAGGCGCGGACAGACAGGTGAGGAGTATTTTTAGACATCCTCAGATAAATCGTGCTGGATTCGGCGGCGTCTGAAAGACTCCGATTTCTAAATAAACCTGCTGCCCGCTCTCAGGCTCGGCTTTGAGTCCGACGGCGTTCAAAGCCACAGCTTCCTCCAGCAAACAGCAGCAGCTTCACTCAGCTCCACAACAGGCGTCCAGCCACTCTCTCACACAGCAAGAAACATCAATCAGAATAAAGAAATCACATGTTTTTACTGTTACTGCATTCGACAGGTAATTTGGGAAAGTGGTTCTGATCAGAAGGCCTCAAAGCAACCAATCAGGTAACAGAGCGAGAGGTCCCTTTCTTATTCTTCCCAAAGGTGGGAATGTTTAGCTTGTTTAATTTTGTCTTAATGGTAAAATGACCACATGCAACTATTTCTTTACTTTGATCCGCCATAAAGACGACATTTGATGACCTCACCCGTAACCTTAACGACGAGCACCTCAGTTTACGTCAATAAAGTCTTTGTTTGACGACCAGACGACACTTCAAGGTTTACGTCTTTTAGGCTTTCAGGGAGTAAAGAGTTGAGACAAACTTCCCCTTGGAGAAGAGTTCAGCTTTTTGTTCAGAACACCTGACGTTGAGTTAAAGTTGACCTCTGCTCATTTGGTTGACTTTCTTGAATGAAGGTGGATTTTTCTGTATATCAAAGTCTTTCACAAGCAGCGTTGAATTTATCCATCAGTCCATCCACTTGACACAAATCCAGATCTGGGGCAACATGTGAAGCAGATGCCCAGACCTCCATCCCTTACAGCCTCCTTCTCTGGGACTTCTATTTGAAAACTGAGGCATTGCAATCTCACCTCACAGGAGGCATCTGACTAGGATATTAAAAAAAAATACTATTTGGCTATAAAATAAACCACCCAGGTCACCGTACCTGAGTCAGCATTACTGCCCCCCATCATGGAGCCGGGCCTCTGGTAGGTGGCTGAGCGCAGGAGACGTCGTGGGGTTCAGAGATTTGTGGACTGGGCAGCGGTTAAAGATGGAGGCCCTGCTGGTTCGATCCCAGGCTGCCTGCAGGTCGAATTCATTCAACATAATATACATTTGTTTATCAAATCAAATCATCACCGAATCATCTGATAAGCAAAGTAACTGTTCATATGTGCCTTTAACTGAAGGCCCGTTCTGAGGCCGGATATTTCATGATATTTAATGACTTCCAGGTAAATCTCACTGTAAGAGGTCCTGCATGGACAAAGGTCAGTGCCTGAAGTGTGACGCTAATATGATGAAACCCAGTAGAGACTGGTGGATTATTCCCATTGGTCTGACTGGTGAAAGCATGCTGCAAATGGATTTTCTCCATTTTTACCTCAGATTTTTATTTCACCAAAACCTGCAGAGAGTGTGAATCTCCAGACTCCATGAAAATACCTTTTTTCTCTACTTTCAAAGCAAAACCTGATGTCAAACATCACTCGATAGTTACAGCCTGATAACTGGGAAATCCAGACGACTGTGCAGTTCCAGGAAGAAAAATTAGGCGGTCGTTTAAAGGAGCGGGCGATCGCGATCAATGGGACCAGCTCGTCCTGCGTTATCGCTGCAGTTAAAGAAGGTTCAGCTGGAAAGAGACGCTGCGAGAAAGTAAACAGCCCTGCAGTAATCGTTACCACGGCTCAGTCAGCAGGACAAAAAGGCTGTTCCAGGAAGGAAGTCAGTCACACAAACTGTGGACGCGCTTACGATCACAACAACGCTGGGTAAACCACACCCATGTAAGGCCATCACTGTCCTCCTCTAACTGAACAAACAGGAGCAGTTTGTGGTCAAAGCATCAGAATAGGACTGAAGACAGATTCACTTTCTTCCCATTTATTAAAAAGACTTTGAGAGGAAATTTCCAGCTTTTCTTTTCCTCCCTGGCTGTTAGTTTTTATTGATCACTATTACACAAGCTGATTAAACATGTTTAAAGTCCATCCATCCATTTAGATCCAGCCTGCTGATATACTCAGCTTCATTAAGCCGGTGTTTATCTCAATCATTTTCTCTTTCCAATTAAAGAAGATGAAGAACAAACATCAGGACAATTTAACGAACGAGTTGAGCGAGCTTCATAAACAAACACGAGCTCACCCCATTATTCATGACAAACACAAAACACTTCAAACCAGTTAAAATCATATTTTATGTGTGGACTGGGCGATCTTTGAACCATCCAGGTCCTCGTGGAGTGTTTGAAGGCGTCTCTTTCTCTCACAGCTCTTTGGAGCTTCTCAGTTGTGTCGACTGACTTTCACCAAAGTTCTTATTCAAGTCAAAAACAAGCACAGCAGCATGAAACACTCTCGCGAACAGACGGCGGTTAGCATTTATGACTCAACTGGTTTGTTGTCATCAGTGTTTGGGTCGTTACTCTGAAAAAGTAATAGATTACACTTTACTGTTCTTAAAAGTAATGGAGTGTATTGTTTAATTACTTACCGGAGAAAGTAATTTGTTACATTAACCACTAACCTATGGGCTACAGACCCTAATGAGGACACACAACCTTTCTTTGAGTTTTCACATATGAACACAAAGCAAAGCTGAACGCCGGCCCTCAAAGACGCTCCAAAGCGACCGCCACACTGACCCTACTGCAGAAACATGAACAGGTACAAACTGCAGCCTGACAGCTCGTCAGTTTGTTACCTGTTGAAGTTCAGGCTCTGGCTGCTGGGCGGAGTCTGCATACGCTCAGAACATCACTCTGGGTTCTTGGTTAGCTTAGCGTTAGCATGCTGTTGGAAAAGTTGTGCTAGCAGCATGCTGCTTCCACTTTATGCTCTCGTCCTTTTGTGCCATAAAAATGAAAGTGATGTCCATATCTCCAATCCTGAAGAGTTTAAGACTGCTCCACCATGTTTCACCTTCACATGAACTAAAATCAGCTTATTGTCACGAAGAAACAAAACATAAAACAAACACGTTTGTTTGACATTTTTTGAACTTCCACCCGATGTGCAGACAACTGAAGGATGTTTATAAAGCAACTGTCACTGTTATGTCATTACTGACTTTACTGCATTAACACGCTACATTACGGCATTACTGAAAAATGTAATATGATTACAGTAACATGCTATTTAGTTACTTTGTTACTTTGGTGTAACGTCTTACAAAATTGCAAACACACAGTGTAGCTCTTTGGGTCAGAGTGACAGCCAATCCAAACTCATAAGGCTTTAGTGGATCACTGCACTCTTACTCTGCCAGGAGATCCCGCGAATGTCAAAGACAAATTCCACAAGGATCCATGTTGTTATCCGTCCACACGGAGCCCTTTACAGTCTGATATTAGACGTTTCCGCTGCACTAAGAGTACATCAGGATTTTTACACAGTAGTCCACATCGTCTATCAGGTTCTCGCTCGGCGAATGCACAAGCTGTTCTCTCTTTTTGACTTTGTTTAATATTTTGAAGCCTTGGAAATCAGCCAGCGATGCAGGGGAAGCATTCATACACTCACAGTAAGACAGCTTGGATTAAATTTGAAGAAGAGCATGAACAGGAAGGCAGTAGCTGTCTTTCATAAGTCCAAACTCAGCCTACGTGGAAATGAGTCAGAATGCACTCGGGGTACAGTAAAGCATGAAGGCAGGAACGTTTAACCAGGTTTTCTCACACGGCTGTGCGTGAGCCCAGATTCACAGTCAGAGCCTGCTGCCCTGTTTCCTATGTGAGCGTGAACATTTTCAGCCACTCAAAGTGAACTGTAGCAACGTCCATCTGATATTCTCATTAAAATTAGAGCCAATATATTCAGTAACATCATAACATCAACACCATTACATTTTACTGTTTAACACAGTTTCATTATTATCAACTAATCTAGCCTTTATTCAGAGACAACGCTAATTATTTTATTCGTTGGAAAATCCTTACTTAAATATAATCGATATTTTTGTTTATCAAACAGACAGAAACCACAGATTTCTGAGACTCGAACCTTAACTCTACGTGAACCGAATAACACCCCCAAATCCCTGAATACATCTATAATCCAGTCCTTATGTACAAAGCTGCAGATACAACGGAGGAAGTCCACAGTCCAAAAATGAAAACCACAAGTCCAGACAGGGTGCAAAGAAACTAGATGTGAGAACTAGCTGGCAAAGATCGAGGGAGTGCACATCCACAGAGACGGAAAGGATAATGGGGTACAGGTGACCTCAACCAGACACTAATGAGGGCAGGAAAATGTTTTTAAGGAGTCCAGTGATAAAGTAAAAGCAGAAAACAGAAGCACATGGACACATTTTCTTTTATCAGCACGCTGTCCTCTAGTTTTCTTTCCCTGGATGGTGCTAACATTAATCACTAACATTAAAGCGATGCGCTGACGTTCCGCCGGTTTGGACGAGCATCGTCGATCTGCAGCCAAACCTCGTATCTAACGTAAACATGTGAGGAGCTGATTCAGCTGCTGAGCGTCTCCCTCGTGCAGCATCCCTTCAGGTCCTCTCAGGACAATAAAAGCCGTTCCTCCACATGTGTTTGCTCTTGTCTCATCCACACATGTGGAAGGAATAACGGCTGCAGGCTGAAGAGGCGGGGTGGGTCTCCCTGAACAATCCACAGCTGGGACCGCTCCTCCACTTCCACACTCCCATTTAAGTTTTATAAACAATTCGCTCTGGCCATTTAGCAGCCGGCAGCTTTGAATAGCTCAACACTGAAGGTCAGGCCAGGTCAAACACACACACGCACACGCACGCACACACACGCACACACACACACACACACACTAGTCTCAGTTTTACGTCGCGTTCACATCACGAAATAATAGGATGGAAAATTAATGCTTTTTTTAGTCATGATAATCGTCAATAGTCAGTTTGCTCCTTTCTTCAGAGCTACATGAGCAGATTATGGATGATGTCACTGTTTAAAAAGGCGTGCAGTCCCTTTATTTCAGTGCCCAAAACAAGCCAAACGTAGCTCGAGTCCTGGAATTAAGGTGTTTTTAAATAAACATTTCAAACTGTTTACAGAACAATCAGCTGTTCTGCATCAAATCTGATGCCACACAAATTATTTGCGCCACTCCTCCGTCACTCCTAAAACTTCCCCCGTTTCGTAACAACTAGATGCCACGTTGCCTTATCATTTTTTGATTGATCGACATGGTACTTTTTTGGACAAATAGAATAGAATAGAATAGAATAGAATAGAATTCAACTTTATTGTCATTGCACATGCACAGGTACAGGGCAACGAAATGCAGTTTGCATCCATCCAGAAGTGCTTTAGTGATATAGATATATTACAATATATATTAGCAATAATATAGATATGTGAGTATATTACAGAAATGGGTCTATTATGGTATGTTATAATGTACACGGTATGAAGTATGTTGTGAATATTCTATAACTATAAGTATGTACAGGCTGTAGTGAGTACAAGCTATGTACAGGCTATGAACAGGATATAAATATGAAAAACTATACAGAATATGAAATAAATAACTTTACAGAATCTGAGATATACAGCTATACAGAAATGGGAACTATGCAAGTTGTAAACAGTTGTAGGATTAAAGATTATCGAATGTACAGAATGATTATTTACACAGAGCTATACAGTAGTGCAGTTAAGATAAGTGAGGGTGTAGATAGTTTCTACAGAGGCTATATAAAGTGCTAGTGGTTGTGAGTGGTGGTTCAGTCCATGTTATTATTGTGTTTGAGGGTACAGTTGTCCATTGTGGGTGTGTGTATGTTCAGTCCATGAGTTTAACGTGGGTCAGATGTCAGGAGGCAGAAAGGGAGAGGGGGGTGGAGTTTGTTTTTGCTCACAGGCTTTCGAGCCTTTTTTCTTATAAAACGCCGTTTTTACCGTTTCTTCCCGCAGTAAATATAAACAACGACAGTATTCAGGAAGAAAACCAAACATTACAGATATTTTTATCATAACTCTGGTTTTACGTGGCCGATCAACACAATTTAAAAACTGGTATAAAGTCCACACTTTGTCCGTCAGTTGTTCCGTCTGTCCTGCTCACATCTCCAATGGTTGTACACGTTGTCATTAACGTGGCTTCACTCCACATCAGCCGCTTTGCTAAAACACCGGTGTCGGTACATATATGCGAATGTAAATCGCATTATTGGCTGGACTATGGGATAAGGTGGCATCGTTCTAATCCTACACAGGAGCAGCCAGTCACTGACTAACACTGCAAAACAGGATTGTTAAAGTATTCATTTTAATTTCAATTCAGGTTAGATTTTTTTTTGTGCGCAACGCAGATTTTCTGTGCGCAGAGACGTGCCAGCAGTGCGCAGCTTAGAGGGCACATTGGCTCTGTACTTATTAAACTCTGACTTTCGTCTGAGTCAGGGCAACAATAAGACATACAGCCTGTGTGCTGCAGCCAGGCTTTAGTAACCCTGGACTGTCAGAGTCTCACTGAGTCACTGAGGTTTAAATCTTAACTCCATGCTGGCAGACACGGTAACGTTTCTCATGCTCAGACAATAAATTCTCGACAGCCTCCTGCAGCCTCTGCTCTGAGCTGTACACGCTTTGTCTTCCAGTCAAAGGAGATCTCAGAGTCTGAGTCCCACAGGACAGAAAACTGAACATCACAAAGATACAGTCCTTGAGCCACAGCACAAAAATCCCGGTCTAATCTTCACAGCCAGGGGTGAAAGGTTTTAGAAGATCTCCAGTGTGAGCCCGGCACAGAGATTTGGCCATTAAACCAAATCCAGCGGTCCCTGAAGTCGTCACCAAAGACGAGTCGCTGGTTATCTTCCCAATCATGTCTGAAAGGCAATTTAAAAAGGCCAAAAAAGAGAGGGCTACGCTACAGAGCTCTGCCTTCTTTTTATTTGGTCCGTTTACCTTTTAAAACGGTTCCATTATTTCACAGTTGTAGCTACACCGGCTAAGCTAACAGTGTTCAGTTTAAGTGTTGGAGCAACAATGAAAATGTCGTTTTTTTTTTTTATCTCAAACAAAAACAGGAAAGCAAACTGGAGGAAATTACAGCATGCTGTTTCTACAGGCTTCAGCCTGAGTCTCACTCTGTCTGTATTTACTGTAGCAGTTACCCGACGCATCACTGTGACGCTTGAGCAAAGTTAGAAGCTTCACGACTCTTGTTCATGAGTAAAGGCGAGCACAGATGTGTGAGTGTGGGTCACAGAGTGCACACTGTAAGTCGCTCTGAATCTATAAATACGCGAATCACATCAGCGTGGTCGAGTTTGACTCACTGAAGGTCGGCAGTTTTTGAAGTGAACCGCGTCAGTCGAGCGCTGAGAGCCGAGCTGTGTCACTGCACTGCTGAGTGAAATACTTCAATAAGACAAGTCAACAATCAAAGCTGACAGAAAAGCCAACCTTTATATTCTTTGGAATAAATTATAGGTAAAACCACCAACCTTTGCAGTGTAAAACCTTTTAAATGACAAAAAGTTTGCTTAACTAATCACATTCGATGAGTAAAGTGGACCTACCATGTTGCCCATCACGTACAAACCGCTCCAAAGGTGGACTTTAAAATTAAACATGGCTGAGGTTCAAAAAAAAAAAAAAAAAAAAAAAAAGTACAACTAATAACTTTGAACTGAAAGCTTCACACAGTTTTAAACACTCAGATTCACAGTTTTTTTCTACTCTTGGACTTGGATGATGTCACAGAGATGGAATATCCCTTATATGGTCATTTCAGGCACAGACACCCCACCCACCTTCTGCTAAAAGTGTTTATGAGGGGCAGCCAATCAGAAGAGCTTAAACATAAGGATTATTATAAACTGTGAATCATGCAAAGCTACTCTGGCAGAGACACTTTGGATTTGGTGGCCGATTCGTTCCCACAGTGTTTCTGTTTTAACTTCTCGGCTACTGTTTAAAATACCTGAATTTAGAACAACAGCTGCAGACTGTGAAACATCCACAGTCTTGCCTCTAAAATCCTTTTTTGCTTGTTATCCAGGGAGGGATCTGAAAATCTGCAGAAATATTCACAAGATACAAAAACTGGAAACGAAACGACCCTGAAACAATGAGCCAGGAACACAGATGTTACTGAACCTGTTTAAAGACTCTCACTTGCACTTCTACTGAGTTTGAATGGACAGAAATGAGGAACAACCACCACACATCCTTTCAGTCCTAGTTTTAGTAGTAGCTGCCTCTTCAGTGAATGGGCCGTGCGTGGCAGCCTTTAAAAATGGTGTCAGATACTTTTTTATAAGAAATGTAACCTTTTAAAAGATGCAATATTTATTAATAAAGTGGTTAAAGTACACCCACTCTAAAAAATTGCCCATGTTGACAAAATATTAGGATAGGATTAACTGAAGACATTTCTGGGTGCGTGTAAAATCAGCCAATTTTAAAGTTGACTTCTGTTAGCAGCCGTTATTCCCCCTCATGCACGCTCACTTAGTCCGATTAGTCCCCTCGTCAGCAGGCCTTCAGTATTTACACCCCCCTCCCTCCACTGACCTCTTTAGCTACCAGTTTCAGTTTCTATCCCTTCCCAAATCCTCATGAGCTCCCTCTAAAGCTCTCTCCTCCCATCCCCCATCACCGCTAACTGCCTCCATCTGTAATTCTGCTTTCATTTCTTTATTTTCCTTTGATTTATTCATGTATGCAGGAGCTGCTTCACACACCGACAGGCTGCTAAAACAACGACTTCGTCAATCAGGAGTTCTTAAAAAACAAAAAAAGTAACCCATCTCTTACAAATTTAGCCGTTAAAGGCAGTTTCCTGCTTGGTGCATCAATGTCGTGTCAGTTTACAGTCAAAGCCGTGCTGTTTATTGTGGTTAATGCTCCTTATTTGTCAGGCCTAAATACCTGGTTAAGCGCCTCGTGTGTTTAGTGCCGCTGCAGGATGATAAATGTGGATCTCCAATGTAATTTTTCACATTTTGAAGCTACAGCTGACCTGCAGGTGTGTTCCACCACACTGAGGCTCAGGTCAGCTACCAACAATAATAACCATCAATGGTAATTCAGACCATGAGTTTGAGCTGTTATAAACTATAAAATCAAATAAAACAGACAACAAGTGCAACAAACTTCCACACGTCCGGCTGTAAGTCTCATATATGACGTGCAACTTTAAGCAGCTTTGAGATGCCTGCACTCGACACTGATGCTGCAAGCCACTTGGCAACCTTCCTCCACTTAATGTCATGTTTATTTGACATGACATTCAAGTGGGATGATTGATGCCTGTTGTGTCTGCCTTTTGGTTTTCCATTTTAGCCAAACAACCACATAATTACCGCAATAATTGATGCAGATAAAGTGGTCCTGATATAGCTGGAAAGCCGTGCTGCACAAAGTAATGCCGTACTTCTTTCTGTTTGACTGTGAAGTGCTAAAAGCCGAATTTCCTCGGATTTTAGGAGCTTTTAAACATGATCAGAAAGGCTCAGGGTTCATTAAAAGCTGTTTCCACAGACCTGTGAAGCAAATTTGAAAATGACGTCCCCTGTTTTGCTGAAGCATCAACATCTGGAGCTAAAAAAATGAAGCCAAAGCAGAAGCACCGAAAAACAAGTCACTGCCCACAGACTGATGTCCAAAATAAACCTGTTTACAGCCTGCTGAAAAAGAGTTTGGGTTCCTGCTAAAGACAAGATATTTTCTTCTAACCCTGAAGTTTAAATAGTATTTAAGCCACGTATACTTAATGTTATGGCTACTTTGATTGGACCTTGCATGATGCCGTTGCCACTCCACTAGCATATACCTCGCCTCCATCAGCTTATCAGACACTTCATACAATCCAACAAACAGTCTTCCTGCCTGCTGGTTCAGATCCAGATCTCTGTTGAAGAAGATGCTATTATAATTCACGCCATCTGGCCAATGTGTGAGCGACTGGGGTTTTCTTTCTTTGGCCAAAGAGTTTTATTTTTAGGTGAAATTAGTGTGTATCTGTGGCAGACTGGCTATCAGGAGAACCGGGACATTTCCCGGTGGCCTGAGGATGGTTCTGCACCGGCACACATTTGACACGCCCTCCAGAATCCACGCATCAGTTGCGAGTCTGTCACGCTCACCTGCACTCTCACCACAGCATCACCAGTTGCCACAACAGTCGCCTAAAAGCTGCTTATATTGTGAGGTAAAGACCCTACAACAACAGAGAGAAAACCCAACAATCAAATGACCTCTTATTAGCAAGCAGATGGCAACACTGGGAAGGAAAAACTCCTTTTTAAGAGGAAGAAACTTCCGGCAGAACCAGGCTCAGGTTGTAGCGACCATCTGCCACAACTGGAATAGAGTCAGATTCCGACCTTTCCCACATCCCACAGCCATAAAACATGGATACCAGTTTTCTCTACATTTAGTTAGTTTAAATGAACTTTGTTGCGTTTCCATTTCAGGTGCTGTTGATGTTCTAAAGTGTGGTTCTTACAGGGCTTCCCTTTATTTACGCTGCTCAGTTTCAGATCAGATGCAACACTTGCATCCTTCACCCGAGAGAACTCTGCAGATATCCACTCACATATGAGCTTAGGCCTGTGAAGCCAAACTGTGGTGAGTCTGTGGTTTGTCTTCCAGGTGAAGGTCCGGACATGCTGACCACAGCAGCCGTCCAGCTGCCAGCAAACGCCGCGCAGCGACCCTGCTGTCATCGACGCTGCTCATGAGCTCTGACACAGAAAAACAAACAGAGATAACAGCGATGTATCTGTCTCTGTCAGGCCTGTACTGTCCCAGGCAGTGTCGGTGTGACTCAGACGTCCACAGAGCACAAACGCTGGCCTCCATCCATCCATCGCACAGAGAAAGGGATGAACTGTGTTTCTGCATCTGCAGTTTCATGAGCAGAGGAAGATGAGGAGAGCTCTTCTTTTTGTTGTTGTTGGCAGGAACAGAGACACAGAGCAACAACAAAAAGTTTCCAAAAATACGGATCCATCTTTCCGACAGCTCAGAATAAAAAAGGCTGAAATAAAGCAGAGGGGTGTGGACTTAAAAAAGATCTGCTGAATGATGAAGAGGAGGTGGAGGAAGCTTCAGAAAACCTAAAATTACAGCTGCTCTCACAAAAACAACAATCCATTGATAACACGATAGTCATATTTTTTAGTTGTGACCTTTGATCAGTATGTGCTGTTTGATGAGGATGACAGTCACAATCCATAGACGAAGAGCCCTGAACAGTTACAGTCAAACTCGCCTCGTTCAAAGGTTAACCGGTTTAAAAAGCCATTACATCGGCCCATAGGTCGAAGAATGAGCCCTGTAAGCTGCATTGACTTCCAATCTGAATCCAGCCGGAGCGCCGACTGGCAGTGGTGGTGGCTTCAGGTCTGATGGCTTTTTATTCAATAAAACGGGGCAAAGAGGCATTAGGGCTCACAGAGTTTAAAAACAGGAGGAACTGCAGCGAGTTTCACCAACAATAACCTCTGCACAGGCTAAGGAAGTGATGTGCTGGTGAAGTTTTATACTTTATCTGGGTTGCCCAACAATTTTGCTTCTATATCGTTAGCCAACCCCAAACCCAACTTTTATACCACAGCAAACCATTTTAAGGACATTTCATGGGTCATTTCACAACATCTTTGACAAGAGGCAAGTTTTAGGCTGTACATAGTTCACAGGGGTTAATCCTGCAACTGTCCAAAGATAGAAAGGGGTTATCTTAAGCAGGACTGTTGTGAGATTATTAGGAAAAGGTCTGTTTGTGTAAATTCTGCAGACTGTCCAAAGTTTATTGCCTTCTTTATTCAAACAATCTTGAAAACTTTGTCAGTTGAGTCTTATCTCTGCAACAAAGACTGAAACAGCCATGGTGACTTCTACTTTGAAGTCTCAACCTGAGCAGTTTCATAAGGTAGCCTCACTGTAATTCAGCCCTGGCTTTATCACCACAATTTAGACAATGAAAATGATTTTGTATAAATTTAAACTAAAATTTCATACTGTAAACCATTTCCAGGTTCAAACATTTCTTCAGATCATAAATCAAGTAAATACTGATGCAACACAGAGTTAGAACCAGTCCAAATTCTTTCAGAGTCAAAATGATCGGTGTCTCTGTTCTACCAGCTGCTACAGTAAAGTTCATCCAGGATTTATGAGATTTACCCAAGTTAGAAGTTAGCAGGACATTAGCTAGCTAGTGTCCGTCTAGCTAGCTAACCACACGGATGTTAAATTATAAACATCCATGTGATATCTTAAAACTAAAAGATACAGCTCTTCTATAAATTTGGCACATGAGCGAAGACGGAAAACAAAGTACAGACAACGTTTGGAGGGTTAGTGAAGCTGGGTTAGTTGACATGTAACAATGCTACCTAGAGGCTAGCAACAACAATATAGTTATGCTAATATAAACACATAAGCAGGGAGATAGAGGGTAAGGGTTAAAACTGTTCTCAATAAAAGTTCATGTTAAGGAAAAACAAACACTATCAAGCTACCTACAGAAGAAGACACTGAAAATGGACCAAAAACTTAAGATAAGAGAACGTCTGAGATGATGCATCCTTAACACGAGGTTAGTCTTTAATATGTCGTTGCGTGGTTTCTCAATATGAACCTAACCCTAACATACTTATAAACAGAGTTAATTATTTACCAGTTATAATACTAAAATTAGGCTAAATACTGCACCAAACCAGCCACCAACAGGTGATAGCTAACATTTTAGTACAGAATAAGATCTGATGTAGGTGTAGAAACATCACCAGTGACGTCACAATACAGACCATCTGAGAGTAAATGGGACTAAAATCTCAGATTGCAGTTTTTACTGCATTAGACAGATAACAGGAGGGGAATAAAGTGGTTTAAAGTAATTACCATTCAGTGGACTAAAGTGTCTAAAAAGCTAAAACTCTCCTTAACATGAACTCTTTGTCTGGCTTATAATAAGAACATTAACGTAATTAAAGGATGGCATTTTCATGGGCTTTATCTTACATTCATTACTACTTTCATCCCATTATAACTGAATTATTAAGAGTTCATGTAAAAGTACAGCAGTGTCAGTGGAGGCAGAGGCTGCACATCTGGTGCTACAAAGATAAAAGTTTGGGCAAATAAAAAAATGGGAAAGAGCAACCTTTAATAAGCATGCTTGATTCTTTTCTTGTTTCGGGCCTTTATTTGCCAACAGCCTCGAATCTGTCAAACAACGAGGCTGAGAAAATCGTGACATGCTCTAGAATCACTTAAACAACCTAAAAACTCTTGTAATCATGGCGTTCTTTCACTCCACGAGGTAAAAAGGCTGAGCCGGCCACAAACACCTGGACAGACAAGAGCTGAGATAACTCCATCATTGAATTCTGCAGTAGAAGTTTGTGCCTTGTTTTACTACCACAGTATTTTACTGCCATATGTGTGCAAGTCTGTGTGAGTGATCTCGAGTATCGTACTACACTTGGCAGATGTCTCGATTAACTTGAACAGGCTGTTCATCTAAATCAGACTCGAGTTGTGATTTATTTTTTTCCACTCAGAGCTCCAAAGAAAAGAAAAGTGACATTTCCAGCTCTGAGCTGACGACAGGAATCAGGCTCAGAGCAGCAAATACAGACCAGAGGAAACGGGCACGTCTAGTCTGTAATGGTGAATGGTCAAAAACCACCACAGGGAAGATCAGCATCTCGGTGACGAATGAATGCTGATGTTGGACACACTCGATGACTGGTTAGTTTATTAAAAAACAACCCCTGCGCATATTTACAAAGTCATCCACCACGCCTACAACTTATCCATCCACCCTCCATCTGTTCGACCAGGTCCAGTCTAAGCTCATACCTTCTCTCCAGCTCTTCTTAAGGGACGCCCCGATCCAACCGAGAGACACCTCTCGAGCGTGTTCTGGCATTTCCTCCCGACATATTCAAAGCACTTTATCAAAAACGCTCAGGAGGCATCACGGTCAGATGCCCGAGCCACCTCAGCCAGTTCCTTTAGGACTCATCACAGTAAATCATTTCTGCTGCTTATGTCCTTACTCTTTCCATCACGACCCACAAGTTGTGACCACAAGTGAAGGTAGGAACTTAGACTGACCAGTAAATGAATGACATTCCTATTCCCTCTTCACCACAACAGGTCGTTACAGCATCCTCATCACTGTAGATGCTACATCAACTCTCCTCCAAGACCCAGAGATCCTTGAACAGCTCCACCCCTTTCCAGCTGAGAAACGTGGCCTCAAACTTCCATGATGGATGGAGGCCATCAGTCGATGAAGCCAACAGAAACACATCGGGACGAGATCCTGAACTCGATTCCTGAAAATTCTTTCCATAAAGACATTATCTTCTATTAAAGTAGATGGATGACGGGTCTGGAGTGAACCATCGAGCAGTAATTAAAGATTAAAACCCCCCACGACTCCAATCGTCCAAACAATCCACTGACACGAATCATTAAACTACAGAAACCACACTGGATATTTATTAGAAGAGTGCCTATTTTTAGATGTTTGTGAGGAAACGTTTGCACAAACCTGCTCTTTTATTGCACGTAATTCAAAACTAGGCCATGACTTCATTCCCAGCTCAGGTTCTGATTCCAGCAGGATTTCCACAGCTTCAGCTGCTACGATTTGAATTAGAAACTGACCAGCAGAGCAGCGTTACACTCAGATCTATGAGGGATGTAAGGACGTATCTGCACAACGAAACAAAGAAAGTCTCTCAAATCATATCTGGCTGCTTTCTAACTGCACGAGCCAGCTGAGCTCTGCAAGTTCGGTTGGAATTTCGATGTGTGAAAGCAAAGCTAAAAATATGAGCCGATTTCTCTTTTCTGGCCAATTTAATCTCGCTCTCCTTCTTCTTCGTTGCCTTCTGCTACCAAACTGCGAGGGCAAAGTGCAAATGACTCACAGAGAGGAAAGTATTTCAGAGAAGCTCCGAGGTTACGATCTGCAGGCTCTCTCTCCTCAACGAGGGAGCGTCTCCTGTACCTCGACGCTCCCTCGTTGAACTCACTTTCAGACTCTACTGACACTCAACGCTTTTCTAAAGTGGCCTCAGCGCTGCTCATTTAACAGAAACCCGGCTTTCAGCTCAGCGGGGTGTAGCAGATGTAGACACCAATGTTCACTCGTGGTTTAAAACATGTTCCTTCTATTCCCCCTGCTCCATATTCATGTTCACACAAAAGAAAACTAATTATTCAAGAATCAGCTGGTTACCTCTAAGGTCTCTTTTACAAGCTGCACAAAAAGCTTAACAATTGTTCATTTTGGTTTTTCATATATCAGTTTGCTGCTTTTCTCTGCTGTTTTGCTTTTTTGTCCATGTGAAATGAATATTTTTATGTTTGGGTACCAAAGAAACAACACAGGGACGCCACGCTGGGCTCAGGGAAACAGCAGTTTCTATGTTACAGACTTCTTAGGTAAGATTTAATAATTAGCAGCTGCAGATCTAGTAGCAGTACCACGCATTCGAAACTAAATATCTGTGGTTTTAATATTAAAGGTCAATTGTGCCTATTTTGATAGCTAGCAGCCTTAGGGTGAGGATGTAATGGAACGCCTCCCAGCATGCAGCAGTCCAGTGGTCATGAACATCAGCTTAACATTTTGTTCTAGCGTGTTCCCCCAGTTCTGGCAGTTTAATCTGTGCTTATTTCAGCCAATTATGTTCTCTAATAAACATAATGAACCTCTCTGTTGGAGAGGAAATCGTAGCTAACCATTTTTGGGTGTTGATGGAGAGTTTTTCTCTGCTCAAAATCAGCCTTTAAGAGGAGCACGTGCACAAGTTTTGTCCATATATCTAAGGCACAGAAAAACGAATGTTTATATACTTTTAATACAATCATGGTGGTTTTCCTTTAGGGGCCAACAGCTCTTTCTACAGATGCAATTGAATCCCGTTGATGTAATCTGGCAGTATTAATATTGCATACACGTTTTATCCACGTGTGTGTATTCACAGACTGCTAATATAAAAAGGATACTTTTAATGACCAGTAGGGGGAGCCTGCACCAAGTTCTGACAGAAGCCAAATTACATAAAAGTCAATCAGAAACCTGTTTAATGCTTGTTTTATTACTTCGATAAACTGTGTTTATGATCTTCATTATTAGTTGCAAGTCTCTTTCACTGCAGCATGATGCTGTAAATTAAGTTTCCATTTTGGGGTAAAATAAATGATAAAGCAGGTTATAATTTAAGCTGTGGCTGTTAATGGAGTGATCTGCCAATCAGGACAGGGCATAACACTGCCAATTATTTCATGTTGAAGTTTTATTGGACAGTGTTTATTTGTTCTAAAAGACTCTCAAGGGCAAAAGTAGCTGAGCTGTAAGAAAAACTATTTAAACAATCAATACGATTACATTTTAAATTCTGTGATTAAAATGAAACAAAGCCTCCTCGTGGAGATCATACCCATCTGTGTCATGCTCTGTAGATCTGACAGAAAAAGGCAAAACCTAAACCAGAAATATCAGTCAGTGAGGAGGGCAGATCAGCAGGGAGGTACCAGGGGGAATTTAACACTGACGGAGCACAATACACTCCCATAAATCTCATCTCATCTGAGGCACATCCCTTTGAAAACACCCAAATCCAGTCACCACTGATATCAACTTTAATCTGACTGGAGACCTTCCCTGGCTTCCAGATAAAAAAAAAAAAAAAAAAAAAAAAAAAAAAATACAGGTGAAGGACTCTCAAGCATCAGTACAGCTCTCAAAAATGTCCAATAAGAACAGAAACCCCCTCTACTTGTTAGCATAGCGAATGCCTGGGGTCAAACACAGCCTTCAGCACCAAATGCCCTAATTGGTTTACTCTGCAACCCAAATCAGCCTCAAGCCTGTTTGCTTTCAGTCTCCACATACCAACAGCCTGTCAAATAAATAAATAACAAACTTTAAGAATTACATTTAGCTTCATTTCCAGTCCACAAATGAGAATATAACACATTTCTTCAGGATTCATTGATTGATGAATCAATGAAACATTGATGAAACATTTCGTCTATAAAAGGATCAGTCCACCAACCCTTCATCGAGACTCCAGGAAAAGCAAACACTGCAAAGAGACCTTGAGTCCTTGTTTGCTTTTGCAGACCCACTTTTACCACCAAATGCACCCCCCAACGGGAAGATACAATCATGACATCCCTCTCTTCTCAGACATACAGACAAATCTGCCTTTTGTTTTCCATAAAAGTGGAGAAATTTGTCTTTCAAACCACCCAAAATTGCTAATCCTGATCTGCAGAAATGCTAATAACACCAGTAAGGCTTTCCCCCCCACACATCTGGCAAGTGAAACATCATCTGAGTGTCAGATTATCCCCGTAAGCCCTGAAGTCTGTCTGCCTTTGATTTGCTTGTTTTATCTTCTGGACTGCGACGTAACGTTACTCTCGACTGCCCTCTCGACCCCGCACTCATTAACCCTTTAAGACCTACCATAGAACCAAGTCTGCCAGAGCTTATATTATATTTTTACATGCTGTGGAGCCATTTTTGGGAGCATTTCAAGTTGCTATACATCAATACAACCATTACAGCCTAAATTTTAATAATATGTATGCATTAAGTGCATAGTAATTACATAAATTGCAAAAAAGTGAAATAAACTACAAAAAAAATTTAAAATCGTTTTTGCTTTCTTAACATATATTTCTAGTTAGAGAAATTTAAGAGGCTTATCCCTCAAAAGTGTAAATAAAAAAAAGTTGCACAAAATAGTTTCCCACCACAGGAAATTTATTTTGAGTGTCTTCATAGTTTTATTTTTGAAATACACCAATTTTTATACACTGCAGGAAAAACGAAATATTATACTGCAAATTTGCAAAAAAAAGCAGCATGTGCATCAAAATAAACTATTTCCAGCAGTGCAATATGAAGCATCCCAGAAACGACACAGAAAGTCATAAAGTCAAACATAACTTTTAAAAACACCAGTATAGGCTCATGAGGCCCTGATGGTAAAAAACTACATTTCCGCAAAAATGACGTCACTTCCGGTTTCGGGCAGGTCATGGCGGACATGCGATAGTTCGTGCTGATGGACATAGGAAGTGTTATGAACAGCTGACCGGATCGGCAAAGCGTGTTTCTGGAATATTATGTTTTTGTTGCTGCAAGCGCTTTTTATGCAGTTTTTGCAAAGCTTTATGTGGAAGGAAACTGTGACCGAGGACAAGCTGATGGCATCAGATGTAAGTACAACTCCTCTGGTTTCATATGCAAAAAAAATTATTGCGCTAGCTTACGTGGTTGCAGTGCTGCCGGGATTTAAAAATAGTTACGCAAAGCAGAGCATGCCCGCTCCGACCGATTTTAAAGGGTTAAAGCTTTCAATATTCATGGACAAGTCTAAAAAGCTTTAAAAACGTACTTGGGAATTCTTAAACAGAATCGTGGCTTGGTTCTTTCCGAAATAACTTCCTGTTGCCAAGATGGCTGACGACAGAAGGACTCCGAGGATGATTCCAATAAGTACGAAACAAGCGTATCAAATCATTTGTTAATTTTTTTTAATCTGTTAAATAATTTTACACTTTCAGTTTACTATATACTCTTAGCATAACATTATGTTTACCATTCACAGGTTATGCTTTTGCCATTTAATTAACCTTTCAGCTATTCAATATAATAGCTGTTAATTACTTTACATGAACCAAAGGTAACTGTTCGGCTATGTTTATGTTACATAACTATTCTACTTGTTACCTGTTAATTTTAGCTAACAAAATTAACAAATAAAATAGCAGCTCTTAACTGGTAGCTAACCAGAACATTCCCTGATCAGTTTTATATAGACGTCACAATAATTAAGACGAAGAAGAATTAGCAATCATCGCTGTTAACTTTAGAAGGATGTTTATTTTGTTGACATAATGGGAAAATGCACTAATCGAAGGACACTGGGACATTTGTTCCCTGAATTTATCCTTATGGCAGAGAGAGTGCTTATGCTACCCGGGGGAAGGTGCTCCCTTAAAGTAAACACCACAGATATGACAAACTGCAATATGGCTGACTTCCGAGCTGGGAATAAAGTAAATCTCCCTGCACGGAGATGGTTACACTTTAGAGGTGTAGCTACACCTCTGCATAGGCTCCTGTTACATAACACTCTGCACATCATCCCTTCTTTGTGGAGCAGCTTGCACTCGAGCACGCCAGGCTTACATAAAACAAACAGCGCTACCAGCTTCCTCTATTCTGGACACTGTCAAGAGGCCTCACTACAACCCACTCTTCAAAATTTACATAATTAACCCTATGAAAATGATTCATCCATGAAAGCAAACCCACTGAAATTAATTGATTTCTTCATGAAACTAACACCAATTAAAAGGGTCAGGCCTCTTTTCTATGTTTTTTTTCTCCACTTTCTTCTCATATCTTGAGGCAGCATTCCTGCTTTTCAGTTCCATCATCGCCTCCCTTTCCCTCGCTGCTCACACTCCTCACTGCTGGCTGCCTCGAACATCACTGACATGATTTATTTAAGCTGATTCTGGTGAAGCAGCCATCAAATCTCACTCGACTTCACAGCATCAGCTAAGTTCCTAAATATAAATGTCAACTGTTAGAGGAGGGGGAGGAATCAGAAGTAAGAGAGTGAGAAGAAGATGAGAGGAAGGAAGAAGAGGCACCGGCCAACTATAAAAACACCTACATCGTTAAATGACAGAATTAGTGGTTTCCAGCCTTTTTCATTTGTAATGCCGCCATCAACACCAACCTTTATGACTAAATAAGATAAGAAGTTCAAACTAGATTAACAATACTTGGATTATAAATGGTAATCTGAATAAAACTGCTCTCTTTAGCTGACTATCTTAACTTCTGAATATTAGCTTAAAATACATCTGCCATTAAACAGCTCCTCATTACATTATAGTGACCATTATAGTGAACTTCTTAAATGTGGTTGTTAACCAACAATTTCACTTCTACATTTTCAGTTAAACATTTCAGCTGCTAGCAATACTTTTAAGAATTATCCATGACATTAAGCTAACAACTGCGCTTGTTTATTCATACCATTAATTTACAATCTTAGTTTTTATCCACATGTTTAGCCAATAATTTCTCTTTTTTAACATACATTTTATTGATCTATTTCAACAGTTCAACAGCAGCTGTTAAGATAAACATAAGATAATCGTTACAGCTGCCATTGTTAGCTAAACATTTCAACAGTTTATATATACGCTTTTAGCTGAAACTGGTAGCTATACTTTTAGCTAACAATTCCTTTAATTAACATTTTTTGGCTAACTGTTTCAACTGCCTTAGCACTCCAAACACTTGTGCTTGTTAGCTAACAGTTGTTTAGCCAGATTTTTAGTTGCTACTTAACTATAAAGAATATTTTTCTCTAATATTTTAAACTTTTACATTAGCATTTTTGCTAGTTATTGTTTAGCTAAACACTGAGCTTGCTAGCTAAAACCTCATTAGTTTATTTGCCCTATTAGCTAAAATATAAACTCTTGGTAATTAACAGTTTAGCTAAATTTAAACTGTTTTAACCATCATGTTTTAAAAAAAATCTTAACAGTTGAGCTTGATAACTGAACATTTCAACAGGTTATCCACACTTTAGCTAATTATTTAAACTGCTAGCCAGATTTTAAACTAAAATATTGATTTGAATTATTCTGATTTTAAAAGCTTGTTTTGGATATTTGAAATCAAGTCAGAACGCAAAAAATAAATAAAATTCCACTTTCTAACATGCCATGCTGGTGAAATTTATGCAGAAGTTTCCAAAGACACATATGCATATTTATAGAAGACATAAATAAAACAAAGACACATGTCTGGTTGTAAACCAGCCTTTTCTTAGCTCTGTATATTTTTGCTCCTGTAAGTGAGGAAGCTGTAAGTGAATGCTGAAGGATGATGTCGACCTGTGTTTTATAAAGCTGCTGTGATGAAAGTGAAAGCCCGTGTTTTTGCATGTTGTACCACTGACCCTGTTCTATATTAATCTGAGAGAGTGCAGAGAGAGCGGCGAGATCACGGTGAAAACACAACATGTCTACTAACTGCTCTCAAGGCACATTAATGCTCTCTCTGCTGAAAAACAGAGCAGAGCAGATGATGATGAGACAAAAAGAAAGAAGGGGCACATTCAGGAGGTCAGAGATTAAACCTCCAAATCTATTTGTCCTCAGTCAGATGATCCATTAAATGTGTTTTTGGTAGAGGGTAGGGTAACTGCTCTGGACGAATGCAGGACCAGAAACCAGCCATTTCCTGTACAGTCTGATTATTGCTGTCATGGTCGTTTGCAGAGCAAACCCCAGTTTACCTCCCAGACATGCAGCTTTCATGTTTACGCTTCCTCTCACTGACAGACTGTCCATGACCTGCATAACTCACACAGAAGCCATAAAGTACCATCTCTGAGCAGCGACATCTTTTGTGGTAATTCCCAATAAAGTCACGTCTGTAGGGAGTCATTTTCCCATGACGACACGCACACATTACCAGTAACAGTTCACATACAACTTTACTGTAATGTAGAACATGCAAAGCTAGTACAGCGCGTCGACACCCTCACTTTACGCTGCCTGGAACAAGCTGTTTTAGCTGCTGTGTCTTTAAGGGCCACCCTCTTTATTGGCCAGCTTCTGGAAGCCTGCTGAGGGGCAACAGTCTGAAGCCTGACTTCAGATGTGTGCAGCTTGGTTCAGTTTTGGTGACGTGGGAACGGCAGCGTCATCTTTTGGTATGTTCAGCTCATTCAGGTTTCTCCTTTGTCACCTGCCTGTAACAGGTAATAAGTAAGAACACCACAAGCCGTACTTATTAAACTACACGGCCTCAGGCTGTTTCCAGCAGTGTTTTGTTTCTCCTTTGACCTCGGCTCTGCTGTGAAGCATTGTTTGGTCGACCTTGAATTCAGACCTTCCTGAGGGGTAAATAAACAACTCGCGTTAAAATGATCTCAGAGAAATACGCCAAAGTGTGTGAGCAGTCCAACAAACGTCTTCTATCTGAGACCAACAGACTCAACCTGCTGCTCAGCTCTTCTCTCCACCATTTTCTTCTTTTGTCTGAGGTGACTCGTCAGGTAATGGCTTCCTCGAACAGCTGGACAGGTCAAAGGGTCATATGACAGCAGCCTGTGGCCAATCAGCAGCCACTGAAAGCAGTTTGTGGATTTTGTGATATCGGATAACCCTGATTCACCCGCTGCCCTTTTCACAGTGTCACCTTCACTGCAGTCTGACATTTATGGTTCAAGAGGTAACATTCCTTTCTTTTAGCTTCAGGGAGCGGATGAATTAATGATAAACAGGCTGGAGAGGGAATCTCATCCTAATGTTCACCCTTCAGGAGTCGCCCATTACCGCTGCCTGCAATGCTCTGAGGCAGGGAACAACCCAGTCTTATCAGTTTAAAAGCCCTCATACTTTAAAAATGATCCTCCTCCTGCACATCACCGTCTGTTTGAGCTCTTCAGTCTTACAAATTCAGTTGTCCTCATCAGTTTTAGGCAGGTCGAGATACACAACTGGAAATTTTATTATGTTTTTGTAAGAGGAAGACAAAATTTTAAGTTACCTCAAAATTTTGAAATGCCAACCTAAAATTGTGAGTTACAGATGGCAAAAAACCCAAAAATAAATAAAATCTTCAGTTGCAACATTCAAGCTTCCATGAACATGTTTACAGCCTGCTACAAAAAACAATTTGTCTCCAGAGTTCATTTATTTACAAATTTACGACAAATATACTTGAGAGCAAAGTTTGAACTGCATCAAAGTGAATTATTAATGCTGTGAGAATGAATGCTGAAACCGTTTTGTGATGTCCAACATCTGATAAAGCGTTTTGATTAGTAGTTATCCATTTAATATCACCGTAAACTATGCTTGCTAATGAAGCTAGTTTAACAAAAAAAAAACCCATTAGCTGATAAAAACATTTTATCCAGATACACTAATATTAAAACAAATGTAGGGTCTCAGAATAGAAGAACACAAACTAATGAGTGACAGGTTTTACTATATCAATTTATATACAAGTTTAATATAGTTAACACCCTATACATCAGAGTTAGCATTACAAGCTAACTCTGCTAGCATGCATTACCCGACAGGAAGCTTTAAACAAAGAAAACACTTCAGGAAATAAAAAATAATTTTGATCATTTTTACTAATTTCCACTTTTATAAAAACTGTAATTCATACATTTGTATTGATTTTCTTAAAATTTAAAGTAAGTGCTACCTTTACTTACAAGCTAACTAGCTGTTAGCTAGTCCTCAGCTAACTAGAGTCCCTGCCTGAACCTTTAGACCGTGTTTGTGCTATTAGTTCCTTTTTATTTTAATTAAAAATAAAAATAATAGCACAGCTTGTTGTTTACAGCCCATCAATGCTTTATTTAACTTCTATATTAACAAAGTATAATTTCATTTCACTATTATTTTTCTCCATCTTCCATACAGCTGACGCATACAAACACTTATTCCTCTAATTCTGAGTTATTGGTAATACTTTTACCCAAATGCAGCACTTCTTAAATTACAAGCAGACATTACAAAGAAAGTTTTTTTTCGTTGCCTTTCGTTTTTTACTTGCAGTGTTTTTAGATGTCAGGACTGCTGGTGGATGAAAAAAAATATTTTTATAACAATAATGTTTTCTTTGGTCTTTAACATGCACTTCGGTGTCTGTTGCACCACCTCCTTAAAGCCTGATTAGATTAATCTTTGAATGAAGAAATCAAGAACTTTACACTCTAATGTAATGCCACTTTTCCCCGTGGTACTGAATACTGATTAGGGAGTGGTGCGCAGTCGTGCCAGCAGCTCTGTGAGGCTTTAATTAGCTTTCTAACATGCTCACAGTGGTGATGCTCGATTTAATCCGTCAAAAACCAAAAATAATGGCACCACATGAATCGTAAGGGGTCACTAAAGTCATCAGGGTTAATCCTGAAGGAGCTGTCTGTGGATGTGAGTCTATAGTTTCTCAGATATTTGAATTTGACTAAAACAGGAAAGTAAATTTAGATTTTTGGTAATTTTACACTTAAACAGCGCTCTCTCTGCATGTCTTTGTCCTTAGGAGGGACTGTGTTTGCTGCTCAGGATAAATCCATTTACCCTGACGCCATCATTAAACCCAAACTCATCACGCAGATGTTTCCTTTGTGTTTGACGCTCCGAGGTTCATGAAGTCTAACAGTCTGTCCTGTTATCAGCAGGGACGGAGCTTCACGCTTCTCCCCGACCGAATAAGCGATGCTGCCGACTCATCTGTCATCTGGATGCCTCCCACACGTTATCACTTCGACTTGCTGCTCTCAGACCCTCGCGGCTGATGGCGTTCTGAAGGCCGATCCGCCTGTGACGGACGAGACCAGCCGCAGGCGATGATGAGAGCGAGGGGGAAGCTTAAAGTTCGACGGATGTTCGAGTGAGCGAGGCCGAGATAAGACCTGTTCACGGGGGACGAGCGTGACGTGAGGGCGGCGTGTAATTAACGAACAAACCTCTACAGCTTCCTGACCGAGTCCTGCCACCGACAGGACGACAGAAACAAAGATTTACAAGAGACGACGACGGAGCTTTATCCAAAAATCATCGATTAGCCTGCTGAACGTTTCTTTCCCCGATTCATCATCAACATTTGAAAAACAAAAATTTCTCATTTTTATAGTCGGGTCGTTTCATGATTGATGGAAAAGGACACTGCTGCTTTCAAAATAATGTTTCTTATTAGAGCCCGAGTGACGTTCAGTTCAATCATTTTCATTATGAGGCACTCATCTCTGGGAAACCACACAGACGGATGCAGACCACAGGGAAATACGTTTAACCTGTTTAAGGTGGACTGACACAAAAATAGTCCCAAAGGTCTAAATTCCAGGAAAAAAGGTATTTGTGTTTGCAGTGAAGCTGCTGCGAGATAAATAAATGCATTATTATTTTATCGACAAAACCAGGTCAGAAGAACTCGTCTTATTTGGACTGGTGTGCCCGAAAAACCAGATTTGAGGAGGGGCTCCAGAGACTGCATTTATCCAGCTCCTAAATCCGCTCTCTGGGAAAGCAGAGTAGGGCAGAGGGCGGTGGTGTGGAGGGTGTTTGGGGGGGGTCCCGTGTTGTTTGGGGTCAGCGTGTTTGGAGGTTTCTGCCTTTGTTTGAATCCCATCAAGTGTGAAAAACGGGGGCAGGCCTGAGGCCCTCCGCATCGTCTCTCCGCCCCGCCGGATCATCCCACTAAATCCGAACGCCGTTATAGGAAACGTTAACCTTTCAACATGACAGCTCGCACGAGCAGTTCAGCTGACACAAACACGTAATTTACACTTTTACAGTTTGGTGACGCCGCGAGAGACTCGAGGGTGGAAAAAGCATCATTTCTTGCCTCCATCAACACCTGAACAGCGATGTTTCTGCACCCTCGGAGAGCTCGGTGTCAGGCTGTGACGAGCGCACATCTCCGGGAACAGAGGTGGAAATTTGTCCTCGATGTCTGTCTTTGTATCGATGACGAAATCTGCTGTAAATAAACCAAAAGCAGCCCAACAGAGACGCCTCTGTTGTTTCTGATGCTCAGTTTTTAAACAAACCTCCATATTAGTGAAACTCTGATGAACTGTTGGAGATTTCAGCTTCCAGAATCTGAAACTGTAAAAGCATTCAGATTCTGCTGAATCAGAATCTAAAATTTTGGTTCCACAGACCTTTAAATGAGATTATTAACGATCCGAACAGCAAACTTCATTCCCATCATCACGCTGGGGACACCTGGGGTCACTTCCCACACTGAGCCTTTCGGCTCTTTGATGATTCAGCCGGCGAAACTGTTTGAATGCTGGAAATCTCAAAACCTGCTCAAACAGCTGTGATGAAGTTTCTTACTTATGAAACAGAAACATTCACGTTTCCTCATGTGTTACATTTGTGACTGAAGCTCATGCTGGGGTTAGATTACCGCACATCACCTGAGCGTGTTCAGAGAGCACAAAGCGCACTTTGGCTCTGCAAATAAGCTTTGTTTGTTTTCTCACAAATAAGCTTTGTTTGTTTTCTCACAAATAAGCGTGTTTGTTTGCAGCCACTGAAAAAGAGTTTTGGTTTTTGCTCCACATGAGTCAAAACGTTGAGTTAGTGACTGAAAACGGTGACAAAATAACTCAAAATTCAAAACAATGTCCCAGATAGTTAGCCTGAGTTGTTCTGTGTGACAATGTTTGACAAGCTATGTCCACACGTACCCGGGTATTTTTGAAAACGCAGATTTTTCTATGCGTTTGCACCTTCCGTCCACACGTAAACGGCGTTTTTGGTCACTGAAAACTGAGATTTTTAAAAACTCAGTTTTTGCATTTACGTGTGGACGAGAAAAACGCAGCGTCAAAGGTGTGCGCCTTTTTTGACGTCACACTGTGCGCCACGTTATCGTTTCGGTGAAATGAATTTCTACAATACTGTTACTGTTACTCTCTGCAGTGTTTAAATGCTTACATATACTGTCCCTCCACACCTTCAATGCCCCATCCTTGTTTACTATTTCCCACCAAGGCTTCTAGACTTCTGATTGGCCAACATTTCTACACGGTTAGGAATATATCGCCATCTGCTGCTTTGGCATGTTCCTAGCAGCGTTTTCCTTCATTTCTGCCTTTACGTGTGGACGTGGCCTCAGAGTTCAACATGCTGCCCACAGACACTTCAATATACAACTATAGAGTGGATCCTGATTGAAAGACCCTTCCTCGACCTCCTCAGCCACAGAAACCAGCGTCCACACTGGACTGTTGGTGGGTGGCTGGAATATTTTTGTCTTAACATCAGGTTGGGGTTAGGTTAACCTCCACCCTTAAGCTATAGCCTTTCTTTTTTTCTACCTTTTTGGAAAAACTGTCAGATCTAAAGGAAAAGACGGATTTCAATGAAAGGTACCCTCCATCCATTTCCCGTCACTTCAGGTTTAAGTCAGGCTGAGGCGAGTGGGCGGGTACACCTGGACAGACAAACAACCGCCAATTCAGAGTCACCAGTTAGCCCCATGAAGGATTTTGGACTGGGTGAAGAACCTGTAGAGACACCAGGCTGGATCTGGACCTGAGACCGTTGTTCCTGTGAGGCGATGGTGCTAACCGCTGGACCACAAAACCTCTAACTCCAGCCCAACCCTGCTGACGTCGCTGGGTGAGGGCAACATATTGCTCAACTGTAGCTGCAACTATACTACAACAACCAGAGCGACTCCCACCTCAGGACAACGAGCACAGCGTGTGATCACGTGGGTTTAATCATTTATCAATAATAGATCAATGATCTGCTCGGTTTGTGGTAACACTAAAAAAGCCTTCGTATTGTTGTCGAAGCTAATCAACTAAAAAAATATATTACCATCCATTTGCACGCCCCCTTGTGGACAGACTGAGTGAGGCGGTTAGGCTTCCTCGTGACCTCACCTGGCCTCACGACCTGCAGCAGATGGCTCAGGTTCACGTTTCAGACTCAGCGTTTGTGTCCAAACAACCTTTCACAAAGGACACCTCTGATTTTTAATCAGGGGAGCAGGTGGAGCTGTTATGACTGCTGCCTTATCGTGTTCAAGGACAGAGGCTGGAGTTTAACATTAAACCTGCAGTCCAAGTCAAATATTACCTCCTCTAAGCTAACCAGCTCCTCTACATGCTGCAGCTTCTGAAACTAAACAAATCGGCTCCTTCCCCTTTTTGTTCTGAGTCAAACACAGACAGAACAGGAAGGACGTGCCGGCACCAAAACCAGGCCGAGGTTTCTGAAATTCCTCTTTTTTCTCTGGGATTCACCTAAAACTTTGCTGCTCTGGATTCACAGGCTGCCGGGGAAATTCAGCTCGGTGACCTTCCTGCTCGGCTACGAAATGACAAACTCTAAACCTAAGAGTGCTTTTGGTGTTTCAGCACCAAAGTCCATGCAATAAACGTTTACTTTAATACATCACTGCAGCCAGTGGGGCTGTTGATCTGTGGGAGTGAGTCATTGTTAAACCAGTGAGCGCTGGTCTGTTTGCCTTCTTCATAGACAGAAAAGCTGTTATATAAAATTCCAAGATTAGAGATTAAAGCCTGATCTTTGTCTGTTAATAAATATTAATAATAATGTTTCAGTGCAGCAGCTCCAGTGTGGTGGTTTACACATCTGCCAGCAAAAGGTTGCTGGTTTGATCCCATTAGGGAGCAGCTGGGAGCAGTACTTCAAATACACATAGTTTTACTCAGGCCATGGTTTGCGGTATGGTAGCCTAGAGGTGCCAAACACAACACACCTGAAAACTGATTTTTTCATGTTTTTGATATCAGACTGATATCAGATTTTTAAGACCGATACTGATATCTGCTGATTTTACTGATCTGATATACTGGCCGATATTCTTTTCTTTAAGACATTTATTATGTATTTTTATTTACTCGTTTGCACTTTGCCCAACTCAACACTCACAACATGGCTGAAGGGCGCTTCTCCTTTCTCCTCTTTACTCTTTACATTTTTATTTATCGGCCGCAGTAACTGCCGATACTGATCGATCAACAAATAGCCAAACGTTATATTTCAGTAAACAAAATCACTTCAATCGCCTTGAAGTCAAGAGTTTTAATTCTGGGCCCGCCCACTTCTGTATACACTTCTGTACTGTATACTACTATTCTGATTGTATATATTGTATATCTTATTCATCTGTTCCTCTGTCTCTCCTGCTACTTTGAGCATGTACATGACAAAAGAATTTCCCTCGGGATAAATGAAGTTGTTCTTATTCTTATTCTATAGTTTCAGATCACCACACTGCTGTTAGTCACTTCCTGTGTTGGTCTCCTGTTCAAAAGTCATTTTTCAAAATGCTGATTTTTCCTTTTTGTGCTGTTCCTGCTTCCTGTCAGGCTTTTGTGAAATGTTATTGTTTTCTTAAATCTCATGTTTTCATTTTTTTGGTTTAATGTTTAATCGTTTTGGGGGTTTTTCCCAATGTTGTCACATTTTTTCCTGGAATGTCATGAGATGTTTGTTTCTTTCCCTGAATGTTGACGGGGTTTTCCTACACACGACTAAAAAAATTTTTGCTTGTAATTGTGTTTTTATTTTGTTTTTTACTTTTCTGTTCTTTTGCTTCACAGTTTTACTTCTTTGTTGTATTTTTGGTTTGGTTTGGTTTTTTACAAAACAAAGTCCAGTTTGGTTTCACTGTTGCGTTTTTTTGATTTGATGTTTCTAAAAAGTTGTTGCGTTTTTCTTAGTGTCGTTGTGTTTTGCACCTTTGGGCCACCGTACTGCTCGGCAGGCCAAATGAATAATTTTTTACTTCACTAACTTCCTTACTGACCCTCTTGCACCATTTCCCAGTGAAGAAACGCCACAAAGGGGGATGATGGAAGCCTCCACCCCTTCTTTCCCCTCCTCCCTCCATCCCACCCACCGGCCTCGCCCCTCTTCCTGCTGGTTTAAGGATGCAGGGGCTCATCAGTATCTCTGGACCACCTCACACTCACACACACCTCTGCATCACTTTGCACAAAAGCCTGAAATTGCTTCCAGCTGGGAGTGAAGCCGGTCCCGGCGGACTGAGGGCAAACAAAGCGCATTTTACGCGCACAGTGGCGCACATTTCCCCGCTGAGTCTGCACTGCGGGGCAGCTCGGGACCCCCCCGCCCCATAAAAAAAAAAAAAAAAGACCTGCAGCTCTCTGACACAAACTCTCTGCAGACCCGAAACAACCGCACCCCCTCCGTCTCTACTTTACACCAGCTGTACTGACGACGATGATGAAGGTGGTGGTGCCCCAGTCCTGCCCTGCGCATCCTCAGCGCGCAACAACCCGAACAACGAAACCCCGAGAGGAGCCGTGAGAGGAGCGGGAGCAGAACCAGGAGAGGACAGGAGAGCAGGGCCGCGGGACTCACCAGTCGGTGTCCGTGGTCTCGTCGATGACGTCCTGGTAGGCGGTGAGCAGGGCCAGCCGGTTCTTGCCGAGATTCACAGCCATGTTTCCGTCCCTGCAAGCATCCAGCCGCTGCTGATGGAGAGAGACTCGGAGTGAGACTACAGGAGGACGACAGCAGCAGGAGGAGGAGGAGGCGCTGACTCTTTGGAAACAAAGAGAGGAGCGCGGTGTCCGCGGGGTCCTAGCGCCGGAACACCAGCCGGTCAGCTGTCCGATGGGTCCTAGTGCCGACCTTTCAACTCCTGCAGCTGCACAGAAACAGTTAAAGTTTAAATTTGTCCGAAAGGAGGAAGATTTGTGTGAATGTGCGTGTCACTGTGGTAAATCATTACTTTTACATTATTGCTGTTACTGTTTAACATGCGCTGTACTCAGATCGTCTTACAGCACTTACAAAAAACAAGGAGCTCGAGCAAAGAGGAAATATCAGGTAAAGGAGGTCAATAAGTACGAAACCAGGTGTGAAAGTCAAACTTGCTGTTTTTCTGAAGGCTTGCTCGTGAACAATGCTCTGCTTTCTGCAGTGTCACTCAGTCTTTTAATTTGGTGAACCAAAGACAATCTCCCACTGATGTGGATAATAAAGTTTTTTTTCTATTCTGTTCTAATCTACTCTGGTCTTTCCCTGTGACATCACACAGGTCCAGGAGAACAAAAAAAACTATGTGAAGTGAAGCTGTTGGGCTTACAGGAGTTACTGATCTCATTATGTGAAGCATTTCCAGCTGGAACAGCACCAGGTGAGAGTGACCTGTGATGTAAGCTTTTCTGTGGGCGGGGCTTTTACTGGTAAATGGAGGGTTCCTGAGCACCCAGCATGCACCTTTCTACATCTAAGTGCTTTTGGTCTAAGATCCACACTGATGAACACATCAGGATGTTTGGCACGCAGACTGGAGCAGCCGGGAATTGGCAACCTTCTCATTAGCTGATGACCTGCAGAGTGATGAGGAGTCTGTAATCTTCCTCAGAGTAACACATGAAACATTCTGTGCCTACTTTGTGTTTTCTGTAAGTTTCTCTGATCAGAGTTTGGCGAAATAATCAGGTGGAAGAAAACCTGCAGTTCCTCTGGTGGCCACCAGAGGCTCCTGTTGTAAACGTTCACATAAAAATGTTGAACTTTACAGCAGAAATAAGCACGTTTACAGAAACAGTTTGGGTCTTTGTGGATCATTTCCTCGTTTATAATTGGAGCACGGCAGGTGGTTGTTTTAAAGCGCTTCTTTTTTAACTTGATTGAGGCTTCAGGTTTGGTGTGTGGCTCCTCTGGTTAGAGCTGGAGCTGCTAGTCTCGGCCTTGGCTGTCTGGAGTCACTGAACTCGACCTGCGGTCCAAGTTTGTGCTGCATCCTTGAAGTCTGTCCTCTAAGTTTGGGTGAATTAAAGTCTAAGAGTTTGTTAGCCTGTTATTTAGCTCTCATTATTAGAGGGTGCAGTGTCAGTGTGATGCATTAGCTTAAAAACCAGTCTTGCTAGGAGTAGCTGATCACTTCCACCCTCTTGTCCAAATATGGTCACTTCCAGCTCCAAACAAACCAAGATGGCTGCACTTAGACTTCAAACTGTGAGTGCAGTAACTAAAGGTGGCCTCCTCCTCCTCTTAGCATTCAGGGCTTCTTCTTTGACAATCTGTGGATTAAAAACCTTTTTAGGACTGTAATGGGGGCATCAACCACTTCAGAAGGAGCCTCCATCAGCTGGGTGGTGCATTAGTGAAGTCGTCTGGAGGCACGTGGGTCCCATGTTTTCTTAATAACAAGTCTCTCATGAAAACCAATAAGTGGCAGAGCTGCCTGGTAAGTTTGCCTGTTGCTATGGATTCCAGCATGGCGGTCCTGTTTTAAAAAGCAGATCAGATGATGAGCGCTGAGGAGCAGCTGAAGCTGTTTTCAACAGCTGGAACAGCTGACCTCTGTCAGCCTCTGTGGGCTGATTTGTTTGTGAGGAATAGTCAGCAGGACCCGATGGCACCGCCGCCTCCTCAGACCAATCCCTGACTCAGACCGTCTCCATTAGTGATGGGTCGGTCGCGAACGAAATGGCTCTTAGAGCCGACTCTTTCAAGTGAACAATGCAAGATTTTTTTTTTCTTTCTCTCACTTTTTTTGCTTCACGCTGCACTCCTTGTGTTGGCGCTGAGCAGAGATGGGAGTTTGCGCCCCTCCGCCCAGCGCTGCGCGGGGGGGGATTACAGTCGCATTTTATTGTGTTGTGGTTTGCAGTGTTTTGTGTTGTTTCCTTTTAAACAAATTTAAAAGGAAACATCTGAAAATTGAAATAGTTAAAAGCTGAATTGTAAATAGTTGATTTTTGTATATTATAATTTATCTTTTTTTTATATTTTGTGTGGTGTGAGTAAATAAAATAATATTTATATATTAAATATATATAAATAAATAACATTTTTTTTTTTTTTACATTAGTAGTTCCTTTTGTGCATAATTTTATATTGCTGCTGATAATAAATTCATTAAAGCAACAAAACGACCTGACGAGCCTCAGGACTGCTCGCCAGATCGCACTCCCAGTGTTTTGTGGATGGTTTGTACATGAAGCAGGAAACAAGCTGACTACTGAAGCCGGGTGAAGTTAACAGTTAAAACCAGTTTATTCTGTTTCTTGTGTTTTCAACATTAGTATTAATATAAATACTCTGCTCCATCTGAATTAAGTATTTACCAGATGAAAAACTGCAGCGCAGGCAGGCAGATGTCGACTTTGTTTCCATGAACACTACAGCTTCATTCAAAGAAACACAGATGAGACTATAACACAGAAATTAAATGTTGAGTCTGCTTTCTATGAATAAAGTTACATTTGAACATTAAACAGTTTCCACAGATTGCTTACCTGAGCCTGATTTTGTTTTTTAACATGTATGAATTGTGTGTCATTCGTTGTTTGCTGACGTGTCAGACTCATCGCTGATACGCAGACGTTTTTAAACGTGTTGTCGGTCAGATCAGCAGGACGAGAAACGGTGGGAGGTCTGGGCTTCGAGTGGATTCATCTGTGGACCAAGTGAAGCACAACTTCAGACTTTTGTGGTGATTTAATTTTTGAGAGAACAGAAACAGACAAAGACTTTTTTTTGTAGTTTTGCTTCTTAACAACATCACAGTGGATTTCAATCAGTCAACACATGATAGAAGTTATGAGTGAACTTGTAAAAAGCATCAGTTCTTATGTACAGTGGCTAATTTTCAGGTTACCTGCTGAAATGTGATTGGTCGATGTTCCAACGACTATAAATGGAAAAAAAAAACTGAAATGAAAAAGGACCAAAATGTTCACGTTAAAGTGCAGAAATGTACCTGAGTATGACATGCTGCCAACAAACATGTTACAGGGAGACTACTGCACTGACAGCAGCTCTTCATGTTGACCTTCAGATGGACAGAAACGTCCACGGTCAGCTGATCCACTTCAGACTCAGCTGGTGTGTTTCAGAGGATGTCGACGAGCTCCGTGTTGAGTTTCAGGTCGTTTGGTTGAGCGGTTCTCGTATTTTGGGCCAAAGATGTTTCCTGTTGGGGCGACTGCTCCACTCTGTGTGCAGGGGGAGGAGCTAATACACACACACACACACACACACACACACACACACACACACACACGTTTCACTAACTTTGTGAGGACATTCAGTGGCATTAATGCATTCCTGAGTCTCTTATGTTCACGTTTAATCACCACATGTGTACATGTGGTGATTAAACGTGAACAAAGGTTGTTTTTTTTCTTATTACTAAGACGTCAGGCTCTCTCGTCTGCACAAAGAGTGGCTGCATCCAGAGAAAACCGTGCTGCAGGTCCCTGAAAGTAGCCGCCACCACTCAGTTGGTAACAGAAATCTGAACCCAAGCATTATTTTTCTTACTGTTGTAGCAGTCTGGAGATTTCCTCTGATTCAGCCATGAATACTCAGACCGTTGAGTCCTTTGCAGCTTCTACAGGAGGATGTGGCGGCCGCAGGGTCCATAAAAATGCTGTTTCAGTGTCCGTGTGTCAGCTAACCTGGCTGATAACCCAAACCTCTGACTTCAGGAAGCTAACATTTCAGCAGGCGTTACGCTAAAGCTGAAGTTTCGAAACATGGAGGCCAAAAACTAATGTATAAAAGATGATTCAACTTTTAACCCATTAGTTCATTTCTGTCTGATTTTCAGATTAAGAGTTTCAGGGTTAAAGGAAGAATTTGGTGAATTTTGGGTAAGTTTGGCACTCTGAGGGTGAACATGGGCACACTGGGGTTACATACCGCTACTGCAAGGCTCTTTTAACCTGAAACCAATTTTATTTTGTTTTAGCTGCTGTGTTACGATGCTGAAGTTCAGACAAATGAAATCCACAGAAAAATCTGTGGAATATGTGAGATATGTGTGGCAGCAGCACACAAATCCGACATTAAATTCTTCACATGGAACAAAAAACAGAGCCTGAGTTTTTATTGTCAATCACACGAGATGAAACAAACAGAAGACGTTCTTACAGTGTGAGTCAAGTACAAACAGACACTGACAGTGTGGTGGGGAGTGCAAAGACACATCAGGTTTGTATGAAAGCTATAAAATCTGGTTGAAGACGGAGATTAACGACGCCAAACTCGGACAAAACGAATCTCTGATGACCGAATGGCCCAAGAATGTCTCTCGAAGCCGTCTTTGAGGGTTTTTGGGGACCCTGTAAGCAATGAGACTTTAAAATGAGGTTCTTTTCTCCCCGTTTCCTGGAAAAGTTGACATTTAGGAGGTTTTTCCCAGCTGGCGGCGGTGGCCGTTGCTGTGGAAACCAGGCTGCCTCAGAGAGCTGAACCCCACGCAGGCCGCCTCGGTGTTTGTCTCCCAAGCGGGCCCACCGGCTGGCGCCGAGCCCACATACCTTCCCTCGGCTCTCAGAGGCCAGAGGATAATGGAGGAGGGGCGGGGGCGCTGGTGGCGCTTTAATTGGCACAGACAGCGATTATGTTCAAGGTGAAGCTGCTGAAACTCCCTTGGCCCACCATTCAGCTCTCTGAACCCCGCTGCACTCGTTCCTCTTGTGTTTATTTGCATGCAAGGCGACCCTTTAGCTCCACACTAAATAACTGCTCTGACTCTTTACCACGACTGCAAAAGTCTGCACCACCTTTCAAAAACCTCCGCACTACCAGGACACCGTGCACACGTGTTTACTCCTCACAGTACTGATGCATCATGGGATCATAAATTACTGCCAGCGTTCTCTCCCCGGGCTGTCAGACGACTGAAACACTTTGTGCTCGGCCGGTTTGTGGGAGTGGGTACAGCGAGTCTCTGATAAAAAAAAAACTATTTTCAGCTGTGCACCATAATTCAAGATTAGGCACAAAAAACCTGCCGAGATGAATTTAATGAAAGCTGGTGTAGAGGCGGAAAAACAGGAAAAATTGATGCAGAATCGGACGAGTTTAAAAAAGAAAAAGAAAAAAAGATTTTGCACAGCATGATTTCTCTGAGTGCAAATTTTAAATCAGCCTTAAAATAATCTTTTTCATTTTTATTTTAATTTTCATTTCTTCTCGTGGCCACTTTGGTAGAAAAATCCTTTAATTGTCCCACGAGGGGAAATGTGGGTGTAACAGCAGTAAGAAAGACACATATACAAACAAACAGAAACACACACAGTTTTTACATATTTATATCGAGGACTCTTGGGGCTGCCTTCAGCAGTGAGTCCGCCCTCATACACTCCTGTGTTCAGCTGTCCAGCAGAATTAAGCGTGTTTGGTCTCAGTGGATAGTTTCCTGCTCATGAATGATCCAGCTGGATACTGGATTTAGGGGCGTGGCTACTTTGATTAATCAAGTTTGTTAATATTACCTGAAAATTCCAGTATCATCCAAATATGGTCACTTCTTACTGTAAAACAAACAGACAGAAAAAGCAACAGGACAGTGGTCCACGCACCAAAGTTGTTTCTTCCAAACGCAAAATCCAGAAACTAATGGCCACGTCCATCTTTTATGTACAGTCTTTGTCCGTGTGTGACGTATATTTGAATCCTAAATGTTGCGTTGCAGCTTTTTCCAAATGCACGTGACAGTTTTTGACAGCTCGCTCTGCTCGGCCTAACAGCAGCATGAAGGCTCGACACGTGAAACTATTCATGGCTTTGTGTGGAGCTGAAGGGGTCTGTCAGGGGTTTTACAGGTGAAGGAGACCAAAAACGGAGCTAAAAGACGGCGTGTCGGTCAGAGTGTGTTGAGCTGTCATTTTTAACCTTTAAAAATCTGTTTGTGATGTTTCTCACTTTCAGCTTGCTGGATGAAAACGAAGAATGAAGACTAGTCCCGCCCCTCGTTTGTTCAGTCAGAGGACGAGGTCTGAGCGTGAGCAGCATCGCTGGGTCTGACGCTGCCGACATCAGGACTATCGATCGATGATCGGATCGATTACAGCATGTCGGTGTGCTGAGTCAAAACAGTTTTATTATCTTTGAGTTTTTATTTTACGTTTTGAATGAATAGAAACACAAAGCACAACAGAAACACGTCAAACTTTTAACTTCAAACTGTGAAAATCTTTGACTTTCAGGTCGATTATTGTTTCATTTTTGGAGTTCGTCGTCTGCCCAACTCACAGCAACAGTACAGAAAGGTTTCACACCTGTCCTCATGTACGGAAGCAAAGCTGGGACACAAACAGGAAACGTGTCGACGTGCTTCATCGGGAGGACGAGGAGGGTCGGATCGATGATGTCACATCAGGAAAACAAAGGGAAAAGAAGTGGAGGAGGCCGAAGGAGAGAAGCCATCATGGGCAGAAGGAAAGGACGAGCTGCTGCGCCGAGGGAGAGACCGAGCATCCTGGAGGACCACGAACGCCGGCGCCATTCAGCAAGGCACTAAAACAGAATCTGACTCTGCACCATCGGCCTCTTTTACCCGGCCGCCGTCGTACCGGGCAGAAAACGTTTCCTTTGTGGTCGTTGTGTTGGTGCTGAGCTCATGAGGGCCGCCAACAGGATCCTTTTCTTTCCAACATAGGGGCGTGGCCTGTGTGACTGACAGGTGGAGGTGACACAGGCGAGTGTAGCAAGTTCTTTGGTGTGACGCTGCTGCACGCTTTGTTTCTTTACTCCAGTGTCTCCAAAAACCAAGATGGCGTGACCCAAAATCCAAACTTCAGCCGCTGACGTCACCGTGGCTTCGGTTTCTGGTTTGTACCAATCCGCTGCAGTTTCACTAACAGCGGGCGGCCGGACACCGCGAGGTTAAAAACAGCGACCTGGGTTTGAGTCCCACCCTCCTCCGTCTCCTTCTCGCTGCACCGTCAAAGATGAAATCCTCCAAAATGAGCTTGATGTTTTCACTCTGACATTGAAGACAGAAGCTCCACCTTTGTCAGTACTGAAAATAATGACCTCACGACTGGGATTAAACAGCGACCGCTCTCTCACACTCAGGGTTTCGTATTTAAACTCACGATTCGTGCAGTTCAGTTTTTGCTCAACACAGAAGCAGTCTTAGTCTTTTCTGTTTTCCTTCGTTTAAACGAGTCTCATATCCACTTGGTTCCAGTGAAAGAAAATAAGACGCAGGAACAGAAAAAGTAGGAATCTGTGACGTTCACGCACATACAGGATGTTTGGTTCAATCTCACACGCTCTTATTTTGTAGTTTCCAGCAGATAAATCGTTGCTGTTTCTTTGCAGTAAAAACTGGAGGAAACAAAAGGTTTCTCTGGTCCTTTGTCCAAACCTCGCTGCTGTGTGACGGCGGGGTATCGATTGATCCATTGATCAGCATCTACATCGGGACGCCTGGAGGAGGAGGCAGACACGTGGACAGATGGAGGACAAAGGAAAAGCAGAGGTTCACTTCCCATCTGTGGTCTGTGTGTGAGACAGAGCGTCTCCCCTTTTGTCCATCAGCAGTCACGTCTCTTAGTTTTCCTTTGGGATCAAATAGAAGCTCCACAAATCCAAACTCTTTGTCATTTAGTTTGTCTCTAAGCTCCTAAATCTGCATCCTCCGATGACTCGACGCGTTTGGATCCTCTCAAATGAAAGATGTTTATCAAGAAATTATGAAGATCAGACGCTCCGAATGTTTCCGTCCAAGTAAAGAGGCGTCGGGATGTTGAAACAGATTAGAGCAATAAAAAAACTGTGTGGGGGTGAAACGAGCTGAAGATCAGCTCTGAACGCCGTGACCGCGAGCTTTAAACCAGCATGTGTGAGAGCACCTTCACAGAGCTTTAAAGGAAAAGCCCGAAGATCTCACATCACCAGGCATTAATCGTTCTTTGGTCCCGTCTCATTCATACACGAAACATCACGAGACCTGAAAAAGGGACAAAAAAGGAGAAGCTGAAGTTTAAACCCAGTTAAAGATGATTAATTTGCTAACTGGACTCCTTCAGTATCCTGTGTTCCTGGAGAAACTAGTACAGGCGTTGATCTGGTGGGATTTTTATCCCATTCTTCCAGATGAATGTGAAAGTTTGACTTCTGTGAACTTTTGCTTTTTTCCACAGATTCCTTCGGTGATTGAGTGGGCCGCTGCAGCAGCTTTATTTTCCTTGGCTGTGTGCTGAAAATCAGCCTCACACCACAATGTTCCCACCTCCAGACTCCACTGTTGGAGCCTGATGGGCAGTATGGTCTCGCCTTCAAACACGGTGAACAATGACATCCAGCCTCGTGTGACGGATCCTCCCAGGAGTTCGTTGGCTTTAAGCGAGGCAAACTTGCTTCCCGCAAGCGACCCTTCACTCTTCTGACTCCTCCGTCAGGCGTGTCGTCAGTAAGGTTCAGAGCGGCGAGGATGTGAAGGTTTTGGGAGATTTCTTTGCTTTTACCTGTGTGACAAACTGATGCTGAAAACGTTTTATCGGCCATCAGTCCGCCTCAGTCAGCTCATATCAGTTTGGGGGCCGGCTTACTTTCTAATCACAGGTCTCAGCTGTTTCTTGGCTTCGTGCCTCTTCGCTGTGCCATTCGATTTTATTACACAGAGGTAATTCTCACTGAGCTCTGAAACGGGGATGCTGCTCCTCCACATCCAGCCACGGTAACATCTGACTGAGGTGCCTCCTACAGGTGAGGCGTTTCAAGCATGTCCAGCGTGGAGGAGGCCCTGTTACACCTCTGAACTCTTTTATTGCACCAACTCTCAGGAGGATATGTTCTGCAGCTGCCTCCCTCCCCACTGTGATGCAGTATAAACAATGTTTTTATGACTAAATGTGACCAAATCAGAGTTACTGTTGAGTTTATAAATGTGTTTAACGGACTGGAAACATCTAAGAGACATAAGATAACTCTGAGTTGTGTTTTCACTGGTGGATCAATCAAAAGCTCCTAAAGCACGTCCTGTGGTGCTGTCAGTGTTTCAGACATTATTTAGGAACTGTAGATTCGATTTTACATGTTTCAGTCACATCGTGAGTCTCTTTGTGACATCCTCCATTTCAGTTTCAGGGAGTCGTGACGAACAAAAGGAACCTCTGATCAATAAAACATCTCGTCGTGACTTTTTCTTGATATTTAGTTTGTTTTTGTCAGACGATAATCTGCACTCGCACCGTTGCTTCCGAAAAGCCGTTCTTGTTCTGCACGTTCTCAGTGTCAGACTTTTCTGTCTTTGCTGCTGAAGCTGTGTTTTCATTGAGATTATTAGATTTCTTTCTCCTGTCTGGGTTTTATTTTTACAGTTGAGCGCAGACAAAGACTGGAGACTTCAGAAAGAAATATTTATGAGTCTCAAGGGGTTAAAAGTCTGCAGGAAAAACACAACTCGCATACCAAACCAATGAGACGGAGCCCCACGGTGAGTTCTGTAATCCAGAGCAGAAACCGAAAGACACCGAAAGACACAAAGTCTGCAGGAACACAAACGTCTCACAGAGGCTCAAATGTTCAAAATGAAGTGGCTGAATCTAAACTTTCAGCTGTTTTAGATACATGACACAGAAAAATACATTTCCTCATAAGGTGAATAGAAATGCTGATATTTGAATCAGACTCTCAGCTCATCATTCAAACTAAAACTACATTTTTTATTCCCAAAAAGGAGCCAGAGTTTGAATCTGAGCACAGATTTACAAGCTGAGGCCGGCAAGCATTTCCAGTTCTTTCCAAGGAGAGAGAAGAAAACAACAACTATATTTCGAAACTATTGACTGTATGTAAAAATGGATGGTTGCCACCTTGAAGTCACCATTGTTTTAAAGCTCCTGCCTGTGACCGTATTTGAGTTATCAGCTAACACGAGCTAGCCTGGTCAGTAAGCTTATAGCTAATTAACAGTAACAGCTGAAAAGTGGTCTCAGAGAGGCTGCGGCACAAACACAAATATATAACATCATAATTTCAATAAAGATGGCGAAGACTACAAAATTATGTGAATTCAGGGTTCCTGATGGACACGTTAGCAAAGAATAAACTAGTCTGCATGTTTCATTAGTTTCACAGTTTTCTTTTTAAATTATTATAATTTGAAAAACTATGTCAGATGAGAGGTTGATGTTATTCTATGACTGGTGTAACAAAACAGTCACTGATTCGAGTCTCAGCGTTTGCATTAACGCTGAAACATCTGACAGTGTTGTTATTATTTGTGTTAATTTAAACATCAGTGTCGATTAACACACTGAGCTTTGGTTTAATTGAACTACATCACCCTCCTTAAAATTCATCTCATTGTGACGTCACCTCCATGAGTTAGGTCATTGGTGTCAAAGGTCAAACCTGCATGTCTTCATCTACAGACCTCTGTAAACAGCACGCACACACACTGTGAGTAACAGTGCTCCTGCAGCAGACTCAGGAATGTGCTCATTTCCTCTTCGGTTTGAGTGTTTGCTCTCAGGATGCCTTTTCTTTTTTTTAAAACACGGTGAGTTTAAAAGTCCAGCAGCAGAGGAATGTGTGTGTGTGTGTGTGTGTGTTCTTGTATTACTACTGTTGTGGGGACACAACTCTGTCTAATCACTCACAACACAAGGACCTGCGTTTCATTAGGCATAAAGCTGGCAATAAAAATCTGAGGGCAAATATTTTACTTTAAATTTAGACTCAAAACTATCTGGAGGATATTTTTTAAAGAATGTTTAATTTAATCATGATTAAATAAATAACAATTAAATAATTATAATCTTAATTACATTTTTACATGACAACAAATTACACAGAGAAGCTAACATGAGAGCAAAAAGATGACTCGAGAAAACTGGTCAGTGTTTCTGCTCTCCATAATAAAAGCTTCCACACGGGACTCAATTCTTCCAGGTCTCTGGCTCCATCTAGTGGTCGGATTGAGGAATCACAAGGTTTAGAAAAAAATCTGGAGGTCATTATTGTTTCTGTTCAACTTTAAAAAGCAGGAATTTGCTCAAAAAAGAAGAGCAAAAATCAAAATGATGCTGAAGAGTTTTCATCATCATTCATAATTAACATCCAAAAATTAAGTCAACATAATTTTTCCTATCATATATGTGCAGGGTGGGCCATTTATATGGATGTACCGTAATAACATGGGAATGGTTGGTGATATTAAAGTCCTGTTTGTGGCACATTAGTATATGTGAGGGGGCAAACTCCTCAAGATGGGTGGTGACCATGGTGGCCATTTAGAAGTCGGCCATCTTGGATACAACTTTTGTTTTTTTCAATAGGAAGAGGGCCATGTGACACATCAAACTTATTGGTAATGTCACAAGAAAAACAATGGTGTGCTTGGTTTCAACGTAACTTTATTCTTTCATGAGTTATTTACAAGTTCCTCTTTGTTCACAGCCATTGACATGTCGAAGAGGTTAACACGTGAGGAGCGGATGGAAATTGTGTTGATATCTGGTGAACGCAGTAACCGGGTCATTGCAGCAGATTTCAATGCAAGACACCCTACGAGACCACCCATCTCCCATGCTACAGTCAGCAAACTGCTTGCTAAGTTTCGTGAAAGTGGTTCGGTGTTGGATTTGCCAAAATGTGGACGCAAGAAAACTGTCACTGATGAAGAAACATCAGTGGCTGTCCTAGCTTCATTCAGCAAGAGCCCACAGTGTAGCACTCGCCGCATGTCACTGGAGAGTGGCATTAGTCGAACATCCCTTCGGCGGATATTAGCTACTCACAAATGGCACCCTTACAAACTCCAGCTACTGCAGCATCTCAGCGAGGATGACCCAGATCGGCGCACAGAATTTGCAGAATGGGCAAAACAAAAATTGGAACAGGACCCTCAGTTCACGCAGAAGATTTTGTTCAGTGATGAGGCAAACTTTTATGTGAATGGTGAAGTTAACAAACAAAACCACCGCTTTGGTCTGACACTAACCCACATTGGATGGATCCCTCCAAGACTGTTGGAACAACAAAAGTGATGGTTTGGTGTGGTATATGGGGCACAACGATAGTGGGTCCATTCTTCATCAGTGGAAACCTCAAGGCCACTGGATATTTGAAATTGCTACATGATGATGTGTTTCCCTCTTTCTGCACTGAAGCTGGCACGTTCCCTGAGTTTTTCCAGCAGGATGGTGCACCACCACATTATGGGTGCCAGGGCCGAGCATTCCTAGATGAACAGTTTCCTGGAAAGTGGATTGGTCGTCGTGGGCCAGTTGAATGGCCCCCAAGGTCTCCCGATCTGCCCCCCTTAGACTTTTATCTTTGGGGTCATCTGAAGGCAATTGTCTATGGTGTGAAGATACGAGATGTGCAGCACCTGAAACTACGGATACTGAATGCCTGTGCTGGCATTTCTCCTGCGGTGTTGCTATCAGTGTGTGAAGAGTGGGAGAAGAGGGTTGCATTGACAATCCAACACAATGGGCAGCACATTGAACACATTTTATAAGTGGTGAGAAACTTGTAAATAACTCATGAAAGAATAAAGTTACGTTGAAACCAAGCACACCATTGTTGTTCTTGTGACATTACCAATAAGTTTGATGTGTCACATGGCCCTCTTCCTGTTGAAAAAACAAAAGTTGTATCCAAGATGGCCGACTTCTAAATGGCCACCATGGTCACCACCCATCTTGAGGAGTTTGCCCCCTCACATATACTAATGTGCCACAAACAGAGATTCCCATGTTATTACGCTGTATCCATATAAATGGCCCACCCTGTAGATATCCATATTATTGGGGGGGACGACGACACTAAGTGTTATTAGTATATTTAATATGTATAAGGATACAAAAAAATTCTTACATCATTTCTATTATTATTATTACACCTACACTTGTGATGTTAAATAATCTGACATTAAATTTACTATTTTTAACAAAAGTTTATTTAAAAACAACCCCCCCCCCCCCCCAAACAGACAAAAAAATGTCCAGAGTTACAGATTTAGAGACCAGTTAGCAAACATCTGTAAATGCTAACCCCTGGCTGAGTGGTTCACGCTAACAGTATACACGGGGAAAAATTTGCTTACCTGCAAATATCGTACAGCTTTTTATAATCAAGTTTACATCTGATATAAAATAAGAATAATGTCACAATCAAAAGATTATTTTAAACAGTTAATTCTTATTTTGCTTACGGAAACAAATGACTTAATATTTGTACTGCTGAGCAGGACAGGACAGGCTGTCTGTAACATTACTGCTTTTATAGAAGTTCTCTTTTGTTACTTTAGTCACATTTTGTGTTTTCATAAAAGACAATTTCCAAAATTCTTCAAATCCAACTTCCAGCGTCATTTAAGAGGAAAACTTTGTTCTAAAAATAACCCACACAACTTGTAACTCAAAGTATTTTGAAAGCTTGATTAAAAAAATAAAATAAAATTCTAATTTAATGAAAGGACTAGATGTTACAATCCCTGATACCGTGTTGCTTCAAATTGAGAAAGTCTTGAGGGATGGCTACTATGAGGGAAGGCAGCCTGGAAGCTTTACCAGCAGGACACAATAATAATAATAATAATAATAATAATAATTCCAACTTCATATATTTCTACTTGTTAACATCGTCTTCTGTCATGAGTGAAACGCTGGCTGCTATGGAAGCTTACTTTTGAAACTGTTTGCAGCAGTAAAAGAACTTTTACTTTGAAGGTGAAAGGTCTCCGGTTCTGGTTTGCATTGGCTTTTGTTTGACTTTCTCCACAGCTCACCAGGTAGTGTTTTCAAAGAAGTCTCCCTGTTTCATGCAAACTACGGCCAATCTTCTAGCAACCAAAGCAATCACAAGGCTTTCGGGGCAAATACTGTGAAGCTGTGGTTATCAGATGGCAACTAACCCGTCTCTATGCCTCTGTGACCGAAACCTTAGTTTGGTGTGTTTGGTGTAAAAGGTCAACTAGCATTAGCTGATCACACAAGACTCCACCCTCTCTTCCAAATATGGTCACTTGTGGCTCCATAAAACCGACACAGCAGTGGCTGAAATGTTAACGTCCACTGTGACAAACTTTTACATACATTCTTTTTAATTTGCCTGTAAAACACTATAAAGATAGTTTATTCTGAGAAATCTACTTTACTGCCATAAAAATTCTATAAAAATTCTTGTTTTCTTTTCAAATTCTAACTCAAATATTTGAATATCATCTCATACAAATTTCCGTGACATCGAGACTTTTCCATCTGAACACCGTCCTCAAGTGAAGGAACATCGTGAATACTGGAGGAAACATTACAAAGGAATTATTAACAGATTACTTTTATTATAAATATACAGTGTTAAAATGGAATGGTACCTGACACTGCTAGCTGTTTACAGAAACAAAAAGGAAGTTCTGTTTAACATAATCAATCGAGAGGGTTTAAAAACAAACTCCTGCAGTTCAAATCAAACATCTCGGGGAAGCGTTCGTTCTCTCCGGTTGACTGAGACCAAAAGTTCAACTCAGGTTGCAGAGAAAAAAAAAAAAACACGAGATGCTTCTGCTGATCCAGGGTTCGTTTCCATGGGAAAAACAAACAAAAACAAAACGGGACAAAAATCATGAAAACAAAAACGTGTCAGGTGATTTAAAAATGAGATCACAGGCAGATGTGAGTGAGACATTCGTCAGTGTGTAACATCCAAGAGTTTTTAAAGGTGCCACAAGCAGCATTTTTAACACCTGGAAACATTTAATTTCTCTGCCAGAGGACCATACAAGGGAAATCCCCTCTCTGTGATGTCATACAGAGCCAGGAGGACTTAGACCAACATTTGAAACTTTGATCTTCTCCTGGAGCAGGAGATGTGCAGCAGGAAATAAAGAAAATCACATAAGTAGAAACAGCAATGTCCCAGTTTTTTAAATCTGCTGAATTCTAACTCAGTTTAAAAAATTTCTAATATTTTTTTTGAAACACTTTATTCAGCCAAACATTCAATAGTTTATTCAAAAATACAGAATTGATTAAAATAGTCGTCTTTAGGAGCATCTGACATGTAGCTAATTTTTTGACACTGATATAGAAGCCAGAGGAAAGCTTTCTCTCTTTTTAACAGTCACATTGATGCAGCAACGTCAGATGTTAAAATGTGGCGTGCAGCACCTTTTAAAAAAGATTTGATCATTTTTCTTCATGAATGTCCGTCCAGCTACTCGGCGTCCTCGTTAGGTCCAGTTTGCTCCAACAGACGGAGCTGAGCGAGCGTCCTGCCTCCAACACCGCGGCTTTACCTCATTTCACCCAACAGGTCAAAGAAACGCCATCCGACTGCAGGAGCCGTTGTTCAAGTCAATGTTGTGAAGGCCAATGAGCTCATTCGCCTGCAAGTATCAACTCCAATCCAAAGTATCAGGCACTTAAATTTGAAGAACTTTACAGAAATGAGCAGTGCCGTTTGAGTCTTGATGCTGGAGTAGTGTGCAAAACACTGGATATAAGATCTGCTGAACATGTATAACAAAATGTAAACATTGGAAAATTTAAGATCAAATGGGAAAAGAAAAAAAAGACTGAAATTATACCTAAAGAAACTTTAACAAACTCAGTTTAAATAACTAGGAACAAACCTAGTCTCACACTGGTTTCACCTGATTCTCCAGCTCTAAACTAGAAGACCTCCCTTCACCTGACTTTGCCTCGTCAACAATAAATGCAGCTAAAAATAAAAACAGATTTAAGAGATTAAAGAGAAAACTGGTCCAGTGGAGTTATGGTTTGACTGGGAGGCGCTCAGTGAGAAGCTGAGGTGAATCAAAGTGAACGAGGTCCTACGACAGAGGAAGACGAGTTGATTCAAAGGTCAGGATGACATAATGGCGAGTGAAGCGATTTTGTGAAGAAGAAGAAAGTTTTGTGAAGTTAACTGCGCTTCAAACACCTGCTTTTTGGCAGCGAGGGTACCCTTAGTGACAAGTTCTAGCACCTCAGTATTAATCGACAAAGACGTGGATTGAAAATCATTGAAAGTTTCCGGGTTCTTCCAAGAACATCTGAACATGCAAAGACCACCCTCGCTAACATTTGATGCAAACCCAGTCATTTTGCTAGTTTTGAAATGTGACCTCGTCTTCATCGGTTACTCCTGGGGTGCTTTTAAGGGGTCATCTGCACACATGCCACTCTACTGTAGGCTTTACTGGCTGCTGCCCCTCAGGAGGCTTACAGCAGTTGGACAATCAGAGGAAAGCAGGCTTTTCAGGAGGGTTTCCTTAGAGACACTGGAGCTAAAACAGCTTGTTTTAGACATACGATAAAGTTAAAGCCCAGTTTAATAAAAATAAGGATTATTTTGAGCTATGAGTCATGCAAAGCTGCTCTGGTAGAGTTGAAGAATAAAAATAAAGGAAATGAGCAGAATCTGTCCCCCTTTGATAAAGTCCTAAGTTGTGCGTTAAAGTAAGCGGTACAGCTCGCCAAAAGCTAAAGGTGCAGGTGGAAAACTTTCACACAACCACTTCTGTCACATTTCTTGTGTAAAATCGAGTGTAAAGCCTGAAAAGACACGCTGCGTCTGCAGGACGATAAAACCGAGTGTACATGCGTTTTTTGGAAACGTTTGGAGGTTTATGAACTCGTTCCCTCTGAAGCGCCTCACCTACAATAAATAAAGGTGTTCTGACAGGAAGAAGCAGAGCCATTATGTACAGTAGCTACCCTGTTCTCACTGTTGTTACTGCATGAAGGGGAATAAAACTTTGTATTTACCGGTATTCACCATCGTCTCCTGGTTACTGCTCATTTTCCCCACGAGTGAAGAAGAAAATCCTGAAGTCCTAAAACTCCGACAGAGGTCACGGAAAAGTCCCGGTCGAGTACTTTGGTGCGTCTGCCCAGCTACGACTGACTGAGTGTGTACATCTCTACTCGCGTACTCATTCACAAACGATTTGCCTCACATGAAGCCAAGAGTCGAATAAATCAGGAGGAAAAAGTCCTGCACGTATTTTCATAAACAAGCCACAGTTTCTTTTAATTAAAATAGACTTTCTTAAAATTCTCAGGAAAATTAGGTCGGCTACGAGGAACTTTTCCTCTCGACACGTGATGGCGATGAAAAGAACAACAACAATAATAGCAACAATAATATGGCAACAAAACTAAGCAAACAGCACCACTTAATTTCGGTGTCGTAGTTGATTCGACTACTCGGGCAGGAAGAAAGGAAACGAGGAAAAGCGAGTGTGTACAGTAGGTGTGCAAATCTGAACCAACGTCTGTGGCAGAAAACAAACAGGAAAAGGCGACTTAAAGGGATACCTTGATGTTTGTTGGGTTTCATGTACGCACTTTAAATGACAGGATGATGATGATGAAGTGATGAAGGATCCGTTTCGCAGTCTTTGGTGGAGCTTTTTCCTAAACACGACTGAATCAAACAGAAACCGAACTAACAGGTCCGACACGCATCGGAGAGCGGTGCAGAATCGTCTCGCCGCTCCCGCAAAGGACGGCGCTGCTCTCAAAACGAGATGTAATGAGGTCCGGATGGAGACGACTCGAGCGCTCGTGAAGCCGCAGGAAACCGCGACGAGGTGATCAGAAAGTCCCAGACATTGGCCCGTCAAAGGACCGGAAACCTGGTTTCACATTAAAGATCCTCTTCTCTGAGAGGTCCAGAGTTGGAGCTACGGAGTCGCACTCTGACCATCACGGATGGCGAGCGTTCGCTCTACGAACCAGACGAAGACTCCAGACTTCCTGACAGGCTCAGCAGCTGAAGTCCGTCATGTTCTCCACATTCATCAAGTTGTAAACCGTGAATTTATCCCTCACCTGCACCAGGTGATTCCTAATCTTTGCTCACCTCCTGAACCCCTCCCTCAGATCCCTCCGTCTGAGTTTGTGCACTTTGAGAAATTAAAAAGAAGCCAAAAAATCAACGCTGGAGGTCAGCCGGTGCCTGCCTCCCGAGCAGCTGTGCTGGAACTTTCTGATCTCACGCTGCCCTAAACACCCCTATATACGGATCAATCCGCCACTAAAAGTAGTTCCTAACAGTTTGTAGGAGTTGAGGAGAAGACGTGTTTTAACAGTTTAACTCCACATGCTTGGCATCCATCTATGTGCGTTTATGGACTGGCCTCCTACCCTAATGCATGCTGGGATACTCCCCTTGAACATATGAAGCAGGCGAGAAACTATAAAAGAACCTGAGGTAGTCTGAATGCTTGGGCTACGAGTTTGGTACGAGCTCTAATGTGAAGGCTGGTAGTGATGAGGGCGCCATCGTAGCTGCTGAGGGTTTTATAAGGAAACCAATGAGGTGGAGGGTCCGCGCAGTCGTTACGAGCTTAACGAACTCTGAGAAACACTGAAACGCCAATTTTTCTCAGGCCTGGAAGCAGCTCTACAAGAGAGCTGAGGGACGCAGGTCCATCATCAAGGTATCTCTTTAAGAGAATGTGTTTGAAGCCGGCGACGAAGCAGCTCGCAGGCCGATTTAAGGCACGTGTGTGAGAAAGTTTACATCATTAGAGCTAACGAACAGGACTATAAATGCTTCACTTAACGAGCTATAACGTGAAGACTGAGAGGAGCTGCTTCTTTTTTCTTTTGCTCACGTAACATCTAAACACCTTATCAGAAAATAACTCTGTCTCTACAGACGTAGAGTACAATTTAAAAGCTACAAACTACAGTACACTCTTAATGCTAGTTAATGAAGTCCCGATGCATAGCATCACCCATAGATGGACACTGATTCTGACTTTGTGGATCTCTGACGGCGGAGTCAATCGTAGTGTTATGGAGGTTATGGCAGTGTGTGTCCGAGTCCGTGTCTCGTCTCCGGTGAGATGCGTGATTGTCATGAGCCGTCGTTCCTCCAAAGAGTTCGTCCGACGACGTGAGTGGAAAAAAACTAAAACGCGAAGAGGAAGAGTTGGTGAAGATGGAGAAACGAAAGCTCCGCGCTCCCGTGGGTTCAGGCGCTGACGTGATAGGGCATCTTCCAACAAATCAGAGCGGCGGGGGTTAAAAACACTGCGTGTCAGCATTGGCGGCGCCGCGGCTGGAGCAGTCTCCGCAGTCTCTCCCTTCCATCGCCATCTTTTCTACTGCCACCTCCTCCTCATCCTCCTCCTTCACATCTTTTAGCGGATCCTCTCCGCTCTCGACTTTAGGGACGAACTTCCCGAACCGCACGCCATTCAGATCCTCCTCCAGTTTGACTTTGAAGGGCGGCAGGCCGAGCAGGAAGGCCCGGATCCTGCTGGGCGAGCTCAGATCTGCGGGTTCATCCTGGTTCTTCATCTCCACCTCGACCTGCCCTCCTCCTCCCACCACCGCCGCTCCTCCTGCTGCACTTCCTGCGGAGCTGGAGCGCGTTTCCTCAGCTGGCTCTGTGAAGCCGGTCCTCACTCTCTTGGCCGGCAGCTGGTCGGCGTTCCCATTGATGACGGCCCGGCTCGGCTCCGGCCCTTCCACGGCGGGTCTCTTCGGCGTGAACCGTTTGCTGAGGTTGAGGGGCAGCGCCTGCTCGGGGGGAGGGGTGGGCTTGGCGTTCAGGTCCTGGGAGAGAGCCTCGGACAGGCACCGCGTGAACATCTGCAGCTGGGACGGGCCCAAGCAACGAGTCCTCATCAGCTGACACACCTGAACGCTGCAGTCAAGGTTCACGGGAAGGACTCGGAGGGGGGGCATGGGGGGCCGGGTTCTAGCCTCTCGCCCGCCTCCTCTCGGCCCCCCCTCGTCCATGTTACACCCTGAGCAATGGGTGTGGTGCTGCTGGAGGGGGTGGGGCTGTGGCTGCTCCCCGCTCGGGTGAGGGGTGTCTGGGCTCCCACTCTTCGGCTGGGGGGTGTAGATGATTGGATGGTGCTGGCTCGGGTTCTGGGGCGTCAGGGCAGGGCTCTCGGGGCCCCTCTGCAGTCCCAGCCGGCTCCTGAACACGTCCGAAGGACACAAGCCTTTGATGGGGCTGAAGCCGCTCAGAGAGCCTCTGATGAAGTGGCGCGGCAGCGCGGAGAGGAGCACGCCCGTGGCGGGAACCACAGACTCCCCTCGCTCTGTCTTCACCTCCTTCGGTTTGGGCTGGAAAGAGATGAAGGGGCCGGCGAGGGGGGCGAGGTCCGGGGTGAGGGGCATGGTGATGGGCAGGATGGCCGGCTGCAGGGAGCAGAGAAGGAAATGAATCACATGCAGTCAAATCAAACCTCCTCACAGGCGTGTACGAGTGTTTCGTGGTCGTTACCCTGTGCATGCCGCTGGCGGCAGTTCCTCCGCGGCCCACGGCTGGAAGCTGTTGCTGCGTCATCTCCACCGCACTGCCTTTGACCTTCGCCTGCTGCAGTGCCAGCAGCTTTGCCTGAGCGAGCACCGTGGCCTTGTTTCGCGTGCCCGGCGGCCGGCCTCGACCTCTCTTTGCCACCATGGTGCCGTTCGGGTTTGGGACCTGTTCAGAGGCAAGAGAGGCTGGAGGTGAACCAACTAAGCCAATTAAAGCAGTGACGTTTGCAGGGTTACTGAAGTGGTGGTGGCTAGCAACACAGCTATGTTAGCATAACATAAACACAGTGAAGCTGGAGGATGAACGCTAACTTTTTCCACCTGATAAAAGTTAATGTGAGGGTTCCTGATGGTTAGAGACAAATACAGTCGCATGGCAGGATGCTGTAAACGGACCAAACGTCAGTCAGGAGAACAACTGAGATAATCCATCCACAGGTGAGTCATTAATATACTGCAACAACATGGGAACAGAGCAGCTGCCAGAGAATTCAGCATTAATGAATCAGTGGTACAGAAGTGGAGGAAGCGCAGTTTTTGGCTTCCCCCATATTCCAAAAGTGCTTCATCTCTTTGCTATGACTGTCGCCCGCCATAATTTGCAGATGATGTTGTTTGCAGCTGCTGCCATGCTTTCGACCAACACAGGGGCAGCTTGATGACACCATCAACATGCGCTATCGCCGTAGAGCGGTATAAATTTCTACCGTTTCTACCGCCCACCCCGAGGCGGCAGTGTCAGCGTCCCCCCATCACAGCATCACCCGAGCATCTGTTACGGAGCATCAGCGTTCAGCAGTGTTAGTAACAGATGAAAACAAAGCTGTCAGCTCACGTCATCATGCATGGTGGGAGAAGCAGCAGCAGGTGGTGTGGCCACCTTCCTCTCCCGGGGTCTGGGTCCCGGCTTTTTGCCTCTGGGATGTGGTCTCCTGCCTCTGATG